>NW_026902463.1:5427966-6055932 GCF_027409185.1 Cynocephalus volans | reverse complement strand
CACCATGAGAGGGCAAGGTGCCATCTATAAACCCAGTCCCACTAGTTTCAGCTTTGGGGATGTTACTTGCTCATCAAGTGTCATGGTTTCTGCCATAATTATGTGAAAGCACTTTGGAAAGCATGAAGCACTCTACGAGGGTAAAATAGTAATATTGTGTTTATAAATATTAAACTATATTACAATTTCATATAATTTTGTTTCCTAATATGTCCATAATGTAGGTCTAATTCAGGAATTTATTTTTTCATGTATTTTCAAACAAAGACATTGATATCGACTCGGTATGATTATATTAACATTATTCTTGCAGTCCATAATTCATCCTTTGAATAAAGAGTTATTATATTGAAATATAATAGTTATTAGCTGTTTAGTTACTTATACCTTCCCTTCTCCCATAAAAATATTTCAGGGTAATTTAGAGGCTGGGTAAAGGGCATAATGACATATCACAATTTGTATGAATGAATATGCTAATAATAAAAAATGAAAATCTGAAAAACATTTTTCAAAGAAAGAAAGATAGGTGGTCAAGTGGTTCGTATCTAGTCCACGGTGTGTCACTGTTGGATTTTTTGAAAATCAAAAGCCCTGTAGCATTTGGTTCTTTTTTAATGGTTAGCAATATTTGCTTTTTAAGTCAGTTCTAGTGCTAGGAGAATGGAAGACTAGCCTTATTCTCCGGAAGTACATAAGAGCTCAAACTGGATGGAAAGTGGTGTCGTGGGTTGTGCAGTGTAGTCGGGTTAATGAGAACACAGCCCTGCCCTGCAAGTACATCTTTTCATATTGCTGTAGTAGCTGCAATGGGCAAAGGTCCTTTGATATCACGAATAGGCCTTTGGCACTTCTTGAAAACAAAATAGAAGCCCTGAACTTTGCCCTCAATTCTCTTTTTCCTCTTTCCTTTTGGTTTATTAATCCATATTCCTTAACAAGGATGAAAACCTGACTGGAAAGAATATGGATGTGTCACTAATGAGTGTATATTAGACTCTGAATATTCACATAAAACTGTTTTCTTGTGGGGAACGTGTGCAGAGGCAGGCGGTAGGAGGCAGAGGGCTCTGACTTTGAGTGGGGCGCTCCCTGGCCTGCCTTAGCTTTACCTAAGCGTCCTGGAGGCCGAGGTCTGTACTGATTGCCCAGGGTCCCCCTAGGCAATTGTGCCAGTTCGGCTGGGGTCAGCGTCTGGGATGAGGAGTGCCCAGGTTCCAAAGTCAGACCCTGAAGTGGGCCGTCATGGCTCCTGTCCCTTCTCCGAATTGCAGATAGATCTACCATATGACCCAGCAATCCCACTGCTGGGAATATATCCAGAAGAATAGAAATCATCAAGTCAAAGGAATACCTGTTCTCCAGTGTTCACACCAGCACTATTTACAATAGCTAAGAGTTGGAAGTAGCCCAAACGTCCATCATCAGATGAGTGGATACGGAAAATGTGGTATATCTAAACAATGGAATACTACACTGCTATAGAAAGAATGAAATTCTGCCATTTACAACAACATGGATGGACCTAGACAGAACTATATTAAGCGAAACGAGTCAGGCACAGAAAGAGAAATATCACATGTTCTCACTATTTTGTGGGAGCTAAAAATAAATAAACGACTACACAAATAAACTGGGGAGGGGAAGGAAGAAGACACAACAACTACAATTCATTGAAGTCAACACGACAAGCGAACAGATATGAGGTTGTTGGCAGGGAGGGAAGAGAGGGAGATGCAGGAGGGAGGGAGGTTTCGGTAATGGGCTGCAATAATCAACCACGTTGTACATTGACAAAATAAAATTAAATTAAAAAAAAAAAAAAAAAAAAACTCTACGGGTTCTCCACCATGTATGAAGTCCTGTCACTCTTGCTTCCTCGTAAATACTTCAAGCTTTTCACAGCCAAGGATCAAACTCATCGTACTTGTCCTTCAGCTCTGTGCACAAGGCTCACACTACCCCAATTTTCTCTTCATAGGACTTACACACCTTACATCCCCAGCACACAACTTTGGAGTCAGGACAGATCCCTCACTGCCCCCAAGAGGGTCCTGACATTTCTTTCCCTCGCTCATTTTCCCCCTTCCTGCGATGCTTTCCTGTTTGCACAACACCTAAATCCTACCCAGCAAGGCCCTGATAACGTTACACTTTTTCCATAGAGATGTCCTTGATCACGTCCAGCTTCAACCCCCTTTCCTTCTTCTAAACTATTGACCCAGTCTATAATGCGTCTTAGTTCTTGTCCAGTTCTCTGGCTGTAATGATTTTATCACTGCTTCTGTGAGACCGATGCCTTTTCTTTCGAATTGCATTTAAGCATCTTGGGGACCAGGCTCACCTTCTTTATCTTCCTCAGCACACAACGATGGGTACCGTAAAAAGTTCAGCTCCGTAGATGTCAACCAGAGGCGATTTTGCCTCCCAGAGGACACCCGGCAACCTTTCTGGAGACATTTTTGCCTATCACACTTGAGGGCGGGGTCCTACCGGCATTTACCAGGTAGAGACCCGGACGCTGCTAAAAATCCTACCCTGCACAGGGCGGCCTCCTACAACAAAGAGTTTTCCAGCTCCAAATGACAATCATGCTGCGGTGAAGAAACCCTGGGTTAGCTGAATGACGTAGTGAAAGAAAGGCAAGGGCAGCAAAGCCCCCGAGAGGGTGGGCGTTTGCAGGTCCAAACGCGGTGTGGACTGACCCGCTGGGCTGTGCCTGAGTCAGGCGGCCGCGGGCTGGCCGGATCTGGCTCAGCTATCCCAAGTCGGGGTGGGGTGGAGATACACGGCCGATATCCTCCTCACGCACGGGCTGGGGCATCCCCCGAGGAGCTGGAGCACCCGTGCCCAACTCTCTCCATTCGCTACGTGCAGCGACACGCCGAACACAAAACCACCCCCTTAGCCACCTCGCTGACGCCCGGCGCTCCGCAGCCGCAGCTGGAACTAACGGCACAAATCTCGCACCCCTGACCCTAGCGCTCTCGCGATTACTGGGAAGGCTACCGGTCCACGCTGCGCAGCCGTGCGCACGCGCCTTAGTGCCCCTCAGGAGGGCGGTTTTCTTTGGCTTGCCTCGTCGGGGGGCGAGATGGGAACCCGGCTGTGAGACTTTCTGTTCTGCGCTCTCGCTTAACCTTCCGCCATCTTCCGCCACCTTCCGCCTTTGAGAGTCGCGCCTGGGTCACGGCCCCGTCCTCCCTTCAGAACCGCGGAGAAAGGAAGTGCGCGCCTCTGGCAGAGTTCCTGGTTCGGGGTGCGTGAGAGAGCGTTTAACCCCCCTGTTCCTCCCGAACCGCCGGGACAGAGGCCGGGCTAGTCCAGGGTGGGACGGGCAGGGCGGTCTCGGGAGGAAGCTGATCCCTGGTGGCGACGGCTCAGGTACGTAACACCCGCCGCTCCTCTCGGACAGGCAGACATGAAGACTTGTTTGTGTTCGTTAAAGCCCCTTTCCCCGCTAGACTTCTTAGGGCTTCCCCGGAGCCCACTGGTCTGTGTTAAGGAATTCGCGTCCCCTCTGGTCACCGGTATCCATTTTCTCTTGCAGTCAGTCCACCATGTCCCCCGACTTTGATGTGTTGACTCGGGATGAACGGCGCCAATCGCTGTACCAGACGTTTAAGGATCGGGGTATACTGGATGCGCTCAAGGTATCCTGTGAAGGCATTTTTGTGTCATAGCTTTTACAAGTGTAACCTGTAACATTTAAATTAATCCAGGGCTGGGGTTTTACAAATAGTATGATATGTAGATTGTATTGGTGAATTCCTGTGTAACTCTTTAACCTGAAAGGAGCCTATTCAAATAACTTATTGACCTGACATTAAGATAAGGAGTGGGTGACATTTAGATAATGAACAACTTTTTGTAACATTAGGCTTGTTTTATAAATCTGGTTTACAGATTCCTGACTTAAGTGGTTTTCTAATACTCACGTTTGGATGAAGAAAGACATTGACGCCACATAGCAAAAATTAAGTGTACTGCTTACTGTAGAGTAGTTTGGGAAATGAAAGATTTCTTGTTGAAAATATATTGAAACGTATGAGTACTTAATTGGGGCCCCAACTATGAGTACATTTTACATTTGGTTTACCATTCATGAGTAGAACGAGCTCAATGTGTTTGCACTGCGATATATATATATATATATATATATATATATATATATATATATATATATATATATATATATATATATATATATATATATATATTTCAGAAATATATTTTCCGTTTAAAACAGGAAATTAAGGACAAGTGAGCTTAGTTTTTCTCCTCCCTCCCCCACTGCTTGTTTAACCTCAGGAAAATACTTCAGGCTCATCTGAAAGTTAAAGAAAAGCATCAGGAAGAAAAATCATCTCTAATAACCACGAATTGGTATAATATGTGTGTCTTTTTAAATTTAAATTATATGGTGAGCATTCTCCCGTTTCCTTAAAGGTTCCTTAAATCGTCATTTTCAGTGGCAGTAGGCTTATCTTTTGGATGTGTGGGTAATTTCTGTAGCAGTCCCCTGTGGAATGTTTAGATTATATCCAGTTCTACGCATAGCGTCAATGGCATCTCTCATTTTGTGCATAGCATCGATTAAATGGCATTACCAAGTCAGGGAGGATGAGCATTTTTAAGGTTCGTTGCTGTATGCATCTGGTTCTGGAAAGATGATAATATTTTGTGTTATACCAGCAGTTGAGAATGTCTGTTTCACTCCCATATTATTATCAGTACATTGTGAAAAGCAATCTCAGATTGGGAAACCTGTATTATGTTAATGTCCCTTTGATTATTACTGAGGTGGTACATATTTTCTGGCCATTTGCATGTTTTCGGTTGATGAGCAGTTCATGTTCTGTACTGATATTTTTTCTAAGGTCTTAGTGTTTTCTTACTAACGTGTAAGAGCTCTTCTAGTAGAAACTTCATCTTTTTTCCATTTTTGTTGCAATGCTTTATCTCGGTGTTTCATTTTTAGTTTGTCTTTAAAGAAACTGATGTTACATTTTTATGTGGTCAGATCTATTAGTTTGTTTGGGTTTTTTTTTTTTTTTTCTTTTTGGGGTTTTGTGTGTGTGTGTGTGTGTCTGTGTGCTTTTTACTCAACGTAGGTTCTCCTTTAAGAGAATGAATAGTCACTTTTCCGGCCCGGTGTGGCCTGCACCACGCTCAGCCAGTGAGCGCAGCAGCCATCCGTATATAGGGATCCGAACCCACGGCTTTGGTGTTATCATCACCACACCCTCACAGTGAGCCGCAGACCGGCCATGCCTTAATGGTGTTTTCACATATGTTACTTTTCTTTTCAAATAGGAACTACTAATACCTTGTATTATAATAGGGTGTATATGAAGCAATTGGAAACCTGGACAAGAAACTTGATGTCATTCTTGGAAAGGTTTCAAAAATCGAACATCTCACGGAGGAAGGACTGAGTCAACGTCGCGTAAGTGTTCTCAAAATTATCCTCACAACTCTGAGAAACCTCAGGTTTCTAAAATTGCCAATCTGCTACAATTGATAGAGAATTAGTAACTCTGTGAGATTAGCAAGGCTGATCGATACTTGCTTTAGTAGCAGATGGCGAACGAAGATTTTGTTGGAAGAATGCTGAAGTTTAGGTCAGAGAAATGTATGACAGTGAGCATTTTTATGTTTCTAACTATAATGTCTGAAGTACAATTACAATGTACAGTTGGAGAGGCATAAAACTTCATTATATATTCAAAACAGAGCCTTTATTTTTACTAATACAAAGCAATGTTGCACGGAAAATAAATATTAATGTGTATGTACTAATTTTATTTCCTTTTTTACTCACTGTTGTTTTATGTTGGGTGTGTGTCATTTCAGAAGCCATTTGGATATGCTTTGAGAAACTATAAGTACCAGCTGTCTAGAAGAGGTAAATTCGAGAAAATGAGGAAGAAGGGGTCTCCCAGTTCATTCTCCAACCACGAAAACTATAGCCCAACTTCCCCATTGTGCAGGCGGGAGAATGATTACCAGAGCATCCCTGAAGGGGTATTAAATCGGTCGGAGGACTTGCAGAAAACAGGTCAGGAGTCACTGCTCATGGAGCAGGAGCAGAAGGAGCGGAAGATGTTCTGCAGCCTGAGTCCTGGACGCTTGTCTGCAAATCCATATCAGCCTTCTATCGTGCCTGATAACCCTCTGCCGGGTACTTCTTTAATGCCCTCCTATACCATCCCAGGGGCAGTTAAGAACAACAGCATCGTTCCAAATGTCCCAGATCCCGGGGAAGGACCTGCAGCCCTGCTGACCCAGGAAGAGTCCAGTTCAGTATATACCCCTGGAATGAAGACTCACTCAGTCTTCCTGAGGAATGAACATACTGCAACATCTATGTGCGTCCCTTCTGGTTTTGGTGAGTCTGAAGTGACACATATTACAAATCACACTATGTAACCATATTCATCCACATCCTTGATGTAAGATAGTGGAAGCTGTGTGTTTTCTTTGGAGGGATGTTTTTAGGTGACGTTCGTAATGATAACTAACATTTGTTGAGTGCCTTTTATGCGTGAGGATTCAAGGTAACCTCTGTGAAGCTGCTTCTGTTGTTTGGGGTAGGTCAGATGGGACGTCAGGCATCCTTACGTCATCTTTATACAGGCCTTCACCAGATTTTGCAGTTGGAGTCCTGAGTCCTTGTTGGGGTACTTAACAGAAGATTCGAGGAATGAGACCGTTACTCCCTACCTACTAATATCTCTTCTTTCAGCATGATGATCGGGTCAAGTATGACTTGTCTTTCCTTCTCCCCATTGAAGCTACAAGTTCACCAGAGGATCCTGAGCCCTGTGTCTCTGAGGACCCTTCAGCCTGGTCCGTCGATGAAGTGATCCTGTTTTTGCAGCATACAGACCCTCAGACATTAGGCCCCCTCGGCAACCTCTTCAGGCGTGATGTAATGTATCTTTTTCTCCAGTTTGCCTACCGTAATGCCTTTGAATGTCCTCTGTGCAGGACTTTCAGTTGGATACTGAGTCGTGTTAATGGTAGGGGCTCCCTATCAACCGATTTTTCCATATGTGAGAAAGGTTAGATCCTTAAATGGTAGGTTAGTGATCTGTTCTTTCATTGGGTGTGCAAGTGCCTACTATACTATAGGGTTTCAAGTTCTCAAGAGGTGACGATTCAGTTTCGCCACCCTCAGGTGTACCGCCCTTTTGCCATGACAGATAACAAGGGTTCCTCGTCCACACACACACCTGCTCCCAGCTCAGCCCCAGGTCCATGTGGAGGATGGGGTGACCACAAGCTGTAACAGGGTGGCTTTCTTTTTATGATACCCAGTGAATATAGCAACTGATTCCATCTTGCTGTGTTAATCTTATATGGTTATTCACAGTTTGTGATGCCAATACCCTCCTGCCTACCGAGAAACATCACGGGCTACATTCTTATAAGTTCTGTTGTTGTGTTTGTGATTCTAGTTTTACTTAGTAGAAAGAGTATAGAAGTTGCCTCACACAGGTGGTGTCATAAGGGATTTCAGGTCTTTTCAGACAGTGATACATGATTAAGTAAAGGCTTATTTTTAACCTGGCACTTGTGACGACCACATGATATGCTGCAGCAACAGAAGTTGGTCCATTAGGATAACAAGGACTTTTAGGAGGATGCCTCGTGAGTATCAAGTAATATTTTGACAGTGTGTCCTAACGAATAAAATGACTGGCCACATGTCTGGTGTACCATTTTCAGTATGATAGGAAAGTCAGTAATTAGTTTCAGTATCTCATTAGCCTCGGACAACTAACTGGGTCTCAATATCGAGACAGCTCTTTAGAGCACACTCACCGTTTGCAGTGATGTGGATATACTCTCATTGCCAGCCCTGCTCAGAAAGTTGAGTGTCTGAAATTCATTTCTACCATTTCTACTTTTTCCTCTTTGTTGGAGATATGTAGTATTCTACTCAACACACAGTTTTTAAAATTAGGCAGTTTAACACAGTTCATGTTTTAAATTATTAGCTTAAATTTCCTTTTTCTTAACATTTAAAGTGAATTTATAAGTTGTGAAATGATGCGTCACTGTCCAAATTATATTTTTAATCGTTTTCATAAGGAAGATTCCTATTCCAAGAACAGACGTCTGGAATTTGCTGCTCTCTAGTTTGTTTTACATGTTCTTGTATATAAAGAAGTACCCTCTTTCTGATGAAAGATGAAAGCAACATTAATTAGTATAATTTCCTTCTCTCTGTAGGAAATTGATGGGAAGGCCCTGCTACGACTCACCACTGACAGGATGATGAGTTGTATGGGTCTGAAGCTGGGGACAGCCCTGAAGCTATGCCACTACATTGAAAGTTTAAAGAAGAAAAATTCTACAACAATCAAAGGAAATGTGTCAGTTTAGGTTGGGCTTATTTCTGGGGGAACCAGTGTCTTCTTGCTGGGAAATCATTTTTCTGCCCTTACTAGTTTTTGTTTTGTGAAAGTATCATCTAAAAATATATTATACCACAACTGGAGAACTACGTTACAGTTCAGTCTAGTTTTTAAAAATCCAGTTAACGTGTTAGTGTTTGCATAGTTGAGTTGGAAGTTCATCCTTTATGTCTGTTTATTGTTTTGGGTGCATAATCTACAAATACAGTTCATGTGAAAATTCTTTGACTTTGGTTCCTCTTTATGTCTGGAACCAAAACAGCTAAAAGAGGAAATACCAGGGAATGACAACTTCTATGCTTAAATCTATGAGAATTTTTTCTCAGGAGAGACTTTAATGGTGCACATGTAGATATCATCTCTTTCTCATGTATTTTATCTGTCTGGTGCTACAGTGTCCTGTTTATGTTTTGCCACCTTCCAGAAAGGGAATAGCCATTTAAATTAATTTCCTTTTGTTTATTATTTCTCGGTTGTATTCAAACTTAGAGGGAACAAAAACAAATTTATAAACTTCCATGAAGTGTTCTTCCCACTTTGTGGATAAGTTATAGGATAGATAGTATACTTTTACGTGACAGATACCATTATGTAAGGGTGGTTTGGATGGAGTCTGACTGTATTGTTTACAAAGAAATATGTATTATTTTAAAACTTACATAATTTGTCTAAATTTGGACATTTAACTAGGCATGAATTGTTCTTATGTCTCTATGACTATCGCTATGTCCAAGTTTTTTGAAGATATATACTTTATTGTATTTGTTTATTCCTCATACGAGTGCTCTTTGATGTTCATATATATTCTCTACGTGAAGTATGCACACAGGTAAACCTTTTTCTCTTTGAATTTGATATGGCACTTTGCACTGCACCGAAGTAATGGTGAACTGTGTATACGGTTAGATGTTTCTATTCCATGAAATGTAGTGCGTTTGCTCTCCCCAGTACCTCTCAGCTTACTCTTCAGGGGATTAGAAATGAACTGCAGATTGGTTTCCATACGGGGAATTCCCTGTCCTATGCCGTGTTCTAATTAATGTGCTTGGTTCTGAGCCATTTATTCTGCTCCATTTGGAAAGATACATTAGTTCTGACTTATTGTTTGGGGCTTTATTTTATAACTTAGTACTTTCAAGGGGAAATTTTGCTATATGTTCTCTGTTATTACTTTGGGTAACTTTGGTGTAGTATTTATAAGTCATAAGAATCCGTTATAAAAGTATTAGCCATTTGTTGTAAATGCCAATAAAATGTTCACCTGGGGCAAGAATGTTCATTTTCTTTTCGGAAAGCCAGATGTACTTTAGACAAGAATATAACTATTGCAAGGATGCTTTCATCTGTGTTATTCGTTATATGTTAGAAGTCGAGATTCTTACTTAAACTTAGTCTAGTTTCACGTTCTTTGTATGAAGATGCTGCATCCAAGTGAACAGTCCTCAGGTGTTTGTATAAATACTGTTTTTCTGTTTTGTGATATAAAAATGTAATAAAGTTAAATGACTGCAACAATTGCTGTCAGAGCCTCAGTATTGAGTTGACTTAACTCCCTGTATTACTCCAATGCTTGAACTAGTTAAAATTTTTAAAAAGCCACTTGAGTATGTTTGTGGCGTTTTACATCAAATACTAGAGTTTTCAAATCTGCCCTGATTCTACTGGTAAACAGATGCCTAGGAGCAAAGGGCTAGTCTCTTACCTGGACCTTACATGCGACCCCAGGGGGCCCATAAACAATTAAACTTGTGACCTTTTTCTGTGCTCCAAAGCTTTGTTACTTCAAATATTACTGATTATACGAGCGTGCTAGAAATTGCCAGTACCCCCAGATAAATCGTACTGTGTGAGTCTGTACATCTGGCTGGCAACTCTGGCCACTCTTTTACTATTGGGACCCAGGAGCTGCCTCCCTGAGATTCTGGCTCTTGTCCCTCTGCCTACAGGTTGCCCAGCTTCCACTGGCAAAAGCGGGGCCCAGACTGAGGCTCCAGGGTTGCTAGTGAGCTGGCTGATATGAGGTGTTAACTTGAGTGACCTGAGCCTTGAGTGATTCAGTGCCCCTCTTTTTTCCTGTAAGGTTTGTACATTTTGAGTCCAGAGACTATCATGTACCTTCTCTTTCTTGTGAGTTTTCCAGACATTTAAAGTGATCTTTCCCCTAGCTTTGCCTTTCTGTCCATCCTTTGACCCTCACTAGCCAGCAGAATTTTGCACCTTGAGCTCTAAGTCCTTCCAGGCATACCCAGCATTTGCTTTGGTCTTCCATTCGTGATATTTCTCCTCCTTGGAATGTCTAAGAGAAAATGTTCTAGAGTGGGATTGTCCAAACTTTTAAACCCAGGGCTCCATCCACAAGGGTAAAAATGCCACATGCTTCTGTAGTGTTCAAAATTAAAACATAAATAGTGTGAAACTTATTTGTCTCTTGTGTCCCTGTTGGCAGTCTGAAGGTGCTCCACACAGAGCAGGGATCCATGCCCCTTCCTCTTGTTCTGCTTTCCTCACCTTGTGGTTTCCAACTCGTGGCCCAACACAGTTGCTCCAACTCCTGCCATCACCTCCACATCCCCACTCATTCACTCCTAGCCTCTGAGGGGTCTTTAAATGAGGTGGTCACATACCCAGTGAAAACACTCTTAATCTAAGAAGTGGAGAACTGCATTCGTGGACAAGCACATTCTCCGTCACAATCCTATTTAATTATAGTGCAGCTACACGTGACGGTTGAAGCTTAACTGACGGGATGAAATCTGTAAGGTAGAGAAAGTGGCGAGGACAATGTTGATCGGTGGATTCATGATAGGGGAGGCTGTGGGGATATGTGGGGTAGTGAGAGCTAGAGAGGACCTGGTATTTCCCAAGAGATACCAGGAATTGATGATCTGTGGCCCTTTCGATGATATCGGAAAGTCCAGAAGAGTTAGGCTTTGTTTTCTAGCACTTTCGTTCATAGAACGTCTCTGTGAAAGTCTCACCAGGTTAACACTGGGCATAATTGGGAATTACAGAATTACAATGGGAAGAGCAACCTGACAACGCCTGTTTGGGGAATATTGATGATCCAAGAGTGACTCTAGCGAGGTGTGTGTGGAGTACAGAAGGGATCAGAGACACATCTGAATGACACTATCACGACTTATCTCCTGCAGCATGCGGATTTGGGAGAACAAAGAAGGAAAAAACGCAGCCTCAACGGGGTGAAGTTAGTCCTTGGCCAGGGGTACTTTTTTCTTTTTGGGTACTTGTGCCCTGCTTTTGATCCCTCCCAGTCAGGGCCGCGTGTCTGGGGTTTCTGGGGTGTAGAAGGATGGCTTGGCTTCAGGCTGCAGGATCCCCAGTCTTTACAGAGACAAGAAGGCAGAGCAGCTGGCCTGCATGGAGGCGTTTAAAGGAGAACATGCCCAGAGGGAGATTTAGAGGCAAAAGGATAGCTTTGCGGAGGGAGAAATTTGCTAGTGACAGCCTAGGCTCAGTAAAAGGGTTGGGGAGCTTGATTTGCTCCTGTTGTGAGAATTCAATGTCACGATCCTTGGAGTGACCCGCGAGGTGCAGAGACGCAGGATCGCAGCCGGGCTGCCCGGGAGAGGCTCCCGGACTGTTTCCACCCCAGCGCCCCTGGCCGGTACATGGGAGTTTCTGGGCAGGCGCTGGGCGTCAGGAGTCTTTACAGGTCCCTGGTGATACCAGGCTGTGACCAGGGAGGAGCACCAGCCGTCGGGCAGGGAGACCAATGTCCCCTGTGACCTGGTGGCCCCTGACCGCCGTGCTCCCAGCCGCCTGTCCTCCTCCAGCTGCCTAGGGGAACGTGCCTTTCCCGCCTTCCCCTCCATTGCACTCCAAGATCCCCTGCCACCTCTCCCCGCTCGGTTTCTCTCGTCCCCGGCATCACTGAGTCCGGCATTTCAGCTCCACACACTGCAGTGTACGGTGTCCTGCAGCTTTTATTCCAGCCTGCATCGGAAGCCACGAAGTCGTAGGCCGGCGAGCCTCTGTCCCAGGCTGTGCTGTTACACGGTTTTCCATTCGTGAAGGCTGAGGAGGCTCCCTTCTGAACACTTGGACCCGGCTGCATTTTCAGTCTGGACCTTTCCCACGCATGTGCTAAGATGCTCACAAACTCGCTTCCCACACAGGACCAAGGTGGCTAGCCAGGTGCCCGTGTCACGAGCACTATGTCGGGAAGTTCCCTGTGGTAGTTGGAGCGTGGGAGTGGGTCTCAGCAGATGGCTGTGTCCCCCCAAACCTAGATGTTTTCATTGCTTCTATGATGTCCCTCTCTGATTCCTTCTCTATGATGCTATTACCCATAATGTCCCATCAGGTCACCCCTCTCTATGATATGACCTAAGATATCCGTGTATGAAACCCTTCTGTGTGATCCTACTGTCTATGATGTCCTTCTATGACACCCCTCTCTATGATGCTATTATCCATAATGCCCCTCTATGATTCCTCTCTCTCTCCGTTATCTATGATGCCCGTCTATGATACCCCATTCCATGATGCTCTTATCTACGATTTCCCTGATTCCCGTTTTCATGACATTATGTATGATGTCCCTCTACACCACCCCTCTCTATGGTATTATCAATAATGTCCCTTTATGATACCCCTTGTATGATATCTATGATGTCTCTCTATGATTTCCCACTCTATGACATCACCTAATAAGTCCCTCTATGAAACCCTCCCCTATGATGCCATTATCTATGATATCCCTTCTACGATACCCATGTGTATATTATCTATGATATGCCCTCTATGACACCCCTCTTTATGATAGTAGCTAAGACGTCCCTCTGTGAGACTCTTCTCTATGACCCTACTGTCTATGATGTCCCTCTATGATTCGTCCCTCTAGATTATCTATAATGCCCTCTATGATTCCTCTTTCTATGATCTTATCTATAATGGCCCTCTGCGATTCGGCTCTCTGATGTTATCTATAATGCCTCTCTATGATTTCGCTCTCTATGATACTATTTGTAATGCCCCGATGTGATATTATCTAGTAATGCTCCCCTAAGATTCCTGTCTATTATTTATAAGGCCTCTCTATGATTTGGCTCTCTATGATGCTATCTATAATGCCTGGATATGATTCGGCTCTCTATGATGTTACTTATAATGCCCCTCTATGAATCGGTTCTCTATGATACTATCTATAATGCCCCTCTATGATTCTGTTCTCCATGATATTATGTGTAAGGCCTGTCTATGAGTCCGCTCTCTGATATTATCTATAATGCCCCTCTATGAGTAGGCTCTCTATGATACTATCTGTAATGCCCCTCTATGATTCAGCTCTCTATGATACTATCTATAATGCCTGGCTATGATTAGGCTCTGTACGGTTCGGCTCTCTAGGATGTTACCTACAATGCCCCTCTATGATTTGGCTCTCTATGATGTTTCCAATAATGCCCCTCTATGATTCGGCTCTCTATGATAATATGTGTAAGGCCCGTCTATGATTCGGCTCTCTATCATACTTTCTATAATGCCCCTCTATGATTCGGATCACAGATATTATCTATAATGACTCTCTATGATTCCACTCTCTATGACATTATGTGTAAGGCCCGTTTGTGATTCGGCTCTTTATGATACTATCTGTAATGCCACTCTATGATTCCGCTTTCTCTGATGCTACGTATAATGCCCCTCAATGATTCGGCGTCCAGATATTATCTATAAAGCCCCGCTATGATTCAGCTCTCTAAGATATTGTGTGTAAGGGTCGTCTATGATTCGGCTCTCTATAAATATATCTATAGTACCCAGCTATGATTCAGCTTGCTTATATTATCTATAATGCCAGTCCATAATTCGGCTCTCTATATTATCTATAGTGCTCCTCTATGATTCCCTCTCTATGATTTTATCTGTAATACCCAGCTATGTTTGGCTCGCTGATGTTATCTATAATGCCCGGCTATGATTCGGCTCTCTATGATATCATGTTTAAGGACCCTCTATGATTCCGCCGTAGGGGAACATACTCGATCAGGGTGGAGGTTACGCGGCCTGTGGGGTTCCAGCTCCCTGTGGGGTGAGGGGGTGCGGTCCGACGGGGGCATATGCTCTGGGGATTGAGAGCGTGCCAGCGGTGGGGCTGAGGAGGTGGCGATCAGCTCCTGCTGGGTAACGTCGCGCGACCAGCTGTGGGCACCTGCTCCGCGGAGAGGGAGAGCTCTGGTCTTGGGGAGCAGGAGATCAGCTCAGTGCGCTGGGAGGGCACGTGGCCTGCGGTGGGTACCAGCTCTGTACAGCGTGAGGACTCCAGACTTTGTTGGTGTCCGGTTGACTGGGTGGGGACTTGCCCCGCATCACTGAGAGCGCGCCGCCCACGTGACAAGGATCTGCTCCTACAGGATGCGCGATCCTGATTTTACCAGTGTCCCGGTGAGGTACCGCGGTCCTCTGGGGGCGATATGCTCTTGAGGGGTGAGGGCACGCGGGCTGCGGGAGTCGGGAGGTGGCGATCTGTTCCTGCTGGTAGCGGCGGGTGGCCTGCTGTGGGCAACTACTCCGTGAAAGGTGCGGGCTCGCGTCTTGCGTGGCAGGGCATCTGCTCTGTGGGGTGGGAGGGCGTCCGGCTCGTGGGCGTTCCTGCTCTGTGCGGGAACAGGGCTCTGGTCCCAATGCAGGGGACACGGTCCTACCGGGAATGGCTACAGACTTTAGTAGTGTCCCGGTGAGGGCCGCAGCCCATGGATTTGGGACACCTCCTCCTGCGGAGTGAGTTGGTAGTCCGATCTGGGCGAGCTTCTTCCTGCGTGGTTAGGGCACGCGGCCAGCGGTGGGACCTCCCCCATGCGGGCTGAGGGTACGGGGCCATGGGGGTGTGGGGGGAACTGCACTGTGCGTGGCGAGGACGGACGTCCATTTGGGGCACCTGCATTTGAAGGAATCACGAGGAATATTAATGAATTTGAATGAAATAAAAACAAACAACCCCTCCGTATGGGAAAGACATCAGAATTCAAAATCACACCACCACCTGTGAAAAGCATTTGTTGCTATTACACATTTTAAAGGGTTATTATCCCTTAGATAGCAAGATCTCATATTAATCAGACAGAAAAGAGGGGAACCCCAATGGGGAAGGGAAGAGGGGGCACACACAAAATAACAATTCATAGAACAGGAAATACTGATGGATAGAAAACATCGGAAAAAGTCAACCGAATTCATGGTGTGAGAAATGCAAATTAACAAATTTTAAGATTTGATCTATCAAATTAGCAATTTTTCAAAGACATGTGAGTAAAGGTGATAATGGAGAAAAACAATGGCATTGCATTTCTTTCACAGTGTAACGTAGTCTAACTGTTTTGGTCATTGTGGCAGCACCTACCAGGAGCCCCCAAATGGTCATAGCCTTTGACCTGATGTTTCTTCTTGATATCCGTGATGAGGAACTATTCAGAGGTGTACAGAAATATTGGCAAGTGAATGTGTACAGACAGTTCCTGATTTGCAGTGGTCTCACAACAGTTTTTTGACTTTACAATGGTGCAAAAGCCATATGCGTTCAGTACAGTATTCAATAAGTGACATGAGGTAAGCAATACTATATTATCAAGTAAGCTTTGTGTTTGATGATTTTGCCTATCTGTTCTGAGCATGTTTAGTAGGCGAGGCTAAGCTATGATGTTCGGTAGGTGAGGTGTACAAGTATTAAATGCATTTCTGACGTGACATTTCCAAATTACCATGCGTTCATCCAAATGCAACACTTTTGTGAGTTGAGGAGCATGTGTACACAGCATTCTATCAAAATAGTGAAAACTTGGGAGCCATATAAATATCCCACAATAGAAAACAGATAACATAACCTGTGGATATCTGTAAAATGAAATATTATGCATGCATTTAAAAATCTTTTAAAAAGTATAAATGACCTACAAAATTGTTCAATATATATTTACAGTATGATTCGAGTGAGACAATATATATATATATGGAGTATGCAAAAGAAAAGGAAGTATATCGAAATGCTGTGATATTTGTTGGTGATATTTTATTTAGGTTCTGAATATTTTGTAAAGAGCTTAATATTTTTAGGTAATTTTTTATAAAAGTCTATCACATACAAAAATATGCACAAATCCTAAATATACAGCTTAAGTAACTTTCAAACTATTAGACATATGTAACCAGCACCCATACCCCAACCTACAAGGTTATAAGCTTTCCAAAATCCACTTTGATCGCCTTCTAGTCTCTACTCCCTTGCGAGGTCATCACTACCCTAGCTTTTCCCACCATACAAGGCTTTGGACTCTTTGT
The DNA here is from genome assembly GCF_027409185.1 of Cynocephalus volans. Classification (NCBI taxonomy): domain Eukaryota; kingdom Metazoa; phylum Chordata; class Mammalia; order Dermoptera; family Cynocephalidae; genus Cynocephalus; species Cynocephalus volans. The sequence continues at coordinate 6,039,208 of NW_026902463.1, read as the reverse complement.
CAATTAAGTTAAGGAAATATATTTAAATATGCATAATGGTAACATGTAAACATTTTATATTTTACTTATATCACACAAACATTTAATATTCAAACATATTATGTTACATATAATAATAACATATACTAAACATATTCATGGTTTATAAACCATGAAATAAATAAATATGTATAATACACATGCACACGTTATGCTCTGTTCACCAAGTGGATGCTCAAGGGAGTGATGTAAAGCTTACCCAGGTGGTGCTGATTCTCTGTCCTGGAGCAGAATTGCCCGCTTCTTTCCTTCCCTTCCATGGCCTCCTGATGAAGCATCTGTCTCAGCCCCCAACGGCAAGGCTTACTGATCTTCCAACACCCTGAGCCCCCTTCCATCCCCTTCTACTTGGAACGACTTTCTGAGTCTTTTCTGCCTGAACTCATTCGTTCCCAGAGAAAAAGCTTCTACTTCCTAGCCCCTAGAACCCTCATGGCAGTTTAAACTGCACTTCTTAGAGTCTTGTCTACTGTGCCTGCAAGTGTGCCAGAAAGTGAGTTTGTCAGTTAGGTCCAGCTGAGCAGACAGAGGACAGAGGCCAGAGCCTGCCCTCAGTTCCAGACCTACGCCAAATGTGTGCCAGGAGCCTTCCTGTGTTGCCTGTCATCTCACGGATGGGCTGGACATCTCCTGCCTGTCTGAGGGAGCTTTGATGCTGGGCTCTTCCTGGTTGCAGATGTGGATCCAGCTGCTGTACAGCGCCTGCTTCTAGTGGCTCTTCTGCTACGCAGCGGATGCCTACCTGGTGATACGGAGATGGGAAGTACTGAGGAATGTGCTGCCAAAATGAGCTGGGATTTCTGCCCTAGTTCCATCTCATGAGGGAAGGGTGGAGCTACCACCGAGCATTTGAAAGTGTTAAGGCAGGTGCCCTCAGTCAAACTGTCATCTGGCGCCTCCACCCAGAAACATCTATGACAGCTCATTTGTGTCAGATGCCAAAGGCAGATTCAAAATATTGAGGTGTTCAAAACCTTGAAAATAAGTAATTCAAGAAATTAAATATTTGGAACTGAAGAAATACTAAAAAAGGATTGGTGCGAATATAAGCAATTTTTGATTGTATCCAAAGGTCAGAGGAAAAACATTCTTCTGAGAATATATTGACACTTCATGCTAAACACGGTATTGAGACACTGGAGTTGCAGGTGGCTGTCTGGAGGGGATCACACAGTGGCTAGTAAGTTGGGCACTGGTGGCTTTGAACTCCTGCCCAACTGCTAGGTAGCTGTGTGACTGTTGGCAAATTGCTTAACCTCTCTGGACTTCTGTGTTCTCAGCTGTTAAATGGTACCCACCTCATAAGGTCACTGGCAGGAGCAAGTACATGCAGTGAAATGTGTACATGGACAGTGCCTGGCACGTAGTAGTCTCTCCGTAGGTGTCACTGTTACTGTAGCTGGGATGTGAATGTGTGTTGAGGAAACAGCAACACACAAGAGAACTTGTGTGACAGACAAGCTGGACGCAGAAGAGCAGGGCGAGCAACCAGGTCTTCTTGCTCCAAGTCCACCAAGCATTTGTCCCCCACCAAGTTCAGGGTCTGCTCGAATCAGGGCCCCTTTGGATGGAGCCCCTGCGTGCTTTCTATCAACAATTTTATAAAGTTCACACGTTAAAAAGGGTAAAATCCAGCAGTTTTTAGTATATTCCCACTGTTATGCAACCATCACCATCATTTAATTTTATGATGTTCTAAACATCCCCAGAAGAATCGCTGTGCCAGTTACCAGTCACTCACCATTCTACCATCCTTCCAGGCTCTGGCAACCACAAATCTACTTTCTGTCTCCACGGATTTGCGTGTTCTGGACACTTCATTTAAATGGAATCATAAAATATGTGACCTTGTGTGTGTGGATTTTTAAACAGCATAATATTTTCAAGGTTTATCCATGTTGTAGCAAGTGTCAGTACTTTATTCCTACTATGGTCTGAATATTTGTGTCCCCCCAAATTTGTATGTTGAAATGGTCTTAGGAGGTGGGGCTTTTGGGGAGGTGATTAGGTAAGGAAGGTGGAGTCCTTGTGAATATGGTTTGCGCTTTTATAAACGAGACCCCAGAGAGTAGTCTTGTCCCTTCCACTGTGTGAGGAGACAGAAAGTGTCATCTGTGATCCAGAAGGGGGCCCTCAACAGACACTGAATCTGCCAGCACCTTGATCTTGCACCGCCAGCCTCCAGAACTGTGATAAATATAACATCTGTTGTTGATGAGCCACCCAGTTTGTGGTATTTTGTTACAGCAGCCCAAATAGGCTAAGACAATTCCTTTCTATTGCTGAATAAATTTCCGGTGTATGAATATGCTATATTCTGTTTTTTCATTTATCAGTTGATGAGCATTTAGGGTGTTTCCATTGTGCTTAATATTAGGAATAATGCTTCAATGAACATTTGTATACTAGTGTTTGTGTGAACATGCTTTCATCATATAATCCTGGGTATACACCTGGGAGTGGAGTTGCTGAACCACATGGTAACTCTAGGTATAATCTTGTAAGAAACTGCTAAACTGCCTTCCAAAGTGACTGAACCATTTTGCCAGCAGTGTATGAGACTTCCAGTTTCTCCCCAGCCTCTCTAACACATCTTATCTGTTCATTTGTTTTAATTTTAGCTGTCCTAGAGTGGGTGAGGTGGTAACTCATTGTGCTTTTGATTTCAGCAGTGGCTAATAACGTTGATCATCTTTTTGTGTGCTTGCTGGCCATTTGCATACCTTCTTGTAGAAATGTCTATTCAACTCCTTTGCCCATTTTTATGTTGGATTATTTGTCTTCTTGTTATGGAGTTGTAAGAGTCCATTCTATATTCTAGATAAAAGTACCTTATTAGATATGCGAATTGCAAAGTTTTTCTCCCATTCTGTGTGTTGTTTTTCCACTTACTTCGTGGTATCTTTTGAAGCACAAGAGCTTTTCATTTTCATGAAGTCCAATTTAAAATTGGTTTTCTTTGGTTTATTATGCTCTTGCGGTCGTATTTAAGAAACCATTGCCTAACCCAAGGTCACAAAGATTTATACCTATGTTTTCTTATGGTTCAAAAACTTCCATTCGGTCTGCATTAGTCCATTTCTGCTGCTTATAACAAAATCCACAGAACTGGGCAATTTATAAAGAACACGAAATTTATTGCTTACAGTTTCTGAGCCTGGGACATCCAAAGTCCAGGGAACACATCTGCTGAGGATCATGGTGGTGACTTCAGTGACGTGGGGTATCACATTGTGAAATAGCAGAGAAGAGAGAACAAGAGACCAACTTCCTCATTCTCTCTCCTTTTAAAGCCCTCAGAACCACGCCTCTGACCACCATTACTAATACATTCACTACTGCACGGTCCTACAATCTAATCGCCGCTTCAAGTCCCCACCTTCCAATTACCATAATAGGAATTCCTACTGCATAACGGTCACAGTGGGCGCCAAGATTCTAATACATGAAGCTTGGGGGACAAATTTCAAGCTTCAGTGAATTTTGGGGGGACATAATTCAATGCACTACAAAGTCTATTTAGGTCCATTTTGAGTTAATTTTTGTGTACAAGTGAGGAATGGGTCCATCGTTATTCTTTTGCATATGGGTTTCCCTTTGTTCCAGCACCATTTGTTGGATAAATTCACTTTTAAAACAAATATCAGTAAACAAATAGAGATTATATGCCGATGGTAGAATATATTGAGTAGTCTAGATAGATCCCTGTTCTAAAATCTTTGACATCCCTTATAAGAGTCACATCATCATTATCTTTGATCTCTCTCGCCTGTGGTTTAGTTCTTAATTCATTTTTAATGGTTTTTCCTCCCCCCCCTTTTTTTTCACTTATATACCAAACTGTTACACATATGTATAGAACACAGATATGCCTGGCTGTGAAAATCCTCCAGAGAAAATGGTCAAAACCAAAGGCAGCCAACCAGGTGGATCAGTGAGGATCCACAATTTTCTTTTGTGTGTGTGTCCTTGTCTGGTTTTCGATCAGAGTAATGCTGGCCTCATAAAATGCGTTCGGAAGTATTCCTCCTCAATGTCTAGAATAATCTGAAGATAAGTGGTATCAACTCTTCTTCAAAAGCTTGGTAGAATTCAGCAGTGAAACCATCAGGTCCTGGACTTCCTTTTAATGGACGATTTTATATATCTGATTCCATTTCCTCACTTGCTTTTGGTCTGTTCAGATTTTCTATTTCTTCATAATTGTATTTCTTCAGGAATTTATCCATTTCCTCTGTTATCATATTTGTTGTTGTATAGTTATTCATAATAGACCCTTATTATCCTTTGAATTTTTGTGGCATCACCTATAATGTGTCATTTTTTATTTCTCATTTTATTTATTTGAATCTTCTCTTTTTTTCTTGGTTAATCTGGCTAAATTTGGGCCAAGTTTGTTTATCTTTTGGAAAAACCAACTCTTCGTTTCTTGACCTTTTCAATTGTTTAAATTTCTATTTCATTTATTTCTACTCTGAGCTTAATAACTTCTTTCCTTCTGCCAATTTTGGGTTTAATTTGTTGTTCTTTCTCTAGTGCCTTTAGGTTGTTTATTACATAACTTTCTTTTTCTATAATGGAATTTAGTGCTGTAAACTTTCCTCTCCGAACTGCTTTTGCTGTGTCCCATAGGTTTTTTTATGATGTGTTTCCATTCTCATGTGTGTCATAAAGCTTTTTAATTTCCCTTTTAATTTCTTCATTAACCCATTGGTTGTTTGGAGCGTGTTGTTTAAATTCCACGCATTTGTATAGTTTCTAAGTTTTTCTAATTCATTCTAGCAAATGCTGTTGAGAAGGGTATGGATAGGGCCAGAGTCAAGGTAGTGATCCAGCTGGATGAACAGGAAATGGGGGTGTCACAGAGCAGCTGCACAGCATGTCCTCAATACACCCGCTAGTGGGTGGATGAGGGGCATGATTTTTTCACTAATTTAGCCTGTGTTCCCGTGCTGGGCTGACCGATGACATAGTCAAAGGAATCCTTGGAAACTGACTTTGCTCAGATCCTTATTCATATCTCCATACAGTTATGTGTCACTTAACGTTGAGGATCTGTTCCAAGAAATGTGTCATTAGGTGGTGTCATCACTGTGTGAACATCGTAGAGAGTACCTACATGAACCTAGATGTTATAGCCTAGTACACACTTAGGCTATAGGGTATAGTCAATATAATCTGATGGGACCGCTGTCGTATATGCTGCTCATTGTTGACCGAAATGATGTTATGCAGAGCATGAATGTACTTGTGCGTTTGTGTATTTTTTCCTTTTTGCAAAAATTGTTGCAGCATGCATTGAGGTCACAAGACACCCAGGTATTAAATAGAAATGCCAGACACAATTTTCGCAGGACCCTGTGGACAGCTCAGCCATGTGACATTTCGCTTCACATCAAGATTAAGTCTCCATTTTATTCTAGAAGAGCTGTTCCAGAAAGCATCTGGATTTGGACTTTTGGAGTCACAAAGCTGCAGATGCACTTAGAGCACCCAGTGACCTTGGTATCTGGGTTGCCCAGGGGTCTCTGATAGTTGTTGCTGTACCTTCTTAATCTCGCCTTGAGCATTCTCTCCAACCTGATGAGGCACAGCTCCACCTCTCATTCTAGAAGCAGAGAGGCTAGATACTTGCTTTTGCATCCTCTCTTGCAGATAGAGCAGGGTGCATGACTTGGCAGTGCCAGTCAGATATGTCTCCCGAGTCTCTGAGTTAGAAGTGAGTGCCCAACGGAATGGGTGGCAGAGAAGCGGTTCTGAAGGAGCAGTGGCAGCAGTAGTGGCAGCAGGCAGGTCTGTGCTGGGAGGTGCATTGAGTGTGCTTTGAGGGGAGGGCCCAGGGTCCAGTTTCAGGGTGTGGGCAGTATCTACTGATTTCTTTGTCATCCTCTTGGCCAAGATTTGCAGCCTGATGTTGGCAGTTCTGTGTAGCTGCCAAATTGGTTCTCCAGAGATTCTCGAAGCTGCCACCATCCCTCTCAATCCATTTTGGTTTACGTTAGCCAGTCAGTTTCTGCGGCTTGCAAATCAGAATCCCGACTTATCTGATTATGCAGTGAAAGGGACCCCTCCAAGACTGGACACTGAGCATCACCAGCTGACGCCCAGAGCATGATGCTTTTGACTGGAGTGAGCTGCGTGAGGAAGAGGGTGAGCGGACACCTTCTCACAGCGACTCGACACGCACTGGGCATGGAGAAATGCACATCAGAGGCGTCGTGTATAAAGTCGACCTTGGGAACAAGGAGACGATGATTGAGCAAGCAAAGGAAGAAATGAGATAATTGGCTTGGGGCCATTTCTGTGGAAGCCTCATTGCTGCAGGGGCCGTAAAGTCACAGGAGGCTTTTTTTGTTATTGTTTTCACGATGACCGACGTTAGAGCACGTTGAGATGCTGAGGGGAATGATCCCGTGGAGGGAACACGATGATGATAGTGGGATGGAGGGACAACTGCAGGAGGGACGTCCTCTCTTCAGGGAGAGCAAGAAGTGGGACATATAGCCAGGAGTCTGGGCTGGTCCTTGAGGACGAGGCTGTGACAGAGGGGAGTCTGGCTGGAAAGATGAAACTGTGACCATGAGACAGCTCCCATCTGACTTTAATTTACTGGCCATTTTATCAGCCAGTTTAGTTGTCACACCATCAAAAGCTTTAAGTCTACTCATCTCCCCCAATACAGAGTAAGATATCACCATCATCGTCACCATCTACGACTGTGCCGTGATGGTAGGATATATACACTCAGCTACTGTCCTGAGTGTCTCTGAATAAGTACCTTCTGCTTGAGGACAACTATATTCCTAACCAAAACCTCAATCATCAGAGCGTTAACATCAAGTTTTGGGGGAAGGTTAGTCCTGTAGGTGACATCCTCCCTGCCCAGTCCCACTGTCCCCTGCACCCACTACTCTGTTCTCCACATAGAGCTGGATCCGGATGCCTTGCTTAACTTGCTGGGCATCATATGCTTCAGAGAAACAGGATCCAGGCTGGAAAAATAACATTCAGCCAAATACAAAGTCCTTTTTTAAGGGCATGAATCTGTCCCGCACACACACCTACCCCTTCTCATGCACATCACAGCGTGACTTCTGGGTTTCCATCAACAGTAATTAACAGCCAGAACCCACAGGGGCTGAGAATACTCTCTGTGAACACAGAAAATGTTCTCAAATTTCCTTTTGGAACAGTACCGTGGTGGGGACAATTAAGAAAAAAAAAAAAAAAAAAAAAAAACGTTTTCTGTTCAGTGAGTTGAAGCTTAAATTCGCAAATAAATACATTTAAGTTGGGAGCCTCAATGGGTAAAGGAAAACATTTTTGGAATCCCTGCAGCAAATGGTTACATGTATCTGAGTATTAAAGTTGCATAAATCTTGGGCAATCATGTGGTCCCAGTCACTTTCTCTACAGGATAAAGAAACACACTGAAAGCTATTAATATGTGACCAGCATTGTCTCTGAAGCCCCAAAAGCCATGTCACATACGTGTTCATCCTGGGCACTCTGTCACACGCTTTGTGGGCTGCCCACTGAGGGATGGCACGAGGTTCTTCCCGGGGGCCTCCTGTGGCTTCTGTATTAGGGTTTAGGGTACTCAGAATGTTACCAAAAATCCACTGTTGGGGAATGTGCTTGGTCAAAAAACAGAAGAATAAGACTGGAACACAAGATATGTTTTCCCTAAAGGTGACAGTTGGTCACTTCACATTTAGTCTCAAGTTGCCAATTCAAGATATGTGCTTGGGATCTGGCTCTGCCAGAATCTGAGTCAGAGGCCACAGACACCCTCCACTGAAGTACTGAGCCAAGGCGGGCAGGAGCGGCCTTAGCCCCCTGCTTTGTTCCAGCGCAGGGACAAGCTAGGATTGCAGGCAAGGGACACCATGACTTTCTGTGTCACTCACTTGTTCATTAAACCTGATGCTAAGAGTGACAGCATCTGCTGACCTGCCTTCTCTGCCTCTCTGAATCTATTGCCTCCTCATATAAGAGGGACTGCAACATCCATGAACTCATTCAATTATGTGACACCCACCATGTAATTAAAGAGGCATAGATGGAACGTGGCAGCGTCCAGCACAGAGCACATGTTGGTAAATATTGCAACGTGTTCCTCTGCGACAGGCTGAAGTGACCGTCAACAGTTAGCCATGTCCTATAACTTTAGGTTCTTCCAGTTACTCAGGCCTAATCCTTGAACTCAAATTCCTTGCTATCTGCTAACAAGAGAGAATTCATTATCATTGACTTTTTAAACAACCGGCATGAACTAAAATAATGAAAAAGAAACACTTTGTTAAAAAGCACGCTCCCAGTTTATGGCGGCTGTTTAGAACAGGCAGGGCTCTTTCCCCCCGAATGTGGCATTTCTGGAAAGGGGCACCCCAGACATTTTCTTCTGGAGAAAAGGCCGAGCTGTCTTCTTTCAGGGGTGTCCATGTGGCCCCAAGAATGACCAAGTGACATGGAGAGAGCACACCAACCAGATTCTCTAATATCAAAATAGAGCAATTTAATCAAGACACAGAATATGATCTGTTGATTTTCTCTCGAAACAAATGAGCTACAACACACAAGGTGATTCTTTTTTGCCAAAGAGCGTGAGGGTGAGTGGGGGTGGAAGGAGAACAGGACAGGGCTCCATGTCACTTCAACAGGATCTGGGCAACACGGACAGGAAGCAGGTCTGCATGTACGTCTGACACAGACAATAAAACTGCAGAAGCCAGAATTCGAAGCTTCAGTGAGTGGAGGGAGGGACATTTCTGCATTGGTCAAGAAACACCATGAAAAAAACCAAAAATAGGTGGAAGGAGAGGTTAAAAAAGAGAGAAATAAGGAAGAACAAAGACCCTTACGATTGACAAAGTGCACTTCTCTGGGCTCCAGGATCTAGTTTTAGAAAGACAAACCAAAGTCAAGTCCCATGGTGTCTCGCGGGGTCAGAGGTTTCACCCTGTGACATCCGGCCCTCCGGCCCGGGGCAGCTCCCTCCACAGGTGCGTGCTGGACGTGGCTCTTGGTCGTTTCAAATCCAACCAAAGATTCCAGGAAGGATTGTTGTGTTATGTCTGCTTCCGAGGTTGAATTTGGTCACTAAGACTGAAGCGACTCAAAGGGTTTCAGAGCTGTAAGCGACATCCGACAGTCACATGTCCAGGTGGCCACCCCAGACCCTGAACGTGAATCTCCCGTGTGCCTGGCAGGAGGGCACGATGGCCAAATGTGTCAGGGGCCCCAAACTAGTCGTCGATGGCGCTGTTTGCTGAGGACAGGCACGGATTCAAGGGGCGCCAGCGACACCCTCATGCTTGGTCCCTGTGGCCAGCTCAGGGGTGGCTGCCTGCCTTCATCTGAGGCTCACTGTTGTGCACAGGGATAGGAAGCCTGTTGCCCGTGGCCCCAGCCCTCGGCTCCAACCTAACAATCCCGAGGTGCTTGAGATTCATGAGGAGGCTGAAGCCAGCGCTTTGGTGAGACCCTGGCTCCTGACATTCCCAGGAAGATTGTCTAGTGAATCCCTTCCATACGTCCCCGGTCACCATGCCACACCAGTCTCTGGTTGCCACGCATAAGCCACATCCTGAACGTGGTCCGATTTCCAGCAGCAGATGCTCTGTGGAGATGAAAACACTCTCATCTGGGGAGGGGGGATGGTCTTCATCTGGACCCCAACATGCTGCCCCTCAAACCTCACCCACTCTGGGGACAGGAATCAGCGGTGAGTCTGGAGGTACCAGCTGTCTTCAGACACGGGAGTGGTTACTCCATGGGACTTTGGACTTGGTCACTAAGTGTTCAGGTGACAGAGCCCCGATAAAGCCTTACTTGGAAACAGAGCACTTTCTGGGCTTGAATAATTCCCAGGCCCTGGTGGAGGCCAGTGAATGGCCCGGGAATGGCCGACGCCCCTTGGCTTTGGTAGCTGGTCCCGGCCCATTCCAAGTTCTCTAGGAAGCCCCTGCCCTTCCCAGAAGTCGGTTTTCGCCTCCAAAGAGGGGTGCCACACCCTGAAAAACACGGTCTCGTGGCTGGAAGGAACAAACACCAGCGAACCCCACCACTGCCAGCCGCCACCACCGCTGCCGCCACAGGCCTGCCACCGTCCTCAGATCTTCCCTGACCCAGAGGACGCCAATGAGAGACAGGCCCCAGCCGTCGGTCCTTGCCCCCGTTGCTGATTTCAAAAGTAAGCCAGTGTCGGGTTGTGACAATACGAGCACAGAGGTCACCCGATCCAATGAAAGGAAACTTTTCTAGGAATTCAAAGCCTTGTTTAATTTTTAAAAAACACTAAAAAGATCCATTCTTTAAAAAAACCCTCTTTCTCCTAGTCTCGTTTGAGAGAAGGAAATGATAAAGACAGCAGAAACGATCAGTGACGCTCTGCCTACAGCGTTCGCCATTAAGGCTGCAACGCTTCCTTTTGCACATCCTTTGGTCATCATTAGACCAAATGACGCCCTGGAGCCTTGACATCAGCTTTGCAAGGACTGGCCTGGCCCACTCTTGGAGAAACAACGCCGCTGTGGGGAGGAGGCAGTTGCGGCCACGGGGAGCTGAGCTGTGGCTTTCGATGACTTCGGTGCTTCTTGGTTCTGGGGACGCGTCCTCAGGGTCAGAGCACACCGTCCTGCATTCACTTCTCTCCTCCCGGCCGCTAAGGTCACACACCCCGAAAGAGGCCACGTGGTTCTTTGTCCTCCCGGCGGGTCACAGAGCCACCCGCTGCACACCCATATGACTGCCCCTTCGCACCCAGTTTCCTGACCTCCTGTGGAGCTGTATGGAACGGGGGAAGCCACCTCGGGCCCTGCCTGTGTCTCCTGACAGCTTTTCTAGACTATGAATCACACACAGCTCTCTATGTCTGATGGCCATTTTAGGATTTTTAAATTGTCTTAACATAATTTTTTTTTTTTTTTTCCAAAAATACTCCAGGCTCTTTCTCTTATAAGTCATTTTGTATTCTCCTGTAAAAAGTCCCACTGCCCTGCCTTCTTAACACAAAGCACTTATTATGCGCCCAAAGGGACCTTGAGACCTAAGATCTGAAGGAACTATGAGGACGGGACAGAGAAGGGTGAGCAACGGGTAGGGGCAGGAAGGGCGGGACGGAGGAGGGGACAGAGGGAGGGAGGAAGCTGTCCACTGGAGACTTCTGTCACCGTGTCCATGTGGCTGCGTCGAAAGAGGGGTCCTGAAAAGCCAGACCACAGCAGACAAGGGGATAAGGCAGAGGGGTCAGGGAACGACAGAGGGAAGACACAACAAACCCAAAACAGTTTCCATCTCAGACCGAAGGCCCCTAGACGACAGAATTCCAGCTGACAGAAAAACCATCGAACAAAGAAGATTCTAGAAAATAGAAAGTGTTGGGATTACAAAGTTGTGCATCACATCTGTATAAATTGGTTTTTGAACATCCTTTGCCAGAGCAGCTGTAGTGTCCCAATTGTCAGGGGAAAGAAAACACCAGCGCGAGGAGAGGACGTTTCCCCTTCTGATTTATCACAGAATTTTGCTTCTTTGTTTGTTATTTGTTTTTGTTTTTTTTGGCACCGCTTCCTTTTTTCTTGTTTTCCGTTCAGCCATCATAGCCTCTTCCGGATGGAAACCACACCGTGCAAGTCTAGCTTCCTGTTCCCTGGGCTTAATGTCCTGGGTGGAGACCACTCTTCCCCCTCTGATATGACTGTGTGTATGCTTTTGTTTTTGCTTGTTTGTTTAGGAACTTCTTGATGAAGATTACAAAAACATATACACTCCTGTGGCAGGGACGAGTTGATTTCCAAGTACACTCTAATGCAAGTCAAGTTCGTACAGATTTGGAGCTGACAGAATGGTGTCTGGAGAGGGCCACGACCCCACACCGTCTCTGTTGGTCCACTAAAACTCTTGAGTTTTTCTATAATATTTTGTGTTTACTTCCGCAGATCTAAAGGACACACCTGGAAGGAAAGACAGAGGCGCCTGTTATCTCTAGAGAGGACACAAAGGTGTCTTTAGAGCAAGGGTGGGTAGATGGTGGCCAACCACCGATTTTCATCAATACATTTTCGTTGGAACACAGTCATGAAGGTCAGAGAAGCTCCAAGAACAGGCTAGTGTCTGCCCATCTGGCCAACCAAATTCAAGCAAACAGCACTGGGGGAAACACCAGGACAAGGACTAAGGTCCACGTGGCAGAGTGACAGTGGCAGCAGCAGGAACCATAGCCAGATGCCTACATGGCAAGGTAGGTGGCAGCTTAGGACTAAGTGCAAGGCCTCCGAGAACATTTGGGGACCCTGGCCTTCGAGGTCAATGCTGTGCTGTGCATGGGAGCAGGTTGTGCTGCATCTCTGGGTTCCACCCAGGAGATGCCAGGAGACCCCCAACCCCAAGCAGTGACAGCCCAACAGGCCTCCAGGTATTGCCTAATGTCCTCAGAGGGGCAGAGCACCCCAATTTCATCCAGGAAATGATGACCAGAAGGACATTCTGCAAGGGCTGAAGCGAGGGCCACTCTCAGATGTGGGGCCACCCCATGCGGTCCCCGCGCATGAGCTGAGCCCTGCTGAGTGCCACCCCGGCTTGCCCCAACCCCACGCTTGCCCCTGCCACCACGAGCACTGCTTACGGAGCCCTCGGAGGTGCTGGCACCCACTTTGTCCCCGCGAGCATTCCAGCACAACTCGAAGATGCCACCGGTGCCTCGGTAGCTCTGGACAAGACTGCCACTCTGCAAGGGAGAAATCACAGTGAACAGAGCTGACCACACGGGTGCAGCCCTTCTGCCCGCCCAGGTGCTGCACTGGTCTCGGGGACAGCGGGGGGCTGCTCATAAAGGGGAAAAGAAGGTGGTGGCTCCTCCAAGGAGGGACGTCTCCAAGATGTCTTGCTTGGAGCTTTGAGCGCTGAGGACAGCAGAAGCAGACACCTTTCCCGGGGAGGAAGTGGCCCTGGGTGTCTGTCCTGGGCCAGGGCACAGCCAGGCAGAGCCGGACAGACAGCCCAGGACTGGGCTCTCCATGGGGGGCGGCCGCTCATTCCTGAGCGCCAGTTCCCTGTTAGCTGTTCTGAGCCCAGGTCACTGCAAACACAGCTACTCGGGCAATAATTTGCAAAGGACTCAACCCCGAGGGTCAAGAGATGACCTGAGTATTCCAGATATGGACACACTTGTCAAAGGAGCCGCTTTCCAAGTACTTCCCGTCAGGGCTAAAAGCGACACTATAGACAGCTTCCTGGTGTTTGGTCAGCGTGTGGATACACACCCCTCGCTCCACATCCCACAGCCGGACCATGGAGTCAAACGAAGCACTGCGGACACAGAGCGGACACGTTATCACCTGAGCATGCAAGTGTTTATCACATGTCCCTGCAACACTGGCCACACCTCACAAGAGCCATCTCTCTCTCTCCGATTCTAGGTCCAGATCGGTGACCTTCTACTCCTAAAATGCAACCCAGATGCAGTGAAAACAAAGCCATCGTCACAAAACAAACAACCTTTAGTGCTGTTATTATGAAAGCAATTTGATAACCATGTTCCTAAGTTTCTGCATTTGTTTAAAGATATAAATGGTAAATACTTTTGTGGAATATTTGTCAAGTTCTCTAAGATGCTCTTACATTAAAAAACTTCTATTGTTAACAACAAATGCAGACAGCCAGGTTTGGAAAAACAGCGAATAGAGTGAATAAATATTTATAACATTTTTAATCCAACAAGAATTAAAACACAGTCACATCTACACATTCGACCACATTGCTGAGAGCTGCAAATTTCAGTTATTTTCAAATTTAAAATAAAATACATATCACAAACCTGCTATCTGGCTTTCTTTTTCTCTATAGGGCTGGTACCAGCCTGTCCATTTCGTGTGTGCAGACTAAAGGGTCATTTAAGTTCCTAATGGGTAACACTTGACACAAAAGAACCCCTCCAAGTCACCAGTAGATGATTATAGCAAGCGGTGCTTTATCATAGTCATTTAAGTGGCTTTTAAGACAATTACGTGAAATAAGAGAATTATGGCCTTTGTGTTGTTCTGTTCAACCACTCGGCTGATACAGGGATTCTCTCCAATCTTTTCTAAGAAACAAGCTTGGTTGGGCTGAGCACTTTCAACATACTGCTCGCTCATGGCGCGGCCGGCTGGCCCCCGCTGCCCCAGAGGCACGTGGCAGGCATTCTCCCCTTACAGGAGGTGTGTGCCCGCCTGTCACTACCTTCTCTCTGCAGCTACACAGAATAACCCGCTGCTGCCTCCTGGTAATCAAACATTCCCCTTAACACTCCTCTCTTGTAGGCTAAGGGGACATCCACATTTCATGTGTCCAGATCCTGGTTTTCAGACCCCTAAGCATCTTGGCATTGGGTCTCAGAATCTCTTTAGCTTCTTCTTCTAAGAGTTCTTCCTGAAATAACGGGAGTGGAACATTCTACTCTTAACGAGGTCTGGCGAACTTCAGGGCACAATAATGCTCTTGAATGAAGCCTAAAGCCACGTGGTTTGGGGAGGCCACCTTTGTCTCTTATAACCCCTCTTCCCAATTCTGGCGGTGACTGGCTGGCCACTCCACTCCCTCCGAAGCTGGTGTCTTAGGGGACTCACTATATACAATGTGAGGTCAAGTCTGGCTGTGGCTGGGGGAACCTTTATCCCTGCTTGAATTCCCTGCCCATGTAAGTCCTGAGTTGAACGAATAAACCAAGCCCAAGGTCCGAGGTGAACTCTTTCCCTTTCCTTTCTCTGCTGTCAGGAAAACCTTCAGCAAAGCCAAGTGCCTCAAGCCATCTCAACACGTGCCTTCTCCTAGCCTCACTTACAAGTTCTATCTCGGCCCCTTCAAAAGGGAGCTACGACGTTCAATGCTCCAGCAAAACGTCCTGTTCTCTCTGCGTATGAGGAAGTTCTGCTGCTGTGAGGCTGACTCAGTGACAGCGGGCCAGGCTGAGTTCAGGAGCCGAGGCTGGGCTGTGCAGGGGTCCTGTCCTTACCTCTCCAGCATGATATTTGAGTTGGGGTTGCTGGTGGTCTGCCCGGTGGGACTCCACTTGATGGTGTATATCTCTTTGCTGTGAGCTTGCAGGTCATGCACACACGTGTCCTGCTTCATGCTCCAGATCTAGAGAACACAGTGGTAACAATATGAGCAAGCTATGTCCCTCCAGTGAGCCAAGAGACTGCTGGCTGTGAACCGTACATGAGCCACTGGAGTGTCCCACTGGAAAAAACTGCAGGTTATTTCCCAGGAAGGGCTGGGACTCCTAGCAAGACCCTTGACTGATACATCAGAGTTCACTGGGCGAGAGCTAATCTGACAGTCAGTAATGGGATAAATTACAGAGGAAGGAAGAGGACTCAGTACAGATAACCCCCAAAGGAGCAGGGAATGTGAGACTTGTGTTGAGTACTGGGGGCTGTTTAGGGTTAAACAACTCATCCCTACAGATGCCAACTTGACCTTTAATGTCATGTCATCAGAGCAGGATGCTAGCAACATTCCAGAAGGATCCCATTTGATAGCATTGACCTCATTCTGAAAGATAGGATGGGTTGGGAAAAGAAATCAAGGCCTGAAATCAGACCCAGTGGCTGTCCACCAGGGGGCAGTAGCGCTCTGTCATCATGGTGGCCGTCCAGCAGGGGGCAGTAGCACTCTGTCACCCTGCCATCCACCAGGGGACAACAGTGCTCTGTCATCCCAGCAGCTGTCCACAAGTGGGCAGCAGTACTTTCTCATCCTGCTTACCGTTCAGCAGGGGGCAGAAGCGCTCTGTCATCCGGCCGACCACCCACCAGGGGCAATAGTCCTCTGTAACCCCACTGGCTGTCCTCAAGGGAGCAGTAGCACTCTCTCATCCTGCCTACCGTCCACCAGGGGGCAGTAGTGCTCTGTCATCCTGCCATCCACCTAGGGGCAATAATGCTCTGTCATCCCAGTGGCTGTCCACAAGGGGGTAGTAGCGCCCTGTCATCCCAGCAGCTGTACACAAGTGGGCAGTAGCACTCTCTTATCCTGCCTACCATCTGTTCTGTCCAGTTGGTCAATGAGATTGAACCTTAAAGGTGACTCTCCTTGCTTGTGCTGGTCTCTAAGCTCACCATGGTGAAGGGTTTGAATCTTCATGCCAGCCAGCCACGAAGAACAGAAAATGTAAAAGTGACTCTCCATAGTGAGCACATGCTCAGACTCAGATTGGTTGCTCACCCTGCTGCAGAAGAGGCAACTGTCGTGTTTTGGGGTGGCATTGCCTACGTTTAGGGATACTGTCAGCACTGAGGCGCAATCCTTGAGAAATAAGGGTCCTAGCTCCTCCCCTCGAGCTGCCTGGAACACAATTGTGGTGAACATTCATGGAAAGAAGAACCTCTGGATGCCTATGATATAGCATGTGAGTCAGGCCCAAGTTAAACAGATGATGTGTCATCACGCTTCCGTAATTGTGTGTCCTGCTCTTCAGCCAAAGATCCAAAGCACTTTAGTGCATTCATTTGTGGAAATAATCCCTCAGGGGCAGGTGGCAGCCAGGGCAGGGTTGTGGCCTCCCCAAGCCCCGACCCATGTTTGACCTCACCCCTCCCCCTGGCTTTGGTGGCCGTGGATGCTCAAGGCCACTGATGTCATGGGTGAGAGGGGTGTACCTACTCCATGGGGTGCAAAGGCCAAGGCATTGGGAACGGGGTGAATATAGTACACCTTCATAGTCACATAAGGTGAGAGGAATTGAGCTTTTCTACATTTAATTATGGATTCATTAATGTTTTGTGTTCTGAAGTGCTGCATGTCATTAATACTTGTCACCATCCCAGCCCATCTATGTTCCTTTCTGTCCTCATACGCATGAAGCCAGTAGGGTTGGGTTGTTAAATTCTGCCACCAGAGGAACTCTGTCATGATTTTAGATGGAGGACGTGAAGCAGAAGTTTTCCTTTGGGAGCTGCACAGGACAGTCCTTTGGGCATCAGCAAAAGGCAGATGTGGCGGTTGCCAGCGGCCACTGGGTGTCATCTTGAGATTCACCTGCTTTGGTCACGCAGGTGGCCGAGATCATTGTGGAGGTCTTCTGCAACCATTGCAGTCCTGGATTTCGAGAAACTTCTTCCCTCACCTTCATCCTCTGCCTTCCAGCATCTGTGTAAGCTTCTGATTTCATATGAAATCACTTCCATTCTGAAGACTTAGAATTGCTTGTGTGTTCCTGGTCAAACCCTGACTTTTCCACCTTCCTCAGAAATGTCTGTCCTGTAGAGGTTGCCCACTGCTCGGAGGGAAAAGGAAAATTCCACAGAGAGGTGCCTTCAGATTATCTAGTTTCAGTAAACAAGTGTATTTCATCAAATCTAAGACCCCTTTGTTTGTAAGATGTGCAACTGTGTGATGAACCACATAGAAAGTAAATGATGCCTTTTAATCTATCACTCACCATCAATTATAGCGTGCAAATCAATTTCATTGGTGTCAAAAAGGTGAAGAAATGGGTGGCTTAAAGCATGTAAAATGCTATTTCTAAAGCATAACCTGTGGCCTTAAATGGTTAATGCAAGGAAGTTCCAATAACCGAGGACTAGTAATGTTAAGTCCAAGGGAAGAGTAAGAAAGCAGCAGACCTCATCTAAGCTTTGCAACAACCATCGTACTAATCGAAACAAAAGCAATCTAATTAGATCTGCCCAAAATTCAAAATTACCAAGAAGACTTTGAAATATGAAGTGATATCCACGGTCACAAGCAGAAAGCCTCACCAGAAATGTTTACTTTACTTTTAGGTGTCAGGTAATACTAGGATGAGTTCATCACACATAGCGAGATATTTAATCACTTCCTTGCATCCAGCAAGGAGAAAAAAGAGGAAGTTGGAATAATTATACATCAGTAGATTCATAAGAGACATGTCATCCAAATGTTAAGCACCGAGATTGTTTCGATCCTCATGAATAGAACGCAACAGTAAAAGGGCATATATGAGACAATACAGGAAAAGGTCAAGCCCAGGGGTCATTTGATGTCACTAAAGGGTTATTATTCATTTGTAACAATGGGGCTACTTTTACTATAGTTTTATTTTGAATGGGAGATGTCCTTTTCTCCTAAAAAAGCATACATATCTTTGCAGGTTAAGAGAGATGACATCTTCAGTTGTTCTGACAGGACTAGGTGGAGGGGTCGAGGGGGTAGTGCAGATGAAATGGGATTAGAGTTTTGAGAGTATTTGTGAAGGCCAATGAAGGATACGTGGGAATTCATTACACAAATCCCTCTAATGTATTTTGGAAGTTTCCATAAAAGAAATTGAAGGAAAGTATACAGAATATGAAGACAAATCTCTGTATTTTTTTTTTTTTTTACATTTTTCTAAAGTCAAGGAACATTAAATCTACAGAGAATTTCAGTAAATTAGTGGTAAATATTTACACTTCTTCCTTGATGTTGCTTAATACTACCCCCGAAGATTTCAGCTGCCTACCGCTGTGAAACACCTGTTCTTCATGGTATGGCCCAAAACAGCTAATGCGGTTGAAATAATAGATGTAAAAGTGAAACGTTGTAAAGCATAGAGGGCTTTCTCTGTCAGCAAAATACCCTTGGGAGGCATATAGAAAACACCGCGAGGAAGTGAAAGGACATACACTGGGATAAATTGTATTTGGCAGACCTGACTTTCTGTGGACTGAAAATGCAGGTGTTTCTAAAACGCATCAGGTTAGGGCAGATGTTGAGGGGCGTTTTCTGGAAGTGAGATTGTCAGAAAGGGAAGGCTCTCATCTCTTCACCACCACCCTCCACACTCTGCCTTGTGTAAGGTGCCTGCTTCCCTCTCACCTCTTCACCTTGCCTTCTGTTGATTCCCTCCAAGTGCCAGGCCTAGCTGTTTCAAAGTTGTTCACGCTCTCTCCAGTTGGTCATTCTAGTTATTATCTCTCTAATTCTATTTCCTTTTGGGAACAAGGACCTATTTCCGTTTTCCATTCCTTTTTCCACTTTTGGATTCCTCTCACATATACCTATAAAAGACCCTTATAATTCCTATTTGCCAATATACCCCGATCCCATGTTCACAAGTCACTCCCTCCCTGGAGAGTCCACTTAAGTCAACATCGCCATAAATTTTGTCACTACCAGCTGGCTTCCATTTATCATAAAATGCCAGATTTCACCTTGGTAGTTGACACACTTTGTAAGAGCATGACATTTGTCTTAATGGTCTTAATCATCCCTTGACATATTGTTGGCTGTTGGCCTCACTTTTATATCATAAGCTAGACTGGGTTTTGCAACTGGAAGTTCTGTCCATCTGCCCCACCTGCCCCGAAATTTCCTCTTGTCAAAGTTCTACACATAAAGCATCTGCCAGGAAAGTGTACTTTTGGAGAAAACTTGAAGGCTCAGGGTATCCTAGGTTGGCGTTAGTGACAGACACAACATCCATTATGTCCCAGATACACTAGTTGCTTACTTCTTCCTCACAATCCAAAGCAGGTGTTCCTCTTTGCTATGGAGATTGCGGGGCCAAGAGTCCTTCCATCCTTTGTGTCCATCATCTGCTAGTGCCTCAGGGTCCTTTGATTCCAGGTGGCAAGGGACACATCAGTGCTGTTCCCATTCCGTTACCTGGAACTCAGTCACGTGACCATACCGCAGTATAACGGTGGCCGGGGGTTGTGTGTGTACTCAAGAGGATGATGAAATGGGTGTTTGGTAAGTAGATAGCAGTCTCAACCATACGCCACCTACCTAGTAGCAGAACATAAGTCATTGATGCCTCCTTTAAGGTTGTCAATTTCCTTGTGACACCACACTCTCCCCATTGCACTCACATGCTTGGCTCCCCTTTGCCTCCTTCCCTGCTTCATTTTCTCCATGTCACTTGAACTTGTGCTTGGTTATATTGTTGGCAATCACGGACTCCTCCCTGGAAGTGGTATTGCATCCTCTTCATGGCTGTAGGACTTGCAGTTCATCCCTGAAGGCACAATCTATTGCCCCATTGTTACGCTTCACCCAGAAACCTGCTTTAACCAATGGGACAGGAAGTGGATCTGAAGAACCCCAAGTCCGTGTAGACTCTCTGCGGTGGCATAGATCTTCTGTGTCATTTCTCTCCCTCTGCTGTGAAAAGGGCAGTCACCGAATCCGGACTGCTCCTTCAGACTGTGTTCTGGAGCAAGATGGTACATGGGGCTGGGCAGGAGCCATCCTGTCACCTCCTTCACATGCCATCAGCAAGAATCGATGTTTATGCTTTAACTTACTGGGATCTGGGACTTACCACCATAGCTCAAACCTGTGGTGAGTTGTTACTGATACAGTTCCTGATATCGTATACACGTATGACTTTCCATCTTGGCTGTCTTTTCCCACTAGAAGCAACTGTTCATAAGGACAGTGAGTTTCACTAGCTTGATTCCTGCTGTCCCTAGTGTGTGGATTGGCACCTAGAACATAGTTTGGCTCAATTGATTGTTGATTGAGCCACATCCTGGGAATCAGATGTAGGTAGAGGTTTTCTATTGCCGAATGCATTCCTGTATCTTTCCACAACTATGATAGTTAATGACAATTTGCCATTTGGCCTTTCGATGGTTTTCTCGTTGCTTTTACTTCTGTTTTGTCAGGCATTGAAACTACAGGAAGAAAAGGTGAGTGACTGGAGAGCAGCATGACTCTGAAGACAATTAAGAACTGTAACGTCCCCAGCAAGTCCTCTGGTTTCACATGACATCTTTCTCACAGCCATCGAACCACTCCCTCTTGCCTACTCAATAAATACCTGTAAATAATGAAAATGATGAAAATGAATGGCACCCCTAAAACTAGGATGGACAGGCAAGCTTTTGCTAGTTTGGGAAATTTTTCTACTACATCTGAGGTTCTTGAAGCTGGATTGAGGAAATACCTAGATCATTAATCTTAGATGTACTCCCCCAACCCATGCATGAGTATGTGTCATTTCTGAAGGTGTTTTAAACTCCGTGGCATCTTCAGATTCTGTGATGTACAGTCATTAGTATCTCGGACATGCTTTGCCTCTTGCTTTTTCCTTCAGGATCTGTCGATTCCAAAACTCTTAGCAAATGCCAGCCCGTGGGCAGACGAGACTCATGTTGCACTTGGAGATGGCATGTGGGGGTCATACACGGGACCCCACAAGTGCAGCGTCCCAGGTAGAAGCCGAGACGAGAACAGATGTGACAGGGGCAAATGCTGAGAAGCGTAATTTTTCAACACTCAGTGCCAATGAACTAGGAAGTGGGACAGGAGAAAATGCCCCCACAAAGGTACTGAGTAGTGACAGCCAATTGGACATAGAAGAGTGAATAAAGAAGGTATGATCCCTGTCCTGGGGGGGGGGGGATGACCGGGATCTGTCTTATATGATCTTCTATAGGGAAAGGCAGCATTAACAAATACAAATACATAGGTAATTTATAGGAGTACCACCTCTGGCAAAGGTGAAGCAGCCATGAGAGAGACAACCGGCTACCTTTACATGGTGGAGCCGATATGAACGGTTCTCTTGATGAAGTGATTTTTTGTTTGTTTGTTTGTTTGTTTTTTGCCAAGACCAGAAGTATGCCAGTGGCAGTGGTGAAGGGAGGTGTGCATTGAAGGCCAAGGACACTGAGCAAGAGTGAGATTCTGTCAACACTCAATGTTCTCTCAACTTGTAGGTGTGTGATTTTCTTTTTACAATTTCAAATACAGCTGGTGATCATTTGCCTGTAAAGCTCCTGCCTTTTTCCCACATAGCTACCCAATTATTGCTACATCATACACCGAATAAGTCAACTGTTCCAGGTGCTGAAATGATTACTTTGTTAAATATTAAACCATTATAAATTATTTTTAAAAGATCATTTATGTGTTATTTGTGTGGAATCCAATTAGCCTGAGACATAGCAGCTTAAAACCACAAACACATAGAATCTCACATTGGGCGATGGTCAGAAATCTGGGAGGGGCTTAGGTGGGTATTTCTGGCTCAGGGACTTACAGAAAGTCACATTCAAGATGGTGGCTAGAACTGCAGTCACCTGGAGGCTTGACCTACTCATCCAGTTGCCTGGGACTTCACTGGTTTTGGCACTGAAAGTTTCCTGTTCTGTGTAACCCTTCTGTCTCAGAATGGGTGGTGACCCTACTCGTATGTATGTTGACTGCAACGCTCAGCTCCTCACTGGCTGTTGGCAGGAGGCCTCAGTTCTCCTCCATGCGGGCCTCTCCGTAGAGCTGCTCAAAATGTGCAAGCATTCTAAGACTGAGACACAGCACAGTAAAAAGCGATCCAAGAGAGAGGCAGAGGCATTCACAGAACTTTCACAAAACTGAGCACGTGTTAAACTACAACGAATATATGAATCATTCAGTAAAAGGTATTCATACAATATGCTGATCCAAGCAGGTCACAGATGTAGATGTATTCCATTACTTCTATAAGGGGATTCTATTTTGTGTTTCTATACAGATGTGCTTACATGCCTAGAAGACATACATGAACATGCTTATAATGGGCATCTCGGGGTTGGTGGGATTCAGGATATGTTTCACTTCATTTTGCTCATCTTTATTTCTAATTTCTCTGCAGTGTATTGTTTTTATAATAATTGTTTAATTACAAGAATCTGGGCCATATCCTGTCCTAATCACTGTGGAAGACAAAAACAAAAAACAAAACAAACAAACAAAAAACATTGCCATTTTGCAGACAGGAGAAGCAGCAAAACATAAGTAGAAAGGTACATGTCAGAAGACCAAGTTAATTTAATGATAGTATGTGTAAATAGATTAAATGACCACAAGGATTGACCTTAAAAAACAATTATGTAATTTTACCTAGCTTCTCATTTTCCTTAAACATTAAAAATAAAGGTCAGGGCAAAAGTTGATCAGCAGGTATACAAAAAGTCAGCCGCAGTGATAATACTGATCCAGGCAGGGTGGAACTGCTGGCAAAAAGCAGTCGATGAATCAGGAGTCATTACATGGTAAGAGGTTTAAATACAGATCAATACCTTATGTATGATTAATTACATCGAATCGAAAAGTAGAAATCAAAACCAGGTAGACCATAAGGATAATTTAACAGAAGTGTGACAGAAATGAAAGATGGTATTATATGTTTCAGCCTTTGACAGAAGTTAGCAAAATTAAATGCCAGATACTGATACAATTGAAAAGATATCATCAGTAGACCTCAAATTCAAAAAGAGAATATACTCTTATCAGGAATTCATAGGACTTTCACAAAATTCAGTACCCACTACTGTCCAAAGAACACTGTGAATTACAGAAGATACAGCACGGGCCACAGTCTGGGACACAAACTTAGAAGTTACCGAGACTCTTCTGTGACACTAACAGTACAATCGATGATCACCACCACTATCTCCCTAGCCACAGTTTCTTTCCTGAACTTTCTCCTTGGGTTCTAGGCCTGTGGCTGCAACTGTCCACTTCTGTGTCCACCCCTGCCCATGCAGCTGTCCTCTTCTCACCTTGCCTGAGTCTTCCTGTGTTCACTTCACCAGTCTGCCCCTCACCAGTCCCTGCCTTGTCACTAGCACCCTCACCTACTCGAGCACCCTGTCACCCAACGAACTGACTGCCAGTACGGGCCTGAGCTCTCCCTTGTCCACAGCCCACACTCAGCCCTGAGGTAGCCAGGTCTCAGGCTTCCCAACTCCCACGGAGCTCTCTGTTCTTACGGTCCCCCAAGTCTGTTGTTTCTGGAGCCTGGGGGCAGGTTGACATTTCCCGAATGCTGTTTCTTCCCTGGGAGCACATCGAGGGCTGACGCTTGTGGGGAGCTGCCCACGTTACACCGTAATCGCCATTACAAGATGGCGCCGGCGGACACTGACAATCGGCAAAAACAAGTCTAGAGCGCATGTGCTGGGAATTTCCCCACCTCTAGTCTCTGCCTCTCCCGTGGCGTCATCTGGGCTGATGCACGACCGCCAATCAGATGGGAACACGTCCTAGGCGAGGGACTGTCTCTATATAAGGGGCGCGGCTCCCCTCGCTCGGGGTCTCCATTTTTGGCAAGCTTATGCTCTCCCTCTCAAGATGCATTAAAGCTGATCTGCAGAAGGATCCTTTGTGTGCCGCGTCGTTCTTGCTGGTGAGACGGTAGCGTGGGACATCTGGTGCCGAAACCCGGGAAAACTTGTGACATCGTCAGCACCTTCGGAGACCCCCTGGTGACAGGGAGGATTCAGAACTGCAGGAGGGTAAGTTCAGAGAGGTGTGTCTGTTCTTGGTCTGGGGTGAATTCGGTTAGATTACAAGGTTTTAGACTCATCCCTTGGTGTGGTCAGACTGACGTAGATAAGCAGCTGCACCTGAGACCCGTGTGAGCCTCTCGTACATAAGGGAGCGGTGTGTCTCACAGCGCCTCCTAAAGCAGAGTGCGTTATGGGTTCTACGCAGTCTATGGTTACCGCGTTAGAGGCTGTGCTGAGACAACGTGAGATCAAAGTAGGGGGCCGTGTACTCAGAAATTTTGTGAAAGAGGTAGATCGTGTGGCGCCATGGTATGCCTGTTCCGGCTCCCTAACCTTGAGTTCTTGGAACAAACTGGGCAAAGACCTTGACCGCAAGTATGCAGAGGGAGACCTACGTCAGGGCACCAAGACCGTTTGGAAGTTCATTAAGAATTGTTTGGAGGATGAAGGCTGTAAACCGGTAGTGACAGAAGGACAAAATATATTAGAGGAAGTCCAAGACAGCATGTCAGAAACTGAACGGAGTGAGAGGATGGGTACCCGCAAGAGGAGAGACGTCTCCTGTAGAAAAAAGTGCCCTCCCGGTAAGTCTACGGACGAGGGAGAGATTCTAAACCATCAAAGTGATGTTCCCGGAAAATCTGCCGGGGAGGAAGGGGTTTTAAACCCCCACCAAAAGAGAAAAAACAAAAGAGAGCTTTACCCTGTAGGAGAGCTGAGGGCTATAGACCAAGGGTTGGAGGACTTAAATCTACATGAACCCGACTGACTCCCTCAGCCCTAGCGAGGAGTCCGATTTAAAGGAGGAAGCTGGGGGCATGCCACCTTTGAGTGGAATACGTCCGAGACTTTTGAGTCTTCTGTTTCTGTCCAAAGGTACGGACAAAATACGTCTGTACCATCGACACCAGTCTGCCTTTTCCCCCCTTTCGTGTTTATTTTAGTTCAGGATGCAGTACAGGAAAATCAGATTACTTGCACCAATGAATCCTGCTTTTATGCACAGTGTTGGAATGCTACTGGGTTTAAATTGGCTGTGATTGCGCGAATGCCTAGGTGGGTTCCCGTTCCTGTGGAGGCCCCTAATGCTATGTCCTTATTCAGGCAAAAGAGGGATTTTGGTTTCACCGCAGCAATTGTTACCGCTGTCTCCTTGGTGGCAGCTGCAGCTACAGCTGCGGCTGTGTCTTTGGGTACCACGGTTCAGACTGCCTCCACATTAAATAATTTGTCCTCTTCTGTTGCTCAGGCCCTGAACACACAAGCTGCGATAAATGCTCAGTTAAAGGGAGGATTAATGGTGGTTAACCAGCGGGTAGATCTAGTACAGGAACAAGTAGATGTTTTGTGGCAAGTAGCACAGTTGGGGTGTCAGTGGAAATATTCAGGATTATGTGTAACCAGCATCCAATATGAAAATTTTACCAGGGCGGCAAATTTGTCTCATCAATTGTCTAAGTATCTTTTAGGAAACTGGACAGGGAACTTTGACGACCTGATGCAAGAACTGCGCTATGCCATCTTGTCTGTGAATTCAACAAGAGTGGATGCCTCCTTTTCAGCTGGACTGTCCTCCTGGATCACAACTGCCATGTCACATTTCAAGGAATGGGTGGGGGTGGGGTTGTTTGGAGCGGCCCTCTGCTGTGGACTAGTGTTCCTTCTTTGGCTGGTCTGTAGGCTGAAAGCCCAAACACAAAAAGACAAGGTGGTCATTGTCCAAGCACTTGTGGCTCTGGAGCAAGGAGCCAATCCCGATATTTGGCTATCTATGCTCAAAGACTAGTCCCCCCCCCCTCTTTTCGGCTGGCCTCCCTGAAAACTGATCAGTGGGGTTCGCCCTGGCTCGTGCTGGCCCACAATTCACAATTCAGAGTCCGCTACAGTAGATCCAGAGAGGGGCAACTTCCCCCCAGACGTGTGCCGACCTAAGACATGGTGCCTGGTGGCGATAGGGTTAACCTTTGACGGGTAAGGTCACGGCCTGAGGTGGGTCGACCTAAGACAGGACTACTGGCTAGACATGTTGTGGCCAATGAGCTTGGTCCAGCCTCTTAATGTAATAAGAAAGGGGGAGATGTGGGGAGCTGCCCACGTTACACCATAATCGCCATTACAAGATGGCGCCAGCCGACACTGACAATCAGCAAAAACAAGTCTAGAGCGCATGTGCTGGGAATTTCCCCACCTCTAGTCTCTGCCTCTCCCGTGGCGTCATCTGGGCTGATGCACGACCGCCAATCAGATGGGAACACGTCCTAGGCGAGGGACTGTCTCTATATAAGGGGCGCGGCTCCCCTCGCTCGGGGTCTCCATTTTTGGCAGCTTATGCTCTCCCTCTCAAGATGCATTAAAGCTGATCTGCAGAAGGATCCTTTGTGTGCCGCGTCATTCTTGCTGGCGAGACGGTAGCGCGGGACAGACGCTTTGATTTACTTTGCATTCCCAGGGTTCTGCACAGTGTCTCCTGCATAACAGACGCTCAGATGGTTGAATAAATGAAAGAAAGCGAAAGCAAATTTTCAAGAAACATGGGCATTTTGGGTACATCTCCCATTGTCAAATAAAATAATTGTACTCGGTGTTGTCATTTCATTAGTCCCGTGTGGCTCCTCCCAGTTCCATGGAGAATCTCTGACATTTGAACAGGAGTGAAGACAGTGGATGGGAGGACTGTGCATGTGGAGAATGGAAAGAACCCTAATCTTTGACTGTGAATATCCTAGAAGTTTTGGCCAAGACACAAAGCAAGTGCTTTAAATGAATAGGTCAGTGTTTTGCATGAGTGGTTAAGTAGCATTTGGACATCGAAGGGTGTGCTGTAAACACTTAAAGGAAGGTTTAAGAAAACTGTCCTAGGTCCGAGAGTCCATTTATACCTTATGTCTCCAGACAAACTGCTAGGTGATTCCACGTTTACCCGGCCGAGCTCTTACTTCTACCAGCCATTTATGGGTTGCCTTTTTCGTGCTTTGGAATTAAAATTTAAAAGTTAAAAAAATACAATATCCAAGTTGTGCTTGGTCTTCGTATCTACTATTCAACACCGATTTCCATGAGCAAATATTGGCTCTACCAAATATTACCCTCTTATTTAAAAGCTTTATGGTACGATATTTTAAGCCGATGCAGAAAAAGAAAAAAAAAAAAATAGTGAAAGGAACCCTCTATCTCTTACCCACCTTCAATAATGATCAGCTCATGACCACTCGTGTTTCATCTATATGTCCACATGCATCCCCATTTCCATATGATTTTGAAGCAAATCAGACTTATCATTTAATCTGTAATTATGTCAGCATGTGTACTTCAAAGATAACGTTTTAAAATAGTAACCCCACCATTATCACACAGAGTTGATGATGAGTATATGTGCACAGAATGTGATGATCAAATCAGGATAGTTGGCATATTCGTGCATTAATCAGTTTCTAACAGCATTCTCTAATCACAGGAACTGGGAATCCTTAGAGAAATGGCTGGTACTAGGACTGGGATGTGGAATACACAAGCTGAGCCTGCAGTGTCTTCTAGTATGAGAGGGTTGTGCTCAAAGAAAGCCTAGTGCGGGGAGGGGTGTAAAAGGGACACAGGGGATAACCCCAATGTCCCCAGTGTCTGAATGTGGAAGAACTGAGCTACAAAATGAATGAAGCAGTATTGGATTAGAACCCAAAGCATAAACTCAATGTCCATGAGTCCATGCCATCATCAATAAATGACTGAATAAAGAAACAAATGAGGGAGAGCACACAAAGCTGTGCACGTGATTCCAAATAATTTACGTAGTTACTGTGCCCTCCAGGATCTGGAGCATATCTGCCCACTGCTTAAGGGTGGGCTGCCCATAATAATGTCCTTCCAATGAACATGGCATGGAAAATGGTAGAAAAGAGTACCTTTAGAGTGTAGAAACCTGAGAAACACTGTGTCAGCCAGGTGACCGAGATCAGCATTGACAACGAGAAGTGCTGTTGATAGCATGAATCTTTAATAGGATGTGATGAGGACACTCTGTGGTCTTCTTTCCCAAACCCGTAAGTCTAATGTAATCATGAGAGGAACATCAGACAGATCCCAATTGGGGGCACTCTGCAAAGTACTTGATCAGTACTCCTCAAAACGGACAAGGTCA
Source organism: Cynocephalus volans (assembly GCF_027409185.1). NCBI lineage: Eukaryota > Metazoa > Chordata > Mammalia > Dermoptera > Cynocephalidae > Cynocephalus > Cynocephalus volans. Next base: position 6,010,810 of record NW_026902463.1, on the reverse strand, counting down.
CCAGGAACAAGGGAAGCCTGAGAAACTGTTGAAGCCTGGAGGAACCCAAGGAGACATGACGACTTAGTGGAGTATGGGATCCTGGAACAGGAAAAGGACATTAGGAAAAAAAATGAGGAAATCTAAATAGAGTCTGGACCTTAGTTAATAGTTATGTATCAGCATTGACTCGCTAGCTGTGGCAAGGGTACCATAGTAGTGTAAGATACTAAAAACGGGGGAAATTGTGTATGGAAAAAATGTGCACTCTCTCCACTATTTTAGGATCTTGCGAATCTAACGCTGTTCTAACTTTAAAGCTTTATTGACACTTTAACAGTTCCTTGATATCATCAAACATTCATGTAGTATTCAAAAATCAAATTTTCGTACCCACTTAGTTTTCACAGTTTGATATCCTACTTCCTTTAATTGTCTGATACACCACTATGCAATAGACTTATAATGCAGGACGTATAATTATATATACCACAACCGCCACATGAAAAATACCAAATACGCGAGATGGATGTCATAATATTGTATATTTTCTTTCACATATGTAAACTGTTTTCTTTTCGATGTCTAAGAGATATAAGATGATTACAGGTATTTGACCATTCTGTGCTGGTGTGTGTGATGTTTTTAATTCCTGCCGTGTATTTTTCACCCAGGAGACTTGTGCCTTCAGACCTCCCCTCTTCAAGTGTCCGTTAGTGCATGAGCTGGTGGCTGGACTATTGCAAGGTCCAGGTCTAAGAGAACAATGTGGGTCTCACAATGTGGTCCCTGGACCAGCAGCACATGCCTTGCCCGGGTTCTTGCTAGACATGCAATTTCTCAGACTCCACTCCAGACCTGCAGAATTGAAGAGGGGTAGGGAGCCAGGAATCATAAGCCCTCCAGGTGATTCTGCTTCACATGCCAGTTCGACAACCACAGCTGGGGGTTCTAAGACATAAGAGATTTAAACAGGCTTGGCCTTGGAAAGGAAGAAAATCCTTCAGTCTTGACAGTCTGATTGAAGTTGGAGGACAGTATACTGAACAATAAGCCAGACACAGAAGGATGACTACTACGTGATACCACTTCAATGAGTATGAGGAATGTAAAACAGACTCAGAGAAGCAAAGACTAGAAGAGTGCCCTGGAGCACACGGGTGAAGAGGGAAGGAAAGCAGGGAGGGGTGATGCACACACCTCCTCCCTCCTCCAGTTGTTACTGCAATACTTAGGATAGCCTTTGGCTACTTTGACAGGGAGACCCCCAAGCCCAGGAGCTTCCAAAAGTGGGAAACTTATTTGTCTCTTGTGTCCCTGTTGGCAGTCTGAAGGTGCTCCACATAGAGCAGGGATCCATGCCCCTTCTTCTTGTTCTGCTTTCCTCAGCTTGCGGTTTCCAACTCGTGGCCCAACACAGTTGCTCCAAGTCCTGCCATCACATCCACATCCCCACTCAGTCACTTCTAGCCTCTGAGGGGTCTTTTAATGAGGTGGCCACATACCCAGTGAAAAGACTCTTAATCTAAGAAGTGGAGAACTGAATTCGTGGACAAGAACATTCTCCGTCACACTCCTATTAAATTATCATGCAGCTACACGTGACGGTTGAAGCTTAACTGAAGGGATGAAATCTGTAAGGTAGAAAAAGTGGCGAGGACAAGGTTTATATGTGGATTTGTGATAGGAGAGGCTGTGGGGATATGTGGGGTAGTGAGAGCTAGAGAAGACGGGGGATTTTCCAGGAGATACAAGGAATTGATGATCTATGGCCCGTTCGATGATATCGGAAAGTCCAGTAGGAGTTAGGATTTGTTTTCTAGTATTTTTGGTCATAGAACGTCTCTGTGAAAGTCTCACCAGGTTAACACTGGACATAATTGGGAATTACAGAATTACAATGGGAAGAGCAACATGACAGCAACTCTCTGGGGAATTTTGATCATCCAAGAGTGACTTTAGCGAGGTGTGAGAGGAGTACAGAAGGGATCAGAGACACATCTGAATGACCTGCAGCGTGAGGATTTGGGACAATAAAGAAGGGAAAAACGCAGCCTCAAGGGGGTGAAGTTAGTCCTTGGTCAGGGGGTACTTTTTTTCTTTTTGGGAACTTGTGCCCTGTTCTTGATCCCAGTCAGGGCCACGTGTCTGGGATTTCTGGTGCGTAGACGGATGGCTTGGCTTCAGGCTGCAGGATCCCTAGTCTTTACAGAGACAAGAAGGCTGAGCAGCCAGCCCGAATGGAGGTGTTTAAAGGAAAACATGCCCAGAGGGGGATTTAGAGGCAGAAGAAGAGCTTTGTGGAGGGAGAAATTTGCTAGTAAAAGGGTTGGGGAGCTTGATTTGCTCCTGGTGTGAGAATTCAATGTCACGATCCCTGGAATGACCCGCGAGGTGCAGAGACGCAGGATCGCAGCCGGGCTGCCCGGAAGGGGCACACGGAGCGTCTCCACCCCAGCGCCCCTGGCCGTTACATGGGAGTCTCTGGGCAGGCGCTGGAAGTCAGGAGTCTTTATAGGTCCCTGGTGATCCCAGGCTGTGACCAGGGAGGAGCACCAGCCATCGGGCAGGGAGACCAATGTCCCCTGTGACCGGGTGGCCCCTGACCGCCGTGCTCCCAGCCGCCTGTCCTCCTCCAGCTGCCTAGGGGAACGCGCCTTTCCCGCCTTCCCCTCCATTGCACTCCAAGATCCCCTGCCACCTCTCCCCGCTCGGTTTCTCTTGTCCCCGGCATCACTGCGTCCGTCATTTCAGCTCCACACACTGCAGTGTACAGTGTCCTGCAGCTTTTATTCCAGCATGTATCGGAAGCCACGAAGTCGTAGGCCGGCGAGCCTCTGTCACCGGCTGTGCTGTTACAAGGTTTTCCATTCGTGAAGGCTGAGGAGGCTCCCTTCTGAACACTTGGACCCGGCTGCATTTTCAGTCTGGACCCTTCCCACGCATGTGCTGAGATGCTCACAAACTCGCTTCCCACAGAGGACCAAGGTGGCTCGCCAGGTGCCCGTGTCACGACCATTATGTCGGGAAGTTCCCTGTGGTAGTTGGAGCGTGAAAGTGGGTCTCAGCAGATGGCTGTGTCCCCCCAAACCTAGATGTTTTCATTGCTTCTATGATGTCCCTCTCTGATACCTTCTCTATGATGCTATTACCCATAATGTCCCATCAGGTCACCCCTCTGTATGATATGACCTAAGATGTCCCTGTATGAATCCCTTCTGTGTGATCCTACTCTCAATGATGTCCTTCTATGATACCCCACTCCATGATGCTGTTATCTACAATTTCCCTGATTTCCCTTTTCATGACATCATGTATGATGTCCCTCTATACCACCCCTCTCTATGGTATTATAAATAATGTCCCTTTATGATACCCCTTGTATGATATCTATGATGTCTCTCTATGATACCGCACTCTATGATATCATCTAATAAGTCCCTCTATGAAACCCTTCCCCATAATGCCATTATCTATGATATCTCCTCTACGATACCCTCCTGTATGTTATCTATAATATCCCCACTATGACACCCCTCTTTATGATAGTAGCTAAGACGTCACTCTATGAAACTCTTCTCTATGACCCTACTGTATATGATGTACCTCTATGATTCATCAGTCTAGATTATCAATAATGCCCTCTATGATTCCTCATTCTATGATATTATCTATAATGCCCCTCTATGATTCGGCTTTCTGATGTTATCTATAATACCTCTCTATGATTTCGCTCCCTATGATACTATTTGTAATGCCCCGCTATGATATTATCTAGTAATGCTCCCCTATGATTCCTCTATGTTATCTATGATTTTTGTCTATGATTTGGCTCTCTATGATTCTATCTATAATGCCCCTCTATGATTTGGCTCTCTATGATACTATCTATACTGCCCCTCTATGATTCGGCTCTCAGAGGTTACCTATAATGCCCCTCTATGATTCTGTTTTCCATGATATTATGTGTAAGGCCTGTCTATGATTCGTCTCTCTGATATTATCTATAATGCCCCTCTATGAATCGGCTATCATCTCTAATGCCCCAATATGATTCAGCTCCCTATGATACTATTTATAATGCCTGGGTATGATTCAGTTCTGTATGATTCGGCTCTCTATGATGTTACCTACAATGCCCCTCTATGATTCGGCTCTCCATGATAATATGTGTAAGGCCCGTCTATGATTTGGCTCTCTATGATAATTTCTATAAAGCCCCTCTATGATTCGGCTCTCAGATATTATCTATAATGCCTCTCTATGATTCCACTCTCTATGATGTTATGTGTAAGGCCCATCTATGATTCGGCTCTCTTTGATATTATGTATAACGCCCCTCTATGATTCAGCTCTCTACGATATTGTGTGTAAGTGTCGTCTATGATTCGGCTCTCTATGAATATATCTATAGTGCCCAGCTATGATTCAGCTTGCTTACATTATCTATAATGCCAGTCTATAACTCGGCTCTCTATATTATCTATAATGCTCCTCTATGATTCCCTCTCTATAATTTTATCTGTAATACCCAGCTATGTTTGGCTCGCTGATGTTATCTATAATGCCCTTCTCTGATTCGGCTCTCTATGATATCATGTGTAAGGACCCTCTATGATTCCGCCGTAGGGGAACATACTCCATCTGGGTGGAGGTTGCGTGACCTCTGGGGTTCCAGCTCCCTGTGGGGTGAGGGGTGCGGTTCGACGGGGGGATATGCTCTTGGGGATTGAGAGCGCGCCGGCCGCGGGGCTGTGGAGGTGGCGATCGGCTCCTGCTGGGTAACGGCGTGTGGCCAGCTGTGGGCACCTGCTCCGTGGAGAGGGAGGGCTCTCGTCTTGGGGAGCAGGGGATCTGCTCAGTGCGCTGGGAGGGCAAGTGGCCTGTGGTGGGTACCAGCTCCGTACAGCGTGAGGACTCCATACTTTGTTGGTGTCCGGTTGACTGGGTGGGGACTTGCTCCGCATCACTGAGAGCACGCAGCCCAGGTGACAAGGATCTGCTCCTACGGGATGTGCGATCCTGATTTTACCGGTTCCCCGGTGAGGTCCCGCGGTCCTCTGGGGGCGACATGCTCTTCAGTGGTGAGGTCACGCGGGCCGTGGGGGTGGGGAGGTGGTGATCTTTTCCTGCTCGTGGTGGCGTGTGGCCAGCTGTGGGCAATTACTCCGTGAAAGGTGCGGGCTTGCGTCTCGCGTGGTGGGGCATCTGCTCTGTGGGGTGGGAGGGCGTGCGGCTCGTGGGCGTTCCTGCTCTGTGCGGGAACAGGGCTCTGGTCCTAATGCGGTGGACGTGGTCCTACCGGGAATGGCTACAGACTTTAGTAGTGTCCCGGTGAGGGTGCGCAGCCCATGGGATTAGGACACCTCCTCCTCCGGAGTGAGTTGGCAGTCCGATCTGGGCGAGCTTCTTCCTGCGTGGTTAGGGCGCACGGCCAGCGGTGAGACCTCCTCCGTGCGGCCTGAGGTTACGGGGCCACGGGGGGTGGGGGGAACTGCACCATGTGTGGTGAGGACACACGTCCTTTTGGGGCACCTGCTCCGTGTGACTTGAGGGCTCCAGACCTTATCGGTGACCAGGTTAGGGCTCTGGAACCGGGTTGGGTACTTACTCCTGCGGTGTGAGGGCACACGATCCGAGGCGTGGGGGGAACCCGCTAATGTGCGGTGAGGGTCCATGGCCCGCCAAGGCACCTGCTCCGTGCAGCTTTTGGGTTCCAGACTTTATTGGTGCCCAGGTGAGTGCGCGAGAACCGCGTTGGTGACCTCCTCCGTGCTGGGTGTGGGTGCGGGACCAGCAGGGGGGCTTGCTCCCTGCAGGGTGAGGGCGCACGTCACGTCGGGGCACTTGCTCCGTGCAGCTTTAGGGCTCCAGACTCCCCCGGGGTCCGTGTGAGACAGTGAGGACCTGCTCAGGTAGGGGTGACGGGGAGGGGCCCATGGGAATTCCTGTTCCGTGATGGTGAGGGCTCAAGACATATCGGTATCCAGGTGAGACTATTGGCCTTTGAGAGGACCTAAATGCTCCATGCGGAATGAGGAATCCAGACCTTACCGATGTCTGGGTCAGGGCGCCAGGCCCGCAGGGTACGTGCTCCATACGGGGTGAGGGCACCCGGACCTGGGGGACCGAACTGGTCGGTGAAGTATGAGGGCTCCAAATCTTATGCATGTCCTGGTGAGGGCGCGCGGCCCACGGTGCGGAGCTGTGCCTTCTGGAGTGAGGTCTCAACGCCTTACAGGTGTCCAGGTGAGGCGTACATCCCAGGGTTGGGACCCGCTCAGTGAAGAGGGAGGGGCTCTTCCCTTAGTAGGTGAGCATACTCCATTCAGAGGGATGGCATACGGCCCGCGTGAGTCTTGTTCCCTGTCATGTGAGATCATGTGACACTCCCGGGAACGTGGGCCAAGCTTACGGGGATGAGGGCTCATGGCCCTTGCGGTGACGTTCTCAGCACGCCACAAGGGGAAAAGGCCAGGGCGGGGAAGTGCACCGACTGGGGTGAGGGCATTCCACTGACTTCAGGGACCTCCTCCCTGAGAGCTAAAGGCACAGGACCCACGTAGGCGACCTGCTATTGCGCGCTGAGGGCATGCGGTCCGAGGTACAGCGGGGGACGTGTTCCTGTGAGTTGAGGGCCCGTGGACCGCAGGGGTACTTCCTAGGTTCAGGGTACGGGTGTGCGTCACGCCGGGGTAATTGCTCCGTGCGGATCGAGGTCTCTAGGTCTTGTAGGTGCCAGTGTGTGTGCGGCGGGGGGTATCTGCTTAAGCGTGGTGAGGTCACTTGACCCTCGCGGGGACATGCTTCGTGCGTGCAGCGTGAGGGCGCCCGGTATTTTGGAGACCTGCTTAGTGCTTTTGAGGAATACAAACTTTATCGGTGTGACCTTGAGGCGTGCGTCCCTCCGTAGGGACCCGCTCAGAGTAGAGGGAGGTCACGTGAACCGCAGTTGGGGATCATGCTCCATTCGGGTGCAGGGCACATGGCCCGCGGGCATCCTGCTCCCTGAGGGGTGATGTCCCTCGCTTTGATGAGGAAGACATGTACTTAAAGGGTGAAGGCGCTCGGCCTTCGGGGACGGACCTCGTCCGTGAAGTTTGAGGGCTCCAAATCTTATACGTGTCCTGGTGAGGGCGCGCGGCCCACGGTGCGGACCTGCGCCTTTCGAAGTGAGGTCTCTAGGCCTTACAGGTAGGTGTCCAGGTGAGTCGTGCATCCCTACCGCCTAAGGCCCTGCTCAATGCAGAAGCAGGGAGTGCTTCCCGCGGTAGACGAGCACACTCCATTTGGAGGGAGGGCATACGGCCCGCGGGAGTCTTGTTCCCTGTGAAGTGAGATGATGTGACACTCGCGGGAACGTGGGCCAAGCGTATGGTGTGAGGGCTCTCGGCCCTTGTCGTGAGGTTCTCAGTGCGTCACGGTATAAGGCCAGCACGAGGAACTGCTGCACCGTGTTGGGTGAGGGCATTCCACTGGCTTCTGGGACCTGCTCCATCAGGGCTAAAGACGCGGGACCCGCTTTGGTGACATCACGTGACCCTGGCGCGGACATGTTCCCTGCGAGTGGGGTGAGTGTGCGTGGCTGATTTGGATACCTGCTTACTGCGTTGGGGGACTAGAGACTTCATCGGTGTCCCCTTGAGGCATGCGTCCCACCCTAGGGACCCGTTAATGGTAGAATGAGGTTGCACGTCCCGCAGTGGGGTTTCATGCACCATTCAGCTTCAGGGCCCTTGTCCCGCGTGTGTCCTGCTCCCTGTGCGGTGAGGTCCCGCGGTCCGCTGGGGGCGACCTGCTCCTGAGGGGTGAGGGCACTCGGCCCCCGGGGGTTCTGCTCCCTGCGGGATGAGGTTTGGCGGTTCGCTGGGGACCACATACTCTAGTGGTGAGGGCGCCTGTCCCGCGGGGGTCCTGCTCCCTGTAGGGTGAGGTCCAACGTTCCTCTCTGGGCGACCTCCTCTTCAAGGGTTATGGAGCGGGACCCACGGGTTCCTGCGTTCTGTGGGGTGAAGTCTCGCTGTCCGCTAGGGGCGACATGCTCTTCTAGCGCGGGTCCCGTGCCCCCCTGGGGTCCTGCTCCCTGTGGCGTGAGGTCCTGCGGTCAGCTTGGGGCGACCAGATCTTCAGAGGTTAAAACGTGCAACGGGAGTCCCGCATCTTGTGGGCTGAGGTCCCGCGGACGGCTGGAGGTCTTGTAGGCGACATGTTCTTCAGGAGTGGGGCACGCATCCCGCTGGTGTCAAGCTGCCTGTGGGTGAGGTCCCAGGGTCTGTGGAGAGGACATGTTCTTGAAGGGTGAAGGCGCTCGGCCCTAGGGGACGGACCTGGTCCTTGAAGTGGGAGGGCTGCAAATCTTATACATGTCCGGGAGAGGGCGCCTGGCCAACGGTGCGGAGCTGTGCCTTTCGGAGTGAGGTCTCTAGTCCTTACAGGTGTCCAGGTGAGGCGTGCATCCCACGGTAGGGACCCAGTCAGTACAGAGGGAAGAAATGCTTCCCGTGGTAGGCGAGCATACTCCATTTAGTGGGATGGCATACGGCCCACAGGAGTCTTGTTCCCTGTCATGTGAGATCATGTGACACTCGCGGGAACGTGGGCCAAGCTTACGGGGATGAGGGCTCACGGCCCTTGGTGTGACGTTCTCAGCGCGCCATAAGGGGAAAAGGCCAGCGTGGGGAACTGCGCCATCTGGAGTGAGGGCATTCCACTGGCTTCTGGTACCTGCTCTGTGAGGAATAAAGGCGCGGCACCCCGTTGTCGACCTGCTCCTGCGCGGTGAGGGCATGCGGTCCGAGGCACAGTGGGGGACGTGTTCCTGTGAGTTGAGGGCCCGTGGACCGCGGGGGTATTTCCTTGGTTCTGGGTAAGGGTGCGCGTCACGCCGTGGTACATGCTCCGTGCGGATCGAGGTGTCTAAGTCTTGTAGGTGTCCGGGTGCCAGTGCGTGTGCGGCGGTGGTTATCTGCTTAAGCGTGGTGAGGTGACCTGACCCTCGCGGGGACGTGCTCAGCCCGTGCGGCGAGAGGGCGCCCGGCATTTTGGAGTCCTCCTTAATGCTTTTGAGGACTACAGACTTTATCAGTGTGCCCTTGAGGCGTGCGTCCATCCGTAGGGACCCGCTTAGTGTAGAGGGAGGTCGCACGTCCCGCAGTTGGGGATCATGCGCCATTCGGGTGCAGGGCGCATGGAACACGGGCATCCTGCTCCCTGAGGGGTGATGTCCCTCGCTCTGATGGGGAAGACGTGATCTTGAAGGGTGAGGGCGATCGGCCTGCGGATGTCCTGCTCCTTGTGGGGTGAGGTCGCACGGTCCGTTGGGGACGACATGTTCTTAAAGTGTGAAGGCACTCGGTCCGCGGGGACGGATCTGGTCCGTGAAGTGTGTGGGCTCCAAATCTTATACGTGTCCTGGTGAGGGCGCGCGGCCCACGGTGCGGACCTGCGCCTTTCGAAGTGAGGTCTCTAGGCCTTACAGGTAGGTGTCCAGGTGAGGCGTGAGACCCTACCGCGTAGGGACCTGCTCAGTGCAGAGGCAGGGCGTGCTTCCCGCGGTAGACGAGCATACTCCATTCGGAAGGAAGTCATACGACCCGCGGGAGTCTTGTTCCCTGTGAAGTGAGATGATGTGACACTCGCGGGAACGTGGGCCAAGCGTACGGTGTGAGGGTTCACGGCCCTTGGTGAGACGTTCTCAGTGCGCTATAACGGTATAAGGCCAGCGCGAGGAACTGCTGCGCCGTGTTGGGTGAGGGCATTCCACTGCCTTCTGGGACCTGCTCCGTCAGGGCTAAAGGCGTGGGACCCGCGTTGGTGACATCACGTGATCCTCGCGAGGACATGCTCCGTGCGTCCAGGGTGAGGGCATGCAGCTGGTTGGGAGACGTGCTTTGTGATTTTGAAGACTACAGACTTTATTGGTGTCTGCTTGAAGTGTGCATTCCACGGTAGGGAACTGCTCAGTTTATACTGAGGTCGCACTTCCTGCGGTGTGGGATCATACTCCATTCGGGTTCAGAGCACACGGCCTGCGTGGGTCCTGCTCCCTGTGGGGTGGGGGCCTGCGGTCCGCTGTCGGCGACCTGCTCTTGAGGGGTGTGGGCCCGTGTTCCGCGAGAGTGGGGAGGTGGTGATGTTCCCCTGCCGTGTGATGGCGCGCGGCCCACTGTGGGTACGTGCTCCATGAAGAGCGTGGCTTGCGTGTCGCCGGGCACGGCATCAGCTTCGTTTGGTTTCAGGGTGCTCGGCCTTCAGAAGTTCCTGCTTTGGGTGGGATAAGGGCGTGTTTGCCAAGTCAGGGTGACCTGCTCCGTGTGGGGCGAGAGCTCCAGACCTTATCCGTGTCAGGGTGTGGTCGTACACCTCGCAGAGTTCCTGCTCGGTGCATAGTGAGTGCGCGTACCCCGCTGGGGGCCGTGCTTTGTGTGGGGTGAATGCTCCAGACTGTACTGGTGTCCCGGTTAGGGCTCTCAGTCGCTGGTTGGGCGGGATATCTGAGCACAGATAAAGGGGGTCATCCAGGAGTGCTTTCCTAGGGTATTCTGCATATACTATGGTCGGTAAAATTCGTGTCCGAGGGACGTTGGTTTTAAAAATTCAGTTTATGGTGTCTGGCGTTTGCTTACTCGGAAAACTTCACTGCAGTTAAGCAAAGTGCAAAAAAATGTATTGGATCTCTACGTAACCCACCAGGTGGTGTGTGTATTCTTTTCTGTTTTGCACCATATATTTTGTCTCGCGTGTTTTTAAACCTGAAACCTGAAATCCTTCCCCTGCCCCGGTTTTTCAGGTTTGGTTTTTACACCACAATTGCGCAAGGTGCTCTCCAGGACCGAATCCGGCTTGCTGCTCATTTCCTATGGCCCATGAGCTAAGAGTGGGTGTACATCTTTAAATGTTTTTTTTTTTTTTTTTAAATCGAGAGAGGAATAGTTTATGTTGCCATGTGACTGTCACATGACGTTTAATTGTCAGTGCCCATGACTAAAGTTGATGGGAACGCAGCTATGCTGTGTGTTTGTGCGTTGTCTAGGGCTGCCTTTGCCTTGCATATGCAAAGTTAAATTCTGGTCAGACAAAACCAGGAATATTTACTATCTGGCCCTTTACAGAATAAGTTTGCCAACATCTGCTTTAAATTATAGGATGGCACTTTTTACAGACATCTAAGCTAGATTTTGCCATTTTGTTTAACTTTTTATGTTGGAAAATTTCCAGCATATGTGAATGTAGTAAATGATATATAAATGAATAAAATAAATTCCTCTTACCCTTCATTCAGCTCATCTACACACCCCCTCACCCTCCACACTGGATTAATTTTAAGCAAATTCCAGAACTTTTCTCATTTCATTCCTACAGATTCCAGTGTACAGCTCTAGAAGACAAAGACTCTTAAACATATATAACCTTAATATCATTATCACTTTAAAATGATTAAAACCAATTCTTTAATGTCATCAGTGTATGTTTAGTTGTATCATAAGTGTTTTTGTTGTTTTTGCTTTTTGTTTTGTACAATAGATTTCTTTGAATCTGAGTCAAAATACTGTCCACAATGGCAATTGGGTGATAGGGGCTGACCATTTTGGAATCATGTATTTGCAGAATGTTTGTCCTTGAAGGCTGTTAGGTATTTGCTAACTGACATCCATACCCCACCTTGTGCAAGTTTCTGGGCACAGGGCTGTGTGTCTAGGGCCCAGCTGTTCTGTCCCCTTAGCTACATTGCCAAAAACGTGACTGAAGGCGCTCAAGAAACTTGACTTCAAATAAATGCTTTGCAACCTCAAGTTACTTTATCAGACTTGAGGAATAAGGCAGGGTAGCAATATTTCTTTTATATTTGGCGTAAAATCACTTGCGTGCAGGCTAACTCAATCAAAACTGCTTTTCTTCCTGATTCTACTAAGTCGTTTTGGAAAAGCATCTTAATAGTAACTTAGTTTCTATAACTTGAATATCTGGAAGTAAATGTGTACCCAGACATCTTTTGAGGGTTAGTGAATTATTATGCGTACATCCTTTAGCCTTAGAAAGGGTGGTGGATAGTGTTGTGAGGAAATGAGAAGAAAGCAGAAGTCAGAAGAAGGCTGGTGACCTGTCCCCTTACAGAAAAATAAGAAATACGATGCCTACCTCATAGGGCTTTTATTGAGCTCAAAGGAGTGCTATGTGCCAAAAGTTATATACCGAAGAAAGGCATTATTTTTATTAACAGTGGCTTGATAATGAGAAATAGTATGTCTTAGTGTTCCCAGTTCTCCTTGAGTAGTGTATTACATAGTGTATGTTTAAACAAAGGGTATTGTATTACCTAATGAAAAAAACAATAAACTGTGCCGTAAGTGTGTGCGCTGTTTTAAGTAGCATTAGATATTTGGGTCTAATAACAAGCGAAACTCACAAATAATAAATGTAAAAAGCAAATTATTGAGAGCTAATTTGTGAAAATCTTAAATGTATTTTTTTAAAAAAAGAATGAAGGATTTATATATTTAAACTTCCAAACTGTGCTTTATGAATAATTCATTTTCAAATGAGGTATAATTAACATGGACATTAAAATTGCAGCTGAGAAATACAGATTGCTCTTCACAACATCACTTTGCAATGCCAAGCAAACAATAAAAAAAAAAAAAAAATAGGGATGAGACTGTAGCCAAAGATGGTTCAATTTGAAATCAGAGTGCCTGGGATTGCTTTGCTATCATAAGAGTTATTTCCTGAGTAATGCAGTATATTTTCTTTCTCTCTCTCTTCACACTCCAATATGTTTAGATTTTTCTAAGTTTCTTCCATTCCCTTCTCTTCCCTTCCATCCTCTCCTCTCCCCTTCCCCTCTCTTCCTCCCTTCCTATCTATCATCTATCTCTATGTGTCATGCTTATCTTCTATCTATCATATCTACCTAGCTTCCTCACTATCATATCTGTTGTCTGTCTGTCTGTGTGTCTGTCTGTGAATCTATCTATCTGTCTGTTTGTCTGTCTGTCTCTCTGACCGTCTATATCTATATCTGTCCATCTATCTATCTGTTATCTGTACAAAGCAACAAAAGTCAGCTTTAGATTTGAATTAGGATCAGACACGAAGCATCATTTAATTCTCATGTAGGTATCATAATCCGGTCTTCGGTGTTGTTAGGACTCCCAGATTTCGTTGTGAACATCTCCGATGTGAACGGAACAGACATCTGGCCTGCCTCTTTCTGCATGGGGAGTGCGGTAGGTGCGCCCACCTTTGGTCCCCTGTCCACCCTACCTGCGTTCTTGTCACACTGCTGTCCTCAAAGTGCAGCCCCAGCAGGCCCTGGGCATCTGCAAGAAATGCAAAGTCTCAGGCCATGCCCCAGACCTTCTGATTAGGAATTCTGACTGGAGCCCAGCCAGGTCTATGCTTTAATAAACCCTCCAAAGGATGCTAATGCACACACAAGTGTGGCTTCTCCACCCGCAGCCCTGGAATCACAAGTGTGTGCCCTTACCATACTTACCCTAAACGGAGCCACAAGCACACAAAAATATTATCAATTAAGTTAAGGAAATATATTTAAATATACATAATGGTAACATATAAACATTTTATATTTAACTTATATCACACAAACAATTAACATTCAAACATATTATGTTACATATAATAATAACATATACTAAACATATTCATGGTTTATAAACCATGAAATAAATAAATATGTATAATACACATGCACATGTTATGCTCTGTTCACCAAGTGGATGCTCAAGGGAGTGATGAAAAGCTTACCCAGCTGGTGCTGATTCTCTGTCCTGGAGCAGAATTGCCCGCTTCCTTCCTTCCCTTCCAAGGCCTCCTGATGAAGCATCTTTCTCAGCCCACAACAGCAAGGCTTACTGATCTTCCAACAACCTGAGCCCCCTTCCATCCCCTTCTACTTGGAACGACATTCTGAGTCATTTCTGCCTGAACTCATTCGTTCCCAGAGAAAAAGCTTCTACTTCCGAGCCCCTAGAACCTCATGGCAGTTTAAACTGCACTTCTTAGAGCCTTGTTTACTGTGCTTGCAAGTGTGCCAGAAAGTGAGTTTGTCAGTCAGGTCCAGCTGAGCGTACAGAGGATAGAGGCCACAGCCTGCCCTCAGTTCCAGACCTACGCCAAATGTTTGCCAGGAGCTTTCCTGTGTTGCCTGTCATCTCACGGATGGGCTGGACATCTCATGCCTGTGTGCGGGAGCTTTGATGCTGGGCTCTTCCTGGTTGCAGATGTGGATCCAGCTGCTGTACAGCGCCTGCTTCTGGTGGCTGTTCTGCTACGCAGTGGATGCCTACCTGGTGATATGGAGATGGGCAGGAATGAGAAATGTGCTGCCAAAATGAGCTGGGATTTCTGCCGTAGTTCCATGTCATGAGGGAAGTGTGGAGCTACCACCGAGCTTTTGAAAGTGTTAAGGCAGGGGCCCTCAGTCAAACTATCATTTGGCCCCTCCACACAGAAACATCTAGGATATCTCATTTGTGTCAGAGGCTAAAGGCAGATTCAAAATATTGAGGAGTTCAAAACCTTGAAAATAAGTAATTCAAGAAATTAAATATTTGGAACTGAAGAAATACTAAAAAACGATTGGTGCAAATATAAGCAATTTTTGATTGTATATAAAGGTCGGAGGAAAAGCGTTCTTCTGATAATATATTGACACTCTATGCTAAACACAGAATTGAGACACTGGAGTTTCAGGTGGCTGTCAGGAGGGGATCACACAGTGGCTAGTAAGTTGGGCACTGGTGGCTTTGAACTCCTGCCCAAGTGCTCGGTAGCTGTGTGACTGTTGGCAAATTGCTTAACCTCTCTGGACCTCTGTTTTCTCAGCTGTTAAATGGTACCCACCTCATAAGGCCACTGGCAGGAGCAAGTAAATGCCGTGAAATATGTACATGGACAGTGCCTGGCACGTAGTAGGCTCTCCGTAGGAGTCGCTGCTACTGTAGCTGGGATGTGAATGTGTGTTGAGGAAACAGCAACACACGAGAGAACTTGCGTTACAGACATGCTGGACGCAGAAGGGTAGGGCGAGCATCCAGGTCTTCTGGCTCCAAGTCCAGGAAGCATTTGTCCCCCACCAAATTCAGGGTCTGCTTGAATCAGGGCCCCTTTGGATGGAGCTCCTGCGTGCTTTCTATCAACAATTTTACAAACTTCAAACGTTAAAAAGGGTAAAATCCAGCAGTTTTTAGTGTATTCCCACTGTTATACAACCATCACCATCATTTAATTTTATGATGTTCTAAACATCACCAGAAGAATCACTGTGCCAGTTACCAGTCACTCACCATTCTACCAACCTTCCAGCCTCTGGCAACCACAAATCTACTTTCTGTCTCCACGGATTTGCATGTTCTGGACATTTCATTTAAATGGAATTATAAAATATGTGACCTTGTGTGTGTGGCTTTTTAAACAGCATAATATTTTCAAGGTTTATCCATGTTGTAGCAAGTGTCAGTACTTTATTCCTACTATGGTCTGAATATTTGTGTCCCCCCAAATTTGTGTGTTGAAATGGTCTTAGGAGGTTGGGCTTTTTGGGAGGTGATTAGATCAGTAAGGTGGAGTCCTTGTGAATGTGGTTAGTGCTTTTATAAATAAGACCCCAGAGAGTAATCTTGTCCCTTCCACTGTGTGAGGAGACAGAAAGTGTCATCTGTGATCCAGAAGGGTCCCTCAGCAGACACTGAATCTGCCAGCACCTTGATTTTGCACCTCCAGCCTCCAGAACTGTGATAAATATAACATCTGTTGTTGATAAGCCACCCAGTTTGTGGTATTTTGTTACAGCAGCCCAAATAGGCTAAGACAATTCCTTTTTATTGCTTAATAGCATTCCGGTGTATGAATATACTATATTTTGATTTTTTCATTTATCAGTTGATGAGCATTTAGGGTGTTTCCATTGTGCTTAGTATTAGGAATAATGCTTCAATGAACATTTGTATACTAGTGTTTGTGTGAACATGTTTTCATCATATACTCCTGGGTATACACCTGGGAGTGGAGTTGCTGAACCACATGGTAACTCTAGGTATAATCTTGTAAGAAACTGCTAAACTGCCTTCCAAAATGACTGCGCCATTTTGAAAGCAGTGTATGAGAGTTCCAGTTTCTCCCCAGCCTCGCTAACACTTCTTATCTGTTCATTTGTTTTAATTTTAGCTGTCCTAGAGTGGGTGAGGTGGTAACTCATTGTGCTTTTGATTTCAGCAGTGGCTAATAACGTTGATCATCCTTTTGTGTGCTTGCTGGCCATTTGCATACCTTCTTGTAGAAATGTCTATTCAACTGCTTTGTCCATTTTTAAATTGGATTATTTGTCTTTTTATTATGGAGTTGTAAGGGTCCATTATATATTCTAGATACAAGTACCTTATTAGATATGCGATTTGCAAAGTTTTTCTCCCATTCTTTGTGTTGTTTTTCAACTTACTTCATGGTATCTTTTGAAGTACAAGAACTTTTCATTTTCATGAAGTTCAATTTAAAATTGTTTTCCTTTGGTTTAGTATGCTCTTGCGGTCGTATTTAAGAAACCATTGCCTAAATCAAGGTCACAAAGATTTATACCTATGTTTTCTTATGGTTCAAAAACTTCCCTTCGGTCTGCATTAGTCCATTTCTGCTGCTTATTACAAAATCCGCAGAACTGGGCAATTTATAAAGAACACGAAATTTATTGCTTACAGTTTCTGAGCCTGGGACATCCAAAATCCAGGGAACACATCTGGTGAGGATCATGGTGGTGACTTCAGTGATGTGGGTATCACATTGTGAAATAGCAGAGCAGAGAAAACAAGAGACAAACTTCCTCATTCTCTCTCCTTTTAAAGCCCTCAGAACCACGCCTCTGACCACCACTAGTAATGCATTCACTACTGCACGGTCCTACAATCTAATCGCCTCTTGAAGGACCCACCTTCCAATTACCATAATAGGACTTCCTACTGCATAACGGTCACAGTGGGCGCCAAATTTCTAATACATGAAACATGGGGGACACATTTCAAGCTTCAGTGAATTTTGGGGGGACATAATTCAATGCATTACAAAGTCTATTTAGGTCCATTTTGAGTTAATTTTTGTGTACAAGTGAGGAATGGGTCCATCGTTATTCTTTTGCATATGGGTTTCCCTTTGTTCCAGCACCATTTGTTGGATAAATTCACTTTGAAAAAAAATCAGTAAACAAATAGAGATTATATGCAGATTGTAGAATATATTGAGTAGTCTAGATAGATAACTGTTCTAAAATCATTGACGTCACTTATATGTGTCACATCATCATTAACTTTGATCCCTCTCGCCTTTCTTTTAGTGCTTACTTCATTATTTATGGTTTTTCCTTCCTTTTTTTTTTAACTTATATACCAAATTCTCACACATCTGTATAGAACACAGATATGCCTGGCTGTGAAAATCCTCCAGAGAAGATGGTCAAAACCAAAGGCAGCCAACCAGGTGGATCAGTGAGGATCCACAATTTTCTTTTGTGTGTGTGTGTCCTTGTCTGGTTTTCGATCAGAGTAATGCTGGAATCATAAAATGCGTTCGGAAGTATTCCTCCTCAATGTCTAGAATAATCTGAAGATAAGTGGTATCAACTCTTCTTCAAAAGCTTGGTAGAATTCAGCAGTGAAGAAATCAGGTACTGAACTTCCTTTTAATGGACGAACTTTTTTATAACTGATTCCATTTCTTCACTTGTTTTTGGTCTGTTCAGATTTTCTATTTCTTCATAATTGTATTTCTTCAGGAATTTATTCATTTCCTCTGTTATCATATTTGTTGTTGTATAGTTATTCATAATAGACCGTTATGATCTTTTGAATTTTTGTGGCATCACCTATAATGTGTCATTTTTTATTTCTCATTTTATTTATTTGAATCTTCTCTTTTTTTCTTGGTTAATCTGGCTAAAGTTGGGCCAAGTTTGTTTATATTTGGAAAAAACAACTCTTCGTTTAATTGACCTTTTCAATTGTTTTAATTTCTATTTCATTTATTTCTACTCTGAGCTTACTAACTTCTTTCCTTCTGCCAATTTCGGGTTTAATTTGTTGTTCTTTCTCTAGTGCCTTTAGGTTGTTTATTAGAAAACTTTCTTTTTCTATAAAGGAATTTAGTGCTGTAAACTTTCCTCTCCAAACTGCTTTTGCTGTGTCCCATAGGTATTTGTATGATATGTTTCCATTCTCATGTGTGTCATAAAACTTTTTAATTTCCCTTTTAATTTCTTCATTAACCCATTGGTTGTTTAGGAGGGTATTGTTTAATTTCAAAGTATTTGTATAGTTTCTAAGTTTTTCTTGTTCATTCTAGCAAATGCTCTTGAGTAGGGTATTGATAGGGCCAGAGTCAAGGTAGTGATCTAGCTGGATGAACAGGAAATGGGGGTGTCACAGAGCAGCTGCACAGCATGTCCTCAATATGCCCGCTAGTGGGTGGATAAGGGGCATGGTTTTTTCACTAATTTAGCCTGTGTTCCCGTGCTGGGCTAACCGATGACATAGTCAAAGGAATCCTTGGAACCTGACTTTGCTCAGATCCTTATCCATATCTCCACACAGTTATGTGTCACTTAATGTTGAGGATCTGTTCCATGAAATGTGTCATTAGGTGGTGTCATCACTGCGTGAACATCATAGAGAGTACCTACACGAACGTAGATGGTAAAGCCTAGTACACACTTAGGCTATATGGTATACTCATTATAATCTGATGGGACCGCTGTCGTATATGCTGCTCATTGTTGGCTGAAATGTTGTTATGCAGAGCATGAATATACGTGTGTGTTTCTGTATTTTTTCCTTTTTGCAAAAATTGTTGCAGCATGCATTGAGGTCACAAGACACCCAGGTATAAAATAGAAAAGACAGACACGATTTTCCCAGGACCCTGTGGACAGCTCAGCCATGTGACATTTCCTTTCACATCAAGATTAAGTATCCCTTTCATTCTAGAAGAGCTGTTCCAGAAAGCATCTGGATTTGGACTTTTGGAGTCACAAAGCTGCAGATGCACTTAGAGCACCCTGTGACCTTGGTATCTGGGTTGTCCAGGGGTCTCTGATAGTTGTTGCTGTATCTTCTTAATCTCTCCTTGAGCATTCTCTCCAACCTGATGAGGTACAGCTCCACCTCTCATTCTAGAAGCAGAGAGTCTAGATACTTGCTTTTGCATCCTCTCTGGCAGCTAGAGCAGGGTGTATAACTTGACAGTGCCAGTCAGATATGTCTCCCAAGTCTCTGTGTTAGAAGTGAGTGCCCAACGGAATGGGTGGAAGAGAAGCGGTTCTGAAGGAGCAGTGGCAGCAGTAGTGGCAGCAGGCAGGTCTGTGCTGGGAGGTGCATTGAGTGTGCTTTGAGGGGAGGGCCAAGGGTCCAGTTTCAGGATGTGGGCAGTATCCACTGCTTTCTTTGTCATCCTCTTGGCCAAGATTTGCAGCCTGATGTTGGCAGTTCTGTGTTGCTGCCATATTGGTTCCCAGAGATTCTCAGGCTGCCGCAATCACTCTCAATACTTTTTGGTTTACGTTAGCCAGTCTTTTTCTGCAGCTTGCAAATCAGAACCCCGACTTATCTGATTATGAAGTGAAAGGGACCCCTCCAAGACAGGACACTGAGCATCACCAGCGTACACCCAGAGCATGATGCTTTTGACTGGGGTGAGCTGCGAGAGGAAGAGGTGAGCGGACACCTTCTCACAGCAACTCGACACTCACTGGGCATGGAGAAATGCACATCAGAGACGTCGTGTACAAAGTCGATCTAGGGAACAAGGAGACAATGATTGAGCAAGCAAAGGAAGAAATGAGATAATTGGCTTGGGGCCATTTCTGTGGAAGCCTCGTTGCTGCAGGGGCCGTAAAGTCACAGGAGGCTTGTTTTGTTATTGTTTTCACGATGACCGACGTTAGAGCACATTGAGATGCTGAGGGGAATGATCCCGTGGAGGGAACACGATGATGATAGTGGGATGGAGGGACAACTGCAGGAGGGACGTTCTCTCTTCAGGGAGAGCAGGAAGTGGGACATATAGCCAGGAGTCTGGGCTGGTCTGTGAGGATGAGGCTGTGACAGAGGGGAGTCTGGCTCTAAAGATGAAACTGTGACCATGAGACAGCTCCCATCTGACTTTAATTTACTGGCCATTTTATCAGCCAGTTTAGTTGTCACACCATCAAAAGCTTTAAGTCTACTCATCTCCCCCAGTACAGAGTAAGATATCACCATCATCGTCACCGTCTACGACTGTGCAGTGATGGTAGGATATATACACCCAGCTACTGTCCTGAGTGTCTCTGAATAAGTACCTTCTGCTTGAGGACAACTATATTCCTAACCAAGGCCTCAATCTTCAGAGCGTTAACATCAAGTCAGGTCATTGCAACCACAGCATTCGGTCTCAGAATCTCTTTAGCTTCTTCTTCTAAGAGTTCTTCCTGAAATAACAGGAGTGGAACATTCTACTCTTAACTGGGTCTGGCGAGCTTCTGGCAAAATAATGCTCTTGAATGAAGCCTAAAGCCACGTGGTTTGTGGGAGGCCACCTTTGTCACTTATAACCCCTCTTCCCAATTCTGGCGGTGACTGGCTGGCCACTCCACTACCTCCGAAGCTGGTGTCTTAGGGGACTCACTATATACAATGTCAGGTCAAGTCTGGCTGTGGCTGGGGGAACCTTTATCCCTGCTTGAAATTCCTGCCCATGTAAGCCCTGAGTTGAAGGAATAAACCAAGCCCAAGGTCCAAGGTGAACTCTTTCCCTTTCCTTTCTCTGCTGTCAGGAAAACCTTCATGAAAACCAAGTGCCTGAAGCCATCTCAACACGTGCCTTCTCCCAGTCTCACTTAAAAGTTCTATCTCGGCCCCTTCAAAAGGGAGCTACGACGTTCAATGCTCCAGCAAAACGTCCTGTTCTCTCTGCGTATGAGGAAGTTCAGCTACTGTGCTGCTGCCTCAGTGACAGCGGGCCAGGCTGAGTTCAGGAGCCGAGGCTGGGCTGTGCAGGCGTCCTGTCCTTACCTCGCCAGCATGATGTTGGAGTTGGGGTTCCTAGTGGCCTGCCTGGTGGGACTCCACTTGATGGTGTATATCTCTTTGCTGTGAGCTTGCAGGTCGTGCACACACGTGTCCTGCTTCATGCTCCAGATCTAGAGAACACAGTGGTAACAATATGAGCAAGCTATGTCCCTCCAGTGAGCCAAGAGACTGCTGGCTGTGAACCGTACACAAGCCATTGGAGTGTCCCACTGGAAAAAAAACTGCAGGTCATTGCCCAGGAAGGGCTGGGACTCCTAGCAGGACCCTTGACTGGTACCTCAGAGTTCACTGGGCGAGAGCTAATCTGACAGTCAGTAATGGGACAAATTATAGAGGAAGGAAGAGGACTCAGTACAGATAACCCCCACATGTGAGACTTGCGTTCAGTACTGTGGGCTGTTTAGGGTAAAAGAGCTCATCCCTACAGATGCCAACTTTACCTTTAATGTCATGTCATCAGAGTAGGATGCTAGCACCATTCAAGAAGGATCTCATTTAATAGCATTGACCTCATTCTGAAAGATAGAACGGGTTTGGAAAGGATATCAAGGCCTGAGAACAGACCCAGTGGCTGTCCACCAGGGGGCAGTAGCACTCTGTCATCATGGTGGCCGTCCACCAGGGGGCAGTAGCACTCTATCACCCTGCCGTCCACCAGGAGGCAACAGTGCTCTGTCATCCGGACGACCATCCACTAGGGGCAATAGTGCTCTGTTATCCCAGCAGCTGTCCACAAGTGGGCAGCAGTAATTTCTCATCCTGCTTACCGTCCAGCAGGGGGCAGAAGCGCTCTGTCATCTGGCCGACCATCCACCAGGGGGCAATAGTGCTCTGTCATCCCAGCTGCTGTCCACCAGGGGCAATAGTGCTCTGTAACCACTCTGGCTGTCCTCATGGGAGCAGTAGCACTCTCTCATCCTGCCTACTGTCCACCAGGGGGCAGTAGTGCTCTGTCATCCCAGGGGCTGTCCACAAGGGGGCAGTAGCACCCTCTCTTCCTGGCTACCCTCCACCAGGGGGCAGTAGCACTATCTCAACTTCCCTATGGTCAACCGGGGGCAATAGTGCTCTGTAATCCCAGCAGCTGTCCACAAGTGGGCAGCAGTAGTTTCTCATCCTGCTAACCATCCAGCAGGGGGCAGAAGCGCTCTGTCATCTGGCCGACCATCCACCACAGGGCAATAGTGCTTTGTCATTCCAGCCACTGTCCACCAGGGGGCAATAGTGCTCTATAATCCCAGTGGCTGTCCTCAAGGGGGCAGTAGCATTCTCTCATCCCGCCTACCGTTACCCAGGGATCAGTAGCGCTCTGTCATCATGGTGGCCGTCCACCAGGGGGCAGTAGCACTCTGTCACCCTGCCATCCAGCAGGGGACAGTAGCACGCTCTCACCCAGCCATCCACCAGGGGGCAACAGGGCTCTGTCACCCGGCCAACCATTCACCAGGGGCTATGTTGCTCTGTAAACCCCCTGCCTATCCTCAAGGGAGCAGTAGCACTCTCTCATCCTGCCTACCGTCCATCAGGGGCAGTAGTGTGATGTCATTCCAGTGACTATCCTCAAGGTGGCAGTAGCACTCTCTCATCCTGACTACGGTTCACCAGGGGCCAGTAGTGCTCTGTTATCCTGCCATCCACCAGGGGGCAATAGTGCTCTGTCATCCCAGTGGCTGTCCACAAGGGGGTAGTAGCACCCTGTCACCCCAGCAGCTGTACACAAGTGGGCAGTAGCACTCTCTCATCCTGCCTACCGTCCACCAGAGACTGCTGTTGGGGGCAGTAGCGTTCTGTCATCCTGCTGGCCATCCTCCAGGGGAAGCAAGATTCTGTCATCCTGCTGACCGGCCACCTGGGACTTTCCCCAAAAGGAAATCAAAGAGTCTGGGAGGCCATGTGTTTTCCTTTGTTATCACTTTGCCTTGTTCATTTATATAAAAGCACAGCCATATACCACAAATGAGCAGCCACCCTCATCAATATTTCTTGAAGGGAAAAAATTCCATACTAGGAAGGAAGCAAATGAAGAATTCACATACAGTATAGGTAGCAAATAAAAACACCAAAACCACAGCTGTTTTAAAACTGGACATGGAAATCACTTCCCTGTGCATTTTTAATGCTACAGCTACTGCTTCTATCTAAATCTGCTACCTTTTTCTGGCGAGTGGCAGTGGCCGGGGGTCAATGCAGACAAATGAAACCCCTCAGCCACGGTGCGGTTCCACGGGGAACAGGAGGCCCGTGTGCCCCAAGTGCACGAGCACAGGCCAGAGCCCAGAGGGTGGCTCTGTAAGAACACACAGGAGAAACACAACCCACCCAAGGGGCTTGCCCTCCAGTGCAAACAGCCTGGAAATACAAAGGGCAGGGGAGTTCTACCAGGCAGCTCAGCATGCTGGGTGCACAAAGGAACAGGACTGTTCCTGAGGTCCACCAGGGCCCCGAGATCCGGAGGCTAAGCCCCGGGGGACAAAGGGAAATGTACCCGGCAGGCAAGGGAGAGGGGGACACACAGGGAACACGGTTCTACAAAGGAACAGCCTGTGGCAGAGGAACACTGTGCCGCACATGGAGACCAAGGAGAAGGTGCACCCAAAAGGGTCTTTTCCTTAGGGTAACTGTAGGGCCCCATCTGCTCAGGACAATCCCACAATATTATGCCTGCTGTCCAGCCCAACAATTAACTAACTTCACACTCATAATTCATTTTCTAAATAATTTCACACTCCTAAGAACTCTGGTTTGGAGGATAAATTATATGGTCACACTACTTTTTAAGGAAACTGAGTTGTGAAGGTTGTGAAGCAAAGAAGTGACAGGGCCACATCAGTGTTCCACATGGCACGGATGGCCTGGGAAAAGGGAGGAAGAAAGCCTGGAGTCCAGGGCGTGGGCTCCTGTGTGAGCAAGGGGAGGATGAAAGGGTCAGATTTGAGAGTGGCATGTGCACAAAGGTGCCTGTGAGTGCCCAGGGGTGTGTAAGTGTGCAGACGTGTGTAAGTGCATGGATGTGTATGAATACATGGACATGTGTCTAAGCAAGTGGCCATGTATGCTGGTGTGCATATGTAGATGTGAGTGTCCAGGAGTGTGAGTGGGCATGCATGTGAGTCCAAGGAGTGGGCACCTGTGAGCCAGGGGAGGATGAAGTGGTCAGACTGGAGAGGGGATAACTTGTGGACATGTGTGTGAGCGTGCAGACATATGCGTGCACACATGTGTGCGCAAGTGAACATGAGTGTGCATGAATTTGTGTGCATGTGCACAAGTGTGCATAAGTGTGAGTCTGCATGCGTCTGCACGTGTGTGTGAGAATGTGGCCGTGTGGGGGTGTTCATATACGTACATGAGTATCCAGGCGTGTGAGTGGGCATGCATGTGAGTCCAAGGAGTGTGCTCCTATGAGCCAGGGGAGGATGAAGAGGTCAGACTGGAGAGGGGATAATGTGTACAGGTGTGAGTGTGAAGATGTGTGCATTCACATACGTGCACACAAGTGTACATGAGTGTGCACGAGCATGCGTGATTTTGTGTGCATGTGCACAAGTCTGCATAAGTGTGTCAGCATGTGGCTGTGTGTGGGTTTTCATACACATACATGAGTGTCCAGGCATGTGAGTGTGCGTGCGAGTACGCTTGAGTGTGCCTGCGTGTGTGCGAGTGTGTATGCATGTATGTGTGTGCGTGCTTGTGCTCGAGTCTGGAGGTGTGAGTGTGTGCATGCATGTGTGGGAGCGTGGGCGTGTGTCAATGTGCACAAGGGTAGCTGGTTCTGGCTGCGGATGCTGACAGGAGAATCGATGGGTAGGTTTCTTGGGGCCCAGGAATTTGGAGCCAGTCACCATGAACTGTCTCAAGCTGAACCCTCCTCGGAATGGAGCGCCACCTCCACCCACCCGCCACTCTCAGCCCAAGTCACAATTACTAGGAAGCATCGAGAAGTGGCTCAAAAGTCTCAGGAAGAAGTAGGCTCAGCCACATTTAGCTTGAGGCTTGTTCCAACAATTAGCCACAAGGAGAGCCATTTAAAGAGCCAAGTGGTGGCACAGTGGTAAAATCCCAGGCACGGCAGCTGGAAATCACATAGCTATGTGACCTTGTACCCTACGGCACACACAGATTGCGGGCAGCACTATATAAAAGATTGCAGATCATCCAGGGTTAGAGGTGAAACAAGTTTAGACCAGAAAACGCAAGTGTCCCTTTGTAACCACAGCCAGATATTCATGGGGCAATGGATGCCTGTGCTCCAAAGAACCTTCTTTTGGAAGCAGGGACGCATTGGGTTGGGAGCTGAGACTGGTGGGTAGTAATGAAAGGCAAAGGCACTGAGGACAATTGGGGGCATGATGGGAACTCCCCAGGGGCTTTGATCAGAGCTATTCCTTTTAATTTTTCCGGGAAGCTGTAGGAAGTTCAGGATGAGGACAGGTCATATTAGTAGGAGAAGGGGAAGCAGAGGGGAGTGTTCTTTTCTCTGTAGTTGGGGGTTTTTAGTGGCTGGCTGGTAAGGGGATCTGAACCTTGTCCTTGGTGTGACACCGTGCTCTCCCCAAATAAGCTAACTGCCTAGCAGTGTCCCACAGAGGTATCATGTGAGTCACTACACTAATTTTTAATTTTACAGTCACCACATTAAAAAGAAAAAAAGAAACTGGTACAATTCATTAACAGTGTATTTTATTTCACTCCAATAGTGCCAAAATACTATTGTTTCAACATGTAATCAGTATAGAAAAATATTAATGAGGTATCTGACATTCTTTCTTGCCCCCCATCCTAAGGCTTGGAATCACAGCGTGTTTTACACACAGCAGTTTGGACGGCCACATGTGATGACCTACAGCCACATGAGCTGGTGCCTACTGCAGTGGACACAGCAGCCTTAACTGATAACTGAGAAAATTACCCAAGTCAGTGGTGATCCCCCCTCATCCCAAAACGCTAAAAAACCTGTACCAAAACATATCTAAATGTCTTTCCAGCAGTTTTCCAAATGAAGAGCTGCACAAACAGACATTTCTGGAAATTCCCCTGACCGACCATCCATGAACCAGGACCACGCGATGTGGCAAAGCCATCGGATTATGCCAGGGTCAGGCTCTGATTTATGGGTCTACAGTAAGGAAAAAGGTGATCGGCACCTCGCAACACAAAGTAAATCATGAATTCTGATGAACTTACTGATGCTAGGAACATACATAAAGCAGCAGCCAGGGGCAGCTCCATAAATACCATTGGAATTAAGTCTTCATTAACCGGAATTTTCAACGACATTGGAAACTTTACACCTGTCTGTCAGTGGGACTTCATAAAGATTTCATTTTAAGAGCTGATTATGTTTTGGGTTGATTGTAGAAACATTCAGAGGGATCACTCAGAGCAGCAAGTGTCTTTTAAACATGGTATTCCTACATTTGGGGTCAGCTCTAGACCACCTGTCACTGTTTGTCTGCAACTGTTTTCTTAATTTCTCAAGCACAAACAAATGTGGATTATATATTGTGAGTACAATCGGTCCTTTAACAATGTGCGGGTTAGGTTACCGACCAGGACACAGTTGAAAATCCACGTGTAACTCTTGCCTTCCCCAAAACGGAACTACTAATAGCCGACTATTGATCTGACTTGTTACCAATAACATTAATGTTCAATTAAAACATGTTTTCTGTGTTATATATATTATGTACTGTATTCATACAATAAAATAAGCTAGAGAAAAGAAAATGTCATTAAGAAAATCATAAGGAAGAGAAAAATACATTTATAGCATTGTGCAGTATTTACCAGACCAAAAAAGCACCATGTATAAGTGGACCTGTGCTGTTCAAGGGTCAAACTGTAAGTAAACTCACAAATGTCTGATACATTTTCACATACTACAATCAGTCACTGGAACATTTAGTTGACGTTTATTTTTAACATACATTGAACCAAAGAAAACATTTCACAAAAGCTTTGAGAATGTGAAATATATTTTTGTCACTTTGGGTTAAGCATACACTGAAGGTCACACCAGCATCATCATAATTTACATTTTCTCCATGGGTATTATGTTCAAGGACACTGTTATTATTCCTGCCATGTTTGACTAAGGAGTAAAGAGGGACATACATGACCCAAAAGACTAACATGATTCCAAATACGCATTTTTACTGATCGTACAGTCCGTCACCTGGTAGAGTCAAAATAAATAATCGGTGAGAAACACACAAATGAATGTACAATAAAAGATCCGCCAGGTGGGAAGGTGGCCAGGAAACGATTTAGAATGCTCGGCAAGTCGAAGGGCAGAGTTACTGGTAAGCCAGGGACTGATCCTCCTCCATGCTGCACCAGCTGTGTGTCACTAGACAAGGTAATAAACCTCTCTGGCGCTCCAATTCTTCCTCTGTAAAATGGAATTGAACATACTAATGCCTGCTTGCTGTAAATGTTAGCGATCATTTTCTTGAATTATTTTCGTAATTCAAGTGGCAGTTACCAATGGCCTACTGAAGGCATGACAGAGTACTGTGTGTGCGTATTAATTAAACTAGAACATCTTGGGAAAAATTTGATGGTAGTTACACGACATATTTAGTGTGTCAACCACAGCAGCTTATCTTTTCTTATATTATAATAAATTAGGCTCCCAAGTCTGAATGAAGAGTTTCTTGGCTTAAATATAGAGAAAAGGAACAAATGATTCACTGACCTACACAGTTATATCCACATACAGGCGCTGGCACTCTTTCTGTCATGGGGCCCCTGGTAAATACCTTAAACTTTGAGGTCCAATGGTCTTCTATTGCAACTCCTCAACTCGGCCACTAAGGCGTGAAAGCAGCTACCGACAATTCTCAACAAATGAGAGTGGCTGTGTATCAATAAAACTTTATTTAGAAGAACAGGTGGTGGGCCTGTTATCGCCTCTGTGGTCTGTACCCTGCCAAGTGCACCCATGACTTCTCCAAGAATGTGATGATGTTTAGAGTTCGTTTATTATTTTATATTAAATTTTACACCTTGAATGAACAGAAAACAGTAACAGAGTAAAGTTTTTAAACTATCATGAAACCAGTGTAGTTTCTGTGGGGGAATGGTTCTATGTCTCCTTCCTCTTTGTTCTGGGATCTTCCACCCCATGATGGCTTCGAGAGGCACCTGGCTCTAAAGCCATCACATCTCTCTGGCAGCCCTGTCCAAGTGCAGAGTAAAGGAGTCCCACTTTGGCTCCGTGGCCTGTCAGGGGACAGTGACCTGTCCCTGGGTCCGTTTTACTCCTGCTCAGGAATTGTGCAGTCTACAGTGGGAAAAAGGAGCTTATCAAATTAGGAGAGCAGAAGTCTGCTAAGAGAACAGTCTGTGTCACTAACATCAGTCTAGGGGTGAAAGTTTACACAGAGCACACCCACACCCCCTGCTCTGTCCAGCCATTGATAAACACAGTCTGGAGATTTTCCTCTCTTTATCATTAAACTATGAACCTCAAAAGAAGAGACACTTTGCACAGAGGTCTGTAGAGCAGTCGAATATACTGACAGAGATTACATGGTAAAATTAACACGAAGATCAAAATTACAAAAACAAAACCTATACAGGTCCTTGTGATTTCTTAAGGGGAAGGAGAAAGCCTAAGAATTCAAAGAAAACATCGTGTTATCTGGAGAATGAAAATAAACATGTATAGATCGAAAGTATTTGTTTTAAGTTAATACTCACTTTGTCTACACCAGCACTCAAAATATAATTCCCCTTTTTGTTCCATTTCAAGGCAAAGATGGGGTCTCTATGTTGGCCTAAGCTGCTGGCCAGATTACCTGTTATGTAAAACAAATACAGACAAACATGTTGACTTCAAAGTCATGGTCTATTCACTTCAGGGTTACATACAGAAGAGGGTCCTGTCCAACCCCAACACGACAGACACAGAACTACCGTCTTCCATCCATATCCTTGCAAAACGGTCATATGAACCTGTGGCCAGAAGCGTTCCATTGCTCTGCGGGCCAGAAAGAGACACAAACCCACAGAAGCAGCTTAGTAGTGGTGGCACCAGAAAAGCACACAGAAATCGCCAGGATCCCAAGTCTAGAATATTCCTAAGCCGATAACTGATGCCACATTAAGAGACTAACGGGTCATCTCTGACTACTTCAGCACACACTGCTGTTAAATTAAATGCAAGGCATGTGGACCAGGAAGTGAGAAAGCCACACTGGAACCACTCAACATGTGTGCTGTCTAATTAAGGACAGAATTTAAAATACCTACAGAAAGTCATCCTAAGACTATGCAGAAAGCAAAAAGAAGTTGAACGGCATGTGTCCCACGTATAAATGCACTTAGCTGCTGGTCCTGAGCTCTCCAGGTGGAAAGTTTTCTTTCCTGGCTGCTTGTCAGAGCTCCCCAGCTGAGCCTTCCCGGGGTCCCACCTTCACGCTGTGAGGTCCCCCTCTCAGCGTCATCAGGCTTGACTCGCTCATGTGTGCTGACCATGGGAAGGCATGGACACCCAACACACAGCTCATTCGATGCCCGCCATGGCCTAAGCAGGATCTCTTGGAGATGGAGAGCACCTGTGAGCCCACAGCTCAGGGCAGGGCCACCACACATTTCAAGGGGCCCGGGGGGTGGAAGATGCTTACGTTCCAGTCCAGTGAGGTGACATCTTTGTTACTGGGGACATCGTGTCCCCCCTCCCGTATACATTGCCTCAGTACAAGCTGGGTAGAATCCCCGTTGCTGTGTTCATTAAGGTTCCATATCCTGGCCGTCGAGTCTCCAGACCTACAGAATAAAAACACACGCACGTCGGCTCTTGGTGGGAACAGTTCTTTCCCCCCCTCCCATCCACAACCCTCCCCTCCTTCCCACCTCTGCATTTAGCAGTATTAAATGTCTTTGCTCCCCATCCCATGGAGAACACGGCGTGGAATGTCGACTTCACAATCCGAGACACACAGAGCTGTGGACTTCACAGGACCCACTAGGGATCTGCTCATGTCGGGAAGACATGACACACGAGGTCAGACAACAGCACGTGTCCCTTGAGGCAGAATGCCAGAGGCGAGCAGGGGTTCCCCTGACCCTGGAGTATCCCCCACCTGACATCCTCACCCAGAAGCCAGCAGATCACTGACAGGGTTCCAGGAACAAATGAACAACTCGGACTCATGGCCCCGAAGGACTGTGGCTTTGTTGGGTGGAATCTCAACGTCCCCATCAATTTGCATGGGTTTCGAGTGATTATCTGTTGTAGGAAACACAAAAAGGCACGTGGCTCATCAATAAAAAGGAAACTCATTCTCAGGGGGCTTCTGTTTTAGGAACACCTTGTTTTTATATACTAGGCGATACCATCTCTGATGATTATAACTAAATCATGGCTTTGTGTGATTGGGTGTTTTATGTCTCTTTGTATTTTGCCAGTCTTCAAATTTGAGTGAGGAATACACTAAATTAATCCTTAAAACTGGGGCCAGTCAACTATGGCCCATGGGCCAAAAGCTAGCCTGGTGCAGCCTCTCCTCATAAATAAAGTTTAAGTTATTTACTGACGGCCACATATTTAGGCATTACATGCAGCGACTGTTATGGTGTGAACCGTGTCCCCAGTACCTCACACAGTGACTGTATTTTGGGGACGGGGTCTTTAAAGAGGTGATTAAGGTAAAATGAGGTTGCTAGATTGGGTTTAAATCCAATATGACTGATGTCCTTATAAGGAGAGGAGATTAGGACACAGACACACACAGAGGGATGAACATGTGAGGACACAGGGAGAAGATGGTGTCTACTAGCCAAGGAGAGAGGACTAAGGAGGAACCAGGCTGCCCCGCCTTGAGCTCAGACTTGCATCCTGCAGGCCTGCGGGGAGAAATGTCTGCTGTTCCTGCCGCAGATCTGCGGTGCTCTGTCTCAGCAGCCCGAGCAGAAGAGGACAGCTGCTACGGCATTTCAAGACAAAATTGGGTCACTGTGACAGAGACTGCCTGGCCCTGAATGCCTGTGACAGCCACTGTCTGGCCCCTTAGGGAAAGTTTAGTAGCCCCTGCTTTACGGGAAAGAGAAGGCAGCGGTCCAATCTAACTAGCACACAGTCAGCAGCAGCTGACAGTTTTGTAATGCAGTGTAGAGTTGAGTCTGCTGTTACATCTTCTTGTTCAGGTATTTTGGTGGAAAACCCCAGGAAGTGAAGGACTCACTTCTCAGTGGCAGGTAACCTAAGATCCACTGCTTCTGGGTCAACACATAAAAATATGAAAATGCCTGGTGACCCTTGCTTGGATTGAGAAGCCTGACACAAAATCTTCACAGCCTACCCTCAGGAACAGTGGGGCTGTGAATAAACCCTACTTCTTTTATGCTTCCCAAGTTCCCATGTGGCTGGGAGAAGATGAAGATAAGCAAAATGATCTTCCATGTTTGGTGGATCCATCCCCTGGTGATGGTGAGAGGACAGCTGGCATCCTAGCCAGCCGTGCAGTGGGCCCTGGGACTCTGTAGAGGCGTGCAGAGTAGGCTGTCACCTGCTCACTTATCCACAGGCAGCCGTGGCACGCTCCAGCCCCAACAGGCTGGTCTACAGACCAGGCGTGAGGTGCTGAGAAGGGGGTTGAGCTGGCTGCTGCAGAAATTAAGAGCAGTGAGCGAGGGTGCGTTAGCCACGTGCACCAGCAAGAGAAGGAGGCTGGGCTCCCTGGGGCAGGGGTCAGTGCCCAGACGCAGCCTAGGCAGAAGAACTCCCACTCCCACGGCCACAGCAGGGAACAGCCTCCAGAGGAACAGACCAGAGATGGGGAACCGGCAAGGAGCCGACCTCAGACCAGAGGGGTGGCAGAATGGCTCAGGTCCTTGATGGGGCACAGGCATGCCTTGCATTCTGACTTTGGGTCCCAGGACATGGCACCTCTTTTGTCTCTGTTGTTCTAGTTTTAAATATATTTTCTGATGTGGGAGTTAGTTGGTGGAAGGTGCACCGGGCCTGAGCAAGTTTTGTGATATGATTGTCGAGCTCTGACTCATCTGCTGCATACTCTTGGGCGATTAGCTAACAGGTCTAACCTCCCGGGGTTTTGCAATGACCAAGTAAGATGATGTCTGGTGTTCGGGGCGTGGTGCCCTTGCACTGACCATGGGCTCGACTACTAGACCATAATTTGGCTGAAAACCCTCTGCATGGAAGGCTGAGAGAGATACTTGCTTATGTTGGACAGTGATCATCTGGTACTTGTCCCTGTTACACGCGAGCCCTCAGGAGCAGGGCAGCAGGATTTCATAAAATCCAGGATGTGTGTCGAGAAGATCATGTCTAAGGATTTTGCTGACAAACAGGGAATGTGAAGGTCTTCCGGCCATACAGTAAGCAAGCCCTGGAAAGCAACTTGTGAGAAGTTGACAGCAGGCAGATCTCTAAGAAGTCGTTGCATTCGCCCAGCTTTAGAAGCACAATAAAGCGCCAGAAGAAACACACTTAATTATTACGTGTGCTCGTTCTCCTCCCCGTTGACCGTGGCCTCTCCGTTCTTTGGTGGATTTTGCTGGGAAATTGCTGCCGGCGCTGACGTGGCTGCCGTGGCTGCTGCTGCAACCGCTGCTGCTGTCGCTGCGGCCGCCGCACTGGCCTGCTGCTGCGCGAGCTTCTCGCGGAACGCCTGCTGCCGCGTCTGCACCACGTCGGGCATCCCAGCGTCTATCAGGGACAGGGACTCTATGGGGCTGCCGTCAAACACCGTGCCATCCTGAGAAAGTAAGACAAGGGAAGCCGTCAGCAACCGCCAGAGGACCTCAAGGACCAGACTCTGCCTTCCAGGTGGGAGAGGTGCAGGAAGGTGGCCCAGAAACAGAGACGCCTGGGAGCTCAGGGGCTGGGGTCGGGGGTCGGTGGCATCAAGCAGGTGCCCGAACTGTAGGGGCACGGCAGAGGGACTCCCTGGTGGGCCAAGGACAGGGAGGTGGACAAGGGGATCCATCGATGAAGAACTAGGTATGGTGGCTGTCTCGAGGGAGACCTGATATTTGGTAAGTGTCAACCTGAACTGGGGCATTAAGGACATGTGAACGTGTCTCCTTTATTCCTAGACAAAAGTGCTATATCCCTGATGGAAGGATTCTCAACAGGGGCAGGTGTGTGTGTATGGGGGGAGTAATTTTGTCTCCTTGGGGGACATCAGGGAATGACTGGAGACATATTTAATTGTCACCACTTGGCAGGGAGTCTACTGACAGCTGGTGGGTGGAGACCAGGGATGCTGCTCCACATTCTCCAGTGCACAGGACAATCCCCACTACAGAGCAGGGTCCAGCCACATATGTACATAGTGCTGAACAAGAGAAACCCCGTCTGGTGCCACGGCAAGTGTGGAATCTCTTAGTACCCACTTTTGTGGGAGGAGTAAGTCTTTGGAATCATTGGCCCCGATTTAGAGATGCCTGCAGCATTCAGGATTTCCTTCCTGGTGCACGTGCCCATCTGATCTAATAAAATAAGCACTTGCAGCTACTTGAAACGATGCCCTGGGTTCAGGGTTTAGACCGAATACAGCCACGATACAACCGACAATGACCTCGTTTACTTCTGATTCATATTTTTTTTTTTTTTTTTTTTAAAGATGACCGGTAAGGGGATCACCCTTGACTTGGTGTTGTCAACACCACGCTGTACTGAGGGAGCTCCAGTCTGGGCCTCTGATTCACATTTTTGTCTGAACATCCTTCGATTCTCTGGTACTATCAAAAAAATTTCTGTACACACTTAAAAGTAAGACGTGCTTTCTAAATACTCGAATCACATGAAACCCGCAGTGCTCCAGGTGCTGCCTGGTGGATGGACAAACACATTTTTGTGTGCTCTGAACTTGAGGAAGGCAGGACAGAACTGGGACACGTGGACTCATCCGTGTGGGACTCAGCTGAATCCCGAGAGCACAGATGAAGGGGCCAGGGAAGAGAAGGGATCTGTTTAAATCCCAAATAACTGACTTTCAAAATTTCTATCAAATCGGCACAGCCCCAATCTAGAAGGTGGCAGGGGATACAAGAGAATCTGTGTGATTTTAATTGATGGTTTTTGTTCCATTCTTCCCCGGATCAGCTCCACAAAGAGCACAGTCGTGAAACCAGCACCTGAAGTCACTTTAACACAGGGCCATCATCTCTCTGTCCCTGACTGTCCCTCTGGTTATGCCCTCTGTCAGGCTCCCAGGAATGCTTGGAATCAGAAGCGTTTCACAGTGTGAAATTTTTTCTGAGTTTGGAATACTTGCATTATACTTACTGGTTATGCACCCCAAATCTGAAATCCAAAATCTGAAATGCTCAAGTGAGCATTTCTTCTGAGGATCACATTGATGCTCAAAAACTTCAGATTTTGGAACATTTAGGACTTCGGATTTGGGATGCTCAAAGTGTAACAAAAAACAAACAAGCAACCCCAGCTTGCTCTCAGATGCCTGCAGGAAGCACACGCGGGCTTTGGACCGGGGTCCCGAGCCCCCCGCTGCTGGGAAGCCCAGCCCCGCAAACATCACGTACCTCGTTGATGCTGATCTCAGCCTCCACGTACTGCAGCCCCTCCTGCAAAATGGAGATGAGGGCGGCGGGCGGCACCAGCGTCCCGTTGATGTTGGACTGGCTGATGTGGCTCTCGATCCCAAACGTGAAGGCTGAGTGGGAAAAACCTGCCGCGAGAGGGAGGCCAGGCAGGTGAGACCAGAGCACGAAGAGCGGGCAGAGCCAGCAAGCTCTGAAGGGGGCAGCGCGGATTTCAACCACGCTTCATTAACGGGGTGGACACTGCTGCAGGACTGCAGCTTCCGATGTGGGGTCAGGCAGGCAGGAAAGGGCAGGGGGAGAGAGACGAGTGTGAGATCAAGGAAGACTGGGGAAGGGATGAGGTTCCTTCATGGGAGGACCCTTTCAGTGCTATTAAGAAGCAAAAGGGAACAGAGTGGAGGCTGCCCCACGTGCCCTGGATGGCTGTCTCTTGCAGAAATCCAACTCTGGGTGTCCCCCGACCCATCGGTTCACATATTCTTTGCGGGAGCTCAGTGCCGCAGCCTCTCTGTGTCCCCTTCCTCCCCCAATGTGTCTCCGTTACTGCCTGTGTGGGAAGCTGCTTGGCAACTCAAAGGAATTTTGGATGAAGGTTTTTAAGGAAAAGTTCAGGAGAGCCAGGATGGCTACTGCGTGTGGATGACAGCGGCGTTGCGAAAAGAAGGCAGTGGCATGAGGCATGGAAGGAGGTGCTGGGGGTCCACGTAGGGGTCTGAGGGCAGTGGGGAAGCTGCAACACCCCCTCCTCAAGGAAAGGAAAGTGTCCCCCTGCTGTCGGTGGGGGGATCTGTGCAGCTACAGGTAAAACAGGCAGCCCAGTCGGTGGGGCTTGATCGCCCCGTGTGGACCACAGGCGGCCCTGGGGTGCTCGAGGGCTCGTAAACCCAGGGAGGTGAATGCTGTAGGGGCATCCGAGTAACCTGGACCTCCATGCTCGGCTCCCCGGCCAGAGGTGGGGCAGGGCCTCTCACTCCGTTTCTATTGTCTGCTGATCGGGCAGCAAGGGTTCTCAAAGTGACCACTCCTCCTGACTTGGTTCTGCCCACTGTTTATGGCGACGTTGCCGGTTTGCAGGCTTAGTCCTGGTTACCCGAGCAGGTGGGTGCCTTTCCACCTGGCCTGGCGATTGCTTCCCTTCCACCCTCCCTCAGGCCCCCAAACAGGCAGCGGGATCAGGAGCGTGAGGGCTTGGCTCTCATCAGATGCAATATCATCAGCCCTGCTGCCTCCCGTTACCCAAATCGAACTGACTTTGCAATAAACCAAAGTCTCACTAGATGGGAGCACACCTCCATGCAAGGAGGCGTCTGTGTCTGTGCTCTCCTGCCCCGTTCCCTTCTCACTTCCCTGTCCACTCGCTCCTCCCCAACCCACCCCGTCCCTCCCTCATCTCCCGGTAATAACGGATGTGTAAAATAGGTAGTTTATATTGACGGGACGGAACAAACGTGGTAGATGTCATTAATTCTGCACTCAGTTGCATACAGCCCTGTAATTCTTTACAAAACCATACATAAATTAGGTTGCAAGGCTTCCTCTCTTCTGCGTTTTTAGAGGATACAAGCACAGGCCCTTTACAGTAGACCTTACCTTTCCCTTCTCCCCTGTTTTTTTTCTCTTTACCCACCTTCCTTTCCCTGACCCACTCCTAGCAAAACAAAACAAGCCACCCCTGCGTTTAACCAGTGACTCCCCTGTATCTCCACCATGCTCTGCAGCGTTATAGCTCCAGGCTTTCCTCGCCCAGGTTTCCAGCATTGCTGATCAATGGATGGAGGGCTATGTCTCATCCTCCTGGTATCCTGAAAAGACCTCATGCAGGGCTATGACACTGTGCTCCAAAGCTTTGTTACTTCAAATATTACTGAATTTGCGAGTGTGCTATAAATTGCCAGTACCCCCAGATACTAAATCCTTTGTGAGTCTGTACGTCTGCCTGGCAACTCTGGCCGGTCTTTTACCATTGGGACCTAGGAGCTGCCTCCCTGTGATTCTGGCTCTTGTCCCTGTGCCTACAAGTGGCCCAGCTTCCACTGGCAACACTGGGGCCCAGACTGAGGCTCTAGGTTTGCTAGTGAGCTGGCTGGAATGAGGTGTTAACTTGAGTGATCTGAGCCTTGAGTGATTCAGTGCCCCTCTTTTTTCCTGTAAGGTTTGTACATTTTGAGTCCAGAGACTATCATGTACTTTCTCTTTCCTGTGAGTTTTCCAGGCATTTAAAGTGATCTTTCCCCTAGCTTTGCCTCTCAGTCCATCTTTGACCCTCTCTAGCCAGCAGAATTTTGCACTTTGAGCTCTAAGTCCTTCAGGCACACACAGCATTTGCTTTGGTCTTCCATGCATGTGATTTCTCCTCCTTGGAATGTCTTAGAGAATATGTTCTAGAGTGGGATTGTCCAAACTTTTAAACCCAGGGCTCCGTCCACAAGGGTAAAAATGCCACATGCTTCTGTAGTGTGCAAAATTAAAACATATATAGTGTGACTACTAATTGAGAGGAAAAGCACTGCTTTTTTCAGGCTACAGAAGGGATTGTACTGGCAAGTGGCAGAGCAAACAAAGTCGATTTCAATCCTTCCACGGCCTCGTGCTGGGACTTGCTTACAAAGCCCTCTGAGGCTGATCCAGTTGGTGAGAGAATGCTCTTGGATAGAGAGGAGGGGCAATGAGGGGCCCACTTTGCAATGCATGGTGGACAGTATTCCTTCCTCTACATCCCTGCTGCTTGGCTTGTTCTGTCCAGTTGGACAATGAGATTGAACCTTAAAAGTGACTCTCCTTGGGCTGGCCTGTTAGCTCACCACAATGTGGCCACAAATCCCTCTTGTGCAAGCAATCTAAGACTGAGGCATAGCACAGTAAGAAGCGATCCAAGAGAGAGGCAGAGGCATTCACAGACCTTTCCCAAAACTGAGCACGTGTTAAGCTACAATGAACATATGAATCATACAAAATAAAAAATGTCTTTTGGAACCTAAGTGTCAGTCAGAAGTGACAGATGACCACTTGTCTATATTCTACCGGTCATGCAGATCAGGCCTGAAAGAATGTGGGCGGGAATTACACAGAGTGTGGATAGCAGGAGTTGGGAACCATTGGGGACCACCTTGGAGGCTGTAAACTCTTGCATACATGAGAAATGTCAACCTTAAGTAATTAAAGAAATACGAAGGAAAACAGGATATATGTGATTCTTCACCTTTTAGAAATGTAGCAAAGGTCAAAACCAACAGTAAATGTTCATTCTAATAGGACATAAATTTGGTGTTACATGTCCAGAACACAGTTTAGCTTTACATATAGGAAGCCTGAGGAATGCAAGTGCCTGATGAATTAGTAATTTCAAGATTTCAAATGTTTCCTATGGATCTAACCATCTGCTGAAAAGATTAAGGTTTTAACAAGCCTATACATCACAATATTCTCAGTAATAGCAAAGAGTTAATAAACCAGTCCACAGTAGGGAAACTGTTTAAATTATGATTCATCCTTTCAATAGGATAGATTGGAAGCATTAAAAATTACTTGTGGGAAAGTTATTTATTTCCAGGAAAAAGGATTCGTACAATATGCTGATCCAAGCAGGTCACAGATGGAGATATATTCCATTACGTCTATAAGGTGATTATATTTTGTGTTTCTATACAGATGTGTTTACATGCCTAGAAGATATACATGAACCTGTTTAATGGGCACCTCGGGGTGGGTGAGATTTGGGATATGTTTCATTTCTTATTTCTCTGCTGTGTATTGCTTTTATAAATAAGGGTTATTGTTCAGGTTAGGATTATGGTTCGGGATAGGTCTCAGGTTAGGTTAGGTGTTAGGGTGAGTGTAAGGGTTGGTTTCGGGGGCAGTTTTGGGTTTTGGTTCTGCTTCGGGTTCGGGTTAGTGTTAGGGTTTGGGTTTTCTTTCCAGTTTGGGTTAGGGTTATGGTAGTTTGAGGGTTCCGGTTTTGCTTTGGGGACTGGATAGGGTTTGGTTTAGGGTTCGGGTTCTGTTTTGGGTTCGGGTTCGGGTTAGGGTTATTGTTAGGTTTAGGGATTGTGTTTAGGGTTAGGGTTCGTGTTATCGTTCA
This sequence comes from Cynocephalus volans, assembly GCF_027409185.1. Lineage (NCBI taxonomy): Eukaryota > Metazoa > Chordata > Mammalia > Dermoptera > Cynocephalidae > Cynocephalus > Cynocephalus volans. The sequence continues at coordinate 5,972,143 of NW_026902463.1, read as the reverse complement.
GGTTTGCCTTACGGATAGGCTTAGGTGTAGTGTTAGGTTTAGGGTTTAGTTTAGGGTTAGGGTTAGGGGGAGGGTTTTCTTTCGGGTTCGGATTATGGTTAGGTTAGTGTTACAGTTCCGGTTTTGGTTCAGGTACTGGTTACAGTATGGTTTAGGATTAAAGTTCTGGTTTGGGTTAGGATTAGGATTAGAATTAGGGTTATGGTTATTGATAGGGTTAGGGTTAGGGTTCGTGTTAGTGTTCTGGTTTGTGTTTCGTTTAGGTTTAGGGTTAGTGTTAGGGTAAGTTGTTGGGTTAGTGTTAGGGTTCGGGTTAGTGTTCGGGTTCGGGATAGTGTTAGGGACAGGGTTATGGTTAGGCTTAGGGTTAGGATTGTGTTCGGGTTAGGGGTTTGGGTAGGGATAGCGTTGGGTTAGTGTTAGTTTTCGGGTTATTCTTCGGGTGAGGGTTAGGGTTTGGGATCGGATTCAGGTTAGGTTTTGCGTTCGTTTTGGGGTTAGGGTTAGTATTCATTTTAGTGTTCGGTTTCAGTTAAGTGTTAGGGTTAGGGTCAGGGTTAGGGTGAGGTTTAGGTGTTGGGTTTGGGTTAGTGTGAGAGTTTGGGTTCGGGTTAGGGTCAGGTTCAGGTTCAGGTTAGGGTTGGGATTTGTGTTAGGTTTACGGTTAAAGTTAGGCTTGTAGTTTGTGTTCATTTTTGTGTTAGGGTTCCTTTTAGGGTTCGGGTTAGGGTGATAGTAGGGTTTGGGTTCTGGTTCGGATTCGGGTTCATGTTATGGTAAGGGTTAGTTTTAGGATTCAGCTAAGGCTTTGGATTTGGTTTAAGGTTAGGGTTATGTTTAGGGTTCTGGATAGGATTAGGGCTTGAGTTACTTTTTGGTTTTGTGTTATGGTTCAGGTTAGTGATAGGGGTAGGGGTAGGGGTAGGTTTCGGTTTATGGTTAGAGTTAAGATGAGGGTTAGGGTTCGTGTTAGGGTTAGGGCCCAGGTTAAGGTTAGAGCTTTGGTTAGTGTTAGGGTGCAGGTTAGGTTTATGTTTAGGTTTAGGGTTCTGGTCCAGGTTAGGTTTCTGGTTAGGGTTAGGGTTAGGGTTATGCCTGGAGTTTGGGTTAGGTTTAGGTTTCTGGTTCGAGTTCTAATTCGGGTCAGGGTTTTGGTTAGGGTTCAGTTTAGGGTTCGGGTTTGGGTTAGGGTTAGTATTAAGTTTAGTATTCCATTAGGATTAGGTATCGGTTCCTTTGTAGGGTCAGAGTTAGTGTACAGGTTCAGGTTCGGGATCAGTTCAGGGTTAGGATTAGGGTTAGGTTTAGGGCTAGGATTAGGGTTACAGTTCGGTTTAGACTTAGGTTGAAGGTTAGGGTTAGGGTTCAGGTTCAGGTTAGGGTTCAGGTAATGGTTAGGGTTAGGATTCTGGTCCAGATGTGGGTTAGTGTTAGGGTTAGTTTTAGGGTTATGGGTAGGGTATGGGTTAGGGTTAGGTATCGGGTTTTGGTTACATTTAGGTTAAGGGTTAATGTTCGGATTCTGGTTAGGTTTAGCATTAGGGTTATGGTTAGGTTTAGGTTACGGGTTAGGGTTCTGTTTATGGTTAGGTTTATGGTCCAGGTTCAGGTTCTAGTTCGTGTTTGGGTTCGGGGTAAAGGTTAGTGGTCGGGTTCGCATTCGGGTTAGGGTTAGGGGTAGGGGTACCATTCGGCTTCGATTTAGGGTTAGGGTTAAGGTTCCGTTTGGGGATACGATTCGGGTTCGGGTTAGGTTTATGGTTAGGGTTCAGGTTAGGGTTACCCTTTGTGTTCGGCTTCTGGTTAGGTTTAGGTTTAGGGTTAGGGATCGGGTTCTGTTTATGTTTAGGGATACGGTTAGGATCAGGTTTTCAGTTCGGGTTTCTGTTAGGGTTAGGCCTAGTGTTATGGTTCAGATTCGGGTTCGAGTTGGGTTCGGTTTAGGGTTGGGGTTCAGGTTCGGTTTTGGGTTCTGGTTAGCATTAGGGTTAGGGTTGGGTTTCGAGTTCGGGGTCAGATTCGGGTAACGGTTAGGGTTAGGGTTATGGTTTTGGTTAGGGTTTGGGTTCGGATTAGGGTTTCAGTTAGGCTTAGGGTTAGGGTTAGTGTTAGGGTTTTGGTTAGGGTTCAGGTTGGGTGTAGGGTTAGGGATTGGGTTCGGGGTCAGGTTTGGGTCTGGGTCAGGGACAGGGCTAGGTTTAGGATTAGCATTCAGTTTCCAATTAGAGTTACAATTAGGCTTAGGGTTGTGGTCAGGGTCCTGGTTAGGCTTATGGTGAGGGTTAGTGTTAGGGCTCTGGTTACGGTTAGAGTTAGTGCTAGGTTTCAGCTTTTAGTTCAGGTTCAGTTTCAGGTCAGGTCAAGGTTAGTGTTAGTGTTAGGGTTCGGGTTATGGTAATGGTTTGGGTTTAGGTTGGGGTTAGTGTTAGGCTTAGGGTTAGGGTTAGGGTTAACATTAGTGTCCTGTTAGGGTTCGGATTATAGTTCGTGTTAGGTTTAGGGTTAGGGGTAGCATGAGTGTTATCGTTAAATTAAGGGTTCAGGTTACAGTTAGGGTTACGGTTTAAGTTCAGGTTAGGCTTATGGTTAGAGTAACGGTTACGTACAGCGTTAGAGTTAATGTTACGATTAAGGATAGGCTTCGATTCTGGGTTAGGTTTTGGGTTCTGGTTAGGGTTCAGGTTTCGGTTAGGTTCGGGTTTGGGTTAGGGTTAGGTTGATGGTTAGGGTAAGGGGTTGGATTTGGTATCTTGTAATGTTTTGTTTTGGATTAGGGTTATGGTTAGGTTTAAGTTGAGGGTTATTGTTGGGGTTCTAGTTAGGATTAGGGTTAGTGACAGAGTTATGGCTCGGGCTCGGGTTAGTGTTAAGTTTGGGTTTAGGGTTCGGTTTCAGGTTATGGTTAGGGTTCAGGTTAGGGTTAGGGTTAGTGATTGGGTGCCGGTTTGGGTTCAGGTTAGGGTGTGGGTAATGTTTAGGTTTATTGGTTGAGTTAGGGTTAGGGATTGGTTTAGTGTTCGGTTTTGTGTTATGGTTATGTTTAGGGTTAGGTTTCGGTTTAGGGTTAGAGTTAGGATTGGGTTCGGGTTAGATTTGTGGTTAGGGTAGGGTTAGGATTAGGGTTAGGGGTTATTTTTAGGGTTAGTGTTAGGGTTAGGGTTAGGGCTAGTGTAAGGGTTAGGGGTTAGGGGTTAGGGTTAATTTTAGTTTAAGGGTTAAGTTTAGGGTTAGGCTTCAAATTCGCGTTAGTGTTCTTGTTAGGGTTAGGGTTAGGGTGAGGTTTAGTGTTCGTTTTAGGGTTAGAATTAGATATTTGCTTAGTGTTAGGTTTAGGGTTATGGTTCGGTTTCATGTTCGTATTCGGGTGAGGTTTCAGGTTATGGTTCAGGTTTGGATTCCGGTATGGTTTCAGTTTATGGTTCGGGTTAGGGTAATGTTTAGGATTCAGGTTCGGATTAGAAATAAGGTTAGGTGACGCATTAGGGTTAGAGTTTGAGTTAGGGTTCGGTTTAAGTTTAGGGTTTGGGTTCTAGGTAGCGATAGGTTTAGGATTCGGGTTAGTGTTAGTTTTAGGGTTAGTGTAACGATTAGTGTTAGAGTTCGGGTTAGGGTCCAGGTTAGGGTTAGTGTTTGGCTTCGGGTTAAGGGTTGCGCTAGGGTTAGGGTTCAGGTTAGGGTTCAGGGTCAGTTTAGGGTTAGTGTTATTGTTAGGGTTAGACTTAGACTTAGGGTTAGGTTTAGGGTTCGGGATTGGGGTAGGTTTCGTCTTCGGCTTAGGGATATGTTTAGGGTTTGGGTTACATTAAGGTGTAGGGTTATGGTTAGTGTTCGGTTTAGGGTTAGATTTTGGGTTAGGGTTTGGGTTAGGGTAAGGGTTAGGTTTCGTTTCAGGGAACAGGTTAGTTTTATGGTTCTCTCTAGGTTTAGGATTACATTTCAGGTTAGGGTTAGATTTATGGTTCATTTTAGGGTTAAGGGTAGCTTTAGGGTTAGGATTACGGATAGGGTTAGGATTATGTTTAGTGTTATGGTTCTTCTTCAGGTTAGGTTTCCGGTTAGAGATGGGGTTAGTTTTGGGTTTTGGGCTAGGGTTAGGGTAGGGTTCAGGTTAGGATCCAGGACAGAGTTAGGTTAGGGTTAGGGTTAGGGCTCGGACTAGGGTTCTGGTTTGTTTAAGGTTTAGATTTATGGTTAAGTTTAGGGTTAGCATTCGGGTTGTGGTTATGGTTATGGTTCAGGTTCAGGTTAGTTTACTGGTTAGGGTTAGGGTTGGGGTTTCGGTTCACGGTTTGGTTAGGTATAGGGTTAGTGTAAGTGTTAGGTTAAGTATTATTGTTAGGGTTAATGTTAGGGTTATGGTTCGGGGTAAGATAATGTTTAGGGTTAACGTTCGCGTTAGTGTTAGGCTTAGGGATATGGATAGGTTTCATGGTAGGGTTCGTGTTCGCCTGTGTGTTCGGGTTTAGGTTCGGGTTCGGGTTAGTGTTATGGTTAGTGTTCGGGTTTGGTTTAGGGTTCTGATTAGGGTAGGTTTCGGGTTCCGGTTTTGGTTCGGGTTTGGGTTATGTTTCGGGTTCGGGTTAGGATTAGAGATCGGCATAGGGTTACATTTAGGTTTACGGTTAGGGTTGGGTTTAGGGTTTGGTTTCCAGTTAGCTTCAGATTTATCGTTAGGGTTAAGGTTAGGGTTCGGCTTAGGGTTAGGTTTAAGGCTATGGTTATGATCCGGGTTCAGGTCGGGTTTGGGTTTCATGAAGGGTTACGGTTAGCGTTAGGCGTCTGGTTCGAGTTCGGGTTAGACTTAGGGATAGGGTCAGTGTTGGGGTTAGGTTTGGTTCAGAGTACGGGTTAGTTTTAGGGTTTGTGTTCTGGTTTGGTTTCGAGTTCAAATTTGGCTTATGGCAGGGTTCCAGGTCCGGTTTTTGTTCAGGTTAAGGTTAGGGTTAAGGTTAGGGCTTGGGTAAGGTTTAGGGTTCAGGTTAGTGTTCGTGTTTGTGTTATGGCTAGGGTGAGTGTTAGGGTAAGGTTTAGGATAAGGGTTATTGTTCAGGTTAAGATTATGGTTCGGGATAGGTCTCAGGTTAGGTTAGGTGTTAGGGTGAGTGTAAGGGTTGGTTTCAGGGGCAGTTTCGGGTTTTGGTTCTGCTTCGGGATCGGGTTAGTGTTAGGGTTTGGTTTTTCTTTCCAGTTCGGGTTAGGGTTATGGTAGTTTGAGGGTTCCGATTTTGGTTTGGGGTCTGGATAGGGTTTGTTTTAGGGTTCGGGTTCTGTTTTGGGTTCGGGTTCGGGTTCGGGTTAGGCTTATTTTTAGGTTTAGGGATTGTGTTTAGGATTAGGGTTCGTGTTATCCTTCAGGTTTGCCTTATGGTTAGGCTTAGAGGTAGTGTTAGGTTTAGGGTTTAGGTTAGGGTTAGGGTTAGGGGGAGGGTTTTCTTTCGGGTTCGGATTATTGTTAGGTTAGTGTTATGGTTCCGTTCTTTCTATATATTTAACCATGTTATCTGCACAGAGGGAAAAATTGACTTTCTCCTTTCCAACTTGGATGCCCTTTATCTCTTTCTCTGGCTTTATTCACAATTGCTAAGATTTGGAACCAACCTAAATGTCCATCAGTAGATAATTGGATAAAGAAAATATACATTGCACAATATTGCTCTGGTCAGAACTTCCAGTTCTATGTTAAATAAGAGTGGAGAGAGTTGGCATCCTTGTCTTGTTCCAGTTCCCCATTCAGTATGCTTTTATGTGTGGGCTTATATATGGCTTTTATTGTATGAGATTATTTCTATACCGAATTTGTTGAGAGTCTTTATAATGAAGTGATGTTGAATATTATCAAATTTTTTTCTGCATCAAGATCTATATATTATTTTGATGATTTGGTGTGTTACATTTCTTGATTTTCATGTATAGAACCATCTTTGCTTCCCTGGGATAAATCCCAGTTCATTATGGTACATAATGTTTTTGATGTGTTTTTGGATTCAGTTTTCTACTATTTTATTGAGATTTTTTGTATCTATGATTATGAAAAATATTGGACAATAGTTTTCTACTTTTTTTGTGTCCTTGCCTGGTTTTGGTGTCAGGCTAATGCTGGCCTAGTTGTATGACTTTGGAAGAATTCAGTTCACTCTGATTTTTTGAAATATTTGAATGTTGTATTATTATTAGTTCTTCTTTAAATGATTGGTAGAATTCAGCAGTAAAGCCATCTGGCCTTGCACTTTTCTTTGTTGAGAGACTTAGTAAAAACATAAAAATATAATTCAATCTTGTTCTCTGTTATTGGTGTATTTAGTTTTTCTATCTCTTCTTGGTTCAGACTTGGCATGTCATATATGTTTAGGAATTCCTCTATTTTGTCTAGGATAGAGAAATAAAAATTTTGAATTTACTGGCATATAGTTATTCATAATGGTCTCTGTTGATCTTTTATTTTTTAGTGGTATCATTTGTAATGACTCTATTTGCATATATCATTTTGTTTACTTGGGTCTTTTTTCTTTATTTCTTTGTTAGTCTGGCTAATGATTTGTCAATTTTGCTTATGTTCTTAAAGACCTACTCTTCATTTATTGGTCTTTTATATTGCATTTTTAATTTCAATTTTATTTGTGTCTACTCGGATTCTTATTATTTCTATTCTTTTCCTTGTTTGGGGGTTAGTTTGTTCTTTCTTTTCTAGTGCCTTGAGGTGCATTGCTAGGTTTTTTTATTTGATAGCTTTAGATTTTTTTGATATAGGCATTTATTTCAATAGACTTTTTACTTGCCTTGGCTGTGTCACCTAAGTATCGTTATGCTGCATATCTGGATTCATTTGATCCAAGTTTTTAAAAATTATTTCCTTCTTAATCTATTTGTTCCATTGTTTGTTTAAGAACATGTTGTTTTATTTTAAAGTATTTGTGTCACTTTGAAAGTTTCTCTTATTATTAATATCTAGTTTATTCCATTATGGTCAGAAAAATACTTGGCATGATTTTTATTTTTTTGACCTTGTTGAAATTTATTTTGTTATCTAACGTGGTCAATCCTGGACTATGCCCTATGTGTTGAAAAAAAAAAATGTGTACTCTACAGCTGTTGTATAAAATGTTATGTAAATATATCAGGTCTGTCTTGTCCATGAAACCATTTAAACAGCATGTTCTTTTAAAAAAAAAAATTTCATTATGTTTTTGTTCTAATGATCTGTCCAATGATGTGAGTGGTCTTTGAAGTCCCTATTATTCTGTTGACAACTATCTCTCTGTTCAGATCTAAGAATATCAACTTTATATACCTGGGTGCTCTGATGTTGGGTGCATATATAACTTATTCTCTCATTTTATTGATTCCTTTATCATTATATAATGCCCATCTTCATCTTTTAGAATAGATTTTGATTTAAAGTGTGTTTTATCTGATGTAAGTATAGCTACTTTTCACTTTTGATTTCCATTTGCAGAAAATATCTTTTTCCTTCCCTTCACTTTCATTCTGTGTGTGTCTTTGCAATCTTCACCACTTTGGGCCTAAGATGTTCCCCAGTGGAACCTTAACATGCATTAACTTCTGGGAGTTTAAATGAGGTGAATGATATTACTTTTTTGTGTATATGTGCAGATGGGATGGTAGTTTGCTTATTTCCTGCATCAATACTGTGGTCAAGTTTTCTTCTAACATACCTCAAAAATATTTATAACTTCCCACCAAAGGAGGAAGCTATAAAAACAAACAAACAAACAAAAGAATGCCAAGTTGATTGGACAAACAAAATTCTGCTTATTACCATCATTTTGTATCTGCTGCTTTTGTAATAGTAAAAAAAAACAGACATTATTATTAAAAAACTTTGCTTATCTCTTTTCTGGTCTGGCTTCTCTCCAAAATTATTTATAAACTTGCTTTCTGCCTGAATCATTCAATACCAGACTCATTTAGTTTATCTCTGGGAGCCACATGATTTTTCTCTAAGAATAGTGGTAAATTTTTCAGATTATTTAACTTTAAATTCATCATCTCCAATCTCAACTGTGCCCATCATTCTAGACCAGGTTGTAATTTGAAGCTATTTAAACTGTGCCTTCATAGGGGCAACAGATTCTGATACCAAATTTTTTGGTTTTGAATTTTGACTCTATTGCTGACTACCTGTGTAACTTTGTGAACAGTATTTAATAATATCTGTGCCTATGTTTTCTCGTTTATTAAATAAGGATAATAATTTACCCTAGTATTATTTTTTTAACTATAAGTACATTACTTAAAAGAGAGCTGTGTATAAGTAAACGTGATATAAATGTTCTCTTATTGTTAGCAATCTTTAATTTTTATTCTTCTCCAGATTCTTTCCATTCAAATTTAAACATGCATGTGTTTTTCACATCTTAAGAATATTTATTTGTCCCACATCTGCCCCCAGGGAACATTCAGTTTCTTATGTCCAATTTATAGCCCAACGCCTCATTTCTGCACTTGAAATCTTTACATTCTTGTCTTCTTCCATTAATATCACTCATGCAAGCATCTTTTGCACTCTGACTTTGGAGTCCCCAACTATTAAAAAATCTTCAGCTAAGATCATCTTTTGTTTACTACAATTTTGGTTACTAAAATTCTTGCTTCTCTGACTTCTCTGCATCATTTTACATGGTTGAGATATTTTTTATGGTGTTCCATGCTAGTTTTCTTTTCTTTCTAAAAAAATTTTCTTTATAATTGGCACATAATAACAACACGTTTACGGAGATACAGCATAATATTTAAATGCATGTGTACATTTTTCTAATGATCAAATGAGAATAGTTAGCATATTTATCACTTAAACAATTTATTTGTGGCGATAACATTCAAGATTCTGTTTTCTAGGTAGTGTAAAATGAACAATGCAGTATATTTATCTGAAGTCACCCTACCATGTAATAGAAAACCAGAACTTACCTTTTCTATCTTTTACTTTGTATCAGTTGACTAACCCATATGCAATTGGTTATTGCTATTTGCATTTACCCTACAATGAAAGAAAATACTGCAACTTATGTCTTCTATCTAATTTTAATTTTGTACCCATTGACCACTTTCTCTTTATTTTCCCTCACCCTGCTCTTCCCAGCCTCTCATAACCACTATTTTACTTTCTACTTATATAGAAATAATGTGCTAAGATTCCAATATGAGTGAGATTACGCATCATTTGTTTTTCTGTACTTGGTTTATCTCACTTAACATATTATTCTCCAGATTTATTTATGTTGTCACAACTGAGAGAATATACTATATGTAAATTTATTTATGTTCTCTCTATTCTCTTTCATTGTTCTCTGTACGTTTTTATGCCAGTATTATGCTACTTTGGTTACTATATTTTTGTAGAAATTTTGATGTCAGGTACTGCGATGCCTACAGATTTATACTTTTTGCTCAGGATTGCTTTGGCTATTTGGAGTCTTTCATGGTTTTCCACAAATTATTTATTTTTTTCTATTTGTGTAAGATTATCATTGGTATTTTTGTAGGGAGTGTGCTAGATATATAGAGTACTTTGGGTAGTGTAAATATTTTAATGTAAATTTTTTTTAGTTTATGAACACAAGTTATCTTTCTAATTAATTGCCTATTTCAATTTCTTTTGTAAATGTTTTATAGTTTCTATCACAGAGACTTTTAACGTCGTTTAAATTTATCACTAGCTATTTATTTTATTGTAGTTGTTGTAAATGCAATTACTTTCTCAGTATTTTTAGATAGTTTGCTGTTGGTGTTTAGAAACATTAAAATTTGTGTGTGTGTGTGTTTTTTTAATCCTGAAAGTATACTACATTCATTAGTTATAACAGTTTTTGTAAAGTCTTTAAAGTTTATATATGTAATAAAGTTTATGTATGTAGTCACATTGCTTGCAAACAGATATCTGACTTCCTACTTTACAAATTGTATGTCTTTATTCTGTTGTCTGATATTTTTGGATAGTACGTCCAGGACTTTGTTTAAAAAAAGCAGCATAAGTTGGCAACTTTTCCTTCTTCAAGTTCTTAGAGAAAAAAATCTTTTAACTTCCCTCTGTCAGTATGATGTGGTTTTGTCATATATCACTCTTATTGTGTTTGACAATGTTTTTCTCTGCTTCCTTTTACAAAAAAATTTTATTATAAAACGATGTAGAATCTTGTAAAGTGCTTTTGTGCATATTTCTTGGTTCTGTTATTATGATTTATCACTTTTATTAATTTGCATATGTTGAATCATCCTTATATTACTGGAACAAATCTTACTTGATCATGGTGAATAATCTTTTAAATGTGATATTGGATTTTGTTTGCTAGTATTTGCTGAGAATTTTTGCATTTAGGTTTATCAGCAATTGGTCTTTATATTTATTTATTTATTTTTATGTCTTTTCTTTTTGATACCAGTATAATGCTAAACTCATAATAAGTTTAGAAGTGTTCTCTTCCTTTCAATTTTTTGATGGCATTAAAGAAAAAAAAATTGTTTGTTGCTTTTGTTTTGTTTTTAGTGTTTGGTAGAATTTAACAGTGAAGTCACCAGACCCTGAACTTCCATTTGACAGATGGCCTTATTACTGATTCAACCTTATTGCTCATTATTGGTCTCCTCGTGTTTTCCATTTCCTCATGACTTGGTCTTCATACATTGTAATTGTACAGAAATTTAGGTATTTTTTCTAGTTTTTCCTGTTTGTTGAAATGTAGTTGTACAAAATGCTATTTTATTATCCTTTTTATTTCTGTGATTTCAATTGCCATGTCTTCTTTTTATTCATGTGAGTTTTCTCTTTATTTTTAAAGGTAGTCTAAAGTTTTGTCAACTTTGTTTATCTTTTCAAAAAACACTGCTTGTTTTATCGACTTTTTAAATTTTTAAATCTATATCTTTTCTAATCTTTGTTGCTTTTTCTTCTACTAATTCTGGGTTTATCAATTCTCTTTCTTTTTTTTTTTTAGTTTCTTAAATTGTAAAATTAGGTTGTTAATTTTACACCTTTCTTCTTACTGTAGACACTCTTTGATATAAATTCTCTTCTTGAACTGTGAATGGTGTATTGTATAGACATGTTGTGTTGAGTTTTCATTTTAATTTGTCTCAGAAATTTTTCAGTTTTCTAATTTTGTTAAAATCCCATTGATTCAGAAGCAAATTGTTTAATTTCTATGTATGTGAAGAGTTTTTAATGTTCCTTTTACTACTGATTTCTAGTTTAATTTCATTGTGGTAAGCAAAGATACGTTCTATGATTTCAATATTTTTCTTAAATTTTAAGGCTTATTTTGTCACCCTACATAGGGCCTACTTTAGAGAATGTTTTGTGTGCTGTTTATAAGAATGTGTATTGTTTAGATGTTAGATAAAAAGTTTTCTACATGTTTTGTGTATTTGGCCATTTTAATCTAGAACTTTGATGTTTCTTTGCTGATCATTTGTGCATATAATCTCTTTATTGCTAAAAGTGGGGTGTTTAACTCTCCTTTATTGTATTGAGTCAATATCATTCTTTAGGTTTATAAATATTTGCCTTTTATGTTTGCATGCTCTGGTGTTTGGTGCATTTATATTTAAAATTATTATATGCTTCTGGTGTTTTGGCTTCTTTATCACTATGTAATGCCATTATTTCTGTTTTTTCTTTTGACACATTATTAGTGAATTGTATTTATCTGATATAAATATAGCTACTTTTATTGGTCTTTATTTCTATTCATATTGACTCCATTTTGTTCAACTTCTAAATTAAAAGGTATTTTTCTTACTCTTGCAACCTGAACGGCATAGCTTGCAGCTCGACATTAGAATACAATGATTTTGGTTCACATGATTCTCTTAATTATTGTCTCTGGAGTAGTGAGCAAACAGACATTTGGGGTTTTGGTAACAAATGGATTATTTTTTCCCCATTTCTTCACTTTCAGCCTGTGTGTGTCTTTTTAGATGAAGTTTGTTTTGCGGAGGCAGCATGTGGTTAGGTTTATTTGTTAAAATTTATTAACCTACTCTAATCCTTTAATTAAAAACTGTACTGTATTTACATTTAGAATTATTGTTACATTAGTAGTCACTACAGCTATTTCATCACTTGTTTTTTTGTTCATATTTTTTGCTTTTGTAGTCTCTTTTAACTTTTTTTTTCTTCTCTTACTGTCCTTCTTGGTATTTAAGTGATTATCTCTGGTGGCATATTTTAATTCTATGCTATTTATTTTCAGTATATATATTATAAGGTTATTTTATGTTTACCATGTGTTGGGAAAATAGAATAGTTTGGTCAGGGCCCTCACCTCAGGCCCAGTTGGGTGTGGTTTTAGCACATCTTTGTAAGCAAATTGTGCGTGTGCGTGTGTGTGTGTGTGTGTGTGTGTGTGTGTGTGTGTGTGTAGTTAGTACAAATGCACACCGATGTATCTTTTAATGTTGTTGCTATTCTTGTGTTCTTCAGACAGAGAGAGAGAGAGAGAGAGAGAGAGAGAGAGAGAGAGAGAGAGAGAGCAGTTTTAGTGAATGAGACAGGTGGACATCTGCCTCAGGCATCTGCCCTGTGCAGCCATGTTTTCCCACCTTTTGCTCCATGACCTTTTGGCTGGTTACCCAGCTTATAGACTTATGTGAAGGAGTCTGGTGACCCAGCCTGGCGTGTGTGGGGTCTGGTGACCCAGACTGGCATCTGAAGAGTTCGTGAGCCAGTCTGTGAATGGGCTTGAGGGGCCTGGGAGCTCCAGACCCAGCCCTAGTGCAACAGTTGGCCCAGTCAGCAGGATTACCGGCAGGTAAAAGAGCCCGACAACTGGTATGGTTGCCTACCTTTACAATTGGTGATGTTGATAGGATTCCAGACCTTAGCTGTGGTTCCACAATTGGTGTAGTTGGCAGGATTAAGAGTGCCACACCATAATACTAACGATAAACGTCTTACAGATATAATAGGTTATTTAAAACTGATAACAACATAACTTTTATTAGAAACAAAAGGATGAAGCAAAAGCATACTCTAAACTTTAACTTTATTACTTTTTACCTTCTGAATTTTTAATGTCTCTGTTTACATATTTCATTCTGTCTCTTAACCAGTCCTCATAGTTATTACTTTCAACATTTTCTTTTTAGTCTCTATTAAAGATATGTTATTTACTCTCCACATTTACAATATTAGAATATTTTAAACTTGTCTGTATATTTATATTACCAAACAGTTGTATACTGTCTATATTTTGTTGTTACAAATTAATATCTTCTTTTTTCAGACTGAAGAATTTTCTGTAGCATTTCTTTTAGGATGGGTCTGGTGTTGATAAATTTCTTCAGGTTTTTCTTGTCAAAACTCTCTTCTTGCTAAAATGGTAGCTTTGCTGAACAATATTTTTGATTGGCAGTGTCTTTCTTTCCTTTCATTTATCAGCACTCTAAACATATTATCTCAATCTCTCCTAGCTTGTGAGATTTCTTCTGATAAATCCACTGAAAATTGTATTGAGGGTCCTTGAAATGTGACATATTTCTTTTTGCTGCTTTTAGCATGCTTCTTTATCACTGATTTTGATAATTTGATTATTTTGTGCCTAAGAAATATGGTAATCCTATTTGGGTTGAATATGACTAGTAAATTCTGAGATCCATGTACCTGAGTGCTGTTGTCTTTCTTCAAGTGTAGAGAACTTTCAGCCATTATTCTAAAATATGTTTCTAGGCCATATTTGGTTTGTTTCCTTTGTAATTTATTTGCTTGGTTATAGTTTTCCATAATGTTTACAGGCCTTTCTCATTCTTTGTCTGTCTATCTGTTATCCATCCTCTACATAATCTATTTATTTTTGTTTCTCAGATTCGGTGGCTCCAGGCATCCCTGGGCTTGTGGCCACATCACTCCAGTCTCTGCCTCTGTCTTCGCATGGCTTCTTCTCTGTGTCTGTGTCTCTTCTGCCCCTTATAAGGACAGCTGTCATTGGATTTAGGACCACCCTGATCCAGAATGACCTCATCTCAAGGTCCCTAACTAATCACATCTGGAAAGACCCTGTGTCCACATAAAATCCTCTTCAAGGTTCTGGGTGGACATTAATTTGGGGGTGTCCCGCTCCCCCCACTGCAGGTTTTATTATGAGGTCCATCTCTGGTCTCCACATTTTTTCTTCAACAAATAAGACTAGCCGAGACCCAGGAAGACTAATAAATCCAGTTTTATAAAGCATCTTTCACACGACCAGATGTTTAGCTCTGTTTGTGGCAACATAAGAAGAGAGCCACAGAAGCAGTAAAGTCACAGGTGTGAAACTGCCAACAGCAGCAGGGCAGATCAGCAGACACTGGTCTCGGACGCTGAGAAGATACTGTGCCAAGTGCATGGCAGCCCCAGCACTGTCCTCTGAGAACACTCAACACCCAGGATGGAGCAGGCTCTGGATGGGCAGGCAGCTGACCTCACGGTGTCTGCGTATGACCGGCAGGCCCCGGACCCAGCCCCTGAGTGGAAGCCCGGTCTCCCCCCACATCGAGTCTTCCCCATGGAGATAGCAAACTCCAAAAAGGTGGACAGAGATCATCATCGGTGACAGCAATAACCACCTGCACAGAGACAGAGCCAACGGGTCCCAGGGCTGGGAGAGGAGGGCATCCCTGCGACCTAATTCTAACCCTCCCCACCAGGAGAAGAGCCAGGACTGGAGAAAACACAAACTGATGTTCTCAACCTGTAGAGGGTCCAGCGAAGCCAGCAGATGCACATGTTCTGTCTCCTAAATGCTCTGTCCTCTGGACACTCTGTCCTCGATGGTCTATCCCCTGGATGCTCTGTTCCCTGGAAGCTCTGTCCACTGAACACTTGGTTCCCTGGACACTTTGTCCCCTATTTGTGCGGCCTCTGTGTACATTGTTCTCTGGACACGCTGTCCTAAATGCTCTCTCCTCTGTGTACTTGGTCTTCTGTCTCATCTCCTGATTATTCCGTCCACTGCCTGCTTGACCCCAGGTCCCCATTCCCCAGGAGGAACCCCTCTTTTGGCTCTGCCTGAAACCCTGCTCTGCTCTGTCACCCAGGGATGTGGGGAGCACAGAGGTCTGTCCTGGATGTGGACACTGCTGTCCTCTGAAGGGCAGAGATGGCCGTGTGGTCATCGTGGGCTTTGCAGCCAGCAAAGGACCAGGACCTGGTCAGCTGAAGGAAAGAGGAAGATCTCTACTAACTCAGGCAGCGACCTCACTGAGTGACTGCCCCATGGGCAGGCAAGAGGCCCCCTTGTGGGGAGGCTGGTGGGAGGGGATGCTGATATCCATGCAACTACCTCCGGATCCAAGCTGCAAGATGTATCAGAGCCCCAGGAGCAGCAGGCCTGACACAGTAGCTGATAGGAGACACCCCTGGGGGAGATGGTGAAAAGGTGGAACCCCAACATGGCCCCAAACCCTGAGCCTCTGCAGTGGGGAAAACCCTCCCATTCCTCCAACAGGGACCAAACTCGAAGGGAAAATCCAGGAGAGTGGCTTGGACCCATCCAAGCAGTTGGCTGCGTGGACACTTCTGCAGTGGTAGAGGAAGGCCATCCAGTGGGGATGGAGGGAGTGGCTCTGCAAGCAGCCATGGCTTGGAGACCTGGGACAATTTCTCAGTGCTGGCAGGACATGTGCTGAGGCAGAGAGCTTGGCTGAGTGATCCTGATGGAGTGTCGAAAAGGCTGGTCCAGGAGGTGGCAAATGCCATCCAACCCAGGCAGCATGATGGGCATGGCCTGTGAAGACCTCAGTGCGGAAAGCTTTGGGCCACCTGGCAGAGAAGTCCAAGCACAGGACCGTGACTACTCAGAGAGGACCTGGAAGGCGCAAGTGTGTGTCCTCTCAGAATAAAGATTCAAGTCTGTGATTCCTAGGAAACCCTCATGGGAGCCAACACCACCTGCTTTTCAGAGGATTAGGACAAAACCTCTCATTCAGGTTAGGATTGTGGTACCAAGTCTCAGGACAATGACGACTCAGCACCCAGTGAGACAGTGTGATGACCTCTAGGGCCACTGGCCTGTAGGATTACTGACCTCTGGTGTTGCTGACCTCTGACCAGCTGGCCAGCCTGCCCCTAGGGCAGTAACAAGCAAAAAGAAGCCCAGAGCCTTTAAGAACCAGCCTGACATCAGCCCCTAACATCAGCCTTGAAGTGTGCTTTGTTACAGTCCATGAATCAGTATTGACACATTATTGTTAACTAACACACACTGGGGGCTCACTCTCAGTGTTGTGCATTTTGTGGGGTTGGGCAAATGTGTAGAGAGCACTAACATTTATGGAGCAAATGTATTTCACAGGGCCTGTTTTCCAGGGCCGTGTGGCTTCAGGTTTAGCCTAACCTTTTAAAATTACATATAGAAATGTTAACCTTGAAAAAGACAGGAAACTTTCTTCAGGCTAGGGTCTCTGATGTGGATGGAGAGTTGTGGCAAAGCAAGGTTGCTGGCTCAAGGACAGACAAGTTACTGATTGATGCGTAAAGATACTGGGAAATCGCTGCAGGGAAAAACAGTGTTTTCTAAGATCAAACTTTTGTTGGTGGACTGACTTAACCTTTTGCACATTGCATTATGGAATGTCACGTTGCTGTTTCACGTTGCTGAATTTTACCAGCCTCTACTGTTAAACTACAATTGATCATAAGTACACCTATGTTCCCTTCCTGTAACTTCCTGGTCTGGAGAATAAATGTGGGCAGAGAACCCCAGTGTGTAGTTAATTTCCCATAGGAAGGAATGCTTCTGTCTTGAGGGTACCAGGAAATTAACCCCTTCGGGTCTCTCACTGCTCAGGAGAAATGGGCTTTAAGTAATCCTTTCTGTGGCTCCATCAACCAGGGGAAGAACGGTGACAAATCCATGTGAGGGAAAGCAACGAAATGCATAAGGTCATGTATCCCCATTAAAGTTGTAGTTTCACTGCCCTGAACATCCTCTGTGCTCCACTGGTCCATCCCTCCCTCCCCTGACCCCTGCCAACCAGATCTATTTACTGTCTCCATGGTTTTTTGCATTTTACAGGTGTCATGTGGATGGAATCATACAGGATCCACCTTTTTAGATGGCTCCTCTCACTCAGCAACATGATTTTCATGTTCATCTGTGTCTTTACATAACTCAATAGCTTATTTGTTTTTTATTGCTGAGTAATGCTCCATGGTGTAGTTGTAGCAGAGTTTGTTTTCTGCTCACCTACTGGAGGATTTCCTGCTTGCTTCCAAGCTTTGGCAATTATGAACAAAGCTCCTATAAACACGTGTGGGCACATTTTTGTGTGGACATAGCTTTTCTGCTCGGTTGCTAAATGTCAGGAAGCATGATTGCTGCGTCGCAACAGAGTGTTTAGTGCTGTTAAGAAACTGCCAGTCATCTTCCAAAACCACCACACCATTACACATTCCAGTCTTTCTTTTCTTTCTTTCTTTCTTTCTTTTTTTTTTTTTTTTTGAAAAATTTCTGTAACCTACTACTGTCTGCCTAAACTAACAATCGTACCTTGTTTCCTGCCGATTCCTTAAAGAGCCATGGGGAGTTTAGTCTCCCCAGAAGGTCTGTCCACCCCTGAGGGCTGTACCAGCTTCCATCCAACAGACCAAGCTCTGAAAATGATGCCGTCTGGTATCAAAGACATCCCCCATTAGTCCTCACAGTCAGCTCAGCATAAGCACAGACACGGTCACCCTCCCTCACCCTGTCCCCTATCCCCTCTAATTCCTTCAAGGCCGGTGCATTCTGAAAACCTCTGGCACAAAACGGGATCTTAGGGGAAACAACGAAGCCGTTAGTGTCAGGATAGCTGCCCATCCGCTTCTCAGAACTTAGGCTCTTCCCCCAACACCCTCCTTCCTAAGTTCAAACCCTATGAAGCTTCACTAGACTGTACGGAGGCAGACACTGACCTTTCAGTCTCCCCTCGAGGTTCACTGGAGATAAACTGTCTTATTTGATAACATTTGGCTTGGAGTCCTTAAGTCTCTTGGTCTCGCTGACCTAACACACCCATCCCTGGTCACAGGGCTGCAACCTTTCAAAAGTTCAGCAGAAATACAGCAGGTGCAGAGATACACCACGCACACATGGCAAAACCTCAGCAAGTCGTGAGTCACTAGCAAGCATCTCTAAGTGTTCATTTTGCTCTTCTTTCCATCTTTCCGTGTATTAGAAGAATTTCAAAATGCAAGTATTGGGTCAAACAACCTAGTCGAAGGGGAAAAGTCTTCCCAGTATATGTGGCTGAGGAGACTCCCCTTTGAGAATCTGCCCCAGGGAGGAACCAAAAGGTCCTGAAGAAATGTGAGAATGGAGGTGCTCATCCCAGTGTTATTTACTGTAGAAAAACATGAAATAAATGAAACACCTGCCAGTTCGATTGTACATTCAGGTGGTGAAATACTGTGCAGCCCAGAAAGCCGTGTTTTTAGAGCACGTTTGAAATGTTTCCACAACGCGTGCACACGAGGAGGCTGCAGGAAGTCGGAGCTGGCTCTCAGAGGATGGTGAGGAGGTTTTTGTTTCTTCACTGTACTGGACACCTGGGGCTGCTGGGCTGGGCAGGCATTGTGCAGGAATCAGACACAAGCCCACCCCTGCGACCCTTGCTGAGGTGTCAGCGGTGGGAACTAGAGGGCATTTTGTGGTGAAGTCGTGGTGGGCTCCAGGCACCTGCAGACCCACCTGTGGCTCTGCCCCAGCAGGTCAGGTGGGTGACTTGTGGCTCTCTGGCCATGAGGCAGGTGGTGAATCTGAGGTTCTCATAACAGTGGGTGTTTGTTGCCCCATATGGAATGCTCTCCTGGTTTACTGTCTGCCCCAGCAGGAATGGCAGGGATGGAAGACTGCTGTGGTCGAGGCAGGAGGAGGATGCAAAACCCCCTCAGGACCTTTGAATTCCACCCCCAGTGTCAGGGGCATTTCTAATACCACCATGTACATTTCCACCCTCTCCAAGGGATCTTCCATGCACATGCTGGACACACCATCAGCAAAAGCAAGTGATTAACGGCAGGAGAAAAGAGTGCACTTGTACCTCCCTTCCCAGTGTTCCCAGTGTTTCCGGTATCCCCAGTATTCCCAATGTTCCAAGTGTTCCCAGATTTCCTGGTGTTCCTAGTATTCCCAGTGTTCCCCGTGTTCCCAGTATACCGGGTGTTCTCGTGTTCCATGTGTTCCCGGTGTTCCCCGTGTTCCCAGTGTTCCTGGTGTTCCCCGTGTTCCAAACATTCCCAGATTTGCTGGTGTTCCTAGTATTTCCAGCGTTCCCCATGTTCCTGGTGTTCCCAGTGTTCCCCATGTCCTCAGTATTTCCAATGTTCCCAGTGTTCCTAGATTTCCCAGTGTCCTAGTGTTCCCTGCGTTCCCAGTGTTCCCAGTGTTCCCAGTATTCCCATTGTTCCTGGTATTGCAAGTGTTCACCATCCTCACCAGTCGTGCTCAGCCGGGTCCACTCCCAGATGACTAGGTTCACATTGGCCTTGCCCAGCTCCCGGATCCCTGATGTGAGAGTCTGTACCTGGGCTGAGGTCCCCTCCCCTGTCCCCTGGGACCCGCTGCCCATCCCCCAGGTTGACCCCTCAGTCAGGAGCACCTTCCAGTGGGCCTCATGTCCTCCCACGTTAATGAAGGTGGTCTAGTCCCTGTGGACTGTCTTCCTCGCTCTAGACCAGGACTTGGAGACCAGTTCCAGCACCCTGTTCCTTCACAGGAGGACAAGTCAGCACTTTGAAAACACGAGCCATGGGCCTCCACATCTGAGACACTGGATGGTGCAGCAGGCAGAACCAACTGCACACCCTCGTTTGCCCACACGCATGGCGAGACCCTTGTGGCCACATCACTCCAGTCTCTACCTCCATCTTCATGTGGCTTCTCCTCTGTGTCTGTGTCTTATCTCCTTCTGCCTCTTTTAAGTATTGTGTCTCGGGGCTGGCTTAGCTCAGCACAGCTATGTTAAGTGGCTTTTCCACTGTTCCCCTCCTGGCAAGGGGTAAACATTACGTTCATCATCAAGGGAAAGTCTTGTGCATTGTGTCCGCAGGCTTCAGGCTGGATTGCTTTGAACCAAGACAGTGGCTCATTGGGAGCCTGTGCCTTAACCAACCAGATGTTATCAGACCACAAGGGTGGTTTCACTTGCATACCACTGATTTCAAAACTGCCCCTTACTCTGCCAGAACCCGCAAAGCCTTATAATCCTCCTGCTTTCCTTTGTTGGTGGAAACTAACCTGGCTCAGTCTCCCTTCCATGTTACTGGAATAAAGTTTTTGGCAGAAATAGTGCCTGGCTCGGTCTCTCTCTCTTTCCCTATTCTGTGTCTCACTGTATCTAATAATAAGGGCCTTGTGATGACACTGAACCCACTCACACAATCTGGAGCAATCTCTGCATCTCAGGATCCTTAACCAAATCACATCTGCCAGGTCACTTTGCCATGTTAGGGGCCGACTCACAGGTTCTGGGATGGGGACGTGGGCATCTTTGGGGACAGCATTCAGCTGACCACAAAGTCTCACATACAAGAGGTGGAATTCTAGCACAAGAGCCCCAGCTGCAGGCACATCTCCAGGTGACCCTTGCTAAGAGGGAATGCCACGAGTACCCTGACTGGTTCCAGGAGAGCTTTGGGGCATAAGGAGCAGCTGCCTTGTGGTGGGAACTGCTCAGACCCCTGTGTCCTAGATACCTGGCAGGGCTGGCAGGAAGTCAGGGGCAGGGTCACACAGAAGGAACAGTGCCATGCGGGGATGCGGCTGCCCCTCCCCTCCCCATCTCCGCTCACAGCACCTGCCTCAGAGCTGAGCTCTGACCTGCCAGGGAGCCAACCCAGCTGAGGGGCCTGGGAAGAAGCAGCCCCCCCCAAATGAGCCCAAACGAGAGGGGAGTCTTCAGTGGTGGCCCTGCACTGCACATCCCAGGCCCTCAGAGACACTCTGTGGTGACAGTGAGTGGCCGTCCTCCCCAACTTTGCGTTGAAACAGAGCAAGGACAGCCCAGGCATCCCTTGTGCATGGATAGGTGGATACACATGGTCTGACCACACCATGGAGATGGTTCACCCGAGGCCTGAAGCTGTGACATGCTGATGCGGGTGAGCCTCACACAAGGAGCGGAGGGGAGGACGCCAGACACACACGGCACAGAGCATGTGAGGTTTTTCACACGTGTGTACAGAACAGGCGAGTCCACAGGGACAGAAAGCAGATCAATGCTAGCCGGGGCGGGGACTGGGGTGACTGCTGATGGGGACGGGGTCTCCTTTTGGGGTGATGAGAATATCCCGGGTTAACAGCACCGTGATGTATTAAAAACCAGTGAGTCGTTCACGTTTGAATGGTGAAAATGATTTTAAAAAGCCAAACCATCTCAGAGAAAAACGTCATTGGAATTTTGGGGGGCGTTCCATTGAATTTGTAGATCACTTTGGGTAATATGGACATTTTCACAATGTTCATTCTTCCAATCCAAGAGCATGGGATACTGTTCCATCTTCTCGTGTCCTCTTTATTTGCTCTCAACAGTGGTTTGTATTTCTCTTTGCAGAGAATTTTCACATCCTTGGTCAGCTTTATTCCTAAATTTTTTAATTTTATTTATTTATTTTTTCTTTTTTTGTGGCTCTTGTACATGGGTTAGCTTTCTTGATTTCTTTTTCTGCATGTTCACGGGAGAAGTATAAAAATGGTACTGATTTTTGTGTGTTCATTTTGTATCCTGCAAATTTGCTGATATCATTTATCAACTCCAAGAATTTTTCTGTAGAGGCTTTACTGTGTTTGATATGTAGGATCATGTCATCTGCACACAGGGACAGTTTGACTTCATCCTTTCCAGTCTGGGTGCCCTTTATTTCCTTCTCTTCTCTGATTGCTCTGGCCAGTACTTCCGACACTATGTTGAATACCAGTGGTGAGAGGGGGCATCCTTGTCTAGTTCCTGTTCTTAAAGGAAAAGCTTTCAGCTTTTCCCCATTCAGGATGATGTTGGCAGTGGGTTTATCATATATGGCTTTAATTATGTTGAGATACTTTCCATCTATGCCTAACTTGTAGAGAGTCTTTATCATGAAAGGATGTTGAATTTTGTCAAATGCTTTTTCAGCATCAATAGAGATGATCATATGGTTTTTGTCTTTGCTTTTATTAATGTGGTGTATCACATTTATTGATTTGCATATGTTGAACCAACCTTGCATCCCTGGGATGAATCCCACTTGATCATGGTGTATAATTTTCTGTATGTGTTGCTGTATTCTGTTAGCTGGTATTTGATTGAGGATTCTTACATCTCTATTCATCAAGGATGTTGGCCTATAATTTTCTGTTTTTGATTCATATTTGGTTTTGGAATTGGTGATAGTTGCCTCACAGAATGAGTTTGGAAAAAATGGCCTCTGTTTCAATCTTTCGGAACAGTTTGTAGAGAATTGGTATCAGTTCCTCTCTGAAGATTTGGTAGAACTTGCAGCGAACCCATCCAGTTCTGGGCTTTTCTTTGTTGGGAGCCTTCTGATAACAGCTTCAATCTCTTTTATTGTTATTGGTCTGTTCATATTTTGTATATCTTCTTTCTTCAGTTTTGGTAACTTGTATGCATCCAGAGATTTATCCATTTCCTCCAGATTTTCAAATCCAGACATTTATATGGAACAACAAAAGACCATGCATAGCCAAAGCAATCCTGAACAAAGAAAAATAAAGCTGGAGGCATAACACTCCCTGACTTTAAATTATATTACAAAGCTATAATAACCAAAACAGTATGGTACTGGTGTAAAAACAGAAACATGGACCAATGGAACAGAATAGAGAACCCAGAAATTAAGCCATATGCCTTCAACATCTGATCTTTGACAAAGGCAGCAAGTCTACATACTTGGGAAGAGACTGCCTTTTCAACAAATGTGCTGGGAAAACTGGATAATCATATGTAGGAGAATGAAACTAGACCCATATCTGTCACCATATACCAGAAACAACTCAAAATGGATTAAAGAATTAAATATACATCCTGGAAAATAAAACTCCTTAAAGAAAACATAGGGGAGGGCTGACCGCATGGCGCACTTGGGAGAGAGCAGCGCTCCCGCTGTGCAGGTTCGGATCCTACATAGGGATGGCCGGTGTGCTCACTGGCTGAGCGCAGTGCAGGCGACAGCAAGTCAAGCGTTGCGATCCCCTTACCGGTCACGAAAAGGACAAAAAAAAAAAGAAAAAAAAAAGAAAAAGAAAACATAGGGGAAACGCTCCAGGAAATAGGAGTGGGTACAGAATTCATGAATAGGACCCCCAAAGCACAGGCAACTAAAGGTAAAATAAACAAATGGGATTATATCAAACTAAAAAGCTTCTGCACAGCAAAAGAAACAATCAACAGAGTAAAAAAACAACCAACAGAGTAGGAGAAAATATTTGCAACATATACATCTAACAAAGGTTTACTATCCATAATATACAAGGAACCCAAACAAATTTACAAGAAAATAACAAATAAACCTATTAAAAAATGGGCAAAGCAGCTGAACAGACATTTCTCAAAGGAAGATATACGAATGGCCAACAGACATGTGAAAAAGTGTCCAATATCACTCCTACATCTGGCAAATGCAAATCAAAACCACACTGAGATACTATCTCACCCCAGTTAGGATGGTTAACATCCGAAACACTGACAATGATAAGTGCTGGAGAGGTAGTGGAGAAAAAGGAACTCTCATCCACTGTTTGTGGGGCTGCAAAATGGTACGGCCTTTATGGAAAACGATATGGAGCTTCCTGAAAAAATTACAGAGTGATCTACCATAAGACCCAGAGATCCCACTGCTGGGAATAGACCCAGATTAATGGAAATCATCATGCCAAAGGGATACATGCACTCCAATGTTTATTGCAGCTATGTATACAATAGCCAAGAGCTGGAACCAGCTGAAATGTTCATCATCTGATGAGTGGATAAGGAAACTGTGGTACATCTACACAATGGAATTCTACTCTGCGATAAAAAAGAAAGATATACTACCATTCACAACAACATGGATGGACTTAGAGAAAATTATATTAAGTGAAACAAGTCAGGGACAGAGAGAAATACCACATGTTCTCACTTATTTGTGGGAGCTAAATATGAACAAATGAATAAATACACAAACAAATAATGGTTGGGGGGAAGAAGACAGAATAAGCACAAAAATTCCTTGAAGTATTTAGGCCAACTGCACAGATATGATGTGGGGGTGGGGGAGGAGAAAGGGTAAAGAGGAACAGATAAAGGGGCATGAAAATCAAGTACAACGTATTTTGAGAAGTAAAATTAAATTCAATTAAATTCAAAACAAACAAACAAACAAATAATAATAATAAAAAGCCAAACCAGAGCAGCAGCCCCAGGCCCATACTGACACCTGCTGACCCAGGACCTGTTCCTGGGAATGGGCTGGGATACAGCAAGGTTGTTTTCTTCAACTACAGTTCCCAGTGCTGCTCTGATGGGCCACCATCAGCCCATCTGGGCAGCCAGCCCCACCCTGCCAAGGCCAACCCAAGGCAGGCAGGCCCAGGAGGGCCAGACCCCACAGACCCAGAGGTCTTAATAAATCGCCTTCCCTGCAGCCACAGTGCACCTGAGGCTGCACTTCCTGCCTCCCATCAGTGCTGCAGGGCTGCAGGCCAGGAGGGGTGTGAGGACTCCGGGGCCATGCAGCATCCAGCTCAAGTGGCCTGCTGGGCCCACCGCAGGCAGAGCTGGACAGCGAGCTGCTGCTAAGGTTGGTGCGGCTCCCACAATTGCCATCTGAAGTTCTCCTACAGCAGGCAGACATCGGAAGCAAGAAAAAAGTCCTAAGGAGGCATAGCCTAGGTTAATCCACCCAGATAAAAAGAGCACCTGGGGCCAGAAACCAGGAGGCGTGACTCAACTCCAGCACTGTGTGCCTCTCACCTGGCTCCCATCCAGTGTCTGCTCCTTGGTGTCTAAAATCTTTGCACACATCTGGCCTGGTGTTCCCTGTGAGGGATGGGTGAGCCACCACAGGAGCAGCCAGCACAGGGACAGCTCACATTCATAAGAGGCTGGCTCTGGGGGCCTGCAAGCTTTTTCATGAGGACTGACCACTGGTGACTGTGAGAAAGTCCCCGTCTCCCTGGGGACTTGGTCTCCACTTCAGAATCCTGTTCATTTGCAATGCAAATGTCAGGAGTGGGTTTTCACAGATGTGGCTGGTGGCTTCCTAATCACCAGTGTGAATGGTGATGCTGGAGTCTCCACAATCAGAGGTTGACTGAGATGCGCCTGCCCCTCCTACTGTGGCTTGAGTATAGTGGGGGGTCTGGTCATGGGCTGCAGCCTCTGGGATGGGTCCAAGGCGTGCACTCCAGCAGCCTGTGACCAGACACTGTGCTATGACTCCCGGTGACCCCGAGGATGACTCTAAGGGGTGTGTGATCCAGCCTCTACAACCCTTTAAGGAGACCCACACTCCCAGGAGCCTACACAATGGGGACTGCAGGAGTGTCCTGGGGCAGCCATAGCAAAGGACCACAAACTGGGGACTTAACACAACAGGAATTGATTCTCCCCCAGCTATGGAGGCAGAAGTCTGAGATCCACAGAAGGCAGGGCCACGCTCCCTCCGGAGGCTCCAGGGGAGGATCCTTCCCACCTCTTCCAGCTCCTGGTGGCTCCAGGAGTCCCTGGGCTCGTGGGCACATCATTCTGGTCTCTGCTTCCATCTTCACATGGCTTCTCCTCTGTGTCTGTTTCCTCTTCCATGTCTTATGAGGACACCTGTCATTGGATTTAGGGCCCACTCTAATCCTAGATCATGTCATCTCAAAATTATTAATTACATCTGCAAGCACTCTTTTTCCAAATAAAGTCCCCTGAACGGGTACTGGGGATAAATCTATCGGGGGCACTATCCAACCCACTACAGTGTGTAATAAAATAACCTTTTGTGTGGGAGGTGACCGAGGTCTGGAGCAGACTGTTACAAATAGCACTGGGCAGGGTCTGGGCTGAACAAGGGTGCCAAAGGCCCTTCTGGTGGAAGGTCCATGGCCCGGCCTGTCAGAGTATGAGCCTGTCTGCAGCGAGGTTGTGCCAGTACCAGACCCAGAATGAGTTACCTTGGAAAGCTGGTTCTTCTGGAATTCATCATTAAGACCATCTTGTAACCAATAATTACAGGGTTAGAAGAAATCGATCACAAGACACATGATGGCACTGCTGTCTTAGGCTCAACAGGAATGAAATGGATGTTTAAAACAAGGAAAGCTCGGGCAGTTGCAAAGTGTGGCTGTCGAGGAAACTAAGCAGGCTTCACGATTTCAGGGAAGCCTCTCCTGAATGCAGACAGCAGAGTTGGGGGAGGCTGGACCCCAGGGTTCTTCCCGAGGGCATACATTTAAGCACCGTCGCGTGAGTAATGGTCTTGAGACACATCTCTGCAGCGTGGGCTGTGGTTGAGGAAGTGTGAGCTACATTAAGTCTCATTTTCTGTCACAGCTGGGGAGTGGTTTGCAAAGCACTTTTGTGTTTAGGAAAAAGTTGAGGTTATGAAGAGTCCCGACACACCAGGGGCTGGAAGGAGGAGGCATCCGTTTCCTCACGTCAGCATTTAGGGATGCAGGTGGACAGCTCTGCTGCTGTGGTGACTCAAGCCCAGCCTGTGTCCTCCTGGCTTGTCACCTTCCTCCTGGGTGGAGGATCAGCAGCAGGACAGGTGGGTGGTTGTGCGGGGTGACCACGGGGCACAGCGTCCTTCCTTCCTCCTCACATCAGGCCAGCTGGGGTACACCTCACCTCCACCCACTTCCCACTGGAAACTTAGGGTCATTGCGCCTGAGCTGCAGGGTGGGGCAGGTGGGAGATGTTGTCTGGACACAATCTCAGGACAAAGGAAAGCAGACTGTGGTGGGTGCTGGGTAGCTCCAACACTGTGGGGTGAGCTGGACTCTGGGCACAGTGATGCCTGAGGTGCAGGTCAGTGCAGACCAGACCCCCGATGCAGTGTGGCTGTGGGAATCCTGTAAGAGGGGCGTGTGGTAGCTGCCAGCCTGACGCTAACAGTGGCGGTGATCATGCCAAACAACTGCAGTTCTGCATCAGGCATGGGAGTGGAGTTCCTGGAGAAAATCGCAGGAATAAACTCGCCTTCTGAGAGTGTGTGTAGCTGTGTTCAACACGGATGCAGTCATGTTATGCACAAAATTTCTCCTATTGCTTCCTCTATTTGTCTGCACATTATACACCCTTGTCTATCCTGTTGAATAATCCAGCTAAGTCCATGCAGATGGCTGTGGGCCACCGTGCTGCAGCAACTGGCTGGTCAGCACGCAGTCAGGGGCCAGGCCCACAGGGATGTTGCCATTCTCTTTCTTGGTGTGTTGGGGCACTCGTGGTATGTCGCTGCTTTGTAGTGAGCACTCGGGTGAACATGCTTGTAATGGAAACATTTTCAGGGTTTATGAGGGAAAGTGGCAATTAACCTGTCACTCAGCTGATTCCAGCCCAGCCTCCCAGAGAGCCTGCAAGTGGGACAGCCGTACTTACAGGAAGCCCGCTTTGTTTAACAACACAAACTAGCAAATTCGCTGTAATTGCAGACACTTGGTAGAGAATGGCCAATAGCTTGTCTGACATCAACCTGCATAGTTAAAATTCCCAGGTGCCATAAGTCTCTGTTGCCGAGAAAATATCCAGCACTCTCAATTGAGAGGCATTAAGTGCTCTCAGCACCCCACATAGCATTAGGGTCTCACCTTGTGTTCACGGGGCAGCTTAGGGCTGGGGCCACACGTGTGACACACCCTTTCACAAAAGGATACCATGTGTGTGCAGAAGGCCAACTAGAGGTGCCCGGTAGCTCTGATGAGATCTGCAGAACTGCTTCTGTTTCCACTGCCCAGGGAGGTCACTGAGGCCCAAAGATGCCAGCAGACCCCAGGCACCACTTCATCGCATGACAGGTAAACTCCTGGTCAGGGCCCGACACAGAACACCCATCTTAGCAGACAGTGGCCTCCTTGGCCACAGAACACACTAATCTTTGGAACCCAAGGGACACACCTAGAGGTCCCAAGTGGGGACCACTCCTGGATTCAGGAGGCCACAAATGAGTTTGGAATGATGGTCAAAATTAGTAGAACAGATGCAACTGTCCAGAAGAGCCTGGTGTGGCCTGAGCACACTCAGGTGAGGACACCTGGAGTCCCATGTTTGTGTGGTGAGTTGGGCGAGAGACCAGGTCAAGGCTGAGGCATGGGCACAATGGTTTCTACCCTGGTTCTCCTCACATCAGACACTTTGTGAGCCCAGCATCCCTCCCCAGTGAACCATCTGCCCCTGCAGAACAGCAGCGTCCCTGCTCCAAGGCTGAAATCCCTTCGTCACGTGGGAGATGTTGCTTGGAGGTGCAGGGAGCATGGAGCTGGAGGCAGAGTTGCATGGAGTTTCAACATTGACAGCGTGCACCCTGGGACAGCAGACTCTGCTATCCATGCGCCCAGGGCAGCCCCTAACTGCTCAGCATCGCAGCCTCGAGGCTGCCAGTTAGGGTTAGAAGAGTCCCAGTCTAAGCATGGCTGTGATGCTCAGCATAGTCAATTATGCACAGTGTCGAATACTCGAAAGCACTCACGCATCTAGCACACGTCGCAGCCAGACCAGCCAGACTGACAGAGGGAGCAAGAGGCTGCTTCCTGAAGGTTATGTACACCAAGGCACAGCCCTCTCCTCAGGACACCCCCAGGTCCCTGGGGACCCTGTAAAGTTACAGCGAACATACAAGGGGGGTGCGTGGGCTCCTTGAGTCTGGGATCTGATTTTACTCTGTGTGAGCCTGCCAGGGCCACCATAACAAAGTCCTACAGCCTGGGCGGCTTAAACAACAGACATTTATTTCTCCCAGTCCTGGAGGCTGGAAGTCTGAGATCAGGACGTGGCAGGGCTGGTTTTTCCTGAGGCCTCTTCTTCCTCTGACCTCACATGGACATCCCTCTGTGTGTGTCTGTGTCCTAATCTTCTTTTCTTATAAGTACACCAGTCCTCTTGGATCAGGGCTCACCCTAGTGACCTCATTTTATCTTAATCACCTCTTTAAAGACCCTGTCTCCAAACACAGTCACATTCTGAGGTCCTGGGGTCAGGGCTCCAACACATGAGCTTTAAGGGGACTTGGCGTAGCCCATGCACCCTACTTAGGGCTAAAATGTGTTCTAGTCCCTCTCGCCTCAAGTCCCATGGGGTGATGTGGTGGCTTGGGGGACACTCTATGAGCAGGGGTTGGAGTCCCAGCTGGGAAATCCACTGGCACTTTTAATCCCATGGTGAGGGGGCCAATCCCCTCCTGAGTTGAGCGGTTCTGGGGTGTCTTCCATCAGGCTGTGTCACTTCGACCTTCTGGGGCACCCATGTAACCCATCCAGGAGTGCTTGGTGTCAGGAAGCTAAGGGGCATCCTGGAGAGGACTTCGGGGCTGTGTGATGTCTCCCCTGACAGATGCTCAGCAAACATGGAGACCTTCAGGAGTTGGGAGTGGGGGTGCCCGGGTCTGACGTTTGGTTCCGGAAGCCTCATGGGTCTGGGTGTGTGATGCTGGGGGCGAGGAGTGCATTAGGTGGTGACGCAGGTGGGGTCTTGACGGGGCTGTGGCTGCAGGTGGCATGAGTGGTGGGATTAGGTTCTGGAGGAGGAACCTTTAGGAGCACTAAGGTGCAGAGCTAGGGCGTGAAGGGGAGTGGGGGATAGTGGACAGCCCCTGTGTCTGGCTCAGAGCAAACCCCCGGGGTGGGCACAGCAAACCCCATCTCTGCTGACTGGATGCCTCTTAGACCCCAGGGGAGGTGGTCACTTGGTGGCTGCATAGATGCAGCTGGAGCTGGGGAGAGGAGCCCAGTTGGAGGCGGCACTGCTGGTGTCATCAGCATAGCGATGACAAGGAAGGGGCAAGGGGAAGTCTGTCACCAGCAGACCCCAATGGTGGTCAGGGGCCATCTTGGCTGAGGCAGGTTCTGAGCCACACAAGGCAGCGGCCTCGATGGCTTGAGCCTCTCAGTTCAGATGCGTCACACCTCTAAATCCAGCTGCTGTGAAGTTGCCATGGCGCAGGCTGGTGGCTCACAGGGCTGCCTGCTGGGCATCACTGGGGTGTCGGGCAGCAGAGACCCTCTGCCCCGGGGAGGGTCTAGCGTTGTCAGCACTGCCTCCTGGCTATGGGACTTTCCATCTGTGCTGTGGTTTCCATGGTTCCCACTCTGCATGGCACTGTGCATCGAGTAAGTCACCCTGCCCACCCCCAAGGTGTCCATGGCATGTTTGGATGACAGACATGGGGTGGAGAAGCTGCTGCTTCGGCTATCAAGGGAAGCAATTGGATCCCTGCCTTCTTCTCAGCCCTGAGCCCAAACTGTTGCTGCTGCAAATGGCCTGTTCATCTGACTGTCCAGAAACTAAATAGCAAGTTTTTACCTGTTCCCAGCTGCAACAGGACTTCCACAGGCTTGAGGGGAATCATGGCCCCCAGGGACAGGAACACTGGGACAGATTCTCTCCCACTCCTTCTCCATCTCCCAGACACCTGCAGAATAAAAGAGACTTCGGGGTTTTATTTGGGTTTTTTTTGGAGGATCTCTTGGGGAAACTTAGGGGACAAAAGTCCAAAAAATCATACCTTCAAAAAAGACGGAAGAATTATTTCATGATTCCAGCACCTTAAATATCGTGAAGGAACTTTTGTGAACCAGCAGTAAGTGCTTGATGAGGACACATGATTTCAACGCAGAGGGACGGTGAAACTTCATAGCAGACTCAGAACCTACTTACAGCACGCTTGCGGCATCGCCAGGGCTAGACTGGGCTCTGGGTGTTTAGGAGTGAAAAGGGCAGTCTGTGCATTAGGTTCCCGGGGCTGCCACAACAGAGGACCACAGGCAGGGCAGCTCGAACAGCTGAAGCTTGAACAGCAAGGTGTCCCCTCTCACTGTTCTGGGGCACAAGCCCAAGATCGAGTGTCGGCAGGACTGGCTCCTTCTGAGGCTGTGGGGAAGAACCTGCCCCATGCTTCTCTCCCAGCTTCCAACGGCCACAGCGGCCTTGGTTTGTAGACAGCCAGCTTCCCCCTATCGTAGACAGCCAGCTTCCCCCATCCATGTCTTTCCTATACCCAGATTTCCTCTTTCAAAAAGGACCCCAGTCGTCCTGGCTTATAGGCCCACGACAATGACCTCATCTTACCCTGATCGTTTGTAAAGACCCTATTCACAGGTACTGGGGATTACAACTTTTTGGGGAAACACAATTCAAGCCATACCAGTCTGCTTTGAAAGATATACAAGCAATCAACGACATACATAATAATATGGAGAGCTAACTTTTATTGAGTACTTACCATGTGCCAGACATGGTGCTAAGTGTGTTATACACATTCATTAGCCCTGCAACAGCTCTGTGAGGTAGCACTATGGGCTGAATTGGGCTCCCCCACCCCAATTCATAAGTTGAAGCCCTAACCCCCAGTAGCTCAGAATGTGACTATATGTGGTCTCACGGTGATAAAATGAGGTTGTTAGGCCTGGCCCTAATTCAATGTCCTGTTCTTATAAGAAGAGGGAATTTGGGCACAAAGAAAGGATGCTTGTACACAGTGAAAAGACCACGCGAGGACACAGGGAGAAGAGGGCCTCACGAGAAACTGGCCCTGCCACACCTCGATCTTGGCCAGGACTCTGAGAGGATAGAGCTCTGCTGCTGAAGCCCTGTTCTTGGTATTTTGTTATGGCAGCCCTGACAAACTCGTACAGGCAGGAACATATACTCTCTCTGTTCTTCTGACAAAGAAACTGAGGCACAGAGTGTTACCAACCGGCCAGGCTTGCCCTGCCCTCTCGCATTAAACAAATGACCTCGAAGTCCAAAAGCTGATGCACGGATTGGAAGGTTTATTCAGATTACACGTACTCAACTAAATGTCTAACCAAGCAAACAAACAAAGAGAAAAGAGGAGCAGTGGAACCAGTTCAGCCTAGACCCAATCGGCAGGGCCAACCTACCCCATTAACAAGAATTGATAAAAGAAGTTCTCCCCCTTGTTTTCAGCATAAAGAAGAAAAGTACCAACTAGATTTAAATCAAAAAAACAAAGCATAGCCAGGAGCCCTCCACGGTGCACCTGCACAGACGTGGATACAATCCAAGCAAACAGAACAGGTCTCGGAAAGTCAGAGAAAGGTAAAGAGAATAAAGCATTGCCTTGTCAGAACTTAGGACAGGGACTCCAGGAGAGATCTGCCAGCAGCAGAGACATGGGAGCAAAATAGTCCCAGTGGCCACTTGCCTCTTGCAGCTGGAGTCCTCTCCGATGCCCTCCCAATTTTTGCCAGTGATTAAATTAGGAAATCGGATTCCAAAGTCATAGAAATGAATCATGTACCCAGCAGTAAAGCAAGCAGCGCTTTATGAAAAGAGGAGATGGACTTATTCATGAGGGGGGTAGCAACAGTAATTTAGCCCCCCCAGGGGAGCTGCTCAGGGTCTTTTTATAGGAAAGGAGTTAAGGGGTGGCAGGCAGCATCACTGGAGGTGGTCCGTTCTGTTCTTCCTGGTTGTGTCATGAGTGCATGCTCAGTAGGCAGTGCTGTTCATCATTGTCACCCCAGGAGGGTCATTGTAGCAGTCACCTTGATACTTTGTGCACAGGTGAGAATTCCTAAAGCGGTCTTAGGTTAATCTGTAACTTTTACAATTATAGTAAACAAGCCTTGGGAAGGGTTTTTTCCACTCAGGAAATATCTGTTTCCTGTCTTATGTCAGTCTGTTTTGTCAGGGCAGCCCATGGGGTAATCATTTGCCCGGAGGGGTCTCATGACTGAAGAGCGGAAAAGTAACGAAGTGTCTTCTGCAGGGAAAATGGAGTCAGTTTGGTTGCAGGCTTAGCCTTACTCTGTTTCAAGAGAGGTTTAGTGACTTAGCTCACGTGGTCAGGACCCGACAGAAACGAGGCCTCTCTCTGCAGCACACACACTCTGGGGTGCTGTGCTGCGCTTCCTTAGACTCCCTGGAAAAATGTGATTCCTCAGTGCACCCTCAGTGTGCAGGAGCGTGAGTGTGGAGATAAAACCCGTTTCAACCATCTTAAGCAAATGGGCACAAGGCGGAGGAGTATTGGATATGTTGGGGAAGGAATGAAGGACCAAGCCCAGGAGCGAGAGACAGACCTGGCCGCAGAGATAGCTGGGTGCAGACTGGATGCACTGGGCTTTGTCTCCTCTCCCCGCTGCACCCTCGGAGGAAGAACTGGCTCTTCTCCCATCACAGAGCATGTGCCACACCTCACAGTCTGTGACGAGGTAGATTGATTTAGCTAATGCCATTTTTACTGTTCAAAAAGTGTCCTTGTTTGAACCCACCCCCCAACACCTATGGTGAAAATTGAAGTTTAAAAATTGTCCTGTTCTTACACAAATTTTAAATTCTGCCTGCCTTTGCTGTTTCCCGCCTATGCTGTCCCTGACTAATAAAACCAAGAGCTGTTTCTGGATGTATCTAGACAACCTGAGGAGGAAACCGCTCTGTGGAAGTTTTTGCTGTCCCTAAGTGATTAACTGGCTTGTCTTGGCTTCTGTAGCCAGCTTGCAGGAGGCCTCAAAAAACCCCCTCCCTCCTCAAACTAGGAGGAAACGTGTGTGACTATATGATAACTTTAAGTGTGTGACTATATGATTTTCTTGCCTGTGTGACAATGTGCCTTTAAAAGACCCTTTCAATTTAAACTCAGGGCTCTTCTCATACCAGAATATCTGGAGAGACAGTTGCCGGTAAAGACCCCCTTTTACAATTCTCAGTTGGACGTTCTGGTTCCTTTTCTGTGCGACAGCCTCACCACAAGTCCAGCTGCGGAGAGACTGGGATCCAGGGTGGTCAGATTCCCAAGTGGCAGATGTCCACTGGCTGCCGCCAGCCCAGCACTGCGGGAGTTGGTGTTTAGTGGGTGCAGAGTCTCAGTCTGGGAGATGAGAGAGTTCTGGAGAGGGACAGTGGTGATGTTTGCACAGCAGTGTGAACGTGCTCAATACCCCTGACCTGGACACTTAGATGGTCAAGATGGTCAGTTCTATGTTACGAATGTTTCACCACAATAAAGATTATTCCTTAGAGAGAGATACTGACGGGTGCACTGAGAGATGGGCTTAGATGGGGCCCACTTGGGTTGGGCCCCAACCTTAAGCCATGCAGCTTGCGTGGCGCCGTGGCTGGGCGCTCGCAGGCGTCAGTGGCATGGCCAGGGAGGTCAGTCCCCAGCCCAGGATGGCGCAGGCAGCAGAAAGGCGTCCTGGCGAGGGATCATCCCGGGGCTGTCCAGGGCCAGGGGACCCTCGGGCTGCAGCAGCGAGTAGGACTAATGGTCCCAGAAGGAGCGCGGCTGTGAGGGCGTCGTGTCCATCCATACTCGGGTGGCCAAACGGCAGAGAGCAGGTGTCCGCGAGAGCCCTCTTGACCCGCGGGCGGAGCGGCGGACCCCGGGTCGCGGTGCGTGCGGCCCGTCTCTGGACCCTGCGGGCCGGGTCCACACAGCTGTGGGGCGGCGAAGCCTGGAGCCCGGGAGCCCGGGACCCCGGGCCGCAGCCGCACCG
This sequence comes from Cynocephalus volans, assembly GCF_027409185.1. Lineage (NCBI taxonomy): Eukaryota > Metazoa > Chordata > Mammalia > Dermoptera > Cynocephalidae > Cynocephalus > Cynocephalus volans. Next base: position 5,937,536 of record NW_026902463.1, on the reverse strand, counting down.
CATACTGAGCCCCGGGGACGTGTGCCAGGCCCGGTCGGGGGCGGGAGTCAGGACGGGGAGGGAGCCAAGGAGCGACAGGGGCAACCGGGGCGCCGCCCAGGGCCATGCTCTGCCAGAGACTGCGCGACGGCCGCCGTGAGCCTCCCAGCGCCCGGGCACCGCCGCGCGCCCCGGGCCACCTGCTCCCCGGGGCCCAGCAGCCGCGCGGCTACCCCAGTCCAACGCCCCGCTCTCTGCCTGCGCCACCCCGCCTACCCGCCACACCCGTCACCGCTCGGCTCCACTCGGTCCCATCCGCCACCGCTTGGCTCCACCCGCCACCGCTCGACTTCACTCGCCACCGTCCGGCTCCGCTTGGTCCCATCCGCCAGCATTCGGCTCAGATGGCAGCCTGAGGGTGGGGTGCAGGTGTAGGTCCTGCAGAGCGACAGCTGAGGGGCAGGTGTTGGTGCAGCAGAGTGACAGCTGGGGTGCAGGTGTAGGAAGTGGGCAGCTGGCAGACGGAAGGTTTGCCCCTACTTTAGGTGGTTCCCGAGTGTCCACCTTCTGACTGCATCCTTCACCCTCTCCGCGAGCCAGACGGAGCCTCTCAGCAGGTGGGAAGCCGAGCGTGCAGGGCGTCAGCAGTCCAGGGGATCTGCCATCACCGGACAGGGGCTACCTGAGCAGAGCTTGAGCCACGACGCCAGGTGTAGTGGATCGAATCATGCCCCCCGCCAACTCATTGCAGCTTGAATTGTGTCCCCCAAGTTTTATGAATTAGAAACTTAGGGAGGTCAAGATGGCGGAAGAGGAGAGGTGCCTGCCGCTTTTCCGCCACCAGTAGAAGCAGCCTGAGGCCCGCGCCGGATGCAGCTGTAGCAGAGTCAGCGCTAAGGAACGGCTTCGAAAGGGTGTCTTTACCCTGCTGAGAACCGGGAATCTTCCCCCAACGCAAGCAAGGGACCCCCCGGTTCGCCGCAGCCCGCGTCTCAGCCGCAGCCGCAGAAGTGGAAACATGGAGGCATGAACAGCGTGTGTCACCCCAGGCTGCAGAGGTGACCACAGCTTCTGACCCCCACCCCCCGCCTCCACCTGCCCGTCCCTGGAGCTGGAAGCAATTCAACTGGCGGCCGAGAAAGGGAGACGTCCAGTGGGAGAGGCAGAATTTCCATGGAGACCACATGCCCTGCAGGGCCGCCACTGCGTGATCCAACTGGTAGGCTTCACAGCTGCCACCCAGCTTCATTCCCAGCTCAGCCCAGTGCATACAAAGCGGGGAGACGTCTGGCAGGGGAGGCGGGAACTCCACAGGGTCCACGCTGCTGCTGCACAATCCAGCAGCAGGTTGGCTTCACCACCGCCACCCGGCTCCATCCCAAGCCCCGCCTAGCGCACACAGGGCAGGGGGACATCCTGCAGGGGAAGGGGAAGCTCTGCAGAGACCACACGCTCTGCGGTGCCTCGGTGCATCCCAGCAGCCCGGAACAGAGCACACAGGAACAGGGAGTCACTGAGGTAGCGATACCAAATTGGCAACCACAACAACATCTTAGTCAGTCAATAGTGCCAAACCTGTGGACTGTGAAACCCCCTGCCACAATGAATAAACAACAAAAAAAGATAGAAATACAAAAAATCAAGAAAGTACACCACCAAAAGATAATAAATCTCAAGCTCTAGATCCTATAGAACAAGAAGCCCTTGAAGTGACTGACAAGGAATTTCAAGTGATAATTCTGAGGAAACTGAATGAGATACAAGAAAACTCAGGTAGACATCATGATGAAATGAGGAAAAGTATACAGGACCTGAAAGAGGAAATGTACAAGGAAATCAATGCCCTGAAAAAAAATGTAGCAGAACTTGCCGAACTGAAGAAGTTATTCAGGGAAATAAAAAACACAACGGAGAGCTTAACCAACAGGCTTGTGGAACTTGAAGAGAGAACCTCTGAACTTGAAGATGGGCTGTTTGAAATAACACAAGCAGTCAAAAAAAAAAAAAGAAAGAAAAAGAAAAGAAAAAGAAAGAAAGAAAGAAAAAAGAATCAAAGGCATTGAAGAAAATCTGAGAGAGATATCAGATAACCTTAAGCGCTCAAATATCCGACTCATGGGTATTCCAGAAGGGGAGGAAAAAGGAAATTGCATTGAAAACATATTCAACAAAATAGTTTCAGAAAACTTCCCAGGTATAGGAAAAATCACAGATCTTCAGATCCAGGAAGCTCAACGATCTCCAAATGTATTCAACTCAAAAAGGCCTTCTCCAAGACACGTTATAGTCAAATTGGCAAAACTCAAAGACATAGAGAGAATCTTAAAAGCTGCAAGAGAGAAGCATCAAATCATCTATAAGGGAGCCCCAATCAGACTAACATCAGACTTTTCATCACAAACCCTAAAAGCCAGAAAGGAAAGGGATGATATATTCAAAACACTAAAAGAGAGATTGCCAGCCAAGAATACTCTTCCCTGCAAGGCTATCCTTCCGAAACAAAGGGCAAATAATATATTTCTCAGATAAACATAAACTGCGGGAGTTCACCACCACACGACCACCCTTACAAGAAATCCTCAAGGGAGTACTGGGTTTGGTTCCTGAAAAATAACTACCACTGCCATAAAAACCCAAGAAAAATCTAAAGCCACTAGTATAATACAAATGGCATTCATGAAGAGAAAACAAACAAACAAAAAGGCTATCTACAACCTAAGGAACCAACAAACACAGAAAACAAACAGTAAATCAGAAAGCAAGGAACAAAAGACACTGAAGCCAACCAAACAACAATCAACAAAATGCTAGGAATAAACCAACACTATTCAATAACAACTCATAATGTAAAAGGCTTAAATTCCCCAATCAAAAGACACAGACTTGCTGACTGGATTAAAAAGGAGGACCCAACTATACGCTGCCTTCAAGACACCCACCTCACCTATCAAGACTCACATAGACTAAGAGTGAAAGGATGGGAAAAGATTTACCATGCAAACAGAAAAGAAAAAACGAGCTGGAGTAGCTATAACACCACCTGACTTTAAACTATACTACAAAGCTATAATAACCAAAACAGTATGGCACTGGCATAAAAACAGACACACTGATCAATGGATTAGAATTGAGAATCCAGAAATCAACCCACACACCTACAGCTATCTGACCTTTGACACAGGCATCGAGCCTATACTCTGGGGAAGAGACTGCCTCTTTAGCAAATGGTGCTGGGAGAACTCGATATCAATATGCAGGAGAATGAAACTAGACCCACAGCTTTCACCATACACTAAAGTCAACTCAAAATTCATTAAAGAATTAAATACACACCCTGAAACAATAAAACTTCTTAAAGAAAACATAGGAGAGACACTTCAGGAAATAGGACTGGACACAGACTTCATGAATACGACCCCCAAAGCACGGGCAACCAAAGGAAAAATAAACAAATGGGATTATATCAAACTAAAGAGCTTCTGCACAGCAAAAGAAACAATTAACAGAGTTAAAAGACAACCAACAGAGTGGGATAAAATATTTGCAAAATATACATCTGACAAAGGATTAATATCCAGAATATACAAGGAACTCAAACAACTTTACAAGAAAAAAACAAGCAACCCAATTAAAAAATGGGCAAAAGAGCTAAGTAGGCATTTCTCTAAGGAAGATATACAAATGGCCAACAGACATATAAAAAAATGCTCAACATCACTCAGCATCCGGGAAATGCAAATCAAAACTACACTGAGATACCATCTCACCCCAGTTAGGATGGCTAAAATCCAAAAGACTCTGAACAATAAATGCTGGCAAGGTTGCGGAGAAAAAGGAACTCTCATACATTTTTGGTGGGACTGCAAAATGGTGCAGCCTCTATGGAAAATGGTATGGAGGTTCCTCAAGCAATTCCAGATAGATCTTCCATATGACCCAGCTATCCCACTGCTGGGAATATACCCAGAGGGATGGAAATCACCAAGTCGAAGGTATACCTGTTCCCCAATGTTCATCGCAGCACTATTTACAATAGCCAAGAGTTGGAACCAGCCCAAATGTCCATCATCGGATGAGTGGATACGGAAAATGCAGTATATCCACACAATGGAATACTACTCTGCTATAAAAAGGAATGAAATAGTGCCATTTGCAACAACATGGATGGACCTTGAGATAATTATATTAAGTGAAACAAGTCAGGCACAGAAAGAGAAATACAACATGTTCTCACTTATTGGTGGGAGCTAAAAATAGATAAATAAATTCACACACACACACACACACACACACACACACACACACGCAAAAAAATAAAACGGCGTGGGGGGGGAGATATAATAGCTATAATTCCTTGAAGTTGATACGATGAGCAAACAGAAAGGACATTGTTGGGAGGGAGAGGGGAGAGAGAGGAGGGAGGGAGTTTTCAGTAATGGGCCACAATTATCAACAACATTGTATATTGACAAAATAAAATTAACAAAATAAATAAATAAATAAATAAACTTAGCCCCCACTCTGACTGTTAAGAGGGTGGGAAATCCTATTATGGTAATTGAAAGTTGGAACCTTAAAGAGGTGACTGGATTGTAGGACCATGCAGTAGTGAATGGATTAAAAATGGTGCTCAGGGGCGTGTTTCTGAGGGCTTTAAAAGAAGAGGAGAGCCTGACTGTCTCTCTCTCTCTCTGTCTTGCTTCCTCCCACCATGTGATCTGCTGGTACCCGCCAGCTGCTGCTGCTTTTCCTCCATGAGTAGAAGCAGCCGGAGGCCTGCGCCAGATGCAGCTGTCCCAGAATCCTAAGCCAAATAAAACTCTTTCCATTATAAATTACCCAGTCTCAGGTATTCTGTTACAGCAACACAAAAATGGGCTAATACACCAGGGTCTGTGACTAAATTTTGCCACAGACTGGCTGAGTTCTTGGATAATTTGCCAAGAAATGGAGACTTTTATGTAAGTGTGCTTATGTACAAATACATATACACCTCTATATATCTCTCTCACCGTATAAATATCTCACTATATATCTCTCACTGTGTATCTCTCATTATATAAAAACCTTACTATTTATTTATTTCATTATGTATCTCTCACTGTATAATCCTCTCATTATACGCATATCTCACTATATAAACATCTCACTATAAAAATATCTCACTATATATCTCACTATATAAATATCTCAGCATATCTCACTTTACATCTCTCACTGTATATCTCTCATTATACACACAATCGAACTCTCTTCTCTCATGTTCTTTTCCATCTATCACAATATTATCGATGTCACTGGCTGCAAGAAGCAGCAATCACTGGCTGCTTCTGACCTTAATTGGGTCGACACACATGGAGTTTAGGACAAGGTCAGGCCGATGTCCTCAGTGTCAGCTCTCTGCAGGTCATCAGCTGGGGGACACTTGGGTGACTTCTGAGATGTGCTGACCATTCCTGCCCATCTCCAGGCACCACGGGTACATTGCTGAGGGTCAGACTGGACAATGGGTAGATTGTGGTGACAAGACCTACCCAGGGCAATGTGGGTGCCCAGACACCTCAATCCCAACACCTGGCATGGTCCAGTGACTGCCATCCCTGGCTGCACTGCAGACACTCTCGGGATGCTTCTTTTTCATTCTGGCTAGTTGATTTGAAATTCTTATGTGGTCGTCATAGGGTTCAGGGCTACCTGTGATCCAGGTGGAGGCCCCTTCTCAGTCTGGCTTCCACTCTCATCTACTGAAAGGAAACAAGCAATGTAGACAGCAAGATGCAGACAGAAGTTTTGAGAAATGGTTCCAGGTCCAGAGCTGTGTGGCCCCCCATCCCCACCCCAACACCCCAGGGCTCTGTGAACCCATGGGGGTGGGTTCGTTCTGTTGATGGGAACTGTAGGGACAGAGACACCAGTATTGCACGGGTTAATGTTAGGATTATGCCTCGAGGTTTAGGGCTGGATATCATGGTTGTGGTCGGGGTTGGTTCTCAGGTAACCTCAAACCCTTCCTTAACTTGAAAGGGCTGAGGCCAGTGTTACCTGTACTCAGTTGCATTTTTCTAGGATCCCAATTTGCTCCAGCACTTGTTTAAAATTCCCCATATTACCTTGTAATATGTCCAGTGCAGTCAGTCTCCAGCACGTTGTTTCAATCCTGTAACCCTCAACAGGCAGGTGGATGTTTCGTCAACCTTTGATTTCCTTCCTCAGCATTCTGAGCACATCAGGACAGCCACGACACATCTGCAGGGATTACTTTTAGCACTTTTCTTAGAGGACTTAAATGCTGTTTTCGAGACTCTGGGTTTCATCACAACTTCATTGCTTGTGATACACTTGCCAACTCCAGGTCAGCCTGTTGTTTTTCTGTGAACTCACCACCTCTCTCTCTCTCAACAGCAGAATCTGATCAGAAATTGGCTCCCACGTCGAATGCTGTATGCCAGTCACAGCCCTGAGGGAAAGAGGTCTTCAAGTCTGAACCTGTGGGCTGCCCACCTAGCTCCCTGGAGCTGTGCCTGGACAGGGCCTTGAGACCTATGGGGCCTCCATGTTGGGCAGTGCCCCCAATGCTCAGAGCCCACCCGGCACAGGATCAGTAGCTTTCTCCCCAGTGCCCACCGGCCTCTCACTGAAGACACACTCAGTGTGTTCAGAGACATGGTTTTCTTCTCTGTGTGAGGATTCACTCCCAGAAGGGACCAGGGGCAGAAGGAGGAGCAGAGGAGGGGGCACCATCCCCATCTCCCCCCTGCTCCTCTGTGGAACCCTGGCCCTGGACACCAGCCTTTTATACCCCATCTCAAGCTCCCCAGCTTCAGACAGGTCACAGTGGAGTCCCCAAAATGTTACTCCCATGACTCCATCCATCTACCACCTCCTAGAGCATTCTCCTCCTGGGTACCTGCCCAGGCAGATTTATCCCATGACTCCTTCCCTTCTCCAGGCCCCGCCTCCCTCTCCCCAATTCCAGAGACTTCATTTTACAGGTGGAACGTTTGGGTCTGGGGGAGATGACCTACCCAGGAGCATATGCAAATTATATGTCCGGCAGCCTCTGACCAAGACCGCAGTGGTCTCCTCCCACCCCCCTCACGCTGTTTCCAGGAGCTGGAGGATCAGGGACCAAGAGCCCACAGCTGGGGAGGGCTCTGTGATTACAGGGTTTGGGCCCACCCCACCACCGAAGCCCTGCTCTGTAAACATGCCCCAGATCCTGGGGCTGCAATTGCCCCCTCTGCTATGATGCCTGATACCCAGCCTAAGACTGGACCCATAGAGAAGGGGTTGGGGGCTCGGGGAACTGGTTTCCTGACTCCTTTTCCTTGTCTCTTGAGTTCCCACTCATGTCCCTGCCTGGCTTCTGCCTCTAAGGCTACAGAGATCAGAGGAAACAGGAAAGGCCAAAGGGGTTCTGGTGGAGGCGGGCCCCTCCTGGCCCATCTCAGTCTCCATGTCCTCCCCTGGTTCTCTCCCTGGGCCCAGGAGGTGATTTAAGCAGGGCTTGGTTCCCATGAGACCCAGCTGAGAGTCCAAGTTCTCCGTGGCCTCCTGGACTCTCCCACCTTTGGGACTGAGAACAAGGTACACAGCCTGCACTGTAGCTTTGTCTGGGGATGATGTTTATTGGAACAGGAGGCCAGAAGGACATGGAGGGGAGCCAAGTGGGACATGGAGGGGATCCGCACCCGTCCACAGACCATGAACCCTTAAGGAACCCCTGCCTCCCACATTTTCTGCCTCATCTCTGGTCATGAAAATGGAGGGTGTGTTTGATCGGTCACATCTGTCTCTACACTCCTGGGGAATATGAGAGGTCAAGAGAAGTTCTCTGAAGTTCCCTCAGTGCTGGGTTGTGGAGGTGTGTGGTGGCCACACACTCTCTGTTGAGATGTGGTTTTACTGCTGACTCACTTGCCCTTCCTGCAAACATAGGGCTTCTCCCATGTGTGTGTCCTCTGGTGTCGCATGAGGTGTGACTTACAGCCAAAGCCTCTCCCACACTCCCTGCAAACATAGGGCTTCTCCCCTGTGTGTGTCCTCTGGTGTCAGATGAGGCCTGACTTGTTACTGAAGCCTCTCCCACACTCTCCACACTTGACTTTTGCAATTCTTGAGATTCTTACCCCCACAGATAACTTGCCTGTGTTCTCTGGATTCACCTTCTGGCCTGTTCTGGACTCTTCTTCCATCTCACTCTCCCTAGAACTCCCCATTTGGCCTTTGGGTGGGCTGGAAAATGTGCTTGAAATCCTCCTGTGCCTTGTCCTCTTATATAAGGGTTGGACCTTTCTTTGGCCTCTTGACCTTCGGCCTCATCATTCCAGCTGTGTGGATCAGGATGTTGCTGCTCCTGATTCTGACCCACTGCACAGAGATCTCCTGGCTGGAGATGTTCTCTTGCAGATGTCTCTGGGAAGGTTGGAGAGGAGTGATTGTGTTCCACATGTTGCCTGAGGAATTTCTGACTGGAGAACGCCAGAGGGCATGAAGAACAAGGGTGGATCTCTGGCTTTGGTTCCGCTGAAAGAAGAAGGTTTTGGTCAGGGGAGGTGTAGACAACTGGGCCATCTGCTTTGTTGTATGGTAAGGCCTGCTCCACTAATCATTCCTCATGTGTTAATACAAGCTGTCTCCCACCGAGCATTCCTTTACAGTCTATTTTTCATTCTGTTTTTGTTTACTACATCTTCCACAGAAATCTAGAAAGCCCACATCAAGGGCCTTGTCTATGGATCAGCCAAACCAGGGAACTTCAATAGCATCAGAGGCAGCTTCAGTCTTTATACAGAAGGAACTGCAGTGACTTCCCCCCCACACACACTACAATTATCTTCTAGGTCATATCATATCCTCTTCTCTCCCTAATCTCTGGGTACTTTTCCTGATAGAGCATCTGCAGCTATTTTATTCTACTGAGAAATAATAACTCTGGATTACATAGATGGTGATAGAGTTTGGATGTGTTGTCCCCCCAAAACTCATGTGAAAATCTGATCCCCAATATGGCAGTGTTGGGAGCTGTTTGAATCATGGGGGCAGATCCCTCATGAATGAATTACTGTTCTCCCTGGAAGGTGGCAGTAGTGAGTGAGTTCTCACTCTATTAGTTCCCATGAGGGCTGGTTGTTTAAAAGACCCTAGCACCTCCCCCATCTCTTTCTCTTGCTTCCTCTTGCCGCTTGTACCTGCCAGCTGCCTACCACTTTCCACCATGAGTAGAAGCAGCCTGAGGCTCATGCCAGGTGCAGCTGTCCCAGAATCATAAGCTAAATAAAACTCTGTTCTTTATAAATTATCCAGTCTCAGGTATTGTGTTATAGCAACACGAAAAGGGGCTATTATGGATGGACTCATCCTTAGTGACTTTTCTTATGAGGGGAAAAGGATCTAGTAAGTCAGGAACCAATTCGTCTGGAGATGCACAAATGTAGAAGGCAGTGTAGAGTTAAAGAGCATGTGTAAGTACACCTGAGTTTGAGTCTCCCCAGTCAAAGACATCTAATTGAGGACTCTTGTGTACCTGGTTCTCCATCAGGAAGTGGGATTCAGAGTGGTCCAGGCCCCCTTGAGTAAAGGACTCTGGTTCCTGCTGCCTAAACTAGATTATGGATTGCTTCCATCTCAGTGTCCACAAATCATAAAATAAAAATATGTTCTTCCTTGGGTGACACATCAAGTATTCCTACTTGAGGTATTTCATTCAGTCTTAACACATTTCAAATTTAATAGGAAGTTCTGTTTCAATTGTATCCCTAATCAGACTTCTTTCCTCCTGACTCCCATCTTTATCCAACCCACCATCCTCTCTTACCTGGAGACTGATGTGGCGTCTGAGGGGATTACACACTGCAGATTATTTTCTGAAAATTAACTCAAAGTCCACAATGGTTTCCATCTCAGGAAAATCCCCAGTGTCTTGGCAGGAATCATGGGCACTACATGTCCAGGCTTCTGTGTATCTCTCTGACCTCTGCTCTCTTCTCTGCTTCCTTCACCTGGGTGGTCTCAGCCATTCCTCAAACACCCTCACTCTCTCCCGCCTCAGAGCTGTTGCACGAGCTGCTCCTTCTGCCTGGAGACATTTGAGCACAACTCTGAACCTCTCAAATGTTATGTCCTGAGAGGAACCTTCACTCATGTTCCCTGCCATACCCTCCCTCCCCTCATGATGATCTCTAGGCACTTTTCTGGCTTAGTTTTCTTGAAAGCATGAATGACTATCTCATTTTATGCACATGCCGGTTTGTGTCTGCGTGTTTCCCTAACTCACATGTCAGCTGCTCAATAGCACTTATTCTGATCATCTTGTTCTATCCATATTTCCTGTTCCTCGAACATTGTCTGGCACAGAGTAAGAATTCACATGACAACTAATTGAAATAATGAATGAATGAAAAACAACATATGTATGTTATTTAGAAATACGGAAGAAATTAAGAAATAATTAAAAGAGCCAGAAGAAACTGCCTTGTTGAAACAGCCGGTAGGTGCTTGAGAACTTGTTCTTTGTCTCTAAGCCTGTCAGGACTATATGTTGTTATATATTTTGCATATAAAGTAGTTAAAAAAATAAAATGAGAACAAAAAGTTTAAAATATAAATTGTCCCTAAAAGTCAAATGCATATAAAACAAAGCCTTAATTTCAGAAACACCTGATTTGAAAATTTTCTGACTTCAGACTGCATTTTACTCTACTTAACAGTTGTACCATGAAAATTCCCAAGGAGAATTCTTTCTTTTCTGTCCTTTTTAAAGAATAATGTGGTGCCTACCTCTCCCTGCCGTGAGCTCTTTCTTCCACTTGCTGTCCCACTTGATACCCAGCTCCTGGCCATATTCATCCCCGTACCAGACCAGCAGTTCACAGCCCGGCCTGATGACCTGGCAATTTCAATAGAAGATCTGACCGTGGTATTGAAAGGCCACCAGGTTCTGCTCCTCATCATCCCGGGCACAGTTCACATACCTGGGGTTGAGGCAGACAAAGGGACAGAAAATAACAGGCAGTGAGTCTCCACTACCTGCCAGGGCCGTGTTGGGCTTGTCACCAGATGGTCAAGGCCCCCATGCTGTGATGGGCCATGCCGTTACCCTCCTCCAGGAACCTGCTGTTCATACCTAAGCCTCTTTCTCCAAGTCCTGCTTATGGTGCTCATCCTGCCTGGAATGCTTTTCCCCCCTTGCCTACTTAACCATTCTTCAAAGCCCAATTACAGACTTACCTCCACCATGATTGGCCATAAAACACTGACTTCTCACTTCTCTAAACTCTCAATCGATTTCTACTTATACCACAGAATTTGGTGTTTAATCAATCATGTACTCTGCTTCTAGATTAGCTCACATCATTCTATAATCACCCCAAGTCTATCTTCTTTTGAAAGACCTTTTTCTAATCTCCCATAGTTTACCCAGGTGCCATTCACCTGCCTCCCTGGGTTCCCATAGAAACTTAGATGTTCCTTTGGCCTAGCATGATAATACACAATAATAACAGCATATCCCTATTCTTATCCTCTAATAAAACAAGAACCTTCATGGAAAGGGGCTGGTCCATGCAGCACAGAGGTCCATGACCACCCTGCAGCTCACTTCTCAGGCTTCAGGTTTTAATTTCACTGAAGCTGGGAAGAATTCCTGTCCTCACAGATTAAAGGTCCCTTGTTTTACATTGCCTTGGCCTTGTGTACTTCTCCTATAATCAAATGTTTCATTTATGCTTGCATTAGTCCTTCACAAGGGCATGGGTTGTGTGATCTATTCATGAGATGTACTCCATTTTCTAAACTAGAGTACAGCAAATGCTTAATAAATGCTGATTAGATAAATTAAAGTGTGAATCCAGCATCCCCAATGAATCTAGGCTCCTCAGGGTTTATCCTGGTGCCCCAATTTTGTCTATCATAGAGATTTAGTTTTTTGATTAAAAAATGGTAATGTTTTTACTTTACCTCTTTTTTCCTGGATGTTCATAATAAGAAAGAACATTGTAAGGGGAGCAGAGAGTGTAAAAACCATCGAGGGAGGCATGCTGAGGAGGAAAGAAGCCGAGCTTGAGAGAGATGAGTGTCCCTGCTGGAACCCGAAACCTATTGGCCTTACCTCATCCAGTTGGCAAGAGATTTGTCCTTTCCATCCACATACTCATAGCAGTTTCTCCCCTTGGTGATCTGAGTTTCAGAAAAATAAGTTAGTCATTTTTGGGTTTGATGGGCAGGGAATAATCAGAATTATTTTATTCTACTGTCATCCATGCATTTGAGCCTGCATGGATTCAGCCGCCAATGGTGACACATGCTGTGTACTCCTCAGCATCATCTACACATCTGAGTTGATTTGTCCCGTCAGAGCTGAGGCCCCATAGGGAGAATGCACTTTTTCTGTCTCTGTGCCACTTTTCTCCCACTCACCCACTGACCTTTAAATAGGAGTTCCAGGTTCATGCAAAGACCACTAAGTACACAGATCTAACCATGTTGTCACTATCCATGTTCTAGCATGTAGAAGGTGATGTCCCACCAAAGGCACAGAAGGGATATAGGAAGCCAGAAGACAGGGTTAAGGTAGGCCCTTCTCACCATCCAGGAGTAGCCACTGTTGACTGCCTCTTCATCTTCTGTGATCTGGCCCTCATAGGGGCCAAAGTGCTGACCCAACGGCAGATCGGATGCCTCATTCCATACTCCAAGCCCGGCCTCGGGGATGCCCGATGGCCCAATTCTCAGCCCAGGGGGCAAAGTGAGGGCTGAGTGGTTGGGATGCCCCTTGTCCACTGCACTGTCCTTTACAAATGTAGGGGGTCTATAAGCCAGTCAGCTGTCGATGAAGTAGTCCTGGCATTGCTCACAATCTGAAGGCAAGAGCAGCAGGGATTAGGAAAAGTATAGTGCGTGTTCCTGGATATAAAGAGCTTCAGAAAGAGCCCAGCATTTACATAATTCAGCCTCAATCCTGTACTCCAAGCCACCAGAGTAAAGGAATGATTTGGGTTCAAACAACAAGATAAAATTATTGTACCGGGACATAGCCTTCTCCATGAGTGGGCCAAAAGGGTCACTTACACAGGTAGTCATCATCCTGAGGTTCACAGACCTCTTTGTATGCATGACCCTTTCTCGCAGGCTACACATCTTCATTTCAATCTCCTTTCTCTTGAGTTCTACATTGGAGAAGAGTAAGTGAGTGAAGTTAGGAGTCTGGAGTGTTTGTCCCTGTATCGTCAGAAAATGTGAAATCTCCTACCATCAAATTATTGTCTATCCTTCTACATACTCTGGCTCGCCACCCCTTCACTACCTCTTAACTATTATTTCAGAGAGACTAAGACTCTACACCCACACTGACTACAGATGCATAATTCAATTTTAGTTTCTGGATTCCCAGGATCAGGATTAACTTCCGAAACTTTCTAGTCACAAACCGTTAATTCATGCATTTATTTATCCATAAAATATTTGTTGAAGGTGCATTACATATTAGGCATTGAACAAGGGCAGGGATATACAATAAGAAAATGTGGTCTCTATTATCACAGATGGATTTATTGGACACCTTGAATGTATATTTATTTTAGTGCTTTCAAACAATATATGAGCCATTGGTCTTTATCTTCATTTTACAGATTAGCATTAATGAGCTCAGAGAATTTATAATGTCTTCCCAAGGTCCAAATGATTCTACGTGGATTATAACAAGTGTGTGACTTCAGAGTTAGTGTTTGTTCTTACATGTTATTCAATACAGCATCTAACTTCTGGTCTCAGCTTAGTCCAGCTTAAGCACAGGTCTATCGAAAGTCTACGCCACATATCTAGACCATACTCATCAACCTTTCTAAAGGACCTAGAGGGACTAAAGTCCCCAAATTATTTTCTCTTACCCAATTTTTCTCTAGAATGCTGTCCGGAGGTACTTGCTTCTGCAGGAGGGGACACTCGTTTCCGGGCCTTCTCTGAGTCCCTTGTGTTCAGTAAATCTGTTGTTCCTGACAATTTCTTCAAAATAGATTCATTATTTAACAGTGATCTGGATATTCCCTTTAATGTGAGAATCACATATTAAAAGACAACATACATTTCTTTAGTTCCTTAGGGCTTGCAACCTGTTTTCACATGCATGACTTTAGTTAATGGTTCAACAATCCCTGGAAAAACTTGGAGTGACTGAATACCAGAGAGAAAGGGAAAGGCCTGTGTGGGCAGGACAGTCTTAAGGCTCTTTTGCTTCAACTTTCTATATATACATGAGAGCGAGGGAGGGAGAATAATCTGGAAGACTACCTGGAGACTCAACAAGGTCTGTGAAAGAAGGAGGTAGGGGCTTATAGGGAAAAAGAGGGGATCTTCTATGAACTAGGAGACATTTGACAGAAGGAGAAAGGTAGGAAAGCACAGAGGGTACAAAACACATCTGGAGAATGAACAGTGAGGTTGGGAAGAGAAGAAACAGTTGGCATAAAGGTTATCTAGACAACTAAGAGAGTGATGCTAAGAGCTGCAAACTGCCATATCCTGGAAGGGATATTTAACTTTGAAATTGAATTAACTAGTTCCTGTACCAATTCTGCCTAAGTAATGGTGTACTACCAGCTAATTCTATTCACTTTCCCGATCCGTAAATTGGCATACATGCTAATTCTTAATGGTACAGTGAACATGAAATGTAATAACGCTCACCAAAGTGTTTTGAGATTAATAATTTCTCTTATAGTCCTGACATCAATTTTCCTCCTCAACCATCTCTACAGTCAAAATCTAATTCAAAGATATTATCTTCAGCACTCTCTGACCCTGTTACCTCTATTTTAATTTGAAAAATTTGGAATTATTCAGAAAACACTGAGGGGGTCATCAAGGGCTCTGAGTTGGGCCTGGGACTCCTGAGAATAATCAGGTATGGACCAGGCTCTCAAAGAGCTCGTAATACAGAGGTGGCAGGCTATACAAATGATTACAAACAGCATGAGATTTGCCTAGTTCGGGCCCAGAGGAAGGAGCAGTTAACTTCTTCCTACAGGGATGAGCATTTCAAATCAGTACCAGGATACATTTCTACTGAATAGTGTAATATACATGAAGTGCTAAGTCATTCTCCTATCTGTTGTTTCTCAATCAAACTTCAAACTTCTCAGGGCTAGGAGCAGTCTTCTCACATCTGAATGGGTCCCTTATGAGAGAGTAGGAACTATCTCCGTCTTCATCTGGGACCAGGCACAATGTAAATTGACTGTATATTGCCAAGCTCCCCTCAGACTGTCTTAGCGTATCTCTCACTTAGCACATCAGAGAAGAATCAGGTTGAAATAATCAGTCAGATGAATAATGTAAAGGTGTATGAGTAAGGCAGCATGAACTTTACAAAAGAAGAAAGTTTTAATCAGCTCTTAAGTACTTTAGGGAAAGAAGGAGTATTGGATTAGACTGAACCACTACTGACTGTAATGTCAGGCATAATCTAACATTTCTGTACTTCAGTTTTCTCATCCACAAAATGGTTATGCTTATAGTACCAACTTCATAGGGTTGTTGTAAGGTTTGAGTGAGTTTATTCACGTACAATGCTTAAAATAAAGTCTGAAATATTGCAAAAATAAAACAAGCAGTAGTGATTATCATTGCTCTTCTTATTAACTCTTAAAAGGATGATGTCCGCCATTGTGCTAAAGAGATCAGAAAAGGGAGGCAGCAGTCCTACGATACTGTGCACATTCTCCTTCTCTTACCTGTGTTTGGATCTTACATGAGGAAGATTGTTGTGTCAATAGGATTTTTCAGGTATTCACCTTCTGGTGTTTACTCTGTTCCACTCTGAAGACCACCCAAGGAGGATTGACCAAAAGGTGATGAGAAATCAGTGTTTTGATGGGTAAATATTTCCAAGCTCAGAAGATTCTCATTAGGGACAGAGAATTCTGAACTAGAGAGTGACAATTCCAAGTATTATCCAAGGGTGATTTGAAAATGGTTTCTGAAGTACCATGAAGACCTTTGCTTCTATTGGAGGCACTGCTAATTTTCTTAAAATGTTTTTTAAAAATAGAGCTCTGGATCTTGGTGTTAACACCACACTCTAACCAACTGAAGTAACTGGTCACCCACCAAAAAACAAACAAAACAAAACCTCATCTGTGCTTCATCTTGTGTTGACAAGGTTTCTATTACATTTATTTAAAAATATATATATATATATTGACTTGACTTTCATGAAAAAACGCTGAACAAAACCACACAATGGAGGAAAGGACAGTCTCTTCAAGAGATGGTATTGGGAAAACTCAATCACCATATGCAAAAGAATGAAGACTGACCCTATGTTACACTACATACAAAAATTACATCAAAATAGATTAAAGGCCTTCATGTGACACCCAAAAGTATAAAACTTCAAGCAGGAGACATGGGGGAAAGCTTCAAGAAATTGAGTTTGGCCATGATTTCTTGGAAATGACACAAAAGCATAAGTGACAAAAGCAAAAATAGACAAAGAGAACTATGTAAAACTTTAAAACTTCTGAGCACCAAAGGAAACAATCAAGGAGTGAAAAGGCAACCTACAGACTGGAAGAAAATATTTACAAACCATATATCTAATGAGGGGTTAATATCTAGAATATATAAAGAATTCCTACAACTCAGCAAGAAAAAAACTCAGTTAAAAGAGTGGGTGCTATGACTGGGTTTTTTTCCTCCAAAATTCATATTTTGAAACCCTACTTCCTGGTGTGATAATATTTGGAGATGGAGCTTTCAGGAAGTAACTAGGGCTAGATGAGTTCATGAGGGTGGGGTCCTCATGATGGGATTAGTGCTTTTTATAAGAAGAGGAAGAGAGAGATTCCCCCCAAGAGGTGGAAGTAACCTAAATATCCATTAAAAAATGAATGGATAAGGAAAATGTGGTATAGAAATACAATGGAATATTATTTAGCCTTAAAAAATAAAGAAACCCTGCCATATGCTGCCACATGGATAAATCCTGAAGACATTTTACTAAGTTAAATAAGCCAGTCACAATAAGCCAAATATGGCATGGTTCATTATTTGAGGTATCTAAAGTAATCAAATTCATAGAAACAAAGTAGAATTGTTGCCAAGAGCTGGGGCAGGAGGAAATGTGGTGTTGTTGTTCAATGGGTATAGTTTTATAGTCATGCAAGATGAAAAAATTCTAGCAGTTTCTTGCACATCAGTGTGTATATAGCTGATAATATGAAACACTCAAAAACTGTTAGGAGGGTGAGTTTATGTTATGTGATTTCTTACCACAATAAGAAACAATAAATTGACTAAGATGGGGATTTAACTGAATCCAGATAATGATGTGTGACAATGTTAGTCATTTCTTCTTCTAAGACACTTGATCCAATGACTGCACTATTATGAGATTAGGGTTAGAAAGCTCTTTGGTGGATTTACAGTTCAATTAAGGTTTAGTTAAATTGCCCACTAATTAATTAACAATGTTTAGCAAAACCAGTCTTTCTTTATGACTTTAAAGAATGGTAAACTTTAAACGTATAGAAAAGTACAGAGAATAATGCTGGAAAACATAAATCCACCACCATGCAGTCCCATTTCAACATTCTGCCACAGCTGCTTGAGATGTTTTTATTTCTACTTTTTATTTCAAAATTCAAAAGTAAAAATAAAACAAACAAAAAAGGTAACTATGACATAGTGAAGCCACCTGCCAGCCCTTCCTCCTTCTCTTGTGATGATAACTTCTGAGTTTGGTATTTCTTACTCACATTCAGGTTTTTATACTTTTAGCACTTATTACTGTATCTGTAAATAAAATATGTAATCATTTTACACGTTTAAAACCTTTATATGAACAGCCTCTTACTGTATATACTCTTTCGCATCTTGCTTGTTTGTTGAACATTTGTTTTTGAGAGAACATGTTCTCCTTTGTTAACTCCTAAGATAAAGCCGAGACATCAACCCAGGCTGGTTTCAGGAGGTCACTTCTAATTCCTCCTGGCCCCTCACCTTTCTGCCTAGGTATCCATTCTTCATCGGAATCCTCAGTGTCATCCACATGGAGTTTGGCCTGCCTCCAGTGACACATGAAAGCTGTTCGAGGGGCTCTAGAAAGAAGCCAAATCTTTGTCCTAAAAGGGAAGAGGTGGGAGGAGGAACAAAGGGTGGTGGCAATGGAAAGCACCACAAAGCCAGTGTGGCTCAGCATGGGCTGGGAGAGTCTTGAACAAGGTCAAGATGTGAGCTCTGCATGACTAGTGCCGACACTCAGCCATACCCTGACAAATAAAAAGAACAAAATTTCCCCTCCAGATTTGTCTCCATACAGAAGGGAACTGTGGGCAGATGCAGCCACCTAAGAGAGAGCCATAATAATACAGGGACAGAAGACCTGTTTTCTATTTCCCAGGCTGGTCTGCAGCCAGCACTTGGAGTAACCTATGTTAATCAGTTCATTATAGTTCCTTTTCACATTCCTATAGCAAATTTTCTTCGATTCTCCCATCTCTGCCCCTTCTTCCTTGGAGAAGTATATCGAAATGCCTTTGAAAGCATCTTTAGCCTAGAGAAAATAACATAGTTCATCAGTGATTTACTGTATACATCACAACACCGAGTGGGGCCTTTTCTTCTACCTTGTAATCATAACAAGCAGAACACAGCCTGGGGCCTTGGGGTGGTCTCTGTGAAACAAGGATAAAGATATTTGTTCCCGCCCTCCCCAGATTGTGTCCTGTTTGAGAGGACACAGCATTTTTCTAGCTCTCCCCAACACAGAGAGTTTGATTCCAGTGTCCTCTTCTCTCCCATGTCCCAGACGGGACATATTGTCCCCACTCCACGCACATTCACAGCCAGGGTCACACAGAGTTGCAGGCCATGGGTCTGTGGCCCCCCAGACACCAGCTCCTGTCACTCGATTCCCCTCTCCATCCTTCTTACAGATCCTGCTTGGAGCCCAGCTTGACTTCCCCCACCTCTCACCTTGGGCTTCTGCCCTGTACTCCCTGCATCTCCCTCAGGGGTCTCCTCCCGGGACCTGTTGGGGCTCTCGGTGCTGGGACAGGCTGGCAACTACCTGCTCCAACTCCAAGGTTGGGAACAACCCTTGAGTCTCCCAGCTACAAGGCCAACGTTCCTGTGGAAAGAGATGGTGCTGAGAGGAGGCCACAGCCCAGACCATTATGCACAGCCAGGCTCTGTCTTCTCCACTTGGCCATGTTGTCCAGACCAGGAAGATGTGGAGACCTTGCAAGAACTGGAGGATGTTGGGGAGGTCTGAGGGCTATCGATGGGATAGGGGGAGGGTCTCTGCTGGCCATGACAGACCACCTAACATAAGCTGTACTGTTTCAGTTCCCCTGCATCTTGACGCGTCTGAGGAAGGGTGGCAAAGGTTCCTGAGGGTCAAGGCTCAGGTATCTTCGAGGGGAGTCCTGAGATGTGAGGGCTGGGGGAGGCCCATGTAGACTTTGAGGCCCCCTGACTGATGGGACTCGGGTCAGACTCACCAGCTCCACTGAGAGGAAATGAACATTTCTCATAGGAAGCTTCTGGGATCTTCAACTGGAGATTCTGGAAAACTGTGGGAGTAAAGCAGTCTGGATCTCTAAGGAGCAGCAATCCCACAGGCTGAGGAGATTGCGGGTCTCCAAGGCCAATGAGATTTGGGGTCTCTCAGGCTGAGGTTCTGGGGGTTTTGGGGTTGAGGGGATTTGGGGTATCTCAGGCTGATAGTATTTGGGGTTTTTCAGGACAAGATTTTGGGTCTTTCGTGCTGAAGAGATTTGGGATACTCAGGTCGAGAGGCTTTGGGATTCATCAGGTAAATGGAGTTTGGGGTCGCTGAGGATGAGAGGATTTTGCATTTTTGAGGCTGAGGAAACTCGGGGTCTCTCAGGCTAAGGAGATTTGGGGTCTCTCATTAGGGGGCATTAGGCTCTCTGACACTGACGTTATTTGGGGGTCTTTGAAGCAGAAGGACGTTTCCAGGCTGAGTAGGATCTCTGAGCTTGGGGAAATTCAGTCTCTCTGTGGCTGCGGTATTTAGCGTTTCCCAGGCTGAGGGGAATTGTGATTCCTCAGGCTTAGGGTGTTTGGGCTCTAAGCATTAGACGATTTGGCGTTCCTGTGGGTGAACGGTAGATTTGAGGTGGCTGAAGCTGAGGTGCGTCGGGGTCTCAGGCGAGGGGGTTTGAGGTCGGTCCAGGTTAGCGGATTCGAGGTCTCTTGGGGATCAGGGGATCTGGGGTTTCCCAGGCTGAAATTTGAAGGTCTCGGGCTAAAGGTTTACAAGGGTTTCTTACTGCACGGCAAAGACTTCCCGAGTTCCTGTCAGTCTCCCTGGCTTTCTCCTGCCCCGCTGCCCACCCTGACTGGCGCCCGCTGGGATCCTCTCTGGTTGAAACGGCCACGCAGCCACCGGTACCACCAAACCACCTATCAGAGTTGTGACCCAAACGCTCCCGCCAATGAGCGATGAGAAGGACATAAAGGGGCGGAGAGTAGGGAGGAGCCAAGCCTGTCAGTCACAGGCTCCCCTCAGTCCTAGGCTCGGGTGGTAAGGCGGGACCTGGTCTTTCCCGCCTTGGGGACAATCCACCCCAAACCTCAGGGACTGGCCGCTCTGGGTGGATCCCTGAAGGGGTGATTGGATTATAGCACCATGCAGTAGTGAATGGTTTAAAAATGGTGGTGAGTGACGTGGTTCTGAGGACTTTAAAAGAAGAGGAGAGTCTGTCTCTCTGCTCTCTCTCTCTCTCAGCTTCCACCATCTTGCAGCGTGAGACCCCTGGGTCACTGTTGCCACCACAAGATGGACTTTGGACTTCCCAGCCTCAGAAACTTTCGCAATAAATTTCATTTTCTTTATAAATCACCCAGTTCAGGTATTTTCTTATACGCAACAAAAACAGACTAATACAGCAAGCTTTTCTCTCAGGCTCATCTTTAGGCTTCAGGTAATCCACAAGAGAAGACTTGAACAGATGTAAACTGCTCGTATAGTTTTGACGGTGTACCAAAATTCTGAGCCAATCTGAAAAGAACAAGACAGCATTTTTTTTATTTGTCCTGTCTTACATTTTGTTCTGGGCACATAAAGAAATGTCTCCCAAATTACTGCTTAATGGAACAGAGACATCAGTGATTGCACACGACAAGTATGGTCTACTCAAAACAGTTTTGAAAAGTAAGTTTAAAAAATCGACTATAATGATCAGAAATAAACCATGGTGAGGGAGAATAACGTGTTCTCCAAAATTACTACATTGCAATAATCATAAATTCCAGGTTTCAAAAACAAAACAAAACAAAAACCTAACAAACGGGAAAACTTTTCAAAGCATGCAAAGAAACATGAAAGCACTTCCCATTCACGGGAAAATAGTAATGATGATGATGATGATGATGATGATGATGATGATGATGATGATGATGATAATTTAAAAAATGGTGGGTGGGGACTCCCAGTCAATGAACTTATTAGACAGTCTTTAAATCACCCAAATCAACTGTCATACATATGTCCAAGAGGTAAAGGGAATGATGCACAAAGAAATAAAAGAAACCAAGGGAACAATGTCTAACCAAATAGAGATACTCAATAAGGAGATAGAAATCAACAGCTCGAAAACCATAACATGTGAATTGACACCTTCACTAGAGGTTTCAAATGAAGGTTTGAGCATGCAGAAGAAAAAATCAGAAAACTTAGTTAGTTCACTTGAAATGATCCTGTATGACGAGCAGAAAGAGAAAAGAAAGAAAAAATTAAACACAGCCTAGGAGACTGTGTGATCCCCATAAAGCAAGCCAATTGTATTAATCCACTTCTGTTGCCAATAACAGAAAACCTGAAACTGAGTGATTTATAAAGAAACAAAACATGTTTCTTACAGTTTTGGAGGCTGGGAAGTCCAAGGTCCAGGAAACATATCCGGTGAAGGCCTTCTTCTTGGTGGTGACTCCAGAGCAATGCAGGCTGTCACAGGGAGAGAATGGGTGAGCAAGAGAGCTAACCTGCTCACTTGCTTTCCTTCTAAAGTTGTCAGAACCACACCCATGATAACTCATTACTTCACGGACAAGGGCATAGTACTCACAATCCAATCCCTCCTCAAAGACCCTATCTTGCAAATATTATAATAGTACTTCCCACTCTCTTAACACTGTTACAATGGAGGTCAAGCCCCAGTGAGTTTTGAGGAACAGTCGAAGCCCAGAATGACAGTCCCAGAAGAGAGGCTAAAGAGAAAAGGGCAGGAAAACAAACAAACAAACAAACAAAAAAAAAAAAAAAACACATTTTGAAGAATAATTGCTCGAACTCCCAAAATTCTTGAGAAGACATGAAAGTTCAGATAGAATGTTCTTTGGCTTAGAAGCCTTTAGACCAAATTATCTCTTCCTGAAGCCCTCACATTTCTTCAACACCCAGACCCTGTAGGCAGAATAGGCTCACACTGTTACCTGCCCTTTCTGAATGCCCTGTTTAGTTTATGTCCCCCTCTCACTTCTCTGCAGGAGGTCAACGAGAATAGAGATTTTTTGACAACTTCTCATGCAATGACAAACCCATACATAAATAGCTTAGAACAAACAAATCATAAAGAAATTGTGCATAGATTAAGGTTTTTAAAGGAATAATCCAGTTAAAAACTGGAGGGGCTGTGACCATCAACTCCATTCACCACTGCACTGTGTTTACAGAACACTTACAAGTAAACCTGACAAGTAAACCCAAGATTCCCCCCCGCCCTTGAAAACGACCTGACACATTCCCTTCAAAGCGTTCATTCTCTTCTGGGGGCGAGGGGTAAAGGGGGCAGAACTAGGAGGCATAGTTGTTACTGACTTTTCCGAAAGCCTCTCTTATGTGATCCAAGTGGGATTTATGCTCCTCGTTAACTTCAGTGAGTGCACAAGCTATCCCTGTTTCTAAATATGTAACAAGGTTAGTTATGCCTATAAGTAAAGCATTTCCGTGACTCACAAAAATA
The DNA here is from genome assembly GCF_027409185.1 of Cynocephalus volans. Classification (NCBI taxonomy): domain Eukaryota; kingdom Metazoa; phylum Chordata; class Mammalia; order Dermoptera; family Cynocephalidae; genus Cynocephalus; species Cynocephalus volans. The sequence goes on along the minus strand of NW_026902463.1, from coordinate 5,914,569 downwards.
ACTCACAGATAATCTCAGTTAGAAGAGATAGACGGATTTGATGCAGAAATGGAGAAAACAGCCAAATTCACTTGGAGACAGGCTCAGACACAAACTATATATGAATGAATGAACAAACGGTAACAGTGGCAGATAGCAAAGCAAAGAGATGAAAATATTGAAACCACTGTAGAGATGTGAGTGTTCAGTTTACATCAGCAAGGATAAATGATATCAGATGATAAAAGTATAGGCAGAATCAGAGAAATGGAGAAAACAGCCAAATTCACTTGGAGACAGGCTCAGACACAAACTATATATGAATGAATGAACAAACGGTAACAGTGGCAGATAGCAAAGCAAAGAGATGAAAATATTGAAACCACTGTAGAGATGTGAGTGTTCAGTTTACATCAGCAAGGATAAATGATATCAGATGATAAAAGTATAGGCAGAATCAGAGAAATGGAGAAAACAGCCAAATTCACTTGGAGACAGGCTCAGACACAAACTATATATGAATGAATGAACAAACGGTAACAGTGGCAGACAGCAAAGCAAAGAGATGAAAATATTGAAACCACTGTAGAGATGTGAGTGTTCAGTTTACGTCAGCAAGGATAAATGATATCAGATGATAAAAGTATAGGCAGAATCAGAGAAATGGAGAAAACAGCCAAATTCACTTGGAGACAGGCTCAGACACAAACTATATATGAATGAATGAACAAACGGTAACAGTGGCAGACAGCAAAGCAAAGAGATGAAAATATTGAAACCACTGTAGAGATGTGAGTGTTCAGTTTACATCAGCAAGGATAAATGATATCAGATGATAAAAGTATAGGCAGAGTCAGAGGAAGAGACACACACTCACACACAGAATGAGAAAGACACCTGGTGAAATGCAGACACTCAATTTGAATTTTAAACAGAGAATACCAAGACACTGATATCAGGAAAAACAAATGTGGTTCAGAGATATCAAGTCAGAATGCTCACAAATTAATCATGTGATTATGAGGCCCACATGCACTGATACTCCATGGAAGGAAGCATTAGGGAAAATGTACAATTTCACACTTCTTTTGGTAACCCCAAAACAGCGGGACCATGTGAAAGCAGTAATATGACTGAATTACACCTATGAGTCAAGGACGAAACTCAGGAAGCTGCATTCTCTTGGGTGGACATGACCAAGCCACTAGGCAATAGCAGTTTAGTCAACAGTAGACAGCTACGGTTTTGCTAGACCCTCCATGGAAGTTCTCCTCACATTTCACTCCAAGAGCAGCTACAGTTAAAACTGGCAACCAAGGGCTAGCGGGAGATAAGTATTTCGAGAACCCTTTCCTAACCTTTTCTCCATTCATTAAACACTAAGTAAGACCCCTAAACTTGCAGCTAAATACTCAGAAAAGGGCACACAGAAATCTGCTGACCTGCTCTCATGCAGGGCTTCTGGAACTGCTCTCTTTTACAAGCACAATGGAAGATAGGTAGCAGCACATGGCACCGGAAAAGTTTCCTGCTGTTTGGATCAAGATGGACCAAGTTGCTTAGAAAGCCTGTCCCGTTCTTTCCTTTTATGTTAACCTTATGCACAACATGCTGAAAACACCACAGAAAATGAAAGGTTTCTGGGTTCCTAATACGGTGTGGGGTATCATTTACTAAGACAACATTCTCACTGGAGTATAACAAGAAAGGAATGTACTCATAATGGCTTACCTATTTACATTTTGGGATCTTCACCTAATACACAGGGTCTTGGGTAAAAGCTTAGACCATCTGAAAATAGGACTATTAAGAATAATGTCTACATCTAGGATCATCTAGGGACAGACAGCACATGGGTGAAAGTCTAGCAGTTGTATATTTAACCACTCCAACTCCCTGCTCTGTTTATATTTTTTGCCCAAACTCAGTCACCTGGAAAAACAACGGGACTCACATACAACTACAAGGAGACCCGATTTCCCAAAAGTTTATCTTTTCACTTAGTCATCTTTGCCAGAAACAAAGCCACACCTTCACTGCCTTCCCTCATCCCTTTGTGTCCTTTCCCACAGTCCCTTCATATACCATATATTCCCATTTCTTAAAATGTTGCTGGGAAGCCTGGCCCTGACAGGTTGATTGTCCCAGCAAAGCACTGTGCATTCATCTACCTAAGGATGACATTTGGTTCAGAAGAGAAACGAACTTTAATATTTCCACCTTGAATTCTCTTAACGCACAAGAGAGGATATTTGGAGGAGCCCTGTGCAAGAAAATTTCACCCTGATTATCTTACTTCTGTAATCACTAAGTCCTTTCCTTGAACTACCCTCACATTCCTGGGAAAAACAAGAAGTGTCAAACTAAACTGTTTCTCTTTCCTTTCTTCTTTCTCCACAACCCCCTGCTCTGTGGGGAAGGAATAAAAAAAGTCCTCAGACGGAATCCCAAACCTTGGTGTATCTGCTCTCTACAACTTTATAAGCCCAGATCCTCCACAGACTGACAGTTCCTGGACAAAGAATTAAAAATCCCACATGGATTTGACCTATGTAGAATCTCACCCCACTCCGGTACACAAGCACACACACAGAGACACATATGTTTGATGGTGTTTATTTCTCCTTCACACCAATCCGATTTTATCCAAGTGTCTTGCTGTCTGCATTTTTCATCACCTGACCGGCTTTTCTTTCAATCCTGAGCATGAGAACACTGTATCTGAAGTCACTTTTTAGAAGTTCTGCTTTTTTAGGTAAAGTCTGATACTCCGAGATATTCAACTCAAAAACTTGGAATACTCTAAAACACACAAACACACATAAAAACTCATTTTCTCTGAAAAATGTTAAAAATTGCTTTAATTATGCAAGGTCCTGCCCAGGAAAAACTAGCCCTTCCCCGTTTGTGACCTCTTCAATTTCCCCTTACCATGTGTTAGAAATTGCTCTCCGTAACATCTGCCCCACTGCCAGTGTTCTCTGTATGAGTAGAATAAGCTAAGGAGATAAACAAGAAAATTAAAAGACACTGATTACCAAAATGGAAAATTGATGAGAGAAAGGAATGAGACTGTACAAATATTCATAGCCTTTTGTGGAAAGGGTGAAAGGAGGAACATTTGATGAGCCAAAATTTAAGGGGGTGGAGAAATGACTGAGGGTGGGGTTGGCTGTCATGGAATTAAGTTCAGAGAAGTAAAGGATTGAGCTTTGCTTCTGTCCAAACGACTCCGGACACTGACTATAGTGCAGTGGGCTTAAGCTTCCCCAGCTATAACTTGTTTTGCAGTGCAGTTTCTCCAACGTTCCTGTTTCATCTTGATGCCCTGGGTGACCTGGTTTGTGTCATTCCCTGTCTTTCAATTTCTACACTTGTGAAATGAGTGTCCAGGTACCTAAAAACATGCATTTCAGCCCCTACTTCCTGAGCTGCTCACCTGCCCTCTCGGTTCCCTGTCCAGGCACCTGCATCCTCATGTGGTACCGCAGGGGATTGAGCCATAGGTCTTTACAGATGATCTGTTAGGGGAACCAGGACAAGACCGCTCAGGGTTCAGACACCATTCCCAAGAAGGCTGGGAACCCTCCCTGGTCATTTCTGAATTTTCGCAGTGAGGCCCTACCTCAGCGATCCTGTTAGATCCTGCAAAGTTTTGGTCAGAAAACCAGTTGAAGAAGTTAACACTGCTGTTGTGGTGCCTGCGGCTATAAGCCTCATGTTCATAATCCTGATACCACTGAACTGGAGTGGAATGAGATGCCCTGTATCCTGCAGGGAAGAAAAGTATACAGGAAGGGGTTGGAGCATGCTGACGATGATAAACCCAACACCTTCACTACCCATCCTGGGATCCACCTCCTACCGGTGACATTAATGAGATATTCCTTAATAATCACTTTATTCCGGAAGTACGGGTTGTTCCGAAAGAACAACATGATCTTGCAGCAGTGAATGGGATGCCTGATTTCCTCCACCTGTCATGACAAAGTGGAGAAGGTTAAAATTTCTCTTCAGGTCACCTACCCTTTTCTGTTTGCCTGAAAGTATTGCTTCTCTTATCCTTCCCCGCTCAACCTTCCAGCCTCAGTCTCACTAGTTCTGACCTCCAAGTCGATCATGTAGCTAAGCAAGTCTTCATCTTCATCGCTGATCATGGCCAACATCTCGGGGTGGTTCACAATCTGCCTCAGGTCAAGGAGCCTTTCCATGCTACGGAAGTAGGCGCTAGAAGCAACTGAGCATGTATAAACAGCTAGGAGAGTGTGTTGCGCAGGGGTCTCCCACACCTCACACATTGTGTCTCCCACACCTTATGCACCGTGCCCTCCCTGCCTTTCATGAGACACACTCAAGGCAATGGGTGCCTTGCATGGCCTTAAATGGGAGACTGTCCACGTTGACACAGGGAGGGGCTCCTTTCTGAGGGATGCTGAGCTCTATGTGTCCCTGATGTACTAGGGGCAAAAGTGAATCTGCTTGTATCTAAGTATGCACTTTATCAGCTCTTACTGACTAGGGTGGGAATTCATACACTTTCCTACAGCATTATTGTCAGCAAAGCCTGTCCTTCAAACACCTTTTCTACATGAGAACTCCTTTGTGCTATTCACGACACTGATCCAGAATGACTTCTAATTCTCCGCCCCAGTTAGTGTCTCTGTGCCATAAGTATTTGTATTTGCACGAGTGTGGCTGCAGCTCCGTCTTCCCTCAGTATGTACCTTCCCCCACAACCCCCAAGTAGATGTTTTCCAGTACAGGAATGGAACACTGGTCCTTGGTGCTATCAGTTCCATTCTCTAAACAACTGAGCAACCGGCCAGAAAAGCCTGTATATTCTCATGTTGAGCTGTCCCGTGGATCGATTGCTATTACCCTTGCCCATGCTCCTACTGGTCAGTACAAAGCGAGATTCAAAAGGATACGGCTTTGGCCCAGAAGCCAGGGATGCCCTGGATGATGGCCCTTCGGTGACCGAGATGAGTCCTGCGTCTCTGCACCAGGTTCTGCCTCAAACGAGCAAAGGCCCTCCTGGCTTGGTTGTTCACGGGCTCCAACTCTAACTGAAGGGCCTCCAGTGACTACAGAGGGGATAAGGACAACATGGGGCTCCACAGAGTCTGTGTCGGGGTCTTCTATTCAAGCTTCTCCTCAGGCTCTACAAGTTGCATCAGAGTTTCCTCCCCCAGGTCTTCTTCCTGAACTTTTTCCTCAAATTCCTCCTCCTCCTCTTCCCTGTCAGGCTCCTACACCACCCTCTCACCGTCCATCACGTGCTGCGCCCACTCCCCCTTCCACTGCTCCTGCTCCTCCTTCTCCTCGTCCTGCTCAACTGCCTCCACCTCCTGAATAACATCCACCAACACAAGCACCACATCCTCCTGCTCCTCGACTTCTCTCTCCCCTTGTCCCTCTTCGGATTTCCCCTTCTCTTCCTGCTCCTCCTGCCACTCAACGACCTCCGCCACCGCCATTACATCCACAAGCACAGCACCACGTCTTCCTGCTCTTTATCCTCCTGGTCGTCGACTTTTCCTTCCTCACACGCCTCTTCCGGTTTCTCCTCTTTCCTCCTCCACAGCGACCTCCACCACCTCCACTGCCTCAAACAAAACTGGTGCCACCTCCTGCCCGGTCGCCACCGCCTCCCTCTCTGCCAAGGCCTCGCTTTCCTGCACAGCTTCAATCCCAGTCCCGGAGGCCTCCTCGGGCGTCCCACCCAACTCTGCCAGGGTCGCACACCCCACGCCATTACTGGCCTCTGGCGGCTGCTCCCCAAGAGGCCTACCGGCCCCTCCCTCCCCAGGGCCCTTTCCCACACCTACCTTTATCCAGGGTTCGGCGGAAGCCCCTTCCTCCCGGTAGCCCGCCTCACTCGCCATGCTGCCCTGGTCCTCAGCAGGCTCAGCTGCGCCGGGTAGGCAAGGTCGAAAGTCTTGAGCTGCACACCCCCAGCAGCAGCTAGAGAAGCCGAGCCGCAGGCAGCTTCCGGCTCTGAGAACTTCCGGGAGCCTCGCGGTTGGTCACGGCATTCTGCGCATGCGCAGGACTTTGGCCCGCTCTGCCGGCTTCATGGCGCCAAGGCACCCAGCCACGCCCAGACCTCTACTGTGGGTCCACGGCCAATGGATGAAGAGGTAGTGGCTGTCACGCAGGATGGCCCCGCCTCCCGTACTCAGGCATCTGGGGCACAACTGCCCCGCCTGCGAGCCCTGGCCGTTGTCTCTAGGAAGCCCTCCAAGCTTGCCCGGTGCAGTGCACACACACAGCCGGTTTGCACTTTGTAAAGTCCAATGAGTGTTCCACTCCAAAGTCCATGCCTGCGTCTTGTGTGGCACCGAACCCAGACAACATAAAGTACTTAAGGACACGAAGTGGGAGCATTGGACAGTACTGGGTATTTCAGTTCCAGCCCACAGACAGAATGAGGTTCTCTGAGGGTCGGGCCCATGTGTTGCTCTATATGATGCTGCGCTGGATTTCATCGGGTCTAGAGGCAGAGAGCAGTACTGCAAGCCCTCCCTCAGGATTAGGAAAATTAGGGGTCTCAGAAATAGTGCACGATTGTCTCTGCAAGTATCAGACCCACTCCTCCTCAGTGCCTGGCACAATGGAGGTGATTCAGCAGAATGTCCGTCCGCCTGCATGCACACATTTATGCAGTGCCTTCCCAGAGACTGAGAGAGCAAGCCGTGGCCTCCTTTCTACCAATGGCAGATGGCCACCGGCCGTTTGTGCTTTGGAAGAAAGGAAGTCGTGCGCAGGTATGTAGGTTCCTCTCTTCGGTATGTATAGTGGGTCGGTAGGTCAAGGGTGTCGTCCAGATCTCCTACACCCTTCTTCCTCGTGATCTTTCTCTTTACTCCCCTCCCTGTTGGGTAGAGGGTACCGATCGTGGTTCCCCATGGGCTGTGTTGAGTGACTGATGTCACTGTCTTGTTTTCTAGTGTCTCGATGGAATTGTACACGGGCACCCCCTTGCTTCACAACTGTGTTTTCTGCCCTTCCTTCTTTATTCTGGTAACCTGGTTTTGCACTTTCACTTGCACAAGTAGACTCCCGGGCTACCTCTTGCAAAAGAGGCAAGGTGAAAGGGACCAGGGCAAAGAGCACATGAAGTACACAGTAAAAACTGCCTGGGACCAAGTTGTGTGAAGTCCTACCTGTCCTTCGACCCTTTTGATGATGACAGATTAGCACCAATTAGTACACCTGTACCACCACATCCTTCTTTCTCGATGCTGCCTGTCCCCAGACACCATGCTTGAGCCTCAAGCACTCTCTGGTCAATCAGCCTCTGAGTCCAACTTTTTCTTCATGATGCTCACATGTTCCCATGGTTTTCCCTGAACTTCCCTGGGAGTGTCCTCACACCAGCTGCTGTGTGAGCCCATGTCTTCAGTGGCTTTTATTTTCTCTAACAAACGTAGAGGAGGCCCCTGGGAGCCAACGAGCTCTGAGATGTTCTCCTTTGCTCCTGACATGCAGAAATGTAAACTGTCTAGGTAAATATCAGGAAGGGGATTTTGAGGGAAGTAGAGTCATGCAAGCTTGTCGAAGCATTAGGTCATCTGAAAGTGAGGAAAAGAGAAGGCATCCTCCCCTCCTGACCGATAGAGACTTTGCATTGCACACTCATGGACACCGCATGAGAGTGGCTGTCCCGGGAAGTGTCCGTGCTCTTGGGATTGTCATTACTGGTCTCTTTTCCAGGAGCGAACATTTCTTAGTATGCCTCCTGGTCTGGGTGGAATGTGAACGCCCTCTTTGATTTCTTTGTAAGAGTCACTACTTTTTTTTCCTAAAGTGTATGTCTTATCTGGACATTACACCACCAAAAGCAATCGGTGAAGCCTAAACACGTGAAATCAATCAACCACCTACCAGAAACCTCTTGGTTCATTGAGGTATGAAAGAGTTTCCCTTTATCTCAGTGAAACAAGGTGAGATCTCCGAGTCACCCTCAGACGGGCTGCAGAATAATGGTGACCAAGATGAGAGAAAGAGCAGTAAGGGCATGTGACACAGAGTGCTATGGACATCTTGAACTGAAAATTTTGACATGCAGGCATAGAAGACGCAAGACTCATCGAACAATACACCTAGGGAGATCAGGTGACACCGTCTCACTGACACAGACACTGAGAGAGAGAGAGAGAGAGAGAGAGAGAGAAGCAGAGACTGAGGATATGAATGGACGAGTACGGGGACATCCTCACGTGCACGGTGCACTGTAAAAGAGTAACAAGAAACACCTCATTGAAGAGGACACGAGGAAAGGAATTGTTACAGAGGGAGTGAGCCAGAAAACTCACAAATTGATCAGGTCATTACCCCTGGATTGTGACGGGCTAGGGCCCATTGGAACTGGCATTGAAGAGAGGACAGCAGGGGCAAATCAAACCCATGGAACCTCACTTGGGATAACCCCCTATCATTTGGCCCTGGAAAGATCCCTAGTGAGAATGGGTTCCCCCTATGTGTAGATCTGTGCTCCGAGAAGACACTCAGCGTAGTCGTGTTCTCTGGGATTGCACCCGGGACGAAACGTTGGCACATGAGTCTAGAGACGGCTCCCTCAGACTTCCCTGTGCAGTGCACGTCATAGCCCTCCACTTGCACGCTTCATTTTAGGGCCGGGCAGAGTTTAACGGTGCCGTCACTTGTCCCTGCCGGGAGATGACCTTGGTTTAGACAGACGGCTAAGGCTTTCCCCTGCTCTTCAGAGCCTGAGTGCTTTCTTTTCTTTTCTTTTCTTTTCTTTTCTTTTCTTTTCTTTTGTAAATATAGAATATGGATAATTCTTGTGGCTCATTACTGAAACCTCCCTCCCTCCTACCTCTACCGCCTCCCTCCCAACAGCCTCATGTCTGTTCACTTGTCATGTCAACTTCAAGGTATTGCAATTTTTGTGTCGTTTTCCCTCCTCCACCAGTTTATTTATTTATTTATTTTTAGCTCCCATCAATAAGTGAGAACATGTGGTATTTCTCTTTCTGTGCCTGACTCGTTTCACTTAATATAATCCTCTCAAGGTCCATCCATGTTGTTGCAAATGGCACTATTTCATTCGTTTTTATAGCTGAGTAGTATTCCATTGTGTAGTTGTACCACATTTTCTGTATCCACTCATCCGATGATGGACATTTGGGCTGGTTCCAACTCTTGGCTATTGTAAAGAGTGCTGCGATGAACATTGGGGAACAGGTGTACCTTCGACTTGATGATTTCCATCCCTCTGGGTATATTCCCAGCAGTGGGATAGCTGGGCCACATGGCAGATCTATCTGCAATTGTTTGAGGAACCTCCATACCATTTTCCATAGAGGCTGCACCATTTTGCAGTCCCAGCACAATGTATCCCACCATTCTATATACTATTTTTATGAAGTGCAACTTCTTATTTAGATTCCATAGATGACTGAAATAGCGTGACATTTGTATTTCTGTTTCTGAAATTTTACTCATAATTTCCTGCAATGTTATCCATGTTGTTGCATATGACAGGTTATTGTTTTTAATGGCTGAATAGTATTCCATTGTGAATATGTGCCATATTTTATTATTCATCTATCCATTCCTGAAAACTTACCTTGATTTAACGTCTTGGCTATCGTAAATGGTGATGCAACAAACATGAGATTGCAGATATCTTTTCAAAATACTAATTACATTTTCTTTAAATATATTCAAATTAGTCTGTTCCTTGACCATTTTGTTCTACTACTTTTAATAGTTCAAGTAAATTTCATACTATTTTATATAATAGTTGTACTTAAATTTTATTTCCACTGAAACTGTGTGTGAGCGTTTTCTTTTCTCCACATTCTCATCAACACTTATTGGCCATTTTGATAATAGCCACCCCAGCAGGAGCAAGATGATATATCATTTTGGGTTTGATGTGCATTTTCCTGATGAGTAGTGAAGCTCAACATTATTTTCATATACCTGTTTTTCTTTTGTATGTCTCCTTTTGAGAAACGTCCATTTAACTCTTATAACTATTTTTAATTCGGTGTTTGTTTTATTACTATTGAGTTGTTTAAGGTTGTTATATACACATATTTTGGGTGTTAACCTTTATAAGATTTATAGTTTGAAATTTTATTTCTATATTCTGTAGATTGGCTCTTTACTCTTCTGATTTCCTTTGCTAGTTTAGTTTGATGTAATCCCAATTGTTTATTATAATTTTTGTTGCCTCTGCTTTTAGACGCATCCCTGAAATCATTACTCAGCCTGATGTCATGAATTTTCTTCAAGACTTTATGGCACAGCCCTGCATTGTCTTGTAATATTTTTATAGTTCATAGTCTTACACTTAAGTTTTTATCTACTTTGAGTCAGTTTTCATAGAAGGTCACAAACAGGGGTCTAATTTTTTTCTGCAGGTAGATATCCAACACATTTGTCAGTACTTCTTTCCCATTGTGTGTCCTTGGCACCTTTGTCAAAAATCATATGGCTATGAATAAGTTTATTTTGAGTCTCTCCATACTGTCTCATGTTTTGTTTCCTTGTTTTGTTTTAATACTAGTCCATTTCTGTTTTGGTTACTATAGCTTTGTAGTATATTTTAAAGTAAGGTGAGGTAACCCCTCCACTTTGTTCTTTTTGTTAAAGATTGCTTTTCTTTTTCGGTTTTATTGGGGGGATTATACAAATTTTAGGACTTTTTTTTTTCTGTTTTTCTGAGAAATTTCTTTGATATTTTGATAGACATTGCATTTATGTCTACATTGCTTTGGGCAGTGTGGATTTTTGAACAATATTTAGTTTTACAATCCACAGACACAAACTATCTTTTGATTTTTGAGTCTTTCTAAATTTTCTTCATCAATGTTTTATGTTTTTTTATTGTATAGATCTATTAGCTCTTTGGTTATATCTTCCTAGCCTTTTTGTACCACTATAAATATAGTTGTGTTCTTGTCCTTGTTTTTCCAGATAGTTAACTAGAGTATAAAGATGTTACTATGTCGTGTATGTTAGTTTTGTGTGCTCCAATTTTACTAACTTTATTTATTATATCTCACAGTTCAGGGGTGCAGTATTTAAGATTTTTATATGTAAGACAGTATTATCTGGAATGAGAAAAAGTTTAACTTTTTTTTTTTTTTTTTTAAGTTCGGATGCCTTTAATTTCTTCCTCTTTGCTAATTGTTCTGGCTATCCAGGAAAATGTTGAATAGCATTTTTGTCTTGCTTTAAATCTAAGTAAAGTAACTGTAACTTTTCTTTACTCAGAGTGATATTATTTGTGACTTTGTCATATATGGCTTTAATTATACGAAAGCACATTTCTCCTACATCTAATTTGTTTGTAGTTTTTAATCATAAAAATTGTTTAATTTTATCACAAGATTTTTTTGGCACCTATCAAAATAATTATAGTTTTGTGTTTTAATTCTGATAATGTGATGAATCATGTTTATTGATTTGCATGTGTTTAATCATCTTTGCATCCCTGGGATAAATTCCAGTTGATCACATTAAATAATCTTTTTAATGTTCTGTTGAATCTAATTTGCTAACATGCTAACATCTTGTTGATAGTTTTTGCCTCTACATTCACTAGGTTAGGTAACTAGTGTGTAATTTTAGTTGTTTTTGTTGTTGTTTTGTCCTTCTATGGCTTTGTTATTAGAATAATTCTAGCATTATAGAATGATTTTAAAGTACTTCTTCCTTCTCAATTTGAAAAAAAAAAAGTGAGAAGAACTGGCATTTTACGTTTTTAAATTTTTGGTAAATTTCAGCAGTTGAGCTGTCAGAGACCCTGGGCTTTTTAACTTTATTTTATTTTTTGTTGTTTATGTTCATATTTTTTTCGCTATTGAAATATAACTGATTACACATATTTGTGGGAAACAGATTGATATCAGTACCTATGTACCTATGTGATGATCAAATCAGGATAACTAGTACATTCATCATTCTTTGTGACCCTTTTCCACTTTCTCACTAATCTTTCTCCCACTCCCACATTTCCACCCCTAGTAACCACAGTTATGTTCTCTCCTTTTGAAAGTTCTTTATTGTGATTGTTGTATTTTTACTACTTATTTATTTATTTGTTTTGTAGATCCCATTCATGAGTGAGGACATGTGGTATTTCTCTTTCTGGTGCCTGGATTATTTCACTTAGCGTAAATTTCACAAAGAGTGAAGAGATCCTTGTGAAATGTGGAAGGAAGAAATGGAACCACAGAAAGAAGAACAGGGCATCCAGCCTCAGCCACACTGCAGTATTCTGGCCTTGAACCAGGTAGAGAGAAGGTAAGCTGGAAAAGACATCAACAATTCCCATGACAACCACAAATGCCAGTGATCGCCTACTTGGGGTAGTCTCCAAATAGTTTTGGATCTGAACTCATTCAGCACTTGCTCTCTACTTCCCAGGTGGGCAGACAGACATGCTGAGTGGGAAATGCACTAAAGTGGAGTGGTTCTGCACATTTGTGGCCAGCCTTGCAAAGCCTGCAGCAGCTGAATCAAGAAGTGACCCATGGCCCATAGCTGAACTAGTAGCAGCCATGGCTCTCACTATGACCCTCCACATGGTCACATGAGTGACACCAGCAGGTCCGTGATCCTAGGTACATGGTAGCTGGACCCCTGTGCTGGGTTGAGTGTGCCTGAGTCTCTTTGTCTGGAGACACTGTTAACATTCTATAGTTCTCAGGTGTTAGCAGGACCAAGGCATAAGCTGCATGGAGCCTAGGGCAGACAGAAAAACTGAGACCCTAGAGACTGAAATCACTCAGTACTCCTCCACCCAAGGTGAGCAGGCAGACTGACTGAGCAGAAAGTCTGCTGGAATTCAGCAGGTCCCCACATTCACAGTCTGCCTTGTGTGACCCATGGGGACTCAGGCCATGGGTGCCCACATGGCCAATGGATAACTTTGCAAAAGCCCACTGTAGAGGATTCTTAAAGCAAATGTACATCACAGGTCCTGGTTTTTCAAAGCCTTGCAGTTTCCAATATTGACCTTGAAGAGGACTGGAAATTTTCCTCAGGCTACGAAGTCTCCATTGTAAGATAAAGATTTGTGGCACAGCAAGGTTGCTGGCTCAAGGACAGATCAGTTACTGATTGTTATGTAAAGATACTGAGAAATTGCTGTAAGAAGGTATGTTTGCTAAGATCAAGCTTTTGTTGATTGGGCCACTTATTTGCCTTACTGGGATGTCATCAGATTTGTTTCACTGAAAGTTACCAGCCTACCTATATTGTTAAACTATAACCCCACCTATGTTCTCTTCCTGTAACTTCCTGGCCTGGAAAATAAATGCAGGAAGAGAACCCCAATTCGGGGTTAATTTCCCAAGGAAGGGATGCCTCTCGCTTGAGCGTCCTGGGAAGATTAACCACTTTGTGGTCTCTCACGGGTCAGAAGAGATGGGCTTTGAGTAATCCTTTGCATCCAGGGGAAGTAGGGTGACAAATCCATGGGGGACACCTCACTTCCCTCCAGGGCCATCCACATACTTACATGGCTACTGGAATCCCAGCCATTTGGAGCCTAGACCCCTGAACTATAAGGGGCAAGTTTGGATCCCTTCGTCTGGAGGAGCTTCCTGCATTGTACAGTGCTCACATAGGCACCAGCAAGGCCAGGACACAGGCAGCTTGGAGCCTAGGACAGACAGAGTAACCTAAACCCCAGCCTCTGAACTCACTCAACACCCTTCTCCCCAGGCAAGAAGGCAGACTGGCTGAGCAGAAAATCCTCTGGAGTGTAGCAGATCCCCACAATCACTGTCTGCCTGGCGTGGCCCATGCAGGCTGAGCCCATGGGTGCCTGCACAGCCCACAGTTAACATGACAGAATTCCTGCCTCCCCTGCAACACGACACATGGTAGCATAGGTGCTGGTAGGGCCCAAATCCCAGCTAACTGGAGCCTAGACTCCTATGCTGGACCCAGAGAATCTGAGTCCCTTTGCCTAAAGGCACTGACTGCATTCTGCAATGTTCATTCAGATGCAGGTGGGACCAAGGTGCAGGCTGTCTGGAGACTAGGACAGATGGAAGGACTGAGACACAACATCTGAACATAGGCAGCACTCACTCCCCAAGTCAGGCCTCGATAGTTCTGCTAGGCTCAGGTGAAAGCTTGTTGGCTCACATTGGTCTCAACAGTTATTGAATAGCAGCTTTCTGTTTTTACAGCATTCCTCCAGACAGGTGCTGGAGGAATCATTCACATAGGCATAGTTCCGGCTCAGCTGAGCCTGTGGCCCTTTACAGACCTACCAGGAACTGCTACAAAAGTATACATCTATGCACTGACTGACAGCAGATCATGAATCCCAACAAGAAACCCACCTCAGCCAGACACTGCTGAATGACCCTCCACCTAGGTGACAAAGACATCCACTGACAACTCTGATTGAATACAGTTGAAGAAGTGACCTGAAGGCTGCACTACCACTCACCCAGATCCAAAATTAAAACGTTCAACCCAACTGACAATATAGAGTATTTCTGAAGGAAAGTCTCTGCATAATATGAGGCCTCTGCTGAGCATTGTGCCGTCAGAATTCTAACTTCTGAAATGGGTAATGGGGAAGACAGGCGGGTGACGGTGGCAGTGTGAGACGGGACATATGCAGCAGCGTGCGTGTGTCGCATAATTGCTCTGCCACTTCCTTATTTCAGGCGGGTTGTTTGTGGCTGGCATCAACCTTACGGAGAACCTGGAATACATCCTGGTGCATCCGTGTGAGTCCCTGCAGAAGATGACGGTGCCCGAAGTGCCATACCTGAGCACCTGGGTCCGAGCGCAGTGCCCGGGGCCGGGCTCACGGTGCACCAACGTCATCGCGGGTGACTTCATCGGCGCGGACAGTTTCGTCAGTGACGTCATCAGACTCAACGAGAAGCTGCTTTGGTGCTGACGAAGCTCAGTACGGGTCGGCTCCAAGATTCAACCATAATCCTTCAAGTATCGTGCTCTTGTTTCAGCCAAGTACCACTGAGAGCAGGGGTCTGGGAGTTTGGGGCGAGGCCAGCATGGCCTCCTGCCACCTGCCCTCGTTACCCTCCAGTTTCGACGCGGGATGGAGTCAACGTACATGCTGATGGCTAAAGATGACTACGCGGCAGCACCTTCAAAGGAAGACGCGACTCACCTGTAAACGTGGGCTTCTCCCACCACCGCGGCCGTGGCGTGGGTGCTAATGACAACCCTCAAGTGTGTCCTTCACCTGACCACTTTCGAGAGCACCACAGTGCAGTGACGTTTGAATAGTGACAAGGAGCTCCTTAAAGTGCTCACGATTGTGATGCTGGCGGAGTAGGACTAAGGGGGTTGAAATCCTACCGAGAAACAAATTTTTTTAAAAGAGAACGAGGGTTACCTATTTTTAATTCTGATGAAATCACAGACTGTTCCCCTAGGCCAAGAGGATTCTTGGGTGCTCGCTGGTTTTGCTTTGGCTTTTCCAGCTGTTCATAGGAACAAATTTAATGAGATGTTTGAGGACTTACACAGATGGGGATGACGGGCCGTGTACGAGATCGGTGTCGAACACACGCTCCTCACGTGTCCCCCGGGCCTCCCTGTGCTGTTCTTATGTGCAGGAGTAAGAACACAGGTGTGAGCGGCACAGCACAGGTATTTTGGGCCCCCGTGCCACAGCCATGCTGTGACCTCGCTGTCACAGCTGTTTCTCACGTCTTCTCTCTCACCTGCCACTTCCAGTAACCTTCCTGGGCCTCCTCTGTCCACCCATCTCTCCCTCCAGGTGAGAGGCTGCGCTGCCTCCGCCAGGTGTCCCCAGTTGCCGGCTGAGATGCAAGCCCACCTGTCCTTCCTGCAGTCCCACCCTCTCTGCCTGCCAGTAACTCTTCCCTTTCCTCCAAGGCCACGGTGGGTTTGTCAGTTTTCCAACGTTTCTGCCTGTTCTGTGTTTTCTTAGATTACATTTTTGTCTGTTTGGCACCTTTCATCACAGGGCCGGCTCTATTAACTACATTTTCCTATTTCAAATTCTGGATGCTCTGGCATTTGGGGGCCTTACAGATGAGAAAAGAGACTGCCCTTCCCAGGGCCAGCAAACTCCTGAAGGTAGCCAGCGACCCGCTCAGGAGCACCCTGCTCCTGTGCAGCCCCTTTTCCTAATTGTCACACACCCAGCCAGTATCTCCCTGCCCTCAGTCACCTCAGGGCTGGGTATCAGGCCAGCAGAGGACCCCCAGCAAGAAGCCCACTGTGGTTTTACAAACTCACCAGCCCCGAGCTGTCCACGCAGCCTGCCTTCCCCTCCTGTGGAAGCTCCAGAAAAGGCTGTGACCCAGGCTCTCCGTTGCCCCTTCCTGCCTCCTGACACACACCAGGGCTTTCCCCACAGCCCCGTGTGCGGTGACGGGCCCATCCTCTTGATTAATGTAGTAATTTCTTCTTTCAGTGGCATTGGCCTGTGTTGGCAGTTGGTCACCTCCAAACTTAAAGGCCAACGGGTACAAATGAGACTCCCCCACTGTGGCCTGCCGTCCTTGGGTGATGTGACATTTTCCAAGTGGGTTTTTGCTTCACTTCCCAATACTGAGGGGTCCAGGTTTCACAAACCCCAAAATCACAGAAATACCTCCTTCTGTACATCTAGTTTTTCAGAGCTGGTGGTTTAAATTCTCAGCCACATAATGGATACCAGACATAAGTTGTCTTCCAGTTCCCTCGTAAGAGGGTACCCAGCTAGGGATTCTTGTTTGTCCATGTTCTGGAACAAGACAGGTTTTCTTAGGATAGTCTTAAAAATAATTCTTTAAACTACGTTGACGTGTGTTGTTTGGAATCCAATTAGTCGTTCTCCAGAGGAAAATCTGCTTATACTTTTGGTATCCAGTTGCGATGATTCTATGAAGGTACCTGAAATCCAGAAGGACAAACTCATGGGCCACCACCCACTGGCTACCTCAGACCCATGATTTTCCTGGATCCAGCAGCCCAAAGCTTGATGCTCAGGAAGAGCACGATGGAGATGAAGGAACACGTTTAAGGATAAGTCTATGACACTGGCCAGTGTTTCCACTAAACCCGTATCATGATTCCGTCGTCTGTGCTATTCAGCATGACTCGTTTAATTTCAGAGATTAAAAGAAATTAAAGTCAAATGTCTTTATGGGTTTTTGTGACCATGGAAACAGCCAAGACAATTTTGGTAGATTTCAGAATAATCCATGGGAAGAATCTAGAAAATGTTACCTTGATTGAACACTTTTTTCAGATCACAGAGTTAAAAGAAAACAATAAAATCTTGCCTCTCTCCTCCTCAGGTTACTTTTGTCATAGAAACTCAAGGATTGGGTCAAAGTTTTGAGTTTTGCATGATTTAAGCTCCGCCATGGGGACATTAAGTAAAGGTTGTGTATTGAATTTTAAAGACGAACTTCTGAAGCTTTTGAGTTCAAAGAGACATGCTCTGTCAGAAAGAGCTTTCCGGCGGGGAGGGACTCCATTGCTCTGTGCACAGAACGCCAGCCCCGTGCAGGGCTGAGTCTGGCCCACCTTCCCGCCTTCATAGCAGACAGTGCAGCTTCTGTGTCACTACCCGATAACGTTTTCAAGGGGATCTATGTGGCACGGGTGCACCTCGGGCTCTCTCGCAACCCGTCACGTGACAGATCCGGGAGAGGGGCCCCCATGGGGATCAGCCCAACGCAGACCCCCTCCTCTGAGTCCTGCTTTCCTCCCACCCAACGGGGTTTGTTCTCAGGACCCCAGTGCTCTGGTACAGCCAGATTGAGGAACTGGGAAGGGACAGGCCCAGCAGCAAAGCAAGGAGACTGGAGACACTGGGAGCTGCGAAGGATGGGGTGCTACACCTGTGCCTATCCCACACGAAGCCCACCACCCACTGTTCTGGGCTCCCTGAGACGCCCACCATCTCCTCTGGGCTGCATGAGACCCCCACCCTCTCCTCTGGGCTCCCTGAGACCCCCCTCTCCCCTCTGGGCTCCCTGAGACACCCAACCCTGTCCCCTGGGTTCCCTGAGGCCCCCACCCTCCCCTCTGGGCTCCCTGAGACCCTCTCGCTTCCCACATGAAGGCCCCTGTGTTGCCGAGCTCCTTGCAGGGGGTCTCTCACTGGGCTGTGCCTGAGGAAGCAGTGGGGGCCACGCTCTCCCTCAGTGTCTGAGTCAGGGTGGAGACCACGAGAGTGGCCAGGTGGGTGCTGGAGGACAGCCAGGAGACCAGACCCCGTGCGGCCATTCCTGTGTCACCCAGACAGGGAAGACTTGGACAGGACCAGACACAGTCTGGAGCCAGACCTGGGAGGACAAGCTGGCCTTGCAGATGGGGAGAGGTCTCGGGATCCATCTGGCCCTGCAAGTCCCAGGAGGGGGTGTCTGGGAGAGCTCCTAGGAGCACAGTGGGCACAGCCCCTGGATGGCCACAGGCTGGCAAGCGGTGGGCTGTACCCCACGAGCCCCCAGGAGGCACTGCCCAAGCACGATGCTTCACAGCCCACAGGAGAGTCTCCAAAGTTGCGGTGAAGTGACTCCTCCACAGCAGAGCCCAGTGAACCAGATGGGCTGGGGGAAGCACCCGTCTCCAGCCACCGAGTCCTGAGGCCTTCAGTGGTCTCCTCACCTACTGGTCCCTGTCCCAGACGAGGGGGCTGTTCTGCTCCACTTAGTAAAGCCTGGGCGACCTGCACGTGTCATCCACCCTGTGAGGCTGGGGGCAAAGGGCTAGACAGAGGGTGCAGCTGGGACCACGTGCAAGCTCTGTCCTCACCTGTGGGTCCCAGGACACGGCCCCAGCCCTGGAGCTTACTCTCCTCACCTGTGAGAGGTGTGGGAAGGACAGGTACTGAGCTGGGGGGAGTGGGAAGGAACAGGAGGGGCCGTGTGTCTGGCAGGGCTGTGTGTACAGCAGGGCCACCTGGCCCGCCATTGGAGAAATTCACACGCACCCCATTCACACACTCAGGAGAGGGGTACAGATTTCTTTTTGTTTTTGTTTTTTTTTTTTTTTAACTTATCCCTGAATGCTGAATTCTGGAACTCAAAAACACTGACCACTATAAGTTGAATGTAAACCTAAGAAAAAAATACGATTTTTCCTTAGTGCCAAAAGGGAAAAAGGACACTACCCGACTTCTCTCAGGCATTTCCTTAGGAAAACGTGCCATCGCAGGGCTCCCTCAGTGTCTGCGACTCTGCAGATCACTTTAAAATCTGAATGAGCCTGGGGCCAGCTGTGCATCCCATGAATGTCTTTCCAGGAGCTGAGAAGCCTCCTGTGCAACGTGAGCATTAAGTGGGGCCCTGTCTCCCTGCCTTCGTTGGAGTTTTGCTCTAAGAGGTAATTTCCCACTCCTTGAAAAGATGCAAGTAGTTTCACTTTTCTTTTGGGTAAAGACAATGGATGTGTATGTGATGGGCTGTATCCACCTGCATTTAGGAAGGTGAGATTCTCTCTTTCTCTGCGATCTCTTAGCGGTGTTCCTGGTTTGTTGCTTTTCCAATAATAAAACTGTTTTCTTTCTCTTTTACCTTTGTGGGGAGCTTTCTGGGCTGTGTCTCGACACCAGCAAGGGGACAGCAGGGCAGTCTCTGAGTCCGTGAACACCCGGTGCCCAGCACGCGCTGAAAGAACTAGAAATGCCAGTTGAGGCACCTCAGAACAAAGCTTTTAATACCTCGTCACTGAAACATCCCAGAGGGAAACCAGTTCTTGCCACGCACTGATGGCTGGCCTGGATGTTTCAGAGCTGACACTCCAGCCGCCCACTCCGAGGTGACACCAGCCCCACCGTGGTGTCGTCATTGGCAGCAGACGCCAAGGCACACACAGGCGGAGGTGGCCTGCTCTGCTCTGATGCTGGAAAAATGCGATTCGCTGGCCGAGGGTGTCTTTTCATTCCAGAAAGAGCTTCCAGAATTTGCCATAGGTGGCGTTGCTGATGGTGACTGTAACATCGGCTGCCCCGTCCTCAGGTATCACGTCCACCTGCTGCACAGTTGCCTCCTTCTACAGCCAGCTGGGGACGGAGAAGCACGTTCCATGAAGACCGTGAGGACCCTCCACCCATTTGGTCAGTTTCAGCATAAATACCCTGGAGGACAGCCTAGTCACCCCCAAGCCCCTGCTCAGACCTCCTTGTGTTGCTCAGGGAGGTACAGCATGTAGCCCAAGAATTTCCATGAGCACAGATTAGGCACCTGGTGTACGCAGGCTGAGTCATTAACACAGCTCAGGTCCTTTCAGAAACATCCCAGCTACTTGCAGAGTCAGAAAACAGACCTAGGGTTGCCAGGGTGGAGGGGGGCAGGGGGAGGGACGCTGGGGAGAGGTTGGGTGGGGACACAGGGAATAACTGCAATTTGTGGTGAGGGGCACACTGAGAGTATTGATCTGATCATCACATCTTGGGCACAGGAGGGGATAGCTCTGTGCTCCATGAATATGCATAATCAATTAAAAAAAATAATCCCAGCTGATGCCTGCACATCTAAAGCTGGGGGTGCTCTGCCTGTTTTGTGGCTCTCCCCAAACACCCAAAGGCCCAGTTCTGGGCCTGGCGCTGGGACCCAGGTCATCACCCTTTCCCGCCCGCCAAGGCCGCTCACCTGAGCTGGGCCCCTGCCAGGCGGACACGGAGGGTGAGGACCCATCTCCTGGTGGCTCTCAAAACCGCCTCTTCCAGCTCAGTTCTCAGTTCCTCCAGCCCATGGCCCAGGAGGGTGGACACAGCCAGGACGTTTGGTTCTGTGGGGCTGTACCTGCCAGGGTAGGACACAGACCCAGAGAGGACACAGACCCGGCTCAGCCTCAGGGATGACCTGTCGAGAAGAGGGTCCCCTTGTCACCCACCCACAGCCGGCTTGTGACACTTCAATTGGTGCAAGGTGAAGACACCAGCCCCACCGGATGGTTAGGACATGGAAGAGTGAAAAGAGGTGGCAGAGGCGGAGGCAAACCCCAGGCTGGGAACGAGGAACTGTCCTGAGATCACCCCTGCCCGCCTGCTGGCCACACCTGGGGAACGGGATGCTCAGCCGGCACTGGGTCCTTGGCTCACCCAGGCACCAGGTCCACCTTGTTGTGCACTTCCACCATGGAGTCCAGGAGCGGGGCGAGCAGGCCTAGGCCCTGCAGGGCAGACAGCACGCTGGCTTTCTGCAGCTCCGTCTCGGGGTGGCTCACATCCCTCACATGGACAATCAGATCCTGCAGGACGGGCCACACGTCAGAGCTGAGGTGAGTCCGACCCCAACCCCACACCCGTGGATGGCCTGCACGGTCACTGCAGGCTGGTGGGGGCAGGAGCTGCCCCGCGTGCAGTCTCAGACGGGCACCTGAGGACGGGGGCTGCTGAGGCCACCCATCGCCCCTGCGTCCGGATCCCACCCACTACCCACCGTGACTCGCTTAGGCCACTGCTTGTGTGACACGGGGACCACCACTCGGTGCCTGACTGGTCTCCGGGGCCACAGGTACCGGCTCTGCCCCTCCAGATCCATGGACAAGGTGAGTGCCGGGAGTGACCACCCATCCACTGACACCTCATTCAAAGCTTCCAGCTGTTTAATCCTTCTGAAAAATCTTAAAAAATGTTTTTGTAAATGATTTCATGTTTTAAAGGATGCTTTTCTTCATTTTAAAAGTATCTGTACATAGGTTCCTTATGGAAAGTCTGGAAAACACAGAAGAGAGGAAAATAAAAGCCACGTGTAATCCTGCCACCAGAAACAGGTGCCACTTACAGATTAGGGTCTTCATGTCTAGGTTTTGGGGTTTGTTTGGATGTTACTTAAGCTTTTAAAAAATCTTTTCACTTTGGAAAACTTTAAGACTTTCAGAAAACTTGCAGATGTTGGAGTGGGTAGCCCCTGGCCCTTGGCCACCTTTTCCCACAGTCCACCCGTGATGTGAGTGTAGGCACCTGTCCCATTGGAGGGCCGACACTGTTACATGCTTGTCACTCCTCACCTCGTTTGATTTCACTAGCTTTCCCTGAAGGCCTCCTGCCCCAATGCCCAGAAGAAACAAATACGTAAAGTCCTCACGTCTCAGGCTCCTTGGCTATGACTGCGTGTAGTTCTTCTGCTCCAATGGTTGTAGGATGTCCTCTGTCTGGAGATTTTCTCAGGTTGACACGGGGTTAAGGGTTTTGGGGGTAGACCACAGAGCAGGGTGTCCCCCTCAGCACCTCATGTCAAAGGCACTTGCTGCCAACCTGACCCTCCATTGGGGACGCCAATCCTGGCCACCTGGCTGCAGAGTGTTTGTCAGGTTTGTCCCTGTTCAGTGACTCTCTCCCCCATGATGTCCTTCTTGGAAGACGTCACTAAACACAGCCCACACTTGTGGGAAGGGTCCACCTCTTTGAGAGGTTGGAGCTACATCTGTCACTGTTTTCAGGAGATTTATCTCTTTTCCCCATTGCAGAAACATAATTGAGAAGGAGCTGGAAGTGGCAGGTAGGATCCTCCTCTGGAGCCACCCTAACCCTAACCCTCACCCTAACCCTAACCATTAACCTAACCCTAACTAACCCTCACACTATCCCTCACCCTAAACGTAACCCTCACCCTCACCCTAACCCTCACCCAAAACATAACTCCTAACCCTAACCCCTTTGAGATCCCCTGTGGACAGGACCGCGGGGCAAGGCTACGCTAGTGCTGAGAGCCAGATATGTGCCTCATGACAAGCCTGTAAGGCCGGTCACGACCTGAGAGACTGCTCTTCAGGACTCGAGGCTTCTTGACTGACGCATGCGCAGTACCCAGAGTGGCGAATGCCTGAGGTTTGGGGCAGGATCGTACACCAGGCGGGAAAGAAGCGGTGCCTATTACTGACAGGTTTAGGTTCCGCCCTACTCCCTGCCCCTTTATCCCCTCCTGATCGCTTATTGGCGGGAGCTCGGATTGGCGGTTTGGTGGTACCGGCGGCTGCGTGGCCGTTTCAACGGTCGTCTCCCTCCTGAGAGGATCCGAGCGGGCGCCAAGCCAGGATGGGCCGCGCGGCAGGAGAAAGCCAGGGAGACTGACAGGAACTCGGGAAGTCTTTGCCGTGCAGTAAGAAACCCTTGTAAACCTTCAGCCCAAGACCTTCAAATTTCAGCCTGGGAAACCCCAGATCCCCTGATCCCCAAGAGACCTCGAATCCGCTAACCTGGACTGACCTCAAACCCCCTCGGCCTGAGACACCGACGCACCTGAGCTTCAGACACCTTCAAATCTACCGTTCACCCACAGGAACGCCAAATCCTCTAATGCTTAGAGCCCAAACACCCTAAGCCTGAGGAATCACAATTCCCCTCAGCCTAAGGCACCCCAACCCCCTCAGCCTGGGAAACCCTAAATACCGCAGCCACAGAGAGACCAATTTTCCCCAACCTTAGAGATCCTGCTCAGCCTGGAAACGTCCTTCAGCTTCAAAGACCCCCAAATAACGTCAGTGTCAGAGAGCCTAATGCCCCCTAATGAGAGACCCCAAATCTCCTTAGCCTGAGAGACCCCGAGTTTCCTCAGCCTCAAAAATGCCACATCCTCTCATCCTGAGAGACCCCAAATTCACTTTACCTGATGAATCCCAAAGCCTCTCAACCTGAGCATCCCAAATCTCTTCAGCACGAAAGACCCAAAATCTTGTCCTGAAAAACCCCAAATAATATCAGCCTGAGAGACCCCAAATCCCCTCGACCTGAGAAACTCCCAGAACCTCAGCCTGAGAGACCCCAAATCTCATTGGCCTTGGAGACCCCCAATCTCCTCAGCCTGAGGGATTGCTGCTCCTTAGAGATCCAGGCTGCTTTACTCCCAGACTTTTCCAGAATCTCCTGGTGGAGATCCCGGAAGCCTTCCTATGAGAAATGTTCATTT
Source organism: Cynocephalus volans (assembly GCF_027409185.1). Taxonomy (NCBI): domain Eukaryota; kingdom Metazoa; phylum Chordata; class Mammalia; order Dermoptera; family Cynocephalidae; genus Cynocephalus; species Cynocephalus volans. The sequence continues at coordinate 5,890,735 of NW_026902463.1, read as the reverse complement.
CCTCTCGCTGGAGGAGAGCCCCGCTGGTCAGGGTAACCTGAGTCCCACCAGTCAGGGGCCCTCAAGGTCTCCATGGGACTCCCCTAGCCCTCACACCTCAGGAATCCCCTTGAAGACCCGTAGCCTTGACCCTCAGTCACCTTTGCCACCCTTCCTCAGATGCATCAAGATGCAGGGGAACTGAAACAAAACAGCTTACATTAGGTGGTCTGTGATGGCCAGCAGAGACCCCCCCATCCCGTCAATAGCCCCCAGACCTCCCCAACGCCCTCCAGTCCTTGCAGGGTCCCCACATCTTCCTGGTCTGGACACCCTGGCCAAGTGGAGAAGACAGAGCCTGGCTCTGGGCAGTGGTCTGGGCTGTGGCCCCCTCTCAACAACCTCTCTTTCCACAGGAGCTTTGGCCTTGCAGCTGGGAGACTCACGGGACCTTCTCTACCTTGGAGGTGGAGCAGGGCCTGCCATCCTGTCCCGGCACCATGAGCTCCAACAGCTCCCCGGAGGAGAACCCTGAGGGAGATGCAGGGAGAACAGGGCGGAAGCCCATGGTGAGAGGTGGGGGAAGTCGAGCGAAGCTCCAAGCAGGATTTGTACGAAGGATGGAGAGGGGGTACTAGTGACAAGCAGCTGGTGTCTGGAGGGCCACAGACTTGTGGTCTGCAACTCTGTGTGACCCTGGCTGTGCATGTGCATGCAATGGGGACAATTGGTCCTGTCTGGGACATGAGGGAGAAAAGGAGACAAGAATCAAACTCTCTGTGTTGGGGAGAGCTAGGAAAATGCTGTGTTCTCTCAAACAGAACACAATCTGGGGAGGGAGGTAATGAACATCTTTATCCTTGTTTCACAGAGACCACCCCAAGACCCCAGCCTATGTTCTGATTGTTAAGATTACAAGGCAGAAGGAAAGGCCCCACTCGATCTTGTGATGTGTGCAGTAAATCACTGATGAACTATGTTATTTTCTCTAGGCTAAAGATGCTTCCAAAGACATTCCCATATACTTCTCCAAGGAAGAATGGGCAGAGATGGGAGAACTGGAGAAAATTCACTATAGGAATGTGAGAAGGAACGATAATGTGCTGATTAATTTAGGTAACTTCAAGTGCTGGTTGCAGACCGGCCTGCGAAATATAAAACAGGTCTTCTGTCCCCGTGTTATTTTGGCTCTCTCTTAGGCAGCTGCATGGGCCCACAGTTCCCTTCTGTATGGAGACAAATCTGGAGGGGAAATTTTGTTCTTCCTCAACTTTTTTTTTTTTTTTTTTTGTCAGTGCACAGCCGAGTATCGGCACTAGTCATGCAGAGCTCACATCTTGACCTTGTTCAAGACTCTCCCAGCACGCGCTGAGCCACACTGGCTTTGTGGTGCTTTCCATTGCCACCACCCTTTGTTCCTCCTCTCACCACTTCCCTTTTAGGACAAAGATTTGGCTTCTTTCCAGGTGTCGGAGCCTCTCAACCAGCTTTCCTGTGTCACCAAAGGCAGACCAAGCACCATGTGGATGACACTGAGGATTCTGATGAAGAATGGACACCTCGACAGAAAGGTGAGGGGCCAGGAGGAATTAGAGGTGACCTCCTGAAACCATCCTGGGTTGATGTCTCGGCTTTATCTCAGGAGTTAACAAAGGAGACCATGTTCTCTCAAAAGCGTAAATGTTCAACAAACAAGCAAGGTGCAATACATTATATTCAGTAAGAGGCTATTCATATAAAGGTTTTAAACCTGTAAATTAATTACATATTTTATTTACAGATACAGTAATAAGTGCTAAACGTATAAAAATCTGAATGTGAGTAAGAAATACCAAACTCAGAAGTTATTATCACAAGAGAAGGAGGAAGGGCTGGCAGGTGGCTTCACTGCGTCATAGTTAGCTCTTTTGTCTGTTTTATGTCTATTTTTGAATTTTGAAATAAAAAGTCGAAATGAAAACATTTCCATCAGCTGTGTCCGAATGTTGAAATAGGACTGGATGGTGATGGATTTATAGGTTTTCCAGCATTATTCTCCACACTGTTCTATATGTTTAAAGTTTATCATTCTTTAAAGTAATAAAAGAAAGACTGGTTTTGCTAGACATTGTTAATTAATCAGCGGGAAATTAACTAAACTTTCATTGAACTGTAAATCCACCAAAAAGCTTTCTAACCCTAATGTCTTAATAGGTCAGTCACTGGATCAACGGTCTTAGAAGAAGACATGACTAACCCCATGGTTTGTCATACATCGTTATCTGCACTCAGTTGATCCCCACCTTAGTCACTTTATCGTCTCTTATCGAGAAATCTTGTGGGATTTCTACAAGAATTTTTTTTTCCTTTTGAGATTTCTTATGAGAAATCACACAACGGCAACTTACCCTTCCTAACAATTTTTGAGTGTTTGATATTATTAACTATATACACACTGATGTGCAAGAAACTGCTAGAACTTTTTCATCTTGCATGACTAAAGCTACACCCGTTGAACAACAACACACCATTTCCTCCTGCCCCAGTTCTTGGCAACAATTCTACTTTGTTTCTATGAATTTGATTACTTTAGATACCTCATATAAGTGAACCATGCCATATTTGTCTTATTGTGACTGGCTTCTTTAACTTATCAAAATGTCTTCAAGGTTTGTCCACGTCATAGCACTGGCAGGGTTTCTTTATGTTCTAAGGCTGAATAATAGCCCATTGTATTTATATACCACATTTTCTATATCTATTCACTTGTTGATGGATATTTAGGTTGCTTCCACCTCTTGGGGGGAATCTCTCTCTTCCTCTTCTTGTAAAAGCACTATTCCCATCATGAGGGCCCCACCCTCATGAACTCATCTAACCCTAATTACTTCCCCAAAGCTCCATCTCCCAATGTTATCACACCAGGAATTAGAATTTCAACATATGAATTTTGGAGGAGCAAAATCCAGTCATAGCACCCATTTTTTAACTGAGTTTTTTTTGTTGTTGAGTTGTAGGAGTTCTTTAGATATTCTAGGTATTAACACTTTTTCAGACATATGGTTTGTAAATATTTTCTCTCATTCTGTAGGTCGCCTTTTCACTCCACTGATTTTTTCTTTCAGTGCTCAGAAGTTTTCAGGCTTTACATAGTCTCTTTGTCTATTTTTGCTTTTGTCACTGATGCTTTTGGTGTCATTTCCAAGGAATCATGGCCAAATTCGATTTCTTGAAGCTTTCTCCTATGTCTTCTTCTTGGAGTTTTATACTTTTGGGTGTTAGATTAAGGTCTTTAATCTATTTTGATGTTATTCTTGTATGTAGTGTAAGATAAGGGTCAATCTCCATTCTTTTGCATATGGCGATCCACTTTTCGCCATACCGTCTCTTGAAGAGACTGTCCTTTCCTCCATTGTGTGGTTTTGTTTAGCGTTTTTCCATGAAAGTTAAGCCAATTCATTTTTTAAAAGATAAATGTAATGGAAACCTTGTGAACACAAGAAGAAGCAGAGATGAGGTTTGGTGTTGTTTTCTTTGCTTTGTCGTGGGTGACCATTTACCTCAGTTGGTGAGAGTGTGGTGTTAACACCAAGATACAGGATTCAATTTAAAAAAAAAAAAACATTTTAAGAAAATTAGCAATGCCTCCAATAGAAGCAAATGTCTTAATGTTACTTCAGAAACCGTTTTCAAATCACCCGTGGATAATACTTGGAATTGTCACTCTAGTTCAGAATTCTCTGTCCCTAATGAGAATCTTCTGAGCTGGGAAATATTTACCGACCAAAACACTGATTTCTCATCACCTTTTAGTCAAACCTCCTCGGGCGGCCTTCAGAGTGGGACAGAGTAAACACCAGAATGTGAGTAACTGAAAAATCCTATCGACAAGTCAATCTTCCTCATGGAAGATCCAAACACATGGAAGGGAAGGAGAATGTGCAGAGTATCCTAGGACTGCTGCCTTTCTTTTCTGATCTCTTCAGCACAATGGCTGACATCATCATTTTAAGAGTTAATAAGAAGAGCAACAATAATCACTACCACTCGTTTTATTTTTGCAATATTTCAGACTTTATTTTAAGCATTTTACATGAATAAACTCACTCAAACCTTACAACTATAACTATAACCATTTTGTGAATGAAAAAACAGAGCTACAGAAATGTTTGAGATCACAGTCAGTAGTGGTTCAGTCTAATCCAATACTCCTTCATTCTCTAAAGTACTTACAAGCTCATTAAAACTTTCGTGTTTTGTAAAGTTCATGCTGCCTTACCCGGACACCTTTACATTATTCATCGGACTGATTATTTCAACCTAATTCTTGTCTGCTGTGCTAAGTGAGAGATACGCTAAGACACTCTGAGGGAAACTTGCAAATATACAGTCAATTTGCACTGCACACGGTCCCAGAGGAAGACGGAGAAAGTTCCTACTCTCTCACAAGGGATGCATTCAGATGTGAGAAAGTTGCTCCAGGCCCTGAGAAGTTTGAGGTTTGACTGAGAAACAACAGATAGGAAAATGACTTAGCACTTCATGTACTTTACACTATCCAGTAGAAATGCATCCTGGTACTGATTTTAAACTCTCCTCCCTGTAGGAAGAAGTAACTACTCCTTTCTCTGGGCCCAAATTAGGCAAATGTCATGCTGTTTCGAATCATTTATTTAGCCTGCTGCTTCTGTATTGTGAGCTCTTTGAGAGCATGGTCCATACCCGATTTTTCTCAGGAGTCCCAGGCGAGGCTTAGAGCCCCTGAGGGCCCCCTGAATGTTTTCTGAATGATTCCAAGTTTTGCAAATTAAAATACGTGTAACAGGGTCAAGTAATGCTGAAGATAATATCTTTGAATTAGATTTCAACTGTAGAGATGGTTGAGGAGGTAAATCGATGTCAGGACTATAAGAGAAATTATTAATCTCATGTTTGCACTGTATTTAACAACTCACAAAACACTTTGGTGAACATTATTGCATTTCATGTTCACTATACCATTAAGAATGAGAATGCATGCCAATTTGTGGATCAGAAAGCTGAGTAGAATTAACTAATAGTACACCCTTCCTTAAGTAGAATTGGTACAGGAACCAGTTCATTCAATTCCAAAGTTAAATATTTCTTCCTGGTTATGGCAGTTTGCAACTCTTAGCATGACTTTCTTAGTTGTCTGCATACATTTATACCAACTGTTTCTTCTCCTCCCAACCTCACTGTTCATTTTCTAGATGTGTGTTGTACCCTCTGTGCTTTTCTACATTTCTCTTTCCATCAAAAGTCTACTAGTTCATAGAAGATCCCCTCTTTTTCTCTATAAGCCCCTACCTCCTTCTTTCACAGACCTGGTTGAGTCTCCTGCTAGTATTCCAAAATATTCTCCCTCCCTCACTCTCACGTATATAGAGAAAGTTGAAAAAAAAGAGCCTTAAGACATGGGTTCTAGTCCTGGAGTCACTACCCAATCAGGCCTTTCCTTTTCTCTCTGGTATTCAGACACTCCAGGTTTTTCAAGGGACTGTTGAACAAAACTGCTACATGTGAATACATGTTGCAAGCCCTAAGAAACTAAATAAATGTATGTTGGTTTTTAATATGTGACTCTCACATTAAAGGGAATGTCCAGGGCACTGTTAAGTAATGAATCTAGTTGGAAGAAATTGCCCGGAACAACAGATTTCCTGAACACAAGTGACTCAGAGAAGGCCCAGAAACGAGTGTCCCCTCCTGCAGAAGCAAGTACCTCCAGACGGCACTCTAGACAAAAATTGGGTAAGAGAAAATAATTTGGGGACTTTATCCCCTCTAGGTCCTTTAGAAAAGTTGGTGAGTATGGTCTAGATACGTGGCGTAGACTTTCAATAGGCCTGCACTTAAGCTGGACTATGCTGAGACCAGAAGTTAGGTACTGTACTGAATAGCATGTGGGAACACCAACTCTGAAGTCACACGCTTGTTTTAATCCACGCAGAATCATTAGGGCCTTGGGCAGACATTATAAATTCTCTGCACTCCTTAAAGCTAATCTGTAAAATGAAGATAAACACATATAGCTCATATATGTTTTAAAAGCATTAAATTAAATATAAAAGAACTGATACATACAACTGTGATAATAGAGACCACATTTTCTTATTGTACATCCATGCCTTTGTTCCATGCCTAATATGTAATGCACCCTCAACAAATATTTTGTGGATAAATAAATGCATGAATGAACTGTTTTGTAAGTAGAAAGTTTGGGAGGTTCAATCTGATCATGGGAATCCAGAAACTAAAATTGACTTATGCATCTGTAGTCAGTGTGGAGTCTTAGTCTCTCTGAAATAATAGTTAAGAGGTACTGAAGGGGTGGGGAGCCAGAGTATGTAGAAGGATAGATAATAATTTGATGGTAAGAGATTTCACATCTTCTGAAAAAACAGAAACAAACACTCCAGACTCCTAACTTCACTCACTTACTCTTCTCCAATGTAGAACTCGAGAGAAAGGAGATTGAAGTGAAGGTGTACAGCCTGCGAGAAAGAAAGGGTCGGTCATACAAAGAGGCCGATGAGCCTCAGGATGATGACTACCTGTGTAAGTGACCCTTTTGGCCCACTCATGGAGAAGGCTATATCCCGGTAGAATAATTTTATCTTGTTGTTTGACCCCAAATCATTCCTTTACTCTGGTGGCTTGGGATACAGGATTGAGGCTAAATTATGTAACTGCTGGGCTCTTTCTGAAGCTCTTTATATCCAGGAACATGCACTATACTTTTCCAAATCCCTGCTGCTCTCGCCTCCAGATTGTGAGAAATGCCAGGACTTCTTCATCGACAGCTGTGTGGCTCATGGACCCCCTACATTTGTAAAGGACAGTGCAGTGGACAAGGGGCATCCCAACCGCTCAGCCCTCACTTTGCCCCCTGGGCTGAGAATTGGGCCGTCGGGCATCCCTGAGGCCGGGCTTGGAGTATGGAATGAGGCATCCGATCTTCCACTGGGTCTGCACTTTGGCCCCTTTGAGGGCCAGATCACAGAAGATGAAGAGGCAGCCAACAGTGGCTACTCCTGGATGGTGAGAAGGGCCTATCTTACCCCATCTTCTGGCTTCCTATATCCCTTCTGTGCCTTTGGTGGGACATCACCTTCTACATGCTAGAACATGGATACTGGCAACATGGTTAGCTCTGTGTACTTAGTGGTCTTTGCATGAACCTGGAACTCCTATTTAAAGGTCAGTGGGTGAGTGGGAGAAAAGTGGCACAGAGACAGAAAAAGTGCATTCTCCCTATGGGGCCTCAGCTCTGACTGGACAAATCAACTCAGATGTGTAGATGATGCTGAGGAGTACACAGCATGTGCCACCATTGGCGGCTGAATCCATGCAGGCTCAAAATGCATCGATGACAGTACAATAAAATAATTCTGATTATTACCTGCCCCTCAAACCCAAAATGACTAACTTATTTTTCTGAAATTCAGATCACCAAGGGGAGAAACTGCTATGAGTATGTGGATGGAAAGGACAAATCTCGGGCCAACTGGATGAGGTAAGGCCAATAGGTTTCGGGTTCCAGCAGGGACACTCATCTCTCTCAAGCTCGGCTTCTTTCCTCCTCAGCATGCCTCCCTCGATGGTTTTTACACTCTCTGTTCTCCTTACAATGTTCTTTCATATTATGAACATCCAGGAAAAAAGAGATAAAATATAAATATTACCATTTCTTTTATGAAAAAACTAAATCTCTATGATAGACAAAATTGGGGCACCAGAATAAACGCTGAGGAGCCTAGATTCATTGGGGATGCTGGATTCGCACTTTAATTGATCTAATCAGCATTTATTAAGCACTTACTATATTCTTGTTTAGAAAATGGAGTACATCACATGAACAGATCACACAACCCATGCCCTCGTGGAGGACTATTGCGCGGAGATGTGAAACATTTGATTATAGGAGAAGTACACAAGGCCAAGACAACCTAAAACAAGGGACATTTAATCTGTGAGGGCAGGAAATCTTGCCAGCTTCAATGAAATTAAAACCTGAAGCCTGAGAAGTGAGCTGCAGGGTGGTCACGGGCCTCTGTGCTGCATGGACCAGCCCCTTTCCATGAGGGACTCTCATTTTATTAGAAGATAAGAATATGGACATGCTGTTATTATTCTGTATTTCCATGCTAGGACAAAGGGACATCTAAGTTTCTATGGGAACCCAGGGAGGCAGGTGAATGGCACCTAGGTAAACTATGGGAGATTAGAGAAAGGTCTCTTAAAAGAAGATAGACTTGGGGTGAGTAAAGAATGATGTGTGCTAATCCAGAAGCGGAGTACATGATTGATCAAACACCAAATTCTGTGCTATGAGCAGAAATCGATTCAGAGTTTAGAGAAGTGAGAAGTCAGTGTTTTATGGCCAATCAAGGTGGAGGTAAGTCTGTAATTGGGCTTTGAAGAATGGATAAGTAGGCAAGGGGGGGAAAAGCATTCCAGGCAGGATGAGCACCATAAGCAGGACTTGGAGAAAGAGGCTTAGGTATGAACAGCAGGTTCCTGGAGGAGGGTAACGGCATGGCCCGTCACAGCATGGGGGCCTTGACCATCTGGTGACAAGCCCAACACGGCCCTGGCAGGTAGTGGAGACTCACTGGCTGTTATTTTCTGTCCCTTTGTCTGCCTCAACCCCAGGTATGTGAACTGTGCCCGGGATGATGAGGAGCAGAACCTGGTGGCCTTTCAATACCACGGGCAGATCTTCTATCGAACTTGCCAGGTCATCAGGCCGGGCTGTGAACTGCTGGTCTGGTACGGGGATGAATATGGCCAGGAGCTGGGTATCAAGCGGGACAGCAAGTGGAAGAAAGAGCTCACAGCAGGGAGAGGTGGGCACCACTATTATTCTTTAAATAGAACAGAAGAGAAAGAATTCTCCTTGGGAATTTTCATGGTACAACTCTTAAGTAGAGTAAAATGCAGTCGAAAGATGGAAAAATTTCAAATCAGGTGCTTCTGAAATTAAGGATTCATTTCATTTGCCTTTGACTCTTAGGGACAATTTATATTTTCAAATTTCTGTTCTTATTTTATTTTTTAACTTTTTATATGAAAAATATATAACAACATATAGTCCTGACGGGCTTAGAGACAAAGAACAAGTCTCAAGCACCTACCAGCTCTTTTATCAAGGCAGTTTCATCTGGCTCTTTTAATTGTTTCTTAATTTCTTCCATATTCCTAAATAACATGCATATGTTGTTTTTCATTCATTCATTATTTCAATTAGTTGTCACGTGAATTCCTACTCTGTGCCAGACGATGTTCCAGGAACAGGAAATACACACAGAACAGGATGATCAGAATATGTGCTCTTGAGCAGCTGACACGTGAATTAAGGAAACACGCAGACACGCACAGGCATGTGCATATCAGACAGTGATTCGTGCTTTCAAGACAACTAATCCAGAAAAGAGCCTAGAGATCATCATGAGGGGAGGGAGGGTGTGACAAGGGACGGTCAGGGAAGGTTCTTCTCAGGACATAACATTTGAGAGGTGCAGAGTTGTGGGCAAAGGACTCCAGGCAGAGGGAGCAGCTCGTGCAACAGCCCTGAGGCAGGAGAGAGTGAGTGTGTTTGAGAAATGGCTGAGACCACCCAGGTGAAGGAAGCAGAGAAGAGAGCAGAGGTCAGAGAGGTACACAGAAGCCTGGACATGTAGTGCCCATGATTCCTGCCCAGAAACTGGGGATTTTCCTAAGATGGAAACAATTGTGGAGTTTTGGTTAATTTTCAGAAAATAAACTGCAGTGGGTAATCCCATCAGAGTCCACTTTAGACTCCAGGTAAGAGAGGATGTTGGTTTGGATAAAGGTGGGAGTCAGGAGGTAAGAAGTCTGATTAGGGATATAATTAAAACAGAACTTTCTATTAAATTTGAAATGGCCTAAGACTGAATGAAATAACTCAAGTAGGAATATTTGGCGTGTCACCCAAGGAAGGACATATTTTCATTTTATGATTTGTGGACAGAGAGAGAAGCAATTCACAATCTAGTTTAGGCAGCAGGAACCAGAGTCGTTTACTCAAGGGGGACTGGACCACTGTGAATCCCACTTCCTGATGGAGAACCAGGTACACAAGAGTCCTCAATTAAATGTCTTTGACGGGGGAAACTCAAATTCAGTGTTCTTTAACCACTACTCTACACTGCCTTCTACATTTGTGCATCTACAGAAGAAGTGGTTCCTGACTTTATAGATCCCTTTTCCCTCATAAGAAAAGTCACTAAGGATGAGTCCATCCATAACAGCTCCTTTTCGTGTTGCTATAACACAATACCTGCGACTGGATAGTTTATAAAGAACAGAGGTTTATTTGGCTTATGATACTGGGACAGCTGCATCTGGCATGAGCCTCAGGCTGCTTCTACTCATGGTGGAAAGTGGCAGGCAGCTGGCAGGTACAAGCGGCAAGAGGAAGCATGAGAAAGAGAGATGGGGGAGGTGGTATGGTCTTTTAAACAACTAGCTCTCATTGGAACTAATAGAGTGAGAACTCACTCACTACTGCCACCTTCCAGGGAGAACATTAATTCATTCATGAGGGATCTTCCCCCCATGACTCAAACAGCTCCCAACACTGCCATATTGGGGATCAGAATTTCACATGAGTTTTGAGGGTTCAACACATCCAAAATCTATCACCATCTATGTAATCCAAAGTCAGTTATTATTTCTCAGTAGAATAAAATAGCTGCAGATGCTCTATCAGGAAAAGTACCCAGAGATTAGGGGGAGAAGACGATATGATATGACCCAGAAGATACTTGTAGTGTGTGTGGCAAAGTCACTGCAGTTCCTTCTGTATAAAGACTGAAGCTGCCTCTGATGCTACTGAAGGTCCCTGGTTTGGCTGATACATAGACAAGGCCCTTGACCTAGGATTTCTGGGTTTCTGAGGAAGATGTAGAGAACAAAAATGGAATGAAAAAAGACTGTAAAGGAACACTCGGTGGGAGACAGCAGGCGTTACCACATGAGGAATGATTAGGGGAGCAGGCCTTACCATACAACAAAGCAGATGTCCCAGACAGTGTTGTCTACATCTCGCCTAACCAAAAACTTCCTCTTTCAGCAGAACAAAAGCCAGAGATCCACCCATGTTCTTCAAGCCCTCTGGCCTTCTCCAGTCAGAAATTCCTCAGGCAACATGTGGAACACAATCACTCCTCTCAGACCTTCCCAGGGACATCTGCAAGAGAACTTCTCCAGCCAGGGAATCTCCATCCAGTTGGTCAGAATCAGGAGCAGCAACGTTCTGATCCACACAGCTGGAATGACAAGGCTGAAGGTCAAGGGGTCAAAGAAGGGCCCAACCCCTTATATAAAAGGACAAAGCAGAGGAGAATTTCAAACACATTTTCCAGCCCACCCAAAGGACTAATGGGGAGTTCTCAAGAAGAGTCCAGAACAGGCCAGAAAGTGCATCCAGAGGACACAGGCAAATTATTTGTGGGGTTAGGAATCTCAAGAATTGCAAAAGTCAAGTGTGGAGAGTGTGGGAGAGGCTTCAGTAACAAGTCAGGCCTCATCCTACACCAGAGGACACACACAAGGGAGAAGCCCCAGCAATAAAACCACATCTCAACAGAGAGAGAGGTGGCCACCACACACCTCCACGCCCCAGCACTGAGGGGGCTTCAGAGAACGTCTTTTGACCTCTTGCCTTCCCCAGGAGTGTCGAAAAAGATGTAAGCGATCAAACACACCCTCCACTTTCATGACCAGAGACGAGGCAGAAAATGTGGGGGGGCCGGGATTCCTTTAGGGCTCACGGGCTATGGACAGGTACAGATCCCCTCCATGTCCCACATGGCTCCCCTCTATGTTCTTCTGGCCTCCTTTTCCAATAAACGTTGTTCCCACACAAACCTGCAGCACGGGCTGTGTACCTCTTCCCCAGTTCCGAAGGTGAGAGAGTCCGGGAGGCCACGGGAACTCAGACTCTCTGCCGGGTCTCACGGGAACCAAGTCCCACTTAAATCACCTCCTGGGCCCAGGGAGAGAACCAGGGGAGGAGATGGAGACAGGGATGGGTCAGGAGGGGACCACCCCCACCAGCGCCCCATGGTCTCTCCCGTTACCCCCATCTCTGTAGCCTCAGAGGCGAAAGCCAGGCACAGACACGAGTGGGAACTCAAGAGAAAAGGAAAAGGAGTCAGGAAACCAGTTGGCCAAGGCCCCAACTTCTTCTCTATGGGTAAAGTCATCAGGTTGGGTATCAGGTATCATAGCAGAGGGGGCAATTGCAGCCCCAGGATCTGGGGCACGTTTACAGAGCAGGGCTTCAGTGGTGGGGTGGTCCCAAACCCTTTAATGACAGAGCCCTCACCAGCTGTGGGCTCTTGGTCCCTCCTCCTCCAGCTCCGGGAAACAGTGAAAGGGGGGCGGGGGGAGACTGCTGGGATCTGGGTTTGAGGCTGCCCTACATATAATCAGGGTATGCTCCTGCATAGGTCCTCTCCCCCAGTCCCAAAATTTCCACCTGTAAAATTAAGTCTCTGAAATGGGGGAGAGGGAGGCGGGGCCTAGAAAAGGGAAGGAGTCATGGGACAAGTCTGCCTGGGCGGGGACTCAGGAGGAGAATGCTCTAGGAGGTCGTAGATGGATGGAGTCATGGGAGTAACATTTTTGGGACTCCACTGTGACCTGTCTGAAGCTGGGGAACACAGGACAGGGTATAAAAGGCTGGTATCCAGGGCCAGGGTTCCACAGAAGAGCTGGGGGGAGATGGGGATGGCACTACACCCCCTGCTCCTCCTCCTGTCCCTGTCCCCTCTTGCGAGTGAGCCCTCACACAGAGAAGAAAACCAGGTCACTGCACAGACTGAGTGTGTCTTCAGTGGGAGGCCGGCGGGCACAGGGGAGAAAGCTGATGATCCTGTGCCAGGTGGGCTCTGAGCTTCGGGGGCACTGCCTGGCCTGGGTGCCCCACGTGACTCAAGGCCCTGTCTAGGCACAACTCAAGGGAGCTAGGTGGGCAGGACACAGGCCCAGACTTGAAGTCCTGTGCCCCTTAGGGCTGTGACTGTCATACAGCATTCAACGTGGGAGCCAATTTCTGATCAGACTCTGCTGTTGAGAGAGAGACAGAGAGGTGGTGAGTTCACAGAAAAAGCCAGGCAGACCTGGAGTTGGCAAGTGCATCACAAGCAATGAAGTTGTGATGAAACCCAGAGTCGCAAAAACAGCATTTAAGTCCTCTAAGAAAAGTGCCAAAAGTCATCCCTGCAGAAGTGTCGTGGCTGTCCTGCTGTGCTCAGAATGCTGAGGAAGGAAATCAAAGGTTGCCGAAACATCCACTTGCTGGTTCAGGGTTACAGGATTTAAACAACATGCTGGAGACTGACTGTATTGGATACATCACAAGGTCATATGGGGAATCTTAAACAAAATGCTGGAGCCAATTCGGATCCTAGAAAAATGCGACTGAGTAGAGGAAGCGCTTGCCTGGGCCCTTTCAAGGTAAGGAAGTGTTTGAGGTAACCTGAGAAGCAACCCTAACCACAACCATGATATCCAGCCCTAAACCTCGAAGCGTAATCCTAACACTAACCCCTGCAATACTGGCCTCCCTGTCCCTGCAGTTCCCATCAACAGAACCCACCCCCTGGGGTCTTGGGGTGGGGCTCAGGGCCACACAGCTCTGGAGCTGAAACCATTTCTCAAAACTCCTGTATCTTGCTTTCCAACCGGGAATCACAACCCTGTCTACATTGCCTATTTCCTTTCAGTAGACGAGAGTGGAAGCCAGACTGAGAAGGGGCCTGCACATGGATCACAGGTAGCCCTGAACCCTATGAAGACCACATAAGAATTTCAAATCAACTTGCCAGAATGAAAAAAGAAGCATCCCCAGAGCGCCTGAAGTGCAGCCATTGATGGCAGTCACAGGACCATGCCGGGTGTTGGGATTGAGGTGTCTGGGCACCCACATTCCCCTGGGTGGATCTTGTCACCACAATCTACCCGTTGTCCAATCTGACCCTCAGCAATGTACCCATGGTGCCCGGAGGTGGGCGGGAACCATCACACATCTCAGAATTCACCCCAGTGTCCCCCAGCTGATGACTTTCAGAGAGCTGACACTGAGCACATCTGCCTTACCTTGTCCTAAACTCCATGTGTGTCAACCCACATAAACTCAGAAGCAGCCAGTGACATCGATAATACTCTGATAGATGGAAAAGAACAAGAGAGCAGAGTTTGATTGTGTGAGATATACAGTGATAGATATAAAGTGAGATATATATATATAGTGAGGAATTCATATAGTGAGGGATATATAGTGAGAGATATATATAGTGAGAGAAATATATAGTGACATAGTTATAGTGAGATATTCATATGGTGAGAGATACATACAGTGAGCTATATGTGCTGAGATATTTATATAGTAAGATATTCATATAATGAGAGAATTATCCAGTGAGAGATACAGAGTGATATATTTGTACATAAGCACACTATTATAAAAATCTCCATTTCTTGGCAAATTACCCAAGAACTCAGCCAATATGTGGCAAAATTTAGTCACAGACCCTGGTGTATTAGCCCATTTTTGTGTTGCTATAACAGAAATACCTGAGATTGGGTAATTTATAAAGAACAGAGGTTTATTTGGCTCAGGATTCTGGGACAGCTGCATCTGACGCGGGCCTCATGCTGCTTCTACTCAAGGCGGAAAGTGGCAGGCAGCCGGTGGGTACAAGCAGATCACATGGTGAGAAGCAAGAGAGAGAGAGAGAGAGAGAGAGAGACAGACAGACAGACAGACAGACAGACTCTTTCTCTCTTCTTTTAAAGCCCTCAGAACCAAACGCCTACCACCATTATTAATCCATTCACTACTGCACGGTCCTACAATCCAATCACCTATTTAAGGCTCCTCCTTTCAATTATCCTAATAGGATTTCTCACCCTCTTAACAGTCACAGTGGGGGCCAAGTTTCTAATACATAAAACTTGGGGAACACAATTCAAGCTGCAATGAGTTTTGGGGGGGCACGATTCAATCCGCTACACCTGGCGTCGTGGCTCAAGCTCTGCTCAGGTAGCCCCTGTCCGGTGATGGCAGATCCCCTGGACTGCTGACGCCCTGCACGCTCGGCTTCCCACCTGCTCACAGGCTCCATCTGGCTCGCGGAGAGGGTGAAGGATGCGGTCACAAGGGGGACACTCGGGAACCAGCTAAAGTAGGGGCAAACCTCCTGTCTGCCAGCTGCCCACTTCCTACACCTGCACCCCAGCTGTCACTCTGCGGCACCTACACCTGCCCCTCAGCTGTCGCTCTGCAGGACCTACACCTGCACCCCACCCTCAGGCTGCCATCTGAGCCGAATGCTGACGGATGGGACCGAGCGGAGCCGGACGGTGGCGAGTAAAGTCGAGCGGTGGCGGGTAGAGCCGAGCGGTGGCGGGTGGGCCGGATGGAGCCGAGTGAAGCCGAGCGGTGACGGGTGTGGCGGGTGTGGCGGGTGTGGCGGGTGTGGCTGGTGGGCCGGGTGGCGCCGGCAGAGAGCGGGGCGTTGGACGGGGGGAGCGGCGCGGCTGCTGGGCCCCGGCGAGCAGGTGGCCTGGGGCGCGCGGCGGTGCCCGGGCGCTGGGAGGCTCACGGCGGCCGTCGCGCAGCCTCTGGCAGAGCCTGGCCCTGGGCGGCACCCCGGTTGCCCCTTTCGCTACTTGGCTCCCTCCCCGTCCTGATTCCCGCCCCGGACCGCGCCTGGCGCACGTCACCGGGGCTCACGCTGCGGTGCGGCTGCGAGCCCCGGGCTCCCGGGCTCCAGGCTTCGCCGCCCCACAGCTGTGTGGACCCGGCCCGCAGGGTCCCGAGACGGGCCGCACACACCGCGGCCCAGGGTCCGCTGCTCCGCCCGTCGGTCAGGAGGGCTCTCGCGGACACCTGCTCTCTGCCGTGTGGCCACCCGAGTATGGATGGACACGACGCCCTCACAGCCGCGCTCCTTCTGGGACCATTAGTCCTACTCGCTGCTGCAGCCCGAGGGTCCCCTGGCCCTGGACAGCCCCGGGATGATCCCTCGCCAGGACGCCTTTCTGCTGCCTGCGCCATCCTGGGCTGGGGACTGACCTCCCTGGCCATGCCACTGACGCCTGCGAGCGCCCAGCCACGGCGCCACGCAAGCTGCATGGCTTAAGGTTGGGGCCAAACCCAAGTGGGCCCCATCTAAGCCCATCTCTCAGTGCACCCGTCAGTATCTCTCTCTAAGGAATAATCTTTATTGTGGTGAAACATTCGTAACATAGAATTGACCATCTTGACCATCTAAGTGTCCAGGTCAGGGGTATTGAGCACGTTCACACTGCTGTGCAAACATCACCACTGTCCCTCTCCAGAACTCTCTCATCTCCCAGACTGAGACTCTGCACCCACTAAACACCAACTCCCACAGTCCTGGGCTGGCAGCAGCCAGTGGAAATCTGCCCCGTGGGAATCTGATCACCCTGGATCCCAGTCTCTCCGCAGCTGGACTTGTGGTGAGGCTGTCGCACGGAAAAAGAACCAGAACGCTCAAATGAGAATTTTAAAAGGGGGTCTTTACCGGCAACTGTCTCTCCAGATATTCTGGTAAGAGAACAGCCCTGAGTTTAAATTGAAAGGGTCTATTAAAGGCACATAGTCACACAGGCAAGAAAATCATATAGTCACACACGTTTCCTCCTAGTGTGAGGAGGGAGAGGGTTTTGCGAGGCCTCCTGCCAGCTGGTTACAGAAGCCAAGACAATCCAGTTAATCACTTAGGGACAGCAAAAACTTCCACAGGGCGGTTTCCTCCTCAGGTTGTCTAGATACATCCAGATACAGCTCTTGGTTTTATTAGTCAGGGACAGCATAGGCGGGAAACAGCAAAGGCAGGCAGAATTTAAAATTTTTGTAAGAACAGGGCAATTTTTAAGCTTCAATTTTCACCATAGGTGTTGGGGGGTGGGTTCAAACAAGGACACTTTTCGAACAGTAAAAATGGCATTAGCTAAATCAATCTACCTCATCACAGACTGTGAGGTGTGGCACATGATCTGTGATGGGAGAAGAGCCAGGTCTTCCTCCGAGGGAGTAGGGGGAACAGGAGACAAAGCCTAGTGCATCCAGTCCGCACCCAGCTATCTCTGCGGCCAGCTCTGCCTCTCGCTCCTGGGCTTGGTCCTTCATTCATTCCACAACATATCCCATACTCCTCCGCCTCGTGCCCATTTGCTTAAAATGGTTGAAACGGGCTTTACCTCCACACTCACGCTCCTGCACACTGAGGGTGCACTGAGGAATCACATTTTTCCAGGGAGTCTAAGGAAGTGCAGCACAGCACCCCAGAGTGTGTGTGCTGCAGAGAGAGACCTTGTTCCTGTCGGGTCCTGACCACATGAGCCAAGTCACTAAACCTCTCTTGAAACAGTAAGGCTAAGCCTGTGAACCAAACTGACTCCATTTTCCCTGCAGAAGACACTTTGTTACTTTTCCACTCCTCAGTCATGAGACCCCTCCATGCAAATGATTACCCCATGGGCTGCCCTGACAAAACAGACTGACATAAGACAGGAAACAGATATTTCCTGAGTGGCTTGTTTACTATAATTGTAAAAGTTACAGTTTAACCTAAGACCGCTTTAGGAATTCCCACCTGTGCACAAAGTATCAAGGTGACTGCTACAATGACCCTCCTGGGGTGACAATGATGAACAGCACTGCCTACTGAGCATGCACCCATGACACAACCAGGAAGAACAGAACGGACCACCTCCAGTGATGCTGCCTGCCACCCCTTAACTCCTTTCCTATAAAAAGACCCTGAGCAGCTCCCCTGGGGGGGCTAGCTTTACTGTTGCTACCCCCCTCATGCATAAGTCCATCTCCTCTTTTAATAAAGCGCTGCTTGCTTTACTGCTGGGTACATTGTTCATTTCTATGACTTTGGAATCCGATTTCCTAATTTAATTACTGGCAAAAATTGGAAGGGTATTGGACAGGTCTCCAGCTGCAAGAGGCAAGTGGCCACTGGGACTATTTTGCTCCCATGTCTCTGCTGCTGGCAGATCTCTCCTGGAGTCCCTGGCCTAAGTTCTGACAAGTCAATGCTTTATTCTCTTTACGTTTCTCTGACTTTCCCGGCCCTCTTCTGTTTGCTGGATTGTATCCACGTCTGTACAGGTGCACCGTGGAGGGCTCCTGGCTATGCTTTGTTTTTCTGATTTAAATCTAGTTGGTACTTTTCTTCTTTATGCTGAAAACAAAGGGGAGAACTGCTTTTATCAATTCTTGTTAATGGAGTAGGTTGGCCCCGCAGATTGGGACTAGGCTGAACTGGACCCCACTGCTCCTCTTTTCTCTTTGTTTGTTTGCTTGGTTAGAAATTTAGTTGAATACGTGTAATCTGAATAAACCTTCCAATCCTTGCATCAGCTTTTGGACTTCGAGGTCATTTGTTTAATGCGAGAGGGCAGGGCAAGCCTGGCCGGTTGGTAACACTCTGTGCCTCAGTTTCTTTGTCAGAAGAACAGGGAGAGTATATGTTCCTGCCTGTACGAGTTTGTCAGGGCTGCCATAACAAAATACCAAGAACAGGGCTTCAGCAGCAGAGCTCTATCCTCTCACAGTCCTGGAGGCTGGCAGGCCAAGATCGAGGTGTGGCAGGGCCAGTTTCTCGTGAGGCCCTCTTCTCCCTGTGTCCTCGCGTGGTCTTTTCACTATGCACAAGCATCCCTTCTTTGTGCTCAAATTCCCTCTTCTTATAAGAACAGGACATTTAATTAGGGCCAGCCCTAACACACAACCTCATTTTATCACTGTGAGACCACATACAGTCACATTCTGAGCTACTGGGGGTTAGGGTTTCAACTTATGAACTGAGGTGGGGGAGCACAATTCAGCCCATAGTACTACCTCACAGAGCTGTTGCAGGGTTAATGAATGAGTGTAACGTGCTTAGCACCATGTCTGGCACATGGTAAGTACTCAGTAAAAGTTAGCTATTGATATTATTATGTATATCTGTGATTGCTTGTATATCTTTGAAAGGCAGACTGGTATGGCATGAATTGTGTTTCCCCCAAAAGTCATAATCCCCAGTACCTGTGAATATGACCTTGTTTGGAGATAGGGTCTTTACAGACGATCAGGGTAAGATGATGTCATTATCATGGGCCTATAATCCAATACGACTGGTGTCTTTACGGAAAGAGGAAGTTTGGGTATAGGAAAGACGTGCACGGGGGAAGCCGGCCATCTACAAGCCAAGGCCGCTGCAGCCTCTGGAAGCTGGGAGAGAAGCATGGGGCAGGTTCTTCCCCACAGCCTCAGATGGAGCCAGTCCTGCTGACACTCGACCTTGTGCTTGTGCCCCAGAACGGTGAGAGAGGACACCTTGCTGTTCAAGCTTCAGCTGTTCGAGCTGCCCGGCCCGTGGTCCTCTGTTGTGGCAGCCCCTGGAAACTCATGTGCAGACTGCCCTTTACACTCCTAAACACCTAGAGCCCAGTCTAGCCCTGGCGATGCCACAGGCGTGCTGTAAGTAGGTTCTGAGTCTGCTGCGAAGATTCACCGTCTCTCTGGGATGAAATCACGTGTCCTCATCAAGCACTCACTGCTGGTTCCCAGAAGTTCCTTCATGATATTTAAGGTGCTGGAGTCATGAACTAATTCTTTCATTTTTTTTGTTTTTGAAAGTATGATTTTCCTGATGTTTTTCCCCTAAGTTCTCCCAAGAGGTCCTCCAGGAAAAAAAAAAAAAAAAAAAATATAACTCTTTTATTCTGCAGGTGTCTGGGAAATGGAGGAGGGGGAGAGAATCTATCCCAGTTCTCCTGTCCCTGGAGATCAGGATTCCCCCCAAGCCTTGCTGAAATCCTGTTGCAGCTGGGAACAGGTGAAAACCTGCTATTTAGTTTTTGGAGAGTCAGATAAACAGGCCGTTTGCGGCAGCACCGGTGTGGGCTCAGGGGCTGAGAAGAGGGCTGGGATCCAGCTGCTCCCCTGGATAGCTCAAGCAGCAGCTTCTCTGCCCTGCTTCTGTCATCCAAACAGGCCGTGGACACCTTGGAGGTAGGGGGCGGCCTCCTCGATACACAGTGCCATGCAGAGTGGGAACCGTGGAAACCGCAGCACGTGCGGAAAGTCCCACAGCCAGGAGGCAGTGCTGACACCGCTAGACCCTCCCTAGGGCAGAGCGCCTCTGCTGCCCCCCACCCCAGCGATGCACAGCAGAGCAGCCCTCTGAGCCACCAGCCTGCGCCATGGCAACTTCACAGCAGCTGGATTTAGAGGCGTGACGCGTCTGAACTGAGAGGCTCGAGCCACCGAGGCCGCTGCCGTGTGTAGCTCAGAACCGGCCTCAGCCAGGATGGCCCCTGACCACCCTCGGGGTCTGCTGGTGACAGACGTCCCCTCGTCCCTTCCTTGTCATCGCTATGCTGATGACACAAGCACTGCCGCCTCCAGCCTGGGCTCCTCTCCCCAGTGCCAGGTGTATCTATGCAGCCACCAAGTGGCCACTTCCCCTGGGGGCTAAGGGGTGTCCAGACAACAGAGATGGGGTCTGCTGTGCCTATCCCGGGGCGTCACTCTGAGCCAGACATAGGGACTGTCCCCCACCCCCCACTCCCCTTCATGCCCCAGCTCTGCACGTTAGTGCTCCTGACGGTTCCTCCTACAGAATCTAATCCCACCACTCACATCACCTGAAGCCACAGCCCCATCAAGCCCCCACCTGTGTCACTGCCCAACACACTCCTCACCCCCAGCATCGCATACCCAGGCCCATGAGGCTTACCGGATCAAATGTCAGACTAGGGCACCCCAACTCCCAGCTCCTGAGGGTCCCCATGTTTGCTGAGCGTCTGTTGGGGGGGACGTCACACAGCCCTGAGGTCCTCCTCAGGCTTCCCCTTAGCTTCCTGACGCCAAGCACTCCTGGGCGGGTCACATGGGCACCCCAGTAGGTCAAGGTGACACAGCCTGATGGAAGACACCCCAGAACTGCTCAACTCAGGAGGGGACTGGCCCCCTCACCATGGGATTAGTAGTGTCAGTGGATTTCCCAGCTGGAACTCCAATCCCTGCACATGGAGTGTCCCCCAAGCCACCACATCACCCCATGGGACTTGAGGTGAGAGGGACTAGCACACATCTTAGCCCTAAGAAGGGTGCATGGGCTACACCAAGTCTCCCCAAAGCTTATGTGTTGGAGTCCTGACCCCAGAATGTGACTCAGAATGCAACTGTGTTTGGAGATGGGGTCTTTAAAGAGGTGATTAAGATAAAATGAGGTCACAAGGGTGGGCCCTAATCCAATAGGATTGATGTCCTTATAAGAAGAGAAGATTAGGACACAGACACACATAGAGGGATGACCATGTGAGGACACAGGGAGATGACAGGGTCTACAAGGACAGAGGCCTCAGGAAGAACCGGCCCTGCCACATCTTGATCTCAGACTTCAAGCCTCCAGGACTGGAAGTGATACATGTCTGTCGTTTAAGCTGCCCAGGCTGTAGGATATTGTTATGGTGGCCCTGGCAGGCTCACACAGAGTAAAATCAGATCCCAGACTCAAGGAGCCCTCGCACCCCCCTTGTATGTCCCCTGTAACTTTACAGGGTCCCCAGGGACCCGGGGGCGTCCTGAGCAGAGGGCTGTGCCTTGATGTACATAACCTTCAGGAAGCAGCCTCATACTCCCTCTGTCACAGTCTGTCTGGCCTGGCTGCGACATGTGCTCGATGTGTGAGTGCTCTCGACTACTTGAGACTGTGCATAATTGACTGCACTGAGTGTCACAGCCATACTTAGACTGGGACTTTTCTAACCCTCGCTTTTTCTAACCCCCTCGCGGCTGTGCCGCTGAGCAGGGAGGGGCTGCCCTGGGTACGCATGTAGCAGGGGGCCGCTGTCCCAGGGTGCACGCTGTCAATGGTGAAACTGGATCCTCCACACAACTCTGCCTCCAGCTCCATGCTCCCTGCACTGCCCAGCGACATCTCCCACAAGATGAAGGGATTTCAGCCTTGGAGCAGGGATGCTGCTGTTCTCCAGGGGCAGCTGGTTCATTGGGGAGGGACGCTGGACTCATAGAACATCTGACATGTGGAGAACCAGGGTAGAAACCATTGTGCCCATGCCTCAGCCTTGGCCTGGTCCCGCGCCCAATTCACCACACAGGCATGGGACTCCAGGTGTCCTCACCTGAGTGTGCTCAGGCCCAGCTGTGCCCTTCTGGACAGTTGTGCTACTAATTTCAACCATGATGCCAAACTCACTTTGGGCCTCATGGATCCAGTAGTGGTCCCCACTTGGGACTTCCAGGTGTGTCCCTTGGGCTCCAAAGATTAGTGTGTTCTCTGCCCAAGGCGGCCACTATCTGCTCAGACGTATGCTCTGTGTAGGGCCCTGACCGGGAATCTACCTGTCAGGCCATGAAGTGGTGCCTGGGGTCTGCTGGCATCTTTGGGCCTCAGTGACCTCCCTAGGGACAGTGAAACAGAATCAGTTCTGCAGATCTCATCAGAGATACCAGGCACCTCTAGCTGGCCTTCTGCATACATGGTGCCCTTTTGTAAAAGACTGTGTCACACATGTGGCCCCAGCCTGAAGCTGCCCCGTGAACACAAGGTGAGACCCTAATGCTGCCTGGGGAGCTAAGAGCAATTAATGCCTCTCAAATGATAGTGGTGGATATTTTCCGTGTAACAGAGACTTACGGCGCCTGGGAGTTTTAACTATGCCGGTTGATGTCAGACATGCTATTGGCCATTCTCTACCAAGTGTCTGCAATTACAGTGAATTTGCTGATTTGTGCTGTTAAACAAGGCCGGCTTTCTGTAAGTACGGCTGTCCCACTCACAGACTCCCTGGGAGGCTGGGCTGCAGATAAAGTGCCACCCTCCCTCATAAACCCTGAAAATGTTTACATTGCAAGCACATTCACCCGAGCACTCTCTACAAAGCAGCGACGTACCACAAGCGCTCTGACACACCAAGAGAATGGCAACATCCCTGGGGGCCTAGACCCGACTGAGTGCGGACCAGCCACTTGCTACAGCAGGGCCCAGCACGGTGGCCCACAGCCATCTGCATGGACTTAGCTGGATTATTCAACAGGATAGACAAGGGTTTGTAATATGCAGACAAATAGAGGAAGCAATAGGAGAAATTTTGTGCATAACACGACTGCATCCGTGTTGAACACAGCTATACACACTCTCAGAAGGCAAGTTTATTCCTGCAATCTTCTCCAGGGCACCCACTCCCACACTTGATGCAGAACTGCAGTTTGGCGTGATCACCTCCACTGTTAGCGTCAGGCTGGAAGCTGCCACACACCCCTCTAACAGGATTCCCACAGCCACTCTGCTTTGGGGTCTGGTCTGCACTGACCTGCAGCCCAGGCATCACCGTGGCCAGAGCCCTGCTCACCCCGCAGTGCTGGAGCCACCTGGCTGCCCGCCACAGTCTGCTTTTCTTTGTCCTGAGATTGTGTCCAAACAACGTCTCCCACCCGCCCTGCCCTGCAGCTTGTGCGCAATGTCCCAAGTTTCCAGTGGGAAGTGGGTGGAGGTGAGGTGTATCCGAGCTGGCCTGGTGTGAGGAGGAACGAAGGACGCTGTGCCTCGTGGTCACTCCACACCACCACCCACCTGCCCTGCTATTGGCCCTCCACCAAGGAGGAAAATGAGAAGCCAGGAGGACACAGCCTGGGCCCGAGTCACCGCGGCAGCAGAGCTGTCCACTTGCATCCCTAGATACTGACATGAGGGAACGGACGCCTCCTCCTTCCAGCCCCTGGTGCATCGGGACTCTTTGTAACCTCGACGTTTCCCTAAACACAAAGTTGCTTTGCAAACCCCTCCCCAGTGGTAACAGAAAATGAGACTTAATGTAGCTCACACTTCCTCAACCACAGCCCACGCTGCAGAGATGTGTCTCAAGACCATTACTCACGCGACGGTGCTTAAAGGCATGCCCTCGGGAAGAACCCTCGGGTCCAGCCACTCTTTGCAACTGCCTGAGCTTTCCTTGTTTTAAACATCCATTTCAGTCCCATTGAGCCTAAGGCAGCAGTGCCATCATGTGTCTCGTACTGGCACAGCCTCGCTGCAGACAGGCTCATACTCTTCCAGTCCTTCTAGGTATTCTTTGGTGGCATTAGACCTTTACTGGTTAATATCAGAACTTTGTCACTTCTGTGTTAGAGTATTCACTGTTCCTACCACTTAAACTCTGCACTGGAACTAGTTTGTTGTCCTTTGCTTACTTCTGAAATGGGGGAACTTCCTGTGAGGACCAGCACTCGAGCTCTGTGGTTGAGCTAAATTGCTGCTTTGCTGCTGATTCTCTGGGGAAGGCTTTTTGTGCAACTCAGGATTTAATTGTGGTTACAAGATGGCCTTGTAGGTGTCTGGGTTCCAGTGTGTGTGCGGCAGAGGGTATCTGCTTAAGCGTGGTGAGGTCACCTGACCCTCGCGGGGACATGCTTTGTGCGTGCGGCGTGAGGGCGCCCGATATTTTGGAGACCTGCTTAGTGCTTTTGAGGAATACAAACTTTATCGGTGTGACCTTAAGACGTGCGTCCCTCCGTAGGGGAGATGGAAAAACTGTTAGTGGTTGTCAGAGATTTAGGCGGGGGACGTATTCCTGTGAGTAGAGGGAGGTCACGTGAACCGCAGTTGGGGATCATGCTCCATTAGGGTGCAGGCCTCATGGCCCGCGGGCATCCTGCTACCTGACGGGTGATGTCCTTCGCTCTGATGGGGAAGACATGTACTTAAAGGGTGAAGGTGCTCGGCCTTCGGGGACGGACCTCGTCCGTGAAGTTTGAGGGCTCCAAATCTTATACGTGTCCTGGTGAGGGTGCGCGGCCCACGGTGCGGACCTGCGCCTTTCGAAGTGAGGTCTCTAGGCCTTACAGGTAGGTGTCCAGGTGAAGCGTGCGTCTCTACCGCGTAGGGACCTGCTCAGTGCAGAGGCAGGGCGTGCTTCCCGCGGTAGACGAGCACACTCCATTCGGAGGGAGGGCATACGGCCCGCGGGAGTCTTGTTCCCTGTGAAGTGAGATGATGTGACACTCGCGGGAACGTGGGCCAAGCGTATGGTGTGAGGGCTCTCGGCCCTTGTCGTGACGTTCTCAGTGCGTCACGGTATAAGGCCAGCGCGGGGAACTGCTGCACCGTGTTGGGTGAGGGCATTCCACTGGCTTCTGGGACCTGCTCCGTCAGGGCTAAAGGCACGGGACCCGCTTTGGTGACATCACGTGACCCTGGCGCGGACATGTTCCCTGCGTGCGGGGTGAGTGTGCGTGGCTGATTTGGATACCTGCTTACTGCGTTGGGGGACTAGAGACTTCATCGGTGTCCCCTTGAGGCATGCGTCCCACCCTAGGGACCCGTTAATGGTAGAATGAGGTTGCACGTCCCGCAGTGGGGTGTCATGCACCATTCGGCTGCAGGGCCCGCGTCCCGCGTGTGTCCTGCTCCCTGTGGGGTGAGATCCCGCGGTCCGCTGGGGGCGACCTGCTCCTGAGGGGTGAGGGCGCTCGACCCCCGGGTGTTCTGCTCCCTGCGGGATGAGATTCGGCGGTTCGCTGGGGACCACATACTCTAGTGGTGAGGGCGCCTGTCCCGCGGGGTTCCTGCTCCCTGTAGGGTGAGGTCCAACGTTCCGCTCTGGGCGACCTCCTCTTCAGGGGTTATGGAGCGGGACCCACGGGTTCCTGCTTTCTGTGGGGTGAAGTCTCGCTGTCCCCTAAGGGCGACATGCTCTTCAAGCGCGGGTCGCGTGCCCCCCTGGGGTCCTGCTCCCTTTGGCATGAGGTCCTGCGGTCAGCTTGGGGCGACCAGATCTTCAGAGGTGAAAACGCGCAACGGGTGTCCAGCATCCTGTGGGCTGAGGTCCCGCGGACGGCTGGAGGCGACATGTTCTTCAGGAGTGGGGCACGCATCCCGCTGGTGTCCTGCTGCCTGTGGGTGAGGTCCCACGGTCTGTGGAGAGGACATGTTCTTGAAGGGTGAAGGCGCTCGGCCCGCGGGGACGGACCTGGTCCTTGAAGGGGGAGGGCTGCAAATCTTATACATGTCCGGGAGAGGGCGCCTGGCCAACGGTGCGGAGCTGTGCCTTTCGGAGTGAGGTCTCTAGGCCTTACAGGTAGGTGTCCAGGTGAGGCGTGAGTCCCTACCGCGTAGGGACCTGCTCAGTGCAGAGGCAGGGCGTGCTTCCCGCGGTAGACAAGCATACTCCATTCGGAAGGAGGTCATACGACCCGCGGGAGTCTTGTTCCCTGTGAAGTGAGATGATGTGACACTCGCGGGAACGTGGGCCAAGCGTACGGTGTGAGGGTTCACGGCCCTTGGTGAGACGTTCTCAGTGCGCTATAACGGTATAAGGCCAGCGCGGGGAACTGCTGCGCCGTGTTGGGTGAGGGCATTCCACTGGCTTCTGGGACCTGCTGCGTCAGGGCTAAAGGCGTGGGACCCGCGTTGGTGACATCACGTGATCCTCGCGGGGACATGCTCCGTGCGTCCAGGGTGAGGACATGCAGCTGGTTGGGAGACATGCTTCGTGCTTTTGAAGACTACAGATTTTATTGGTGTCTGCTTGAAGTGCGCATTCCACAGAAGGGAACTGCTCAGTTTAGACTGAGGTCGCACGTCCCGCGGTGTGGGATCATACTCCATTCGGGTTCAGAGCACACGGCCCGCGTGGGTCCTGCTCCCTGTGGGGTGGGGGCCTGTGGTCCGCTGTCGGTGACCTGCTCTTGAGGGGTGTGGGCCCGCGTTCTGCGAGAGTGGGGAGGTGGTGATGTTCCCCTGCCGTGTGATGGTGCGAGGCCCACTGTGGGTACGTGCTCCATGAAGAGCGTGGCTTGCGTGTCGCCGGGCACGGCATCAGCTTCTTTTGGTTGGAGGGTGCGCGGCCTTCGGGAGTTCCTGCTTTGTGTGGGATAAGAGCGTGTTTGCCAAGTCAGGGTGACCTGCTCCGTGTGGGGCGAGAACTCCAGACCTTATCCGTGTCAGGGTGTGGGCGTACGCCTCGCAGAGGTCCTGCTTGGTGCATAGTGAGGGCGCGCACCCCGCTGGGGGCCGTGCTTTGTGTGGGCTGAATGCTCCAGACTGTACTGGTGTCCCGGTTAGGGCTCTCAGTCGCTGGTTGGGCGGGATATCTGAGCACAGATAAAGGGGGTCATCCAGGAGTGCTTTCCTAGGGTATTCTGCAAATACTATGGTCGGTAAAATTCGTGTCCGAGGGACGTTGGTTTTAAAAATTCAGTTTATGGTGTCTGGCGTTTGCTTACTCGGAAAACTTCACTGCAGTTAAGCAAAGTGCAAAAAAATGTATTGGATCTCTACGTAACCCACCAGGTGGTGTGTGTATTCTTTTCTGTTTTGCACCATATATTTTGTCTCGCGTGTTTTTAAATCTGAAACCTGAAATCCTTCCCCTGCCCCGGTTTTTCAGGTTTGGATTTTACACCACAGGTGCGCAAGCTGCTCTCCACGTCGGAATCCAGCTTGCTGCTCATTTCCTATGGCCCATGAGCTAAGAGTGGGTGTACATCTTTAAATGTTTTTTTTTTTTTTAAATCGAAAGAGGAATAGTATATGTTGCCATGTGACTGTCACATGACGTTTAATTGTCAGTGCCCATGAGTAAAGTTGATGGGAACGCAGCTATGCTGTGCGTTTGTGTGTTGTCTAGGGCTGCCTTTGCCCTGCAAATGCAAAGTTAAGTTCTGGACAGAAAAAGCCAGAAATATTTACTATCTGGCCCTTTACAGAACAAGTTTGCCAACATCTGCTTTAAATTATAGGATGACACTTTTTACAGACATCTAAGCTAGATTTTGCCATTTTGTTTAACTTTTTATGTTGGAAAATTTCCAGCATATTTGAATGTAGTAAATGATATATAAATGAATAAAATAAATTCCTCTTACCCTTCATTCAGCTCATCTACACACCCCCTCATCCTCCTCACTGGATTAATTTTAAGCAAATTCCAGAACTTTTATCATTTCATCCCTACGGATTCCAGTGTACAGCTCTAGAAGACAAAGACTCTTAAACATATATAACCTTAATATCATTATCACTTTAAAATGATTAAAACCAATTCTTTAATGTCATCAGTGTATGTTTAGTTGTATCGTAAGTGTTTTTGTTGTTTTTTGTTTTTGTTTTGTACAATAGATTTCTTTGAATCGGGTCAAAATACTGTCCACACTGGCAATTGGGTGATAGGGGCTGACCATTTTGGAATCATGTATCTGCAGAATGTTTGTCCTTGAAGGCTGTTAGGTATTTGCTAACTGCCCTACATACCCCACCTTGTGCAAGTTTCTGGGCACAGGGCTGTGTGTCTAGGGCCCAGCTATTCTGTCCCCTTACCCACATTGCCAAAAACGTGACTGAAGGCGCTCAAGAAACTTGACTTCAAATAAATGCATTGCAACCTCAAGTTACTTTATCAGACTTGAGGATTAATACAGGGAAGCAATATTTCCTTTTTATTTGGCGTAAAATCACTTGCGTGCAGGCTAATTCAATCAAAACTGCTTTTCTTCCTGATTCTACTAAGTCGTTTTGGAAAAGCATCTTAATAGTAACTTAGTTTCTATAACTTGAATATCTGGAAGTAAATGTGTACCCAGACATCTTTTGAGGGTTAGTGAATTATTATGCGTACATCCTTTAGCCTTAGAAAGGGTGGTGGATAGTGTTGTGAGGAAATGAGGAGAAAGCAGAAGTCAGAAGAAAGCTGGTGACCTGTCCCCTTACAGAAAGATAAGAAATACGATGCCTACCTCATTGGGCTTTTATTGAGCTCAAAGGAGTGCTATGTGCCAAAAATTATGTACAGAAGAAAGGCATTATTTTTATTAGCAGTGGCTTGATAATGAGAAATAGTATGTCTTAGTGTCCCCAGTTCTCCTTTAGTAGTGTATTACATAGTGTATGTTTAAACAAAGGGTATTGTATTACCTAATGAAAAAAACATAATATGTACCGTAAGTGTGTGCGCTGTTTTAAGTAGCATTAGATATTTGGGTCTAATAACAAGGGAAACTCACAAATAACAAATGTAAAAAGCAAATTATTGAGAGCTAATTTGTGAAAATCTTAAATGTATTTTTTTAAAAAGAATGAAGGATTTATATATTCAAACTTCCAAACTGTGCTTTATGAATAATTCATTTTCAAATGAGGTATAATTAACATGGACATTAAAATTGCAGCTGAGAAATACAGATTGCTCTTCACAACATCACGTTGCAATGCCAAGCAAACAATATAATATATATATATATATATGGATGAGACTGTAGCCAAAAATGGTTCAATTTGAAATCAAAGTGCATGGGATTGCCTTGCTATCATAAGAGTTATTTCCTGAGTAATGCAGTATATTTTCTTTCTCTCTCTCTGCACACTCCAATATGTGTAGATTTTTCTAACTTCCTTCAATTCCCTTCTCTTCCCTTCCATCCTCTCCCCTCCCCTTCCCCTCTCTTCCTCCCTTCCTTTCTATCATCTATCTCTATCTGTCATGCTTATCTACTATGTATCATATCTTCCTAGCTTCCTTACTATCATATCTGTTGTCTGTCTGTCTGTCTGTCTGTTAATCTATCTGTCTGTCGGTCTGTCTGTCTATATCTATATCTGTCCATCTATCTATCTGTTATCTATACAAAGCAACTAAAGTCAGCTTTAGATTTGAATTAGAATCAGACACCAAGCATCATTTAATTCTCACGTAGGTATCATAATACGTTCTTCGGTGTTGTTCGGACTCCCAGATTTCGTTGAGAACATCTCCGATGTGAATGGAACAGACATCTGGCCTGCCTCTCTCTGCATGGGGAGTGCGGTAGGTGCGCCCACCTTTGTCCCCCTCTCCACCCTACTTGCGTTCTTGTCACACTGCTGTCCTCGAAGTGCAGCCCCAGCAGCCCCTGGGCATATGCTAGAAATGCAAAGTCTCAGGCCATGCCCCAGACCTACTGATCAGGAACTCTGACACGAGCCCTGCCAGGTCTATGTTTTAATAAACCCTCCAGAGGATGCTAATACACACGCAAGTGTGGCTTCTCCACCCGCAGCCCTGGAAGCACAAGTGTGTGCCCTTACCATACTTACCCTAAACGGAGCCACAAGCACACAACAATATTATCAATTAAGTTAAGGAAATATATTTAAATATACATAATGGTAACATATAAATATTTTATATTTAACTTATATCACACAAACATTTAATATTCAAACATATTATGTTACATATAATAATAACATATACTAAACATATTCATGGTTTATAAACCATGAAATAAATAAATATGTATAATACACATGCACACGTTATGCTCTGTTCACCAAGTGGATGCTCAAGGGAGTGATGTAAAGCTTACCCAGGTGGTGCTGATTCTCTGTCCTGGAGCAGAATTGCCCGCTTCCTTCCTTCCCTTCCATGGCCTCCTGATGAAGCATCTGTCTCAGCCCCCAACGGCAAGGCTTACTGATCTTCCAACACCCTGAGCCCCCTTCCATCCCCTTCTACTTGGAACGACTTTCTGAGTCTTTTCTGCCTGAACTCATTCGTTCCCAGAGAAAAAGCTTCTACTTCCTAGCCCCTAGAACCCTCATGGCAGTTTAAACTGCACTTCTTAGAGCCTTGTCTACTGTGCCTGCAAGTGTGCCAGAAAGTGGGTTTGTCAGTCAGGTCCAGCTGAGCAGACAGAGGATAGAGGCCACAGCCTGCCCTCAGTTCCAGACCTACGCCAAATGTGTGCCAGGAGCCGTCCTGTGTTGCCTGTCATCTCACGGATGGGCTGGACATCTCCTGCCTGTCTGAGGGAGCTTTGATGCTGGGCTCTTCCTGGTTGCAGATGTGGATCCAGCTGCTGTACAGCGCCTGCTTCTGGTGGCTGTTCTGCTACGCAGTGGATGCCTACCTGGTGATATGGAGATGGGCAGGACTGAGGAATGTGCTGCCAGAATGAGCTGGGATTTCTGCCCTAGTTCCATCTCATGAGGGAAGGGTGGAGCTACCACCGAGCATTTGAAAGTGTTAAGGCAGGTGCCATCAGTCAAACTGTCATCTGGCGCCTCCACCCAGAAATATCTAGGATAGCTCATTTGTGTCAGAGGCCAAAGGCAGATTCAAAATATTGAGGAGTTCAAAACCTTGAAAATAAATAATTCAAGAAATTAAATATTTGGTACTGAAGAAATACTAAGAAACGATTAGTGCAAATATAAGCAATTTTTGATTGTATATAAAGGTCGGAGGAAAAACATTCTTCTGATAATATATTGACACTTTATGCTAAACACAGAATTGAGACACTGGAGTTTCAGGTGGCTGTCAGGAGGGGATCACACAGTGGCTAATAAGTTGGGCACTGGTGGCTTTGAACTCCTGCCCAAGTGCTCGGTAGCTGTGTGACTGTTGGCAAATTGCTTAACCTCTCTAGACCTCTGTTTTCTCAGCTGTTAAATGGTACCCACCTCATAAGGCCACTGGCAGGAGCAAGTAAATGCAGTGAAATATGTACATGAACAGTGCCTGGCACATAGTAGGCTGTCCGTAGGAGTCGCTGCTACTGTAGCTGGGATGTGAATGTGTGTTGAGGAAACAGCAACACACAAGAGAACTTGTGTGACAGACATGCTGGACGCAGAAGGGCAGGGCGAGCATCCAGGTCTTCTGGCTCCAAGTCCAGGAAGCATTTGTCCCCCACCAAGTTCAGGGTCCGCTCGAATCAGGGCCCCTTTGGATGGAGCCCCTGCGTGCTTTCTATCAACAATTTTACAAAGTTCACACGTTAAAAAGGGTAAAATCCAGCAGTTTTTAGTATATTCCCACTGTTATGCAACCATCACCATCATTTAATTTTATGATGTTCTAAACATCCCCAGAAGAATCACTGTGCCAGTTACCAGTCATTCACCATTCTACCATCCTTCCAGGCTCTGGCAACCACAAATCTACTATCTGTCTCCATGGATTTGCATGTTCTGGACATTTCATTTAAATAGAATCATAAAATATGTGACCTTGTGTGTGTGGCTTTTTAAACAGCATAATATTTTCAAGGTTTATCCATGTTGTAGCAAGTGTCAGTACTTTATACCTACTATGGTGTGAATATTTGTGTCCCCCCAAATTTGTATGTTGAAATGGTCTTAGGAGGTGGGGCTTTTTGGGAGGTGATTAGATCAGGAAGGTGGAGTCCTTGTGAATGTGGTTAGTGCTTTTATAAACGAGACCCCAGAGAGTAGTCTTGTCCCTTCCACTGTGTGAGGAGACAGAAAGTGTCATCTGTGATCCAGAATGGTCCCTCAGCAGACACTGAATCTGCCAGCACCTTGATTTTGCACCTCCAGCCTCCAGAACTGTGATAAATATAACATCTGTTGTTGATAAGCCACCCAGTTTTTGGTATTTTGTTACAGCAGCCCAAATAGGCTAAGGCAATTCCTTTTTATTGCTGAATAGCATTCCGGTGTATGAATATGCTATATTTTGTTTTTTTCAT
Organism: Cynocephalus volans; assembly: GCF_027409185.1. Classification (NCBI taxonomy): domain Eukaryota; kingdom Metazoa; phylum Chordata; class Mammalia; order Dermoptera; family Cynocephalidae; genus Cynocephalus; species Cynocephalus volans. The sequence continues at coordinate 5,858,196 of NW_026902463.1, read as the reverse complement.
TTATCAGTTGATGAGCATTTAGGGTGTTTCCATTGTGCTTAGTATTAGGAATACTGCTTCAATGAACATTTGTATACTAGTGTTTGTGTGAACATGTTTTCATCATATACTCCTGGATATACACCTGGGAGTGGAGTTGCTGAACCACATGGTAACTCTAGGTATAAACTTGTAAGAAACTGCTAAACTGCCCTCCAAAGTGACTGCGCCATTTTGCCCGCAGTGTATGAGATCCAGTTTCTCCCCAGCCTCGCTAACACTTCTTATCTGTTCATTTGTTTTAATTTTAGCTGTCCTAGGGTGGGTGAGGTGGTAACTCATTGTGCTTTTGATTTCAGCAGTTCCTAATAATGTTGATCATCTTTTTGTGTGCTTGCTGGCCATTTGCATACCTTCTTGTAGAAATGTCTATTCAACTGTTTTGCCCATTTTTAAATTGGATTATTTGTCTTTTTATTATGGAGTTGTAAGGGGCCATTATATATTCTAGATACAAGTACCTTATTAGATGTGTGATTTGCAAAGTTTTTCTCCCATTCTGTGTGTTGTTTTTCCACTTACTTCATGGTATCGTTTGAAGCACAAGAGCTTTTCATTTTCATGAAGTCCAATTTAAAATTGTTTTTCTTAAGTTTATTATGCTCTTGCGGTCGTATTTAAGAAACCATTGCCTAACCCAAGGTCACAAAGAGTTATACCTATGTTTTCTTATGGTTCAAACACTTCCATTCGGTCTGCATTAGTCTATTTCTGCTGCTTATAACAAAATCCACAGAACTGGACAATTTATAAAGAACACGAAATTTATTGCTTACAGTTTCTGAGCCTGGGACATCCAAAGTCCAGGGAACACATCTGGTGAGGATCATGGTGGTGACTTCAGTGACGTGGGGTATCACCTTGTGGAATAGCAGAGCAGAGAAAACAAGAGACAGAGACCAACTTCCTCATTCTCTCTCCTTTTAAAGCCCTCAGAACCACGCCTCTGACCACCATTACTAATGCATTCACTACTGCACGGTCCTACAATCTAATCACCTCTTCAAGTCCCCACCTTCCAATTACCATAATAGGATTTCCTACTGCATAACGGTCACAGTGGGCGCCAAGTTTCTAATACATGAAACGTGGGGGACACGTTTCAAGCTTCAGTGAATTTTGGGGGGACATAATTCAAGGCATTACAAAGTCTATTTAGGTCCATTTTAAGTTAATTTTTGTGTACAAGTGAGGAATGAGTACATCGTTATTCTATTGCATATGGGTTTCCCTTTGTTCCAGCACCATTTTTTGGATAAATTCACTTTTAAAACAAACATCAGTAAACAAATAGAGATTATATGCAGATTGTAGAATATATTGAGTAGTCTAGCTAGATCCCTGTTCTAAAATCATTGACGTCACTTATATGTGTCACATGATCATTATCTTTGATCTCTCTCGCCTTTCTTTTAGTGCTTACTTCATTATCTATGGTTTTTCCTTCCTTTTTTTTTTAACTTATATACCAAATACTTACACATCTGTATAGAACACAGATATGCCTGGCTGTGAAAATCCTCCCGAGAAGATGGTCAAAACCAAAGGCAGCCAACCAGGTGGATCAGTGAGGATCCACAATTTTCTTTTGTGTGTGTGTCCTTGTCTGGTTTTCGATCAGAGTAATGCTGGCCTCATAAAATGCGTTCGGAAGTATTCCTCCTCAATGTCTAGAATAATCTGAAGATAAGTGGTATCAACTCTTCTTCAAAAGCTTGGTAGAATTCAGCAGTGAAACCATCAGGTCCTGGACTTCCTTTTAATGGACGATTTTATATAACTGATTCCATTTCCTCACTTGCTTTTGGTCTGTTCAGATTTTCTATTTCTTCATAATTGTATTTCTTCAGGAATTTATTCATTTCCTCTGTTATCATATTTGTTGGTGTATAGTTATTCATAATAGACCCTTATGATCGTTTGAATTTTTGTGGCATCACCTATAATGTGTCATTTTTTATTTCTCATTTTATTTATTTGAATCTTCTCTTTTTTTCTTGGTTAATCTGGCTAAAGTTGGGCCAAGTTTGTTTATATTTGGAAAAAACAACTCTTCGTTTAATTGACCTTTTCAATTGTTTAAATTTCTATTTCATTTATTTCTACTCTGAGCTTACTAACTTCTTTCCTTCTGCCAATTTCGGGTTTAATTTGTTGTTCTTTCTCTAGTGCCTTTAGGTTGTTTATTAGAAAACTTTCTTTTTCTATAAAGGAATTTAGTGCTGTAAACTTTCCTCTCCAAACTGCTTTTGCTGTGTCCCATAGGTTTTTGTATGATATGTTTCCATTCTCATGTGTGTCATAAAACTTTTTAATTTCCCTTTTAATTTCTTCATTAAACCAATGGTTGTTTAGGAGGGTATTGATAAATTTCAAAGTATTTGTATAGTTTCTAAGTTTTTCTTGTTCATTCTAGCAAATGCTGTTGAGTAGGGTATGGATAGGGCCAGAGGAAAGGTAGTGATCCAGCTGGATGAACAGGAAATGTGGGTGTCACAGAGCAGCTGCACAGCATGTCCTCAATATGCCCGCTAGTGGGTGGATAAGGGGCATGGTTTTTTGACTAATTTAGACTGTGTTCTCGTGCTGGGCTAACCGATGACATAGTCAAAGGAATCCTTGGAACCTGACTTTGCTCAGATCTTTATCCATATCTCCACACAGTTATGTGTCACTTAATGTTGAGGATCTGTTCCATGAAATGTGTCATTAGGTGGTGTCATCACTGCGTGAACATCATAGAGAGTACCTACACGAACGTAGATGGTATAGCCTAGTACACACTTAGGCTATATGGTATACTCATTATAATCTGATGGGACCGCTGTCGTGTATGCTGCTCATTGTTGGCTGAAATGTTGTTATGCAGAGCATGAATATACGTGTGTGTTTGTGTATTTTTTCCTTTTTGCAAAAATTGTTGCAGCATGCATTGAGGTCACAAGACACCCAGGTATAAAATAGAAAAGACAGACACGATTTTCTCAGGACCCTGTGGACAGCTCAGCCATGTGACATTTCCTTTCACATCAAGATTAAGTATCCCTTTCATTCTAGAAGAGCTGTTCCAGAAAGGATCTGGATTTGGACTTTTGGAGTCACAAAGCTGCAGATGCACTTAGAAAACCCTGTGACCTTGGTATCTGGGTTGCCCAGGGGTCTCTGATAGTTGTTGCTGTACCTTCTTAATCTCGCCTTGAGCATTCTCTCCAACCTGATGAGGCACAGCTCCACCTCTCATTCTAGAAGCAGAGAGGCTAGATACTTGCTTTTACATCCTCTCTTGCAGCTAGAGCAGGGTGCATGACTTGACAGTGCCAGTCAGATATGTCTCCAGAGTCTCTGAGTTAGAAGTGAGTGCCCAACGGAATGGGTGGCAGAGAAGCGGTTCTGAAGGAGCAGTGGCAGCAGTAGTGGCAGCAGGCAGGTCTGTGCTGGGAGGTGCATTGAGTGTGCTTTGAGGGGAGGGTCCAGGGTCCAGTTTCAGGGTGTGGGCAGTATCCACTGCTTTCTTTGTCATCCTCTTGGCCAAGATTTGCAGCCTGATGTTGGCAGTTCTGTGTAGCTGCCATATTGGTTCCCAGAGATTCTCAGGCTGCCGCAATCCCTCTCAATAATTTTTGGTTTCCGTTAGCCAGTCAGTTTCTGCAGCTTGCAAATCAGAATCCCGACTTATCTGATTATGCAGTGAAAGGGACCCCTCCAAGACAGGACACTGAGCATCACCAGCGTACGCCCAGAGCATGATGCTTTTGACTGGGGTGAGCTGCGAGAGGAAGAGGGTGAGCGGACACCTTCTCACAGCAACTCGACACTCACTGGGCATGGAGAAATGCACATCAGAGACGTCGTGTATAAAGTCGACCTAGGGAACAAGGAGACAATGATTGAGCAAGCAAAGGAAGAAATGAGATAATTGGCTTGGGGCCATTTCTGTGGAAGCCTCGTTGCTGCAGGGGCCGTAAAGTCACAGGAGGCTTGTTTTGTTATTGTTTTCACGATGACCGACGTTAGAGCACGTTGAGATGCTAAGGGGAATGATCCCGTGGAGGGAACACGATGATGATAGTGGGATGGAGGGACAACTGCAGGAGGGACGTTCTCTCTTCAGGGAGAGCAGGAAGTGGGACATATAGCCAGGAGTCTGGGCTGGTCTGTGAGGATGAGGCTGTGACAGAGGGGAGTCTGGCTCTAAAGATGAAACTGTGACCATGAGACAGCTCCCATCTGACTTTAATTTACTGGCCATTTTATCAGCCAGTTTAGTTGTCACACCATCAAAAGCTTTAAGTCTACTCATCTCCCCCAGTACAGAGTAAGATATCACCATCATCGTCACCGTCTACTACTGTGCAGTGATGGTAGGATATATACACCCAGCTACTGTCCTGAGTGTCTCTGAATAAGTACCTTCTGCTTGAGGACAACTATATTCCTAACCAAGGCCTCAATCTACAGAGTGTTAACATCAAGTCAGGTCACTGCAAACACAGCATTCGTTCTCAGAATCTCTTTAGCTTCTTCTTCTAAGAGTTCTTCCTGAAATAACAGGAGTGGAACATTCTACTCTTAACTTGGTCTGGCGAGCTTCTGGCAAAATAATGCTCTTGAATGAAGCCTAAAGCCACGTGGTTTGTGGGAGGCCACCTTTGTCACTTATAACCCCTCTTCCCAATTCTGGCGGTGACTGGCTGGCCACTCCACTACCTCCGAAGCTGGTGTCTTAGGGGACTCACTATATACAATGTCAGGTCAAGTCTGGCTGTGGCTGGGGGAACCTTTATCCCTGCTTGAAATTCCTGCCCATGTAAGCCCTGAGTTGAAGGAATAAACCAAGCCCAAGTTCCAAGATGAACTCTTTCCCTTTCCTTTCTCTGCTGTCAGGAAAACCTTCAGCAAAGCCAAGTGCCTGAAGCCATCTCAACACGTGCCTTCTCCCAGTCTCACTTAAAAGTGCCTTCTCCAAGTCTCACTTAAAAGTTCTATCTCGGCCCCTTCAAAAGGGAGCTACGACGTTCAATGCTCCAGCAAAACGTCCTGTTCTCTCTGCGTATGAGGAAGTTCTGCTGCTGTGCTGCTGCCTCAGTGACAGCGGGCCAGGCTGAGTTCAGGAGCCGAGGCTGGGCTGTGCAGGCGTCCTGTCCTTACCTCGCCAGCATGATGTTGGAGTTGGGGTTGCTGGTGGCCTGCCTGGTGGGACTCCACTTGATGGTGTATATCTCTTTGCTGTGAGCTTGCAGGTCGTGCACACACGTGTCCTGCTTCATGCTCCAGATCTAGAGAACACAGTGGTAACAATATGAGTAAGCTATGTCCCTCCAGTGAGCCAAGAGACTGCTGGCTGTGAACCGTACACAAGCCATTGGAATGTCCCACTGGAAAAAACTGCAGGTCATTGCCCAGGAAGGGCTGGGACTCCTAGCAGGACCCTTGACTGGTACATCAGAGTTCACTGGGCGAGAGCTAATCTGACAGTCAGTAATGGGACAAATTATAGAGGAAGGAAGAGGACTCAGTACAGATAACCCCCACATGTGAGACTTGCGTTCAGTACTGTGGGCTGTTTAGGGTAAAAGAGCTCATCCCTACAGATGCCAACTTTACCTTTAATGTCATGTCATCAGAGTAGGATGCTAGCAACATTCAAGAAGGATCCCATTTAATAGCATTGACCTCATTCTGAAAAATAGAACGGGTTTGGAAAGGATATCAAGGCCTGAGAACAGATCCACTGGCTATCCAGCAGGGGGCAGTAGCGCTCTGTCATCATGGTGGCCGTCCACCAGGGGGCAGTAGCACTCTGTCACCCTGCCGTCCACCAGGAGGCAACAGTGCTCTGTCATCCGGACGACCATCCACTAGGGGCAATAGTGCTCTGTTATCCCAGCAGCTGTCCACAAGTGGGCAGCAGTGCTTTCTCATCCTGCTTACCGTCCAGCAGGGGGCAGAAGCCCTCTGTCATCTGGCCGACCATCCACCAGGGGGCAATAGTGCTCTGTCATCCCAGCCGCTGTCCACCAGGGGCAATAGTGCTCTGTAACCACTCTGGCTGTCCTCATGGGAGCAGTAGCACTCTCTCATCCTGCCTACTGTCCACCAGGGGGCAGTAGTGCTCTGTCATCCCAGGGGCTGTCCTCAAGGGGGCAGTAGCATTCTCTCATCCTGCCTACCGTTCACCAGGGATCAGAAGCGCTCTGTCATCATGGTGGCCGTCCACCAGGGGGCAGTAGCACTCTGTCACCCTGCCATCCAGCAGCGGGCAGTAGCACGCTCTCACCCAGCCATCCACCAGGGGGCAACAGTGCTCTGTCACCCGGCCGACCATCCACCAGGGGCTATGTTGCTCTGTAACAACCCTGCCTATCCTCAAGGGAGGAGTAGCACTCTCTCATCCTGCCTACCGTCCATCAGGGGGCAGTAGTGCGATGTCATCCCAGTGACTGTCCACAAGGGGGCAGTAGCACACTCTCTTCCTGCCTACCGTCCACCAGGGGGCAGTAGTGTGATGTCATCCCAGTGACTGTCCTCAAGGTGGCAGTAGCACTCTCTCATCCTGACTATGGTTCACCAGGGGCCAGTAGTGCTCTGTCATCCTGCCATCCACCAGGGGGCAATAGTGCTCTGTCATCCCAGTGGCTGTCCACAAGGGGGTAGTAGCACCCTGTCACCCCAGCAGCTGTACACAAGTGGGCAGTAGCACTCTCTCATCCTGCCTACCATCCACCAGAGACTGCTGCTGAGGGCAGTAGCATTCTGTCATCCTGCTGGCCATCCTCCAGGGGAAGCAAGATTCTGTCATCCTGCTGATCGGCCACCTGGGACTTTCCCCAAAAGCAAAGCAAAGAGCCTGGGAGGCCATGCGTTTTCCTTTTTCATCACTTTGCCTTGTTCATTTATATAAAAGCACAGCCATATACCACAAATGAGCAGCCACCCTCATCAATATTTCTTGAAGGGAAAAAATTCCATACTAGGAAGGAAGCAAATGAAGAATTCACATACAGTATAGGTAGCAAATAAAAACACCAAAACCACAGCTGTTTTAAAACTGGACATGGAAATCACTTCCCTGTGCATTTTTAATGCTACAGCTACTGCTTCTATCTAAATCTGCTACCTTTTTCTGGCAAGTGGCAGTGGCCGGGGGTCAATGCAGACAAATGAAACCCCTCAGCCACGGTGCGGTTCCACGGGGAACAGGAGGCCCGTGTGCCCCAAGTGCACGAGCACACACCAGAGCCCAGAGGGTGGCTCTGTAAGAACACACAGGAGAAACAAAACCCACCCAAGGGGCTTGCCCTCCAGTGCAAACAGCCTGGAAATACAAAGGGCAGGGGAGTTCTACCAGGCAGCTCAGCATCCTGGGTGCACAAAGGAACAGGACTGTTCCTGAGGGCCACCAGGGCCCCGAGATCCCGAAGCTAAGCCCCAGGGGACAAAGGCAAATGTACCCGGCAGGCAAGGGAGAGGGGGACACACAGGGAACACGGTTCTACAAAGGAACAGCCTGTGGCAGAGGAACACTGTGCCGCACATGGAGACCAAGGAGAAGGTGCACCCACAAGGGTCTTTTCCTTAGGGTGACTGTAGGGCCCCATCTGCTCAGGACAATCCCACAATATTATGCCTGCTGTCCAGCCCAACAATTAACTAACTTCACACTCATAATTCATTTTCTAAATAATTTCACACACCTAAGAACTCTGGTTTGGAGGATAAATTATATGGTCACACTACATTTTAAGGAAACTGAGTTGTGAAGGGTGTGAAGCAAAGAAGTGGCAGGGCCACATCTGTGTTCCACATGGCACGGATGGCCTGGGAAAAGGGAGGAAGAAAGCCTGGAGTCCAGGGAGTGGGCTCCTGTGTGAGCAAGGGGAGGATGAAAGGGTCAGATTGGAGAGTGGCATGTGCACAGAGGTGCCTGTGATTGCCCAGGGGTGTGTAAGTGTGCAGACGTGTGTAAGTGCATGGATGTGTATGAATACATGGACAAGTGTCTAAGCAAGTGGCCATGTATGCTGGTGTGCATATGTAGATGTGAGTGTCCAGGAGTGTGAGTGGGCATGCATGTGAGTCCAAGGAGTGGGCACCTGTGAGCCAGGGGAGGATGAAGGGGTCAGACTGGAGAGGGGATAACGTGTGGACCTGTGTGTGAGCGTGCAGACGTATGCGTGCACACATGTGTGCACAAGTGAACATGAGTGTGCATGACTTTGTGTGCATGTGAACAAGTATCCATAAGTGTGAGTCCGCATACGTCTGCACGTGTGTGTGAGAATGTGGCCATGTGGGGGTGTTCATACACGTACATGAGTATCCAGGCGTGTGAGTGGGCATGCATGTGAGTCCAAGGAGTGGGCTCCTATGAGCCAGGCGAGGATGAAGAGGTCAGACTGGAGAGCGGATAATGTGTACACGTGTGAGTGTGAAGATGTGTGCATGCACATACGTGCACACAAGTGTACATGAGTGTGCATGAGCATGCATGATTTTGTGTGCATGTGCACAAGTCTGCATAAGTGTGTCAGCATGTGGCTGTGTGTGGGTTTTCATACACATACATGAGTGTCCAGGCATGTGAGTGTGCGTGCGAGTACGCTTGAGTGTGCCTGCGTGTGTGCGAGTGTGTATGCATGTATGTGTGTGCGTGCATGTGCTCGAGTCTGGAGGTGTGAGTGAGTGCATGCATGTGTGGGAGTGTGGGCGTGTGTCAATGTGCACAAGGGTAGCTGGTTCTGGCTGCGGATGCTGACAGGAGAATCGATGGGTAGGTTTCTTGGGGCCCAGGAATTTGGAGCCAGTCACCATGAACTGTCTCAAGCTGAACCCTCCTGGGAATGGAGCGCCACCTCCACCCACCCGCCACTCTCAGCCCAAGTCACAATTACTAGGAAGCATCGAGAAGTGGCTCCAAAGTCTCAGGAAGAAGTAGGCTCAGCCACATTTAGCTTGGGGCTTGTTCCAACGATTAGCCACAAGGAGAGCCATTTAAAGAGCCAAGTGGTGGCACGGTGGTAAAATCCCGGGCACGGCAGCTGGAAATCACATAGCTATGTGACCTTGTACCCTACGGCACACACAGACTGCGGGCAGCACTATTAAAAGATCGCAGATCATCCAGGATTAGTGGTGAAACAAGTTTAGACCAGAAAACGCAAGTGTCCCTTTGTAACCACAGCCAGATATTCATGGGGCAATGGATACCTGTGCTCCAAAGAACCTTCTTTTGGAAGCAGGAACGCATTGGGCTGGGAGCTGAGACTGGTGGGTAGTAATGAAAGGCAAAGGCACTGAGGACAATGGAATTGAATTCCCTTAAATTGGGGGCATGATGGCAACTCCCCAGGGGCTTTGATCAGACCCCTCTGCTTTAACAACGGATCCCCAAACATAGTATTTCCATTCTCTGCTGACACTCCCCATCTATTCACTTATTACTCCCCAAACATAGTATTTCGATTCTCTGCTGACACTCCCCATCTATTCACTTATTACAAGCATCTTTTCCTTTATATCCTCGTACATTTTTTTCATAGCCTTTGCCACAAAGTCCAACATCTAGATCACCTCAGGGTCACTTTTTCTCACTGCCTTCCCGTCACTGATTTAATCCACCTGCCTAGGGTAGCTGCAACAGTTCAAGAGCAAAGGTCTGCAGAGGAACTGGTCTGCTGTCACGGCATCCTTTGATTCTAGGTAAAAAATATATATATATAAAAAGGCTCCCACATCACATTCTCATGAACTCAAGTCTGAAACTCAGAAGTCCCACTTACTTTGTGTCCTTGGAAGGTTTTGACTGGGCGGTCACAGCCAAGTCTGCATACATGAATACACATGTCTGTGTTACAGGAGGCAAAGGTAGTGTTGTGCTGCCAGTCCACATCAAGAGCAGGGGCTGTGGAGCAGGAAAGACAGGGAGGACGCTGACATTTATCAGCTGTGCACAGAGCTCACCTGACTTAGAACAATTGACAGCATGGTGGAGAAGCCATATCTAGTAACACGATAAAACATATTCCCTCGTGAACTGACTCTTTGGTTTAAAGACCTTAAAGACCCTCTCCTCCCACATTTGCAGGGACGACAAGATGCCTCTGGAGAGAGGCCCCGTGGCCCTTTCTGTGCCCCACGACATGCAGCATCTCTTGCTCCCACGGCACAGGTGAGAAAGGGCAGGTGAGGTGTGCTGGCTGCCTGCCGCCGCACCTTCCTGCTTGAGCAGTATCACCACGTTGGGCCTTTTAGACTTGCTTTCACAGACAGAGCAGGAAAAAGAAGAGGAAAAAGATTTCATAGCCTTTGCTCAAGACACCCCAATTAAAAAAAAAAAAAATCCTGCAACACATTAATGCATCCCATGGATTCGGGGATAATTAGAGTCAACAAGAATCCCATATTAGGGATGAAATTGGGTGAAAGGTTCAGGACTCGTGAGGAACACCCTCCCTGAGTCCAAGAGACCCTCGGCTCTGCTGAGGGTTTTGAGGTGACTGCCCTCTGGTCACTCCCCGCTAGATCTCTCCATGTCCAAGCTTTCCCAACTCCTTGATCTAGTGTGAGCCCTGCCCCTGAAGGGACCTCAGAAGTAACGACGATGGGAACAATACAAAGGTTAACTAATGCTGCACTTTAGTTACGTTGTCATTCTCTACTTTCTGGGTTCCTTGCTGAGACAGCAGCAGGAAATCCAGACAATTTCCAATGCACCGAAATGCCCAGGGCCATTGTTAAAAGCCCAGCCCTCGTTCTGTCCTCAGAGCCAGTGCCCCAAGATGTTGGAAGAACACGTAAAGACCAGGTGGTGAAGGCAGAGCGGCCAGACTCCATCCTTGTTCTGTCCATCAGTCAGGTCCTGGGGTCTCAGCTGCACACAAGGATGTTCTGATAAGCCCTCAGGGGATGCTGAGCATGGAGTGAGACAAGCCATCTCAGGCCGTCAGCACAGCTACCAGCCAGAGAAGGGGTACAGATGTGTTAGTCCCCATGGCTGTTGTACCTGTGGCCTCCAAGCCTCGTGCCTGTCCACTTACAAGGAGCGGGTCTGCGGCTGAGGGCGACTGCTCCCACCTCCTCTCAGGCACCCACTTGCTCAAGTGATCACTTGGCACTCCGGGGACCTCATGGCCATGCACTGCTCATGTCTGTATAGTCTCTGCTCCCCTGAGGCACTCCCACTGGAACACTCCCTAGAGGCATTTACGCATCAAGTGAGAGGTGACGGCCGGAGGCGGGGGGCTCGGGAAGGAACAGCAAGGGGGAGAGGGAGCTGCTCACGTGATGTGCCCCTTCTCCGTAGGAATCTCAGCGACTCCCTTTTATTCAGGATCATCACAGGCTGCTTCTGAGAAAGAGAAGCTCTGGAATTGTGCCCTGTGCTCACAGAACCCTGACTGGGAAAGCTCATGGCCTGAGGGCTGTGAACAGTGCCTCACTAGAGCACACGTCACACAGAGAACAGGGTGCTGCCTACATAGCGTTTCGGGCCATTGTAACCAGGTAATGTCTTCAAGGGCCAGGAGCTCAGTGCTTTGAGGCTTAGCCATCAAGGTCTGACCAACCTCTTATGATACGAGCTCTCACCATTCCTTCACTGATGGGAACGGCCCCTGCCTGTGCTGTCCGTGCAAACAGTGCAGTTTGTGCTGAGCACCTGCTTGATTCTGGGAGTCTAGAATCGGGCATGGGGTCGGCAATGGGTGCCTCCATGTGACCAGCCCCAAATGAAAACCCTCAGCACCAAGTCTCTAACGGGCTTCCCTGGAAGACAGCTGACTTCTGGGGGAATTAAGCAGATCCCGTGCGACTCCCCGGGGAGCTCACGTCTGTTCTCCCTGGGACTTCATCCCTCATGCCTCTTCCCTTTGCTGATGTTGCTTTGTATCCGTTCCCACAAGAAGTTTAGGTGTCTATGCTGAGTCCTGTGTGTCCACCCAGCAGACTGCCAAACACGGAGTGGTGTCGGGGACCCCAACACAGCAGCCCTCCCGGAGCAGCAGGACAGAGAAGCCTGCCCTGGCTCTTTGGCTGGTGTTTCCAGACTCGGGAGCAGGTGGGTGTTGAGGCGTCTGTACCTTGCAAACCTGAACGACAACACTTAACATAAAATGGGTCTCCTTCCCACCAGCGAGGTTCCACAGGCTGCTCCCTCTGTGCATTCACAATTACTTTAAGGGACATTTCACAGAACTCTGAATCATTCCTTTTAAATTACAAAATCAAAACAAAACTAACCTGAAAGGAAAGGAAACTGTTGTTTGGCTTCTCCTGTGTGGGCATCCCAAATGATTGTTGTCTGCACGCCACAAACAAAGGAAAAAGTTAGTAATTATTCTTCTTGCAAAGTTTTCTCATGAAAAGTGCATCATACAAGAAAAGACAGTGGGCCCTTATTCCTTCTAAACCACCACAGTCCAATAGAGCTATTCCTTTAATTTTTCCGGGAAGCTGTAGGAAGTTCAGGATGAGGACAGGTCATATTAGTAGGAGAAGGGGAAGCAGAGGGGAGTGTTCTTTTCTCTGTAGTTTGGGGGTTTTTAGTGGCTGGCTGGTAAGGGGATCTGAACCTTGACCTTGGTGTGACACCGTGCTCTCCCCAAATAACCTAACTGCCTAGCAGTGTCCCACAGAGGTATCATGTGAGTCACTACACTAATTTTTAATTTTACAGTCACCACATTAAAAAGAAAAAAAGAAACTGGTACAATTCATTAACAGTGTATTTTATTTCACTCCAATAATGCCAAAATACTATTGTTTCAACATGTAATCAGTATAGAAAAATATTAATGAGGTATCTGACATTCTTTCTTGCCCCCCATCCTAGGACTTGGAATCACAGCGTGTTTTACACACAGCAGTTTGGACGGCCACATGTGATGACCTACAGCCACATGAGCTGGTGCCTACTGCAGCGGACACAGCAGCCTTAACTGATAACTGAGAAAACTACCCAAATCAGTGGTGATGCCCCCTCATCCCAAAACGCTAAAATACCTGTACCAAAACATATCTAAATGTCTTTCCAGCAGTTTTCCAAATGAAGAGCTGCACAAACAGACATTTCTGGAAATTCCCCTCACCGACCATCCATGAACCAGGACCACGCGATGTGAAAAAGCCATCGGATTATGCCCGGGTCAGGCTCTGATTTACAGTAAGGAAAAAGGTGATCGGCAACTCGGAACACAAAGTAAATCATGAATTCTGATGAACTTACTGATGCTAGGAACATACTTAAAGCAGCAGCCAGTGGCAGCTCCATAAATACCATTGGAATTAAGTCTTCATTAACTGGAATTTTCAACGACATTGGAAACTTTACACCTGTCTGTCAGTGGGACTTCATAAAGATTTCATTTTAAGAGCTGGTTATGTTTTCGGTTGATTGTAGAAACATTCAGAGGGATCACTCAGAGCAGCAAGTGTCTTTTAAACATGGTATTCCTACATTTGGGGTCAGCTCTAGACCACCTGTCACTGTTTGTCTGCAACTGTTTTCTTAATTTCTCAAGCACAAACAAATGTGGATTATATATTGTGAGTACAATCGGTCCTTTAATAATGGGCGGGTTAGGTTACCGACCAGGACACAGTTGAAAATCCACGTGTAACTCTTGCCTTCCCCAAAACGGAACTACTAATAGCCGACTATTGATCTGACTTGTTACCAATAACATTAACGTTCAAATAAAACATGTTTTCTGTGTTTTATATATATATATATATTATATACTGTATTCTTACAATAAAATAAGCTAGAGAAAAGAAAATGTTATTAAGAAAATCATAAGAAAGAGAAAAAGACATTTATAGCATTGTGCAGTATTTACCAGACCAAAAAAGTACCATGTATAAGTGGACCTGTGCTGTTCAAGGGTCAAACTGTAAGTAAACTCACAAATGTCTGATACATTTTCACATACTACAATCAGTCACTGGAACATTTAGTTGACGTTTATGTTAAATATACATTGAACCAAAGAAAACATTTCACAAAAGCTTTGAGAATGTGAAATATATTTTTGTCACTTTGGGTTAAGCATACACTGAAGGTCACACCAGCATCATCATAATTTACATTTTCTCCATGGGTATTATGTTCAAGGACACTGTTATTATTCCTGCCATGATTGACTAAGGAGTAAAGAGGGACATACATGACCCAAAAGACTAACATGATTCCAAATACGCATTTTGTACTGATCGTACAGTCCGTCACCTGGTAGAGTCAAAATAAATAACAGGTGAGAAACACACAAATGAATGTACAATAAAGATCCGCCAGGTGGTAAGGTGGCCAGGAAATGATTTAGAATGCTCGGCAAGTCGGAGGGCAGAGTTACTGGTAACCAGGGACTGATCCTCCTCCACGCTGCACCAGCTGTGTGTCACTAGACAAGGTAATAAACCTCTCTGGCGCTCCAATTCTTCCTCTGTAAAATGGAATTGAACATACTAATGCCTGCTTGCTGTAAATGTTAGCGATCATTTTCATGAATTATTTTCATAATTCAAGTGGCAGTTACCAATGGCCTACTGAAGGCATGACAGAGTGCTGTGTATGCGTATTAATTGAACTAGAACATCTTGGGAAAAATTTGATGGTAGTTACACGACATATATAGTGTGTCAACCACAGCAGCTTATCTTTTCTTATATTATAATAAATTAGGCTCCCAAGTCTGAATGAAGAGTTTCTTGGCTTAAATATAGAGAAAAGGAACAAATGATTCACTGACCTACACAGTTATATCCACATACAGGTGCTGGCACTCTTTCTGTCATGGGGCCCCTGGTAAATACCTTAAACTTTGAGGTCCAATGGTCTTCTATTGCAACTCCTCAACTCGGCCACTAAGGCGTGAAAGCGGCTACCGACAATTCTCAACAAATGAGAGTGGCTGTGTATCAATAAAACTTTATTTAGAAGAACAGGTGATGGGCCAGTTATCGCCTGTGTGGGCTGTACCCTGCCAAGTGCACCTATGACTTCTCCAAGAGTGTGATGATGTTTAGAGTTCGTTTATTATTTTATATTAAATTTTACACCTTGAATGAACAGAAAGCAGTAACAGAGTAAAGTTTTCAAACTATCATGAAACCAGTGTAGTTTCTGTGGGGGAATGGTTCTATGTCTCCTTCCTCTTTGTTCTGGGATCTTCCACCCCATGATGGCTTCGAGAGGCACCTGGCTCTAAAGCCATCACATCTCTCTGGCAGCCCTGTCCAAGTGCAGAGTAAAGGAGTCCCACTTTGGCTCCGTGGCCTGTCAGGGGACAGTGCCCTGTCCCTGGGTCCGTTTTACTCCTGCTCAGGAATTGTGCAGTCTACAGTGGGAAAAAGGAGCTTATCAAATTAGGAGAGCAGAAGTCTGCTAAGAGAAAAGTGTGTCACTAACATCAGTCTAGGGGTGAAAGTTTACACAGAGCACACCCACAACCCCTGCTCTGTCCAGCCATTGATAAACACAGTCTGGAGATTTTCCTCTCTTTATCATTAAACTATGAACCTCAAAAGAAGAGACACTTTGCACAGAGGTCTGTAGAACAGTGGAATATACTGACAGAGATTACATGGTAAAATTAACACGAAGATCAAAATTACAAAAACAAAACCTATACAGGTCCTTTTGATTTCTTAAGGGGAAGGAGAAAGCCTAAGAATTCAAAGAAAACATCGTGTTATCTGGAGAATGAAAATAAACATGTATAGATCGAAAGTATTTGTTTTAAGTTAATACTCACTTTGTCTACACCAGCACTCAAAATATAATTCCCCTTTTTGTTCCATTTCAAGGCAAAGATGGGGTCTCTATGTTGGCCTAAGCTGCTGGCCAGATTACCTGTTATGTAAAACAAATACAGACAAACATGTTGACTTCAAAGTCATGGTCTGTTCACTTCACGGTTACATACAGAAGAAGGTCCTGTCCAACCTCAACACGACAGACACAGGACTACCGTCTTCCATCCATATCCTTGCAAAACGGTCATATGAACCTGTGGCCAGAAGCGTCCCATTGCTCTGCGGGCCAGAAAGAGACACAAACCCACAGAAGCAGCTTAGTAGTGGTGGCACCAGAAAAGCACACAGAAATCGCCAGGATCCCAAGTCTAGAATATTCCTAAGCCGATAACTGATGCCACATTAAGAGACTAACGGGTCATCTCTGACTACTTCAGCACACACTGCTGTTAAATTAAATGCAAGACATGTGGACCAGGAAGTGAGAAAGCCACACTGGACCCACTCAACATGTGTGCTGTCTAATTAAGGACAGAATTTAAAATACCTACAGAAAGTCATCCTAAGACTATGCAGAAAGCAAAAAGAAGTTGAACGGCATGTGTCCCACGTATAAATGCACTTAGCTGCTGGTCCTGAGCTCTCCAGGTGGAAAGTTTTCTTTCCTGGCTGCTTGTCACAGCTCCCCAGCTGAGCCTTCCGGGGGTCCCACCTTCACGCTGTGAGGTCCCCCTCTCAGCGCCATCAGGCTTGACTCGCTCATGTGTGCTCACCATGGGAAGGCACGGCCACCCAACACCCAGCTCATTCTGTGCCCGCCATGGCCTAAGCAGGATCTCTTGGAGATGGAGAGCACCTGTGAGCCCACAGCTCAGGGCAGGGCCACCACACATTTCAAGGGGCCTGGGGGGTGGAAGATGCTTACGTTCCAGTCCAGTGAGGTGACATCTTTGTTACTGGGGACATCGTGTCCCCCCTCCCGTATACATTGCCTCAGTACAAGCTGGGTAGAGTCCCCGTTGCTGTGTTCATTAAGGTTCCATATCCTGGCCGTCGAGTCTCCAGACCTGCAGAATAAAAACACACGCACGTCGGCTCTTGGTGGGAACAGCTCTTTCCCCCCCTCCCATCCATCCCCCCTCCTCTCCTCCCCACCTCCGCATTTATCAGTTTTAAATGTCTTTGATCCCCATCCCATGGAGAACACGGCGAGGAATGTCGACTTCACAATCCGAGACACACAGAGCTGTGGAGTTAACAGGACCTGCTCGGGATCTGCTCATGTCGGGAAGACGTGACACACAAGGTCAGACAACAGCACGTGTCCCTTGAGGCAGAATGCCAGAAGCGAGCAGGGGTTCCCCTGACCATGGAGCGTCCCGCCCCTGACATCCTCACCCAGAAGCCAGCAGATCGCTGACAGGGTTCCAGGTACAAATGAACACCTCGGACTCATGGCCCCGAAGGACTGTGGCTTTGTTGGGTGGAATCTCAACGTCCCAGTCAATTTGCATGGGTTTTGAGTGATTATCTGTTGTAGGAAACACAAAAAGGCATATGGCTTATCAATAAAAAGGAAACTCATTCTCAGGGGGCTTCTGTTTTAGGAACACCTTGTTTTTATGTACTAGGCGATACCATCTCTGATGATTATAACTAAATCATGGCTTTGTGTGATTGGGTATTTTATGTCTCTTTGTATTTTGCCAGTGTACAAACTTGAGTGAGGAATACACTAATTTATTCCATAAAACTGGGGCCAGTCAACTATGACCCATGGGCCAAAATCTATCCTGCTGCAGCCTCTCCTCATAAATAACGTTTAAGTTATTTACCGACTCCCATATATTTATGCATTACCTGCAGCGACTGATATGGGTTGAACCGTGACCCCAGTACCTCAGACGGTGACTGTATTTGGGGACTGGTTCTTTAAAGAGGTGATTAAGGTAAAATGAGGTTGTTAGAGTGGGTTATAATCCAATACAACTGATGTCCATATAAGGAGAGGAGATTAGGACAGAGACACACACAGACGGACGACCATGTGAGGACACAGTGAGAAGATGGTGTCTACTAGCCAAGGAGAGAGGACTCAGGAGGAACCAGCTTGCCTCACCTGGAGCTCAGACTTGCAGCCTCCAGGCCTGCGGGGAGAAATGTCTGCTGTTTCTGCCGCAGATCTGCAGTACTCTGTCACAGCAGCCCGAGCAGAAGAGGACAACTGCTTCTGCATTTCAAGACAGAGTTGGGTCACTGTGACAGAGACTGCCTGGCCCTGAAAGCCTGTGACAGCCACTGTCTGGCCCCTTAGGGAAAGTTTAGTAGCCCCTGCTTTATGGGAAAGAGAAGGCAGCGGTCCGATCTAACTAGCACAGAGTCAGCAGCAGCTGACAGTTTTGTAATGCTGTGTAGAGTTGAGTCTGCTGTTACATCTTCTTGTTCAGGTATTTTGGTGGAAAACCCCAGGAAGAGAAGGACTCACTTCTCAGTGGCAGGTAACCTAAGATCCACTGCTTCTGGGTCAACACATAAAAATATGAAAATTCCTGGTGACCCTGCTTGGATTGAGAAGCCTGACACAAAATCTTCACAGCCTACCCTCAGGAACAGCAGGGCTGTGAAAAAACCCTACTTCTTTTATGCTTCCCAAGTTCCCATGTGGCTGGGAGAAGATGAAGATAAGCAAAATGATCTTCCATGTTTGGTGGATCCATCCCCTGGTGATGGCGAGAGGACAGCTGGCGTCCTAGCCAGCCGTGCAGTGGGGGCCTGGGACTCTGTAGAGGCGTGCAGAGTAGGCTGTCACCTGCTCACTTATCCACAGGCGGCCATGGCATACTGCAGCCCCAACAGGCTGGTCTGCAGACCAGGCGTGAGGTGCTGAGAAGGGGGTTGAGCTGGCTGCTGCAGAAATTAAGAGCAGTGAGCGAGGGTGTGTTAGCCACGTGCACCAGCAAGAGAAGGAGGCTGGGCTCCCTGGGGCAGGGGTCAGTGCCCAGACGCAGCCTGGGTAGAAGAACTCCCACTCCCACGACCACTGCAGGGAACAGCCTCCAGAGGAAACGACCAGAGATGGGGAACGGGTAAGGAGCCGACCTCAGACCAGAGGGGTGGCAGAATGGCTCAGGTCCTTGATGGAGCACAGGCATGCCTTGCATTCTGACTTTGGGTCCCAGGACATGGCACCTCTTTTGTCTCTGTTGTTCTAGTTTTAAATAGATTTTCTGATGTGGGAGTTAGTTGGTGGAAGGTGCACCGGGCCTGAGCAAGTTTTGTGATATGATTGTCGAGCTCTGACTCATCTGCTGCATACTCTTGGGCGATTAGCTAACAGGTCTAACCTCCCGGGGTTTTGCAATGACCAAGTAAGATGATGTCTGGTGTTCGGGGCGTGGTGCCCTTGCACTGACCATGGGCTCGACTACTAGACCATAATTTGGCTGAAAACCCTCTGCATGGAAGGCTGAGAGAGATACTTGCTTATGTTGGACAGTGATCATCTGGTACTTGTCCCTGTTACACGCGAGCCTTCAGGAGCAGGGCAGCAGGATTTCATAAAATCCAGGATGTGTGTCGAGAAGGTCAGGTCTAAGGATTTAGGTGACAAACGGGGAATGTGAAGGTCTTCCGGCCGTACAGTAAGCAAGCACTGGAAAGCAACTGGTGCGAAGTTGACAGCAGGCAGATCTCTAAGAAGTCGTTGCATTCGCCCAGCTTTACAAGCACAATAAAGCGCCAGAAGCCCCACACTTAATTATTGCGTGTGCTCGTTCTCCTCCCCGTTGACCGTGGCCTCTCCGTTCTTTGGTGGATTTTGCTGGGAAACTGCTGCCGGGGCTGCCGTGTCTGCCATGGCTGCTGCTGCAGCCGCTGCTGCTGCCGCTGCGGCCGCCGCACTGGCCTGCTGCTGCGCGAGCTTCTCGCGGAACGCCTGCTGCTGCGTCTGCACCACGTCGGGCATCACAGCGTCTATCAGGGACAGGGACTCTATGGGGCTGCTGTCAAACACCGTGCCATCCTGAGAAAGTAAGCCAAGGGCAGCCGTCAGCAACCGCAAAAGAGGACATCGAGGACCAGACTCTGCCTTCCAGGTGGGAGAGGTGCAGGAAGGTGGCCCAGAAACAGAGACGCCTGGGAGCTCAGGGGCTGGGGTCGGGGGTCGGCGGCATCAAGCAGGTGCCCGGACTGTAGGGGCAGGGCAGAGGGACTCCATGGTGGGCCAAGGACCGGGAGGTGGACAAGGGGAATCGTCGATGAAGAACTAGGTATGGTGGCTGTCCTGAGGGAGACCTGATATTTGGTAAGTGTCAACCTGAACTGGGGCATTAAGGATATGTGAACGTGTCTCCTTTATTCCTAGACAAAAGTGCTATATCCCTGATGCAAGGATTCTCAACAGGGGCAGGGGTGTGTGTATGGGGGGAGTAATTTTGTCTCCTTGGAGGACATCAGGGAATGACTGGAGACATTTTTCATTGTCACCACTTGGCAGAGGGTCTACTGGCAGCTGGTGGGTGGAGACCAGGGATGCTGGTCCACATCCTCCAGTGCACAGGACAGTCCCCACTACAGAGCAGGGTCCAGCCACAAATGTACATAATGCTGAGCAGGAGAAACCCCGTCTGGTGCCACGGCAAGTGTGGAATCTCTTAGTACCCACTTTTGTGGGAGGAGTAAGTCTTTGGAAGCATCGGCCCCGATTTAGAGATGCCTGCAACATTCAGGATTTCCTTCCTGGTGCACGTGCCCATCTGATCTAATAAATTAAGCACTTGCAGCTACTTGAAACGATGCCCTGGGTTCAGGGTTTAGACCGAATACAGCCACGATACAACCGACAATGACCTCGTTTACTTCTGATTCATATTTTTCTGTTTTTTTTAAAAGATGACCGGTAAGGGGATCACCCTTGACTTGGTGTTGTCAACACCACGCTGTACTGAGGGAGCTCCAGTCTGGGCTTCTGATTCACATTTTTGTCTGAACATCTTTCGATTCTCTGGTACTATCAAAAAAATTTCTGTACACACTTAAAAGTAAGACGTGCTTTCTAAATACTCGAATCACATGAAACCCTCATTGCTCCGGGTTCTGCCTCGTGGACGGAGAAACACATTTTTGTGTGCTCTGAACTTGAGGAAGGCAGGATAGAACTGGGACACGTGGACTCATCCGTGTGGGACTCAGCTGAATCCCGAGAGCACAGATGAAGGGGCCAGGGAGGAGAAGGGATCTGTTTAAATCCCAAATAACTGACTTTCAAAATTTCTATCAAATCGGCACAGCCCCAATCTAGAAGGTGGCAGGGGATACAAGAGAATCTGTATCATTTTAATTGATGGTTTTTGTTCCATCCTTCCCCGGATCAGCTCCACAAAGAGCACAGTCGTGAAACCAGCACCTGAAGTCACTTTAACACAGGGCCATCATCTCTCTGTCCCTGACTGTCCCTCTGGTTATGCCCTCTGTCAGGCTCCCAGGAATGCTTGGAACCAGAAGCGTTTCACAGTGTGAAATTTTTTCTGAGTTTGGAATACTTGCATTATACTTACTGGTTATGCACCCCAAATCTGAAAATCCAAAATCTGAAATGCTCAAGTGAGCATTTCCTCTGAGGATCACATTGATGCTCAAAAACTTCAGATTTTGGAACATTTAGGACTTCGGATTTGGGATGCTCAAAGTGTAACAAAAACCAAACAAACAACCCCAGCTTGCTCTCAGACGCCTGCAGGAAGCACACGCGGGCTTTGGACTGGGGTCCCGAGACCCCGCTGCTGGGAAGCCCAGCCCCGCAAACATCCCGTACCTCGTTGATGCTGATCTCAGCCTCCACGTACTGCAGCCCCTTCTGCAGGATGGAGATGAGGGCGGCGGGCGGCACCAGCGTCCCATTGATGTTGGACTGGCTGATGTGGCTCTCGATCCCAAACGTGAAGGCTGAGTGGGAAAAACCTGCCACGAGAGGGAGGCCAGGCAGGTGAGACCAGAGCAGGAAGAGCGGGCAGAGCCAGCAAGCTCTGAAGGGGGCAGCGCGGATTTCAACCACGCTTCATTAACGGGGTGGCCACTGCTGCAGGACTGCGGCTTCCGATGTGGGGTCAGGCAGGCAGGAAAGGGCAGGGGTAGAGAGACGAGTGTGAGATCAAGGAAGACTGGGGAAGGGATGAGGTTCCTTCATGGGAGGACCCTTTCAGTGCTATTAAGAAGCAAAAGGGAACAGAGTGGAGGCTGCCCCACGTGCCCTGGATGGCTGTCTCTTGCAGAACTCCAACTCTGGGAGTCCCCCGACCCCTCGGTTCACATATTCTTTGCGGGAGCTCAGTGCCGCAGCCTCTCTGTGTCCCCTTCCTCCCCCAATGTGTCTCCGTTACTGCCTGTGTGGGAAGCTGCTTGGCAACTCAAAGGAATTTTGGATGAAGGTTTTTAAGGAAAAGTTCAGGAGAGCCAGGACGGCTACTGCTTGTGGATGACAGCCGCGTTGCGAAAAGAAGGCAGTGGCATGAGGCATGGAAGGAGGTGCTGGGGGTCCACATAGGGGTCTGAGGGCAGTGGGGAAGCTGCAACACCCCCTCCTCAAGGAAAGGAAAGTGGCCCCCTGCTGTCGGTGGGGGGATCTCTGCAGCTGCAGGTAAAACAGGCAGCCCAGTCTGGTGGGGCTTGATCGCCCCGTGTGGACCACAGGCGGCCCTGGGGTGCTCGAGGTCTCGTAAACCCAGGGAGGTGAATGCTGTAGGGGCATCCGAGTAACCTGGACCTCCATGCTCGGCTCCCCGGCCAGAGGTGGGGCAGGGCCTCTCACTCCGTTTCTATTGTCTGCTGATCGGGCAGCAAGGGTTCTCAAAGTGACCACTCCTCCTGACTTGGTTCTGCCCACTGTTTATGGCGACGTTGTCGGTTTGCAGGCTTAGTCCCTGGTTACCCGAGCAGGTGGGAGCCTTTCCACCTGGCCTGGCGATTGCTTCCCTTCCACCCTCCCTCAGTCACCCGAACAGAGGCAGCGGGATCAGGAGCGTGAGGGCTTGGCTCTCATCAGATGCAATATCATCAGCCCTGCTGCTTCCCGTTACACAAATCGAACTGACTTTGCAATAAACCAAAGTCTCACTAGATGGGAGCACAACTCCATGCAAGGAGGAGTCTGTGTCTGTGCTCTCCTGCCCCGTTCCCTTCTCACTTCCCTATCCACTCGCTCCTCCCCAACCCACCCCGTCCCTCCCTCATCTCCCGGTAATAACGGATGTGTAAAATAGGTAGTTTATATTGACGGGACGGAACAAACGTGGTAGATGTCATTAATTCTGCACTCAGTTGCATACAGCCCTGTAATTCTTTACAAAACCATACATAAATTAGGTTGCAAGGCTTCCTCTCTTCTGCGTTTTTAGAGGATACAAGCACAGGCCCTTTACAGTAGACATTACCTTTCCCTTCTCCCCTGTTTTCTTTCTCTTTACCCACCTTCCTTTCACTGACCCACTCCTAGCAAAACAAAACAAGCCACTCCTGCGTTCAACCAGTGACTCCCCTGTATCTCCACCATGCTCTGCAGCGTTATAGCTCCAGGCTTTCCTCGTCCAGGTTTCCAGCAATGCTGATCAATGGATGGAGGGCTATGTCTCACCCTCCTGGTATCCTGAAAAGACCTCATGCAGGGCTATGACACTGCAGTCATAATAATAATGACAGCCAGCCTTCACAGGGTACCCACTCTCCGCCTGGCACTGCTTCTGGGGCTTTATTCGAATTCACTCAAGCCTCCTGGCAGTCGTTCCCTCTGCCATCTTTCCCTTATTCCTCTGCTTCCCCATTCACAGAATAAGTCCCCGAGATCTATCAAGGGTGACTGATGGGCACACATCGCTGAGCTGGTAGGGGTTGGGCTGAGCTCCACACCCCGGCAATGGGACACAGTGCTTAGTCACTGTAAAACACTGTTGAGAAACATCTACTAAATGCTTCAGAGCACAGCATTTACTGCTGATGAGGGCTCCTGACAAACAAATCTCAGTAACTGCTGGAGCAATTGTGCAAGAGAAGTCCGGCTTCTGGTGTGCAGATGCTCCTCGACTTACAATTATGTCATATCCTGATAAAACATCGCGTGTTAAAATACTGAAAGCCCAAAGTGCGTTTAATACACCTAAACCACCAAACATCACAGCTTAGCCTCGCCTGCCTTAAATGTGCTCAGAACAACTACTTTAGCCTACAGGTGGGCAAAATCACCTCATGAAAAGCTTGTTTTATAATACAGTGTTGAACATCTCACGTCATTTACTGAAAATCATATTTAAAGAAAAATCAGAATGGCTGTATGAGAACTCAAAGTACGATTTCTACTGAATCACATTTGCACCACCGTAAAGTCAAAAAGTCATAAATTGAACCATAGCAAGCCAGGGACTGTCTGTATTTCACTCATTCACTCACTCATTCATTCAAACGTTCTCTCAAGCAACACCGGGCCACAGAACTAATGTTTAAGGATGCATGCTCCGAGAAGCACAGCTGATCCTGACTGCATTGCTACCTTTAGCCAAATCTGGGAGCTTTGTACTCATTACCTAGATCTTTACATCAGCTGTTCAGAGCCGGTACTGTCTTTGTTTTACACATAAGAAGGAAAAATATTGGAGAAATTAGGTAACTTGCCCAAGGTTCACACCTGTGATGAGAGGCTGATCTAGAATTTGAACCCTAGACCACGTGATTCCAAGATTCATCCTTTTACCCTACATTGTAAGACCCGCAGGCACAGGAAGCAGAATTCCTGCACCCTCTAGGCTGACGCAGATGGCACTCCCACCTGCTGCCCGGCTGCACGGCTGGCAGCTCAGAGCTGCAGCATCATTGCAGGGCCAGATAACATGGAAACGGATGCAGAGCCCATTTCTATTTCTAACCACAGACCTGAGTACGCCCCTTATTTCTCTCTTGCTCTGGGGTTTTAAGTGTTGAGTATATTGTTTGACTGCATCACTTTCTTACGTTTACGGGATGATGCTCTTTTGTGGGGATTCCAACTCTAGACTGCATTGATGACGGTACTGAGTTGAGTCTTCTTGGAAAAGGGACGGAGCAGTAAGATGGGCTGAGGGTCTAGGAGTCTGAGCTGAAAACTCTCTGCTAGAACGAGTTTCCCCATGGCAGCCGAATGACGAGGAAAAGGCAGGATAAAGATCTACAGGGTACCATTACCTTGAACATTTTTGATTAGCCTGGGTCTTCTACTGGAGACAGCGGGTAATCATGACTGGAAATTAGGCACCTCCATAAAGACTCGCAGTCTGTACGTTCCACATCCCTATTCAAAGAAGTTCTCCTAGTTGCTTAAATTCATATTAGTTGCATCTCTTTGGATGGATCTGTATACGAACTCTAAATCAATGGTTTTTCAGTCCATTAACTTGTAAGACTTTCTCGCTGAGTCCTGGCCAGTCTGATGTCATCGAGACCGGAGGGGGGCTCGATGGGGAAGACATTGGGGACAGTCACGATTGCTGGCTTCTATGTGTGCCCTGTCATCGAGCATCTGAGCCATGTCACTCACTGTGCCTGGGCCTCTGTTTCCTCTTCTGTACTTTGGCAGTAAACGGGACCTCAAGGAGCCGGCAGAAGAGCCAGATGCAAGAGCAGCTAGACCCCAGACACTTATGGGTCAGGACAGAAGACCACGAGCTAGAGGAAACATCAATTTTTGCATTTCTTTGTTGGTACAATGAAGATGTTGGATGAAACGGCTGCTAGGACTCTTTCCAGTTCTGATATTCATTCTGCATCAGGGAGGTGTCTGCTATGGTCTGAATGATGGTGTCTCCCCAAATTTCATGTTGGGAACTAATACCCATTGTGACAGTATTAAGAGGTGGGGCCTCCGGGAAGTGATTAAGTCACGTCTTCTCCATGCTCATGAATGGGATTGTGTCCTTATACAAGAGACCCCAGAGAGCTCCCTCGCCTGTTCCACCATGTGAGGACACAGTGAGAAGACACTGTCTGTGAACCATAAAGCAGGTCCTCACCAGACACGGCATCTGCCACACCTTGATCTTGGACTTCCAGCCTCCAGAACGGTAAGCAATAAATTTCTGTTGTTTATAAATGACCCAGTCTAACGTATTTTGTTATAGCAGCCTGTACAGACTAAGACAATGCCCAAGGACTATGTAATTGAGGCCTGCTCAACTACTTCCTCTTAGGCCACAGTTGCTAGATTGTGGCCACGGCCAGGTGCTGTTTAAGGTGCTGTCCTGGAAGACGTGTACTTCCAGGAAGGACACTTCTCTTCCAGGGTGAGCCGACCTCCACCACTGCCAGCGTCCCTCCCCTCCAATGGGACTCCAAGGCTCATGAGCACATCCGCTCACAGTCTGCTGGCATGGTGAGACTTCTGTACCTTGTACCTCTCAGCTGTCCCACAACATTCAACACATCTCTTCTACCCAACAAGACAAAGGTAGGCACAAAGATCAGAATGTCATTGGCAGATGCAACACTCAGGACTGCCCCAGCAGCAGGTGCAGGAGTAGTTAAAAGGGAGAAGTACAGAAAGCGTGGTGGTGGATGCATGAAAGATCCATGTGAGGGCAACGAGTCAGTGTCCTTGGTGCCTGCTGCTCAGCTATCCAGAAGGCATTACGGAAGCCAGCAGTCTTGCCAGCACTTAGCAACTGTATCCCTGATGCATCTCCACAGCAGCAGCATGGCTGACCTTTGGGCTGGATCATTCTTTGCTGTGGGAGCTGTCATGTGCTTTTGCAGCCTGTTGAGCAGCGTCCCCAGCTTCTTTCCACTAGATGCCAGTAGCATCCACTCCAACTGGGACAATCAAAAATGTCTCCAAACATTATCCAGTCGACACTGCTGTGGTTGAAAACCAATGACACAGAGGAATTGACCCCCCAAAAGACCACTATCCACAGCTCTATTCTACACATCTTTCTGCTTGTTTCTGGATTGTTGCCAATGAAAAGCAAGTCCATGTCTACATGCAATTGATCACAAACTTTAGAGAATATGAAGTAACAGACAACCACCAGGTGAGGCAAAATTATTCCCAAGGAAAAAAAGACACAATCAAGATAAACTGAGGAAGGCTTAAAATAAGGACCACATGCTATGAAGAACGGTCGGATCTTCAAAAGGAGAGTCCTGTCCATTTGAAGAGAAAATTGCCTTGGTCTCACAAGAGAGGAAACCATCTGTGCATGAGTTTGTCTCACCTCACTAGGGAATAAAAACACACCCAAAACAAACCAAGTACACACTTTGTTTCTTAAAATTAGAATACTGCCTACCTCTACCTCTTTCACAAATGGCTTCACAAACCATTTCAGTTGTACACTGACCCATTATGCCCAGTTAATGCAGACCTGATTTATCAGCAAACTTTGCTAAATTATCACCCTCCAGCCCTTAGAAATACTGCTTTTTTTTTTTTTCTTTTTGTGGCTTTTTCGTGACCGGCACTCAGCCAGTGAGTGCACCG
Organism: Cynocephalus volans; assembly: GCF_027409185.1. Classification (NCBI taxonomy): domain Eukaryota; kingdom Metazoa; phylum Chordata; class Mammalia; order Dermoptera; family Cynocephalidae; genus Cynocephalus; species Cynocephalus volans. Next base: position 5,830,913 of record NW_026902463.1, on the reverse strand, counting down.
GCCATTCCTATGTAGGATCCGAACTCGCGGCGGTAGTGTTGCCTCGCTCCCAGCACCACACTCTCCCGAGTGCGCCATTGGCTCGGCCCAAAATACTGCTTATTTGACAGAGAAAAGCAGACATTTAATACTCAGGCAGCTCTGAGGTTAGTTTTGCATCTTCAGCTGAAACAAATACCAAGGGCACCATATTGTGGCATTAAAAACAAAACCTGTATTGAGTATTTAACAGACTTACATACTGACAGCTATCCAGTGGGCACAGTCTGTTTATTTCAAAATGGTCTACACTGGCACTTGACAAAGTGAGGCCCGCAGGCCATATCTGGCCCACTGACTGTATGTATAAACAAAGTTTTATTGGGACATGGTCACACCCATGACTTGGTGTATTGTCTATGGCTGTTTTCATGATACAAGGGCAGAGCTGAGTAGTTGCAAAAGAGACCATACTGCCCACACCGAGGCTGAAGATATTTACTATCTGCTGCCTTACATGAAGAGTATGCTAAAGCAGTTATATACACACACATATATCCATGGTATCACTAAGCCTCCCAGATCCACTCTTCTCTCCGTATCCATGCTAGCCACCAGACTTTTCTCTTCTCTTTGCCACTACTCTGATCCTGGATCCTTACTCTCTCCCAACCCCTCTTTCATTCCTCTGTTTCTAACAGTCCTGATAATAACGTGATGCAACACAAAACCATCACAGCAACTTTGCTGTTTCACCGCAAGCAGCCTACTGCGCTCCTTCCTGCCTGGGCAAACCCCCAGCCTCAGCATGGTCTTCCAAACCTCCGCTGTCATCTCTCCCGTGCCTTGCTCCAAGCACATGCCTCCTTTCTGGCAGGATGACTTGGCTCATTCTGGTCTCTCAGTCTAGGTCAGCAGTTTCTCAAAGGAGGGCAGTTGTGTTCCCCAGAAGAAGACACTTGGCAATACATGTTGAGTATCCCATATTGGAAATGCTACAGATTTGGGATTTCACATTTTGAAATATTTGCATATATATAATGAGATATCTTCGGGACGCAACCCAAGTCTAAACAAGAAATTCATTTATCTTTCATATATACCTTACACAGACAGTCTGAAGGCAATTTATACAATATGTTTAATAATTTTGTGCATGAAATCCATGACCTGTCATATAAGGTCAGGTGTGGGATTTTCCTCTTTTGATATCATGTCAGTGCTCAAAAGATTTGGATTTTGGAGCATAGTGGATTTCAAACTTTTGAATTAGGGATGCTCAACTTGTACCTGGAAGCATCTTTGGTTGTCATAATGGGGGTGTGTGTGTTCGTATGCTGTAGGCATCTGGAAGGTACAGACCAGGGATGCTGCTAAACATCTCCCACTCACAAGACAGTCCACCTCAACAAAGAATGATCCGGAACAACATTTCAAGAGTGCCAAGGTTTAGAAACCCTGCTCTCACCCCTGTGGACACCTTTTCCTTCTGGGTAATTATGGCCACATCTTGGAGTCCTTTCTACACCCCAGTGTGACAGGAAGTGACTGTCACTATTGTCATAACAAAGGACTTTCAAGGAGACAGGCAAGACTTGAGTATTTAGGCACAACTGCACAACAGTTAGGAAACTGAGTTTTTAGACAAGGGTGCCAGTCAGAAAACTTTCAGCCATAAATCTATACCTGAATCAAAAAACAATTAATTATTTGGAAATATTTATAAACAGCAACAGTAAAGCTAATGACAGTGGGTGCTTACTATGTGCATCAGCCCTTTTCATGAATTAAGTCAGAGAGATCTGACAACTTACGAATTGGTCCAGTTAAATTCATGTTGCAGATGAGGAAACTGAGTCATGAAGTGGTTATGTGATTCCTTGAGGGTACGCAGCTAGCAAACATCCAACTGACCCTTGAATCCATGCTCTTAACCCACACACCATACACTACTGAAATGTGCTTTTAAACCTTTGATGACTCAAGATGGCATCCTCTTAAAAGAGGAAGGAAACCATTTGTAACATAGGGTCTAGTGTCTCCTAAACGCCCGGGCGCTTACCACCACTTAGAAGCCCCAAAGAGGAAGTAAACAGGTCATAACACTTTGCTCTGAGTTTCTGTTCTTGCAGGAGGTGGCAGGAAGTCATGAACCATGAAATACTAGACTGCCCTCAAAGGTTTTCCAGCAGAACTGCAGTTGCCTGGAACGGTGCCTGCTCTGTTCTCAAGGTTGGGGCCAAGGTGACTCAAGGTGGTGGAGGGTACTGATCAAAATAAAGACGGGAGAGGGCTGTGGAGATATAGTGGGAGCTGGGCCAGATAGCCAAGGAGAAAACACACACGGAAATACACGCTCACACTCTCTCTCAGAGTCAGAAAGAATAAACAGAAAAGGTGCAAGAATTCGAATTTGCATCCTCCCTTTGGAGCTAATTTACTACCATCACTTTTGTTCTACAGAGATGGATTGGTCTCACCAGACAACTGCATTTGCTGCCCGAGAAGCGATCCTTAGCATATGCAAACCCCAGCTTCATCAACAGCAAAATGTATGAAAACATGCTGAGAATTCTGTTTGATTTTGCAGTCTAAATCACTCGACATGTTCCTATCTGCTTTACATTTCAATGTGTGTATATATTTGTAAAAAATCCTCATGGCCCAGGGCCTGACTCCTACCCTCATTCTGTCCACATTTTACTAGAGTACAGAGTGCAGTGGTAATGTTTTCATGTGTGCAGACCTGTTCGAGATGACCCACCATACCATGGAATTTAGTGTAAAATGGAACTGCCTTAGAGGGTGTCCAAAGGCAATACCAGAAGGATCTCATTAAAACAGGGTTTCACTTCTAACATGTGGCCTGGACCCCAAGGGTGGCAGCTGACTATAGCTCGGGTGGCTGACTATTGTGGCCGGGAGCCCCTGCCAAGACAATTTTAATATCCTCTAAGCATGGGAAACATGCAGGAGGGGAAAGCGTACTCAGGTCATAAACTAGACTGCTACTTCTTCCCCGGTCAATGCTGGGCCGTGGGTGAGGGGTCCCTGTGAAGAGGCCCGGGGCTGGTGGGGGAGGCTGCTTTCCTGCAAACGCCCATGGGAAGACCAGTGGATGCAGAGGAGGGGAAACCCAGCCCTACTTCTAGTCAGCGGCTCGGCAAGGCAAGGCTCAAACAGTCTCGTCCACAGCACCACAGGGGGGTCCCCAGCAGTTTTGAACCCTTGTGCATTTGGGATTCAACGTCTGCAAATCAGGAAATAAGAGCATGGATGCCAATCTGGATATTTACTGTGGACAGCACTGTTAAACATCACAATTAGAAAAACATGACTTTGAAAATACTGAGAAAGCAATTTGGAAGACAGAGGAAATAACTCACATTTTTATACAATCAGCTCAATTCCTATCCTGACACTGGGGAATTCTCTATAGCCCCGTTACTCTAGGTATACTAATTTTTATGTATAACCCTCATGATCATAGAATACTGCATCCCTGTTCTTTTTTACCTAACATGATATAAGCATTTCCCCCAGGTGCTGATTGGTCTTGGCAGCCACCATTTAGGTTATTAACTGGGTCATTTTTTACTCAGACTACCTCCAGGTTTAGCTTAAAAAATGAATCAATGGCTTCTCACTGGACGGGGTCCAACATCTGAGCTGGTGTTCACCTGCTGCCAGACCCAGTTTCCAGAGCCTCCTCCTCTTCCCTCCCACCATGTATCCAAGGGTTCCTTCACCAAGGTGGTTTCTTCCCTACACAAGCTGGCTTAGCTGTGCCTCAGTGCCTTCCCTCAGGCTCCTAACGGTCCTGGGAAAGCTCTTCTTCCTCCTTTGCCTGAAAAATTCTAGCTCAAGACCCAGCTCAGATGCCATCTCCTCTGTGTGCCTTTTCCCGGACCCCTGGGCCCCTCCGTGCACATGTGGCAGGCACTTCTAATATTACATTTATGAGCCTGTGCAAGAGCTGACTGCTTTGGTATCCATGATCCTCTGTAGGTGGGGAGAAAACAACGAGACGTCCTCTTTTCACCCGTCCTTCTGACCCTAGTACCCAGGGCAGTGCCACCATCCATGGGACAACCCAACAAGAGTTGTGTGGAACTGAAAATTGGGACAACTGCTGTATTCTTGGACACCAAGAAGGACTCTTTCATGGCATCCATATCCCCGGTAGTACTCAAAATGATGTTAGGCAGCACGGGAGCAAACGTCTGAAATTTTAGTAGTTTATTTTAAGGTGCAAAGAACTAATGTGTGTTATGCAAACAGAACAGAACTAAACAGAACTAGTTATACTAATATCTACTGGTACATTTAAGAAGAAGTAACTGCATCAGTTTAAGAATACTAATACATATTAATAAAATTCTCCAGGCATATGCAAATACGGCAAAAATTCAGATGAAGAGGAAAGAAGTGCGTTTGGGAAATACAAGATCAGAGAGCAGGAGGACCACGGAAGTCTTCAAGGGGAAGGCAGGAAAGAATCCTCACTAGACACACACTGGCACCTGAAGGGGGAAGAAATTCTCAGATTGTATGGGGCAGGGGTTAGTAAATTACAGCTTGCGGGACTAATCCAGCCCTTTGCCTGTTCTTGTCAATAAAGTTTTATTGGAACACAGCTAGTCATATTTGTTTATTTTCAGTGGCTGTTTTTGTGTTAGAAGACAAAAGCATGGTTACAACAGGGACTGCAATATTTACTATCTGGCAGTTTACAGTTCCCTAAATACTGGTCACGGGAAGATATGGACTAGGAGATGGGACTAAGAGGTCCTTAAGAAAACAGTTTCCAAAGCCCCAACCTTTTGTATAAGGCCAGCCAGCATAAATCTAAGATCCAAACCTGACACGGATATTCAAAAAGAGACATCAGAGCCCAGTTTTTCTCAGTAAGATAAATGTGAATATATCCAAGTATTAACAAACTGAGTTCAGCTATGGAGAGGACAGAATGTCCTGGCCCAGTGAGGTTTGTTCCAGGAACACAGGGCTTAATGTTAGAAAATAAAGAAATAAATTCACCACATGAATAGAATCAAGGGAAATCATTTAAAAGAAGAAGATTCAAGAGGTATGTGAAAAAATGCTCAGCATCACTAATCATTAGAGAAATGCATATCAAAAGTGCAATGAGATATCACCTCACACCTGTCAGAAAATTATTATCACAAAGATGAAGTTTTTGGTGAGAAAAGACCGTTGTACATTGTTGGTGGGAACATAATTTAGTACAACCATTATTGAAAACAGTCATTTTTTTGAGGTTCCTCAAAAACATGAAGTTAAATTACCATGTGATCCAGCAATCCTACCACTGGGCATATATCCAAAGGAAATGATAGCAGTACGTGAAGGAGACACCTACACTTCCTGTTTATTGCAGCAGTATTCACAGTAGCCCAGATATGGAAACAACCTCAAGTGGCCGTCATCAGACAAATGGGTAAAGAAAACGTGGCATATATACATGGAACACTACTCAGCCTTAAAGACGAAGGAAAGCCTGCTCCCTGTGACACTATGAATGAACCTGGAGGACATTAAGTTAACCAACATCAGCCAGGCACCAAAAGACAAATGCTGCATGAATCTTGCTCACGTGTGGAATTTTTAAAAGTTGATCTTATAGAAGCAGAAAGGAGAATGGTGGTTACCAGGGGCTGGGCGGAGGGGGAGTATTGGGGAGATGATGGTCACAGAATACAAAATTTCTACTGTACATCATTGTGGCCACAGTTAATAAAATTGCGTTAAATTTTGAAAATCACTGAGAGTAGACCTCTCCCACAAAAAAAGTATGTGAGGTGATGTGTATGTCATGTTGTACAAGGTAAGGATATACAATTTTTATTTGTCAATTTAAACAAACAAACGAATAAAAAAGACTGCAGAGCCAGATGGCCCTTTCTGAAGGCCAGCTCTATGACCTCCCAGTGTGACCTGGGTGAGTCTGGACTTCTGCACACCTTGGGTTTCTCATCTGTAAATGAGGGATGGAGCCGTTTCTACTTCTCAGGGATTGGTAGGAATAGTTTCAACTGTGAAGAACGTCGAAGCATGCCTGGCACACAGTAAGTGCTCAATACATGTGAACTATTGTTATTATAACAAACAAATGAGGAGGGGGAATGAGCTGTCTTTGATGGGGTGGGGAGTGCATGCCTGAGGGAGTGTGGGGTGAGGGGATTGAACACAGGGAGGCAGCAGGAAAGAACTGTTTGAACACGATCCTGATGCTTTTAGATTAAACAGCACTACGGTCTGAAAGTTTGTGCCCCTCCCCCTCCAGATTCATATACTGAAATCCTCACCCTCATGATGATGGTGTTGGGAGGTGGGGCCTTTGGGAGGTCATGGGGGTGGAGTCTTCATGAGTTGGATTAGTGTCCTTATAGTAGAGGCCCCAGTGAGCTCCCTCACCCCTTCCACCATGAGAGGGCAAGGTGCCATCTATAAACCCAGTCCCACTAGTTTCAGCTTTGGGGATGTTACTTGCTCATCAAGTGTCATGGTTTCTGCCATAATTATGTGAAAGCACTTTGGAAAGCATGAAGCACTCTACGAGGGTAAAATAGTAATATTGTGTTTATAAATATTAAACTATATTACAATTTCATATAATTTTGATTCCTAATATGTCCATAATATAGGTCTAATTCAGGAATTTATTTTTTCATGTATTTTCAAACAAAGACATTGATATCGACTCGGTATGATTATATTAACATTATTCTTGCAGTCCATAATTCATCCTTTGAATAAAGAGTTATTATATTGAAATATAATAGTTATTAGCTGTTTAGTTACTTATACCTTCCCTTCTCCCATAAAAATATTTCAGGGTAATTTAGAGGCTGGGTAAAGGGCATAATGACATATCACAATTTGTATGAATGAATATGCTAATAATAAAAAATGAAAATCTGAAAAACATTTTTCAAAGAAAGAAAGATAGGTGGTCAAGTGGTTCGTATCTAGTCCACGGTGTGTCACTGTTGGATTTTTTGAAAATCAAAAGCCCTGTAGCATTTGGTTCTTTTTTAATGGTTAGCAATATTTGCTTTTTAAGTCAGTTCTAGTTCTAGGAGAATGGAAGACTAGCCTTATTCACCGGAAGTACATAAGAGCTCAAGCTGGATGGAAAGTGGTGTCGTGGGTTGTGCAGTGTAGTCGGCTTAATGAGAACACAGCCCTGCCCTGCAAGTACATCTTTTCATATTGCTGTAGTAGCTGCAATGGGCAAAGGTCCTTTGATATCACGAATAGGCCTTTGGCACTTCTTGAAAACAAAATAGAAGCCCTGAACTTTGCCCTCAATTCTCTTTTTCCTCTTTCCTTTTGGTTTATTAATCCATATTCCTTAACAAGGATGAAAACCTGACTGGAAAGAATATGGATGTGTCACTAATGAGTGTATATTAGACTCTGAATATTCACATAAAACTGTTTTCTTGTGGGGAACGTGTGCAGAGGCAGGCGGTAGGAGGCAGAGGGCTCTGACTTTGAGTGGGGCGCTCCCTGGCCTGCCTTAGCTTTACCTAAGCGTCCTGGAGGCCGAGGTCTGTACTGATTGCCCAGGGTCCCCCTAGGCAATTGTGCCAGTTCGGCTGGGGTCAGCGTCTGGGATGAGGAGTGCCCAGGTTCCAAAGTCAGACCCTGAAGTGGGCCGTCATGGCTCCTGTCCCTTCTCCGAATTGCAGATAGATCTATCATATGACCCAGCAATCCCACTGCTGGGAATATATCCAGAAGAATAGAAATCATCAAGTCACAGAAATACCTGTTCTCCAGTGTTCACACCAGCACTATTTACAATAGCTAAGAGTTGGAAGTAGCCCAAACGTCCATCATCAGATGAGTGGATACGGAAAATGTGGTCTCTCTAAACAATGGAATACTACACTGCTATAGAAAGAATGAAATACTGCCATTTACAACAACATGGATGGACCTAGACAGAACTATATTAAGCGAAACGAGTCAGGCACAGAAAGAGAAATATCACATGTTCTCACTATTTTGTGGGAGCTAAAAATAAATAAATGACTACACAAATAAACTGGGGAGGGGAAGGAAGAAGACACAACAACTACAATTCATTGAAGTCAACACGACAAGCGAACAGATATGAGGTTGTTGGCAGGGAGGGAAGAGAGGGAGATGCAGGAGGGAGGGAGGTTTCGGTAATGGGCTGCAATAATCAACCACGTTGTACATTGACAAAATAAAATTAAATTAAAAAAAAAAAAAAAACTCTACGGGTTCTCCACCATGTATGAAGTCCTGTCAATCTTGCTTCCTCGTAAATACTTCAAGCTTTTCACAGCCAAGGATCAAACTCATCGTACTTGTCCTTCAGCTCTGTGCACAAGGCTCACACTACCCCAATTTTCTCTTCATAGGACTTACACACCTTACATCCCCAGCACACAACTTTGGAGTCAGGACAGATCCCTCACTGCCCCCAAGAGGGTCCTGACATTTCTTTCCCTCGCTCATTTTGCCCCTTCCTGCGATGCTTTCCTGTTTGCACAACACCTAAATCCTACCCAGCAAGGCCCTGATAAAGTTACACTTTTTCCATAGAGATGTCCTTGATCACGTCCAGCTTCAACCCCCTTTCCTTCTTCTAAACTATTGACCCAGTCTATAATGCGTCTTAGTTCTTGTCCAGTTCTCTGGCTGTAATGATTTTATCACTGCTTCTGTGAGACCGATGCCTTTTCTTTCGAATTGCATTTAAGCATCTTGGGGACCAGGCTCACCTTCTTTATCTTCCTCAGCACACAACGATGGGTACCGTAAAAAGTTCAGCTCCGTAGATGTCAACCAGAGGCGATCTTGCCTCCCAGAGGACACCCGGCAACCTTTCTGGAGACATTTTTGCCTATCACACTTGAGGGCGGGGTCCTACCGGCATTTACCAGGTAGAGACCCGGACACTGCTAAAAATCCTACCCTGCACAGGGCGGCCTCCTACAACAAAGAGTTTTCCAGCTCCAAATGACAATCATGCTGCGGTGAAGAAACCCTGGGTTAGCTGAATGACGTAGTGAAAGAAAGGCAAGGGCAGCAAAGCCCCCGAGAGGGTGGGCGTTTGCAGGTCCAAACGCGGTGTGGACTGACCCGCTGGGCTGTGCCTGAGTCAGGCGGCCGCGGGCTGGCCGGATCTGGCTCAGCTATCCCAAGTCGGGGTGGGGTGGAGATACACGGCCGATATCCTCCTCACGCACGGGCTGGGGCATCCCCCGAGGAGCTGGAGCACCCGTGCCCAACTCTCTCCATTCGCTACGTGCAGCGACACGCCGAACACAAAACCACCCCCTTAGCCACCTCGCTGACACCCGGCGCTCCGCAGCCGCAGCTGGAACTAACGGCACAAATCTCGCACCCCTGACCCTAGCGCTCTCGCGATTACTGGGAAGGCTACCGGTCCACGCTGCGCAGCCGTGCGCACGCGCCTTAGTGCCCCTCAGGAGGGCGGTTTTCTTTGGCTTGCCTCGTGGGGGGCGAGATGGGAAACCGGCTGTGAGACTTTCTGTTCTGCGCTCTCGCTTAACCTTCCGCCATCTTCCGCTACCTTCCGCCTTTGAGAGTCGCGCCTGGGTCACGGCCCAGTCCTCCCTTCAGAACCGCGGAGAAAGGAAGTGCGCGCCTCTGGAAGAGTTCCTGGTTCGGGGTGCGTGAGAGAGCGTTTAACCCCCCTGTTCCTCCCGAACCGCCGGGACAGAGGCCAGGCTAGTCCAGGGTGGGACGGGCAGGGCGGTCTCGGGAGGAAGCTGATCCCTGGTGGCGACGGCTCAGGTACGTAACACCCGCCGCTCCTCTCGGACAGGCAGACATGAAGACTTGTTTGTGTTCGTTAAAGCCCCTTTCCCCGCTAGACTTCTTAGGGCTTCCCCGGAGCCCACTGGTCTGTGTTAAGGAATTCGCGTCCCCTCTGGTCACCGGTATCCATTTTCTCTTGCAGTCAGTCCACCATGTCCCCCGACTTTGATGTGTTGACTCGGGATGAACGGCGCCAATCGCTGTACCAGACGTTTAAGGATCGGGGTATACTGGATGCGCTCAAGGTATCCTGTGAAGGCATTTTTGTGTCATAGCTTTTACAAGTGTAACCTGTAACATTTAAATTTATCCAGGGCTGGGGTTTTACAAATAGTATGATATGTAGATTGTATTGGTGAATTCCTGTGTAACTCTTTAACCTGAAAGGAGCCTATTCAAATAACTTATTGACCTGACATTAAGATAGGGAGTGGGTGACATTTAGATAATGAACAACTTTTTGTAACATTAGGCTTGTTTTATAAATCTGGTTTACAGATTCCTGACTTAAGTGGTTTTCTAATACTCACGTTTGGATGAAGAAAGACATTGACGCCACATAGCAAAAATTAAGTGTACTGCTTACTGTAGAGTAGTTTGGGAAATGAAAGATTTCTTGTTGAAAATATATTGAAACGTATGAGTACTTAATTGGGGCCCCAACTATGAGTACATTTTACATTTGGTTTACCATTCATGAGTAGAACGAGCTCAATGTGTTTGCACTGCGATATATATATATATATATATATGTATATATATATATATATATATATATATATATATTTCAGAAATATATTTTCCGTTTAAAACAGGAAATTAAGGACAAGTGAGCTTAGTTTTTCTCCTCCCTCCCCCACTGCTTGTTTAACCTCAGAAAAATACTTCAGGCTCATCTGAAAGTTAAAGAAAAGCATCAGGAAGAAAAATCATCTCTAATAACCACGAATTGGTATAATATGTGTGTCTTTTTAAATTTAAATTATATGGTGAGCATTCTCCCGTTTCCTTAAAGGTTCCTTAAATCGTCATTTTCAGTGGCAGTAGGCTTATCTTTTGGATGTGTGGGTAATTTCTGTAGCAGTCCCCTGTGGAATGTTTAGATTATATCCAGTTCTACGCATAGCGTCAATGGCATCTCTCATTTTGTGCATAGCATCGATTAAATGGCATTACCAAGTCAGGGAGGATGAGCATTTTTAAGGTTCGTTGCTGTATGCATCTGGTTCTGGAAAGATGATAATATTTTGTGTTATACCAGCAGTTGAGAATGTCTGTTTCACTCCCATATTATTATCAGTACATTGTGAAAAGCAATCTCAGATTGGGAAACCTGTATTATGTTAATGTCCCTTTGATTATTACTGAGGTGGTACATATTTTCTGGCCATTTGCATGTTTTCGGTTGATGAGCAGTTCATGTTCTGTACTGATATTTTTTCTAAGGTCTTAGTGTTTTCTTACTAACGTGTAAGAGCTCTTCTAGTAGAAACTATTCATCTTTTTTCCATTTTTGTTGCAATGCTTTATCTCGGTGTTTCATTTTTAGTTTGTCTTTAAAGAAACTGATGTTACATTTTTATGTGGTCAGATCTATTAGTTTGTTTTTTTTTTTTTTTTTTTTTTTCTTTTTGGTGTTTTGTGTGTGTGTGTGTCTGTGTGCTTTTTACTCAACGTAGGTTCTCCTTTAAGAGAATGAATAGTCACTTTTCCGGCCCGGTGTGGCCTGCACCACGCTCAGCCAGTGAGCGCAGCAGCCATCCGTATATAGGGATCCGAACCCACGGCTTTGGTGTTATCATCACCACACCTTCACAGTGAGCCGCAGACCGGCCATGCCTTAATGGTGTTTTCACATATGTTACTTTTCTTTTCAAATAGGAACTACTAATACCTTGTATTATAATAGGGTGTATATGAAGCAATTGGAAACCTGGACAAGAAACTTGATGTCATTCTTGGAAAGGTTTCAAAAATTGCACATCTCACGGAGGAAGGACTGAGTCAACGTCGCGTAAGTGTTCTCAAAATTATCCTCACAACTCTGAGAAACCTCAGGTTTCTAAAATTGCCAATCTGCTACAATTGATAGAGAATTAGTAACTCTGTGAGATTAGCAAGGCTGATCGATACTTGCTTTAGTAGCAGATGGCGAACGAAGATTTTGTTGGAAGAATGCTGAAGTTTAGGTCAGAGAAATGTATGACAGTGAGCATTTTTATGTTTCTAACTATAATGTCTGAAGTACAATTACAATGTACAGTTGGAGAGGCATAAAACTTCATTATATATTCAAAACAGAGCCTTTATTTTTACTAATACAAAGCAATGTTGCACGGAAAATAAATATTAATGTGTATGTACTAATTTTATTTCCATTTTTACTCACTGTTGTTTTATGTTGGGTGTGTGTCATTTCAGAAGCCGTTTGGATTTGCTTTGAGAAATTATAAGTACCAGCTGTCTAGAAGAGGTAAATTCGAGAAAATGAGGAAGAAGGTGTCTCCCAGTTCATTCTCCAACCACGAAAACTATAGCCCAACTTCCCCATTGTGCAGGCGGGAGAATGATTACCAGAGCATCCCTGAAGGGGTATTAAATCGGTCGGAGGACTTGCAGAAAACAGGTCAGGAGTCACTGCTCATGGAGCAGGAGCAGAAGGAGCGGAAGATGTTCTGCAGCCTGAGTCCTGGACTCTTGTCTGCAAATCCATATCAGCCTTCTATCGCGCCTGATAACCCTCTGCCGGGCACTTCTTTAATGCCCTCCTATACCAGCCCAGGGGCAGTTAAGAACAACAGCATCGTTCCAAATGTCCCAGGTCCCGGGAAGGACCTGCAGCCCTGCTGACCCAGGAAGAGTCCAGTTCAGTATATACCCCTGGAATGAAGACTCACTCAGTCTTCCTGAGGAATGAACATACTGCAACATCTATGTGCGTCCCTTCTGGTTTTGGTGAGTCTGAAGTGACACATATTACAAATCACACTATGTAACCATATTCATCCACATCCTTGATGTAAGATAGTGGAAGCTGTGTGTTTTCTTTGGAGGGATGTTTTTAGGTGACGTTCGTAATGATAACTAACATTTGTTGAGTGCCTTTTATGCGTGAGGATTCAAGGTAACCTCTGTGAAGCTGCTTCTGTTGTTTGGGGTAGGTCAGATGGGACGTCAGGCATCCTTACGTCAACTTTATACAGGCCTTCACCAGATTTTGCAGTTGGAGTCCTGAGTCCTTGTTGGGGTACTTAACAGAAGATTCGAGGAATGAGACCGTTACTCCCTACCTACTAATATCTCTTCTTTCAGCATGATGATTGGGTCAAGTATGACTTGTCTTTCCTTCTCCCCATTGAAGCTACAAGTTCACCAGAGGATCCTGAGCCCTGTGTCTCTGAGGACCCTTCAGCCTGGTCCGTCGATGAAGTGATCCTGTTTTTGCAGCATACAGACCCTCAGACATTAGGCCCCCTCGGCAACCTCTTCAGGCGTGATGTAATGTATCTTTTTCTCCAGTTTGCCTACCGTAATGCCTTTGAATGACCTCTGTGCAGGACTTTCAGTTGGATACTGAGTCGTGTTAATGGTAGGGGCTCCCTATCAACCGATTTTTCCATATGTGAGAAAGGTTAGATCCTTAAATGGTAGGTTAGTGATCTGTTCTTTCATTGGGTGTGCAAGTGCCTACTATACTATAGGGTTTCAAGTTCTCAAGAGGTGACGATTCAGTTTCGCCACCCTCAGGTGTACCGCCCTTTTGCCATGACAGATAACAAGGGTTCCTCGTCCACACACACACCTGCTCCCAGCTCAGCCCCAGGTCCATGTGGAGGAGGGGGTGACCACAAGCTGTAACAGGGTGCCTTTCTTTTTATGATACCCAGTGAATATAGCAACTGATTCCATCTTGCTGTGTTAATCTTATATGGTTATTCACAGTTTGTGATGCCAATACCCTCCTGCCTACCGAGAAACATCACGGGCTACATTCTTATAAGTTCTGTTGTTGTGTTTGTGATTCTAGTTTTACTTAGTAGAAAGAATATAGAAGTTGCCTCACACAGGTGGTGTCATAAGGGATTTCAGGTCTTTTCAGACAGTGATACATGATTAAGTAAAGGCTTATTTTTAACCTGGCACTTGTGACGACCACATGATACGCTGCAGCAACAGAAGTTGGTCCATTAGGATAACAAGGACTTTTAGGAGGATGCCTCGTGAGTATCAAGTAATATTTTGACAGTGTGTCCTAACGAATAAAATGACTGGCCACATGTCTGGTGTACCATTTTCAGTATGATAGGAAAGTCAGTAATTAGTTTCAGTATCTCATTAGCCTCGGACAAGTAACTGGGTCTCAATATCGAGACAGCTCTTTAGAGCACACTCACCGTTTGCAGTGATGTGGATATACTCTCATTGCCAGCCCTGCTCAGAAAGTTGAGTGTCTGAAATTCATTTCTACCATTTCTACTTTTTCCTCTTTGTTGGAGATATGTAGTATTCTACTCAACACACAGTTTTTAAAATTAGGCAGTTTTAACACAGTTCATGTTTTAAATTATTAGCTTAAATTTCCTTTTTCTTAACATTTAAAGTGAATTTATAAGTTGTGAAATGATGCGTCACTGTCCAAATTATATTTTTAATCGTTTTCATAAGGAAGATTCCTATTCCAAGAACAGACGTCTGGAATTTGCTGCTCTCTAGTGTGTTTTACATGTTCTTGTATATAAAGAAGTACCCTCTTTCTGATGAAAGATGAAAGCAACATTAATTAGTATAATTTCCTTCTCTCTGTAGGAAATTGATGGGAAGGCCCTGCTACGACTCACCACTGACAGGATGATGAGTTGTATGGGTCTGAAGCTGGGGACAGCCCTGAAGCTATGCCACTACATTGAAAGTTTAAAGAAGAAAAATTCTACAACAATCAAAGGTAATGTGTCAGTTTAGGTTGGGCTTATTTCTGGGGGAACCAGTGTCTTCTTGCTGGGAAATCATTTTTCTGCCCTTACTAGTTTTTGTTTTGTGAAAGTATCATCTAAAAATATATTATACCACAACTGGAGAACTACGTTACAGTTCAGTCTAGTTTTTAAAAATCCAGTTAACGTGTTAGTGTTTGCATAGTTGAGTTGGAAGTTCATCCTTTATGTCTGTTTATTGTTTTGGGTGCATAATCTACAAATACAGTTCATGTGAAAATTCTTTGACTTTGGTTCCTCTTTATGTCTGGAACCAAAACAGCTAAAAGAGGAAATACCAGGGAATGACAACTTCTATGCTTAAATCTATGAGAATTTTTTCCCAGGAGAGACTTTAATGGTGCACATGTAGATATCATCTCTTTCTCATGTATTTTATCTGTCTGGTGCTACAGTGTCCTGTTTATGTTTTGCCACCTTCCAGAAAGGGAATAGCCGTTTAAAATAATTTCCTTTTGTTTATTATTTCTCGGTTGTATTCAAACTTAGAGGGAACAAAAACAAATTTATAAACTTCCATGAAGTGTTCTTCCCACTGTGTGGATAAGTTATAGGATAGATAGTATACTTTTACGTGACAGATACCATTATGTAAGGGTGGTTTGGATGGAGTCTGACTGTATTGTTTACAAAGAAATATGTATTATTTTAAAACTTACATAATTTGTCTAAATTTGGACATTTAACTAGGCATGAATTGTTCTTATGTCTCTATGACTATCGCTATGTTCAAGTTTTTTGAAGATATATACTTTATTGTATTTGTTTATTCCTCATACGAGTGCTCTTTGATGTTCATATATATTCTCTACGTGAAGTATGCACACAGGTAAACCTTTTTCTCTTTGAATTTGATATGGCACTTTGCACTGCACCGAAGTAATGGTGAACTGTGTATACGGTTAGATGTTTCTATTCCATGAAATGTAGTGCGTTTGCTCTCCCCAGTACCTCTCAGCTTACTCTTCAGGGGATTAGAAATGAACTGCAGATTGGTTTCCATACGGGGAATTCCCTGTCCTATGCCGTGTTCTAATTAATGTGCTTGGTTCTGAGCCATTTATTCTGCTCCATTTGGAAAGATACATTAGTTCTGACTTATTGTTTGGGGCTTTATTTTATAACTTAGTACTTTCAAGGGGAAATTTTGCTATATGTTCTCTGTTATTACTTTGGGTAACTTTGGTGTAGTATTTATAAGTCATAAGAATCCGTTATAAAAGTATTAGCCATTTGTTGTAAATGCCAATAAAATGTTCACCTGGGGCAAGAATGTTCATTTTCTTTTCGGAAAGCCAGATGTACTTTAGACAAGAAAATAACTATTGCAAGGATGCTTTCATCTGTGTTATTCGTTATATGTCAGAAATCGAGATTCTTACTTAAACTTAGTCTAGTTTCACGTTCTTTGTATGAAGATGCTGCATCCAAGTGAACAGTCCTCAGGTGTTTGTATAAATACTGTTTTTCTGTTTTGTGATATAAAAATGTAATAATGTTAAGTGACTGCAACAATTGCTGTCAGAGCCTCAGTATTGAGTTGACTTAACTCCCTGTATTACTCCAATGCTTGAACTAGTTAAAATTTTTAAAAAGCCACTTGAGTATGTTTGTGGCGTTTTACATCAAATATTAGAGTTTTCAAATCTGCCCTGATTCTACTGGTAAACAGATGCCTAGGAGCAAAGGGCTAGTCTCTTACCTGGACCTTACATGCGACCCCAGGGGGCCCATAAACAATTAAACTTGTGACCTTTTTCTGTGCTCCAAAGCTTTGTTACTTCAAATATTACTGATTATACGAGCGTGCTAGAAATTGCCAGTACCCCCAGATAAATCGTACTGTGTGAGTCTGTACATCTGGCTGGCAACTCTGGCCACTCTTTTACTATTGGGACCCAGGAGCTGCCTCCCTGAGATTCTGGCTCTTGTCCCTCTGCCTACAGGTTGCCCAGCTTCCACTGGCAAAAGCGGGGCCCAGACTGAGGCTCCAGGGTTGCTAGTGAGCTGGCTGGTATGAGGTGTTAACTTGAGTGACCTGAGCCTTGAGTGATTCAGTGCCCCTCTTTTTTCCTGTAAGGTTTGTACATTTTGAGTCCAGAGACTATCATGTACCTTCTCTTTCTTGTGAGTTTTCCAGACATTTAAAGTGATCTTTCCCCTAGCTTTGCCTTTCTGTCCATCCTTTGACCCTCACTAGCCAGCAGAATTTTGCACCTTGAGCTCTAAGTCCTTCCAGGCATACCCAGCATTTGCTTTGGTCTTCCATTCATGATATTTCTCCTCCTTGGAATGTCTAAGAGAATATGTTCTAGAGTGGGATTGTCCAAACTTTTAAACCCAGGGCTCCATCCGCAAGGGTAAAAATGCCACATGCTTCTGTAGTGTTCAAAATTAAAACATAAATAGTGTGAAACTTATTTGTCTCTTGTGTCCCTGTTGGCAGTCTGAAGGTGCTCCACACAGAGCAGGGATCCATGCCCCTTCCTCTTGTTCTGCTTTCCTCAGCTTGTGGTTTCCAACTCATGGCCCAACACAGTTGCTCCAACTCCTGCCATCACATCCACATCCCCACTCATTCACTCCTAGCCTCTGAGGGGTCTTTAAATGAGGTGGCCACATACCCAGTGAAAACACTCTTAATCTAAGAAGTGGAGAACTGCATTCGTGGACAAGCACATTCTCCGTCACAATCCTATTTAATTATAGTGCAGCTACACGTGACGGTTGAAGCTTAACTGACGGGATGAAATCTGTAAGGTAGAGAAAGTGGCGAGGACAATGTTGATCGGTGGATTCATGATAGGGGAGGCTGTGGGGATATGTGGGGTAGTGAGAGCTAGAGAGGACCTGGTATTTCCCAAGAGATACCAGGAATTGATGATCTGTGGCCCTTTCGATGATATCGGAAAGTCCAGAAGAGTTAGGCTTTGTTTTCTAGCACTTTCGTTCATAGAACGTCTCTGTGAAAGTCTCACCAGGTAAACACTGGGCATAATTGGGAATTACAGAATTACAATGGGAAGAGCAACCTGACAACGCCTGTTTGGGGAATATTGATGATCCAAGAGTGACTCTAGCGAGGTGTGTGTGGAGTACAGAAGGGATCAGAGACACATCTGAATGACACTATCACGACTTATCTCCTGCAGCATGCGGATTTGGGAGGACAAAGAAGGAAAAAACGCAGCCTCAACGGGGTGAAGTTAGTCCTTGGCCAGGGGTACTTTTTTCTTTTTGGGTACTTGTGCCCTGCTTTTGATCCCTCCCAGTCAGGGCCGCGTGTCTGGGGTTTCTGGGGTGTAGAAGGATGGCTTGGCTTCAGGCTGCAGGATCCCCAGTCTTTACAGAGACAAGAAGGCAGAGCAGCTGGCCTGCATGGAGGCGTTTAAAGGAGAACATGCCCAGAGGGAGATTTAGAGGCAGAAGGATAGCTTTGCGGAGGGAGAAATTTGCTAGTGACAGCCTAGGCTCAGTAAAAGGGTTGGGGAGCTTGATTTGCTCCTGTTGTGAGAATTCAATGTCACGATCCCTGGAGTGACCCGCGAGGTGCAGAGACGCAGGATCGCAGCCGGGCTGCCCGGGAGAGGCTCCCGGACCGTTTCCACCCCAGCGCCCCTGGCCGGTACATGGGAGTTTCTGGGCAGGCGCTGGGCGTCAGGAGTCTTTACAGGTCCCTGGTGATACCAGGCTGTGACCAGGGAGGAGCACCAGCCGTCGGGCAGGGAGACCAATGTCCCCTGTGACCTGGTGGCCCCTGACCGCCGTGCTCCCAGCCGCCTGTACTCCTCCAGCTGCCTAGGGGAACGTGCCTTTCCCGCCTTCCCCTCCATTGCACTCCAAGATCCCCTGCCACCTCTCCCCGCTCGGTTTCTCTCGTCCCCGGCATCACTGAGTCCGGCATTTCAGCTCCACACACTGCAGTGTACGGTGTCCTGCAGCTTTTATTCCAGCCTGCATCGGAAGCCACGAAGTCGTAGGCCGGCGAGCCTCTGTCCCAGGCTGTGCTGTTACACGGTTTTCCATTCGTGAAGGCTGAGGAGGCTCCCTTCTGAACACTTGGACCCGGCTGCATTTTCAGTCTGGACCTTTCCCACGCATGTGCTAAGATGCTCACAAACTCGCTTCCCACACAGGACCAAGGTGGCTAGCCAGGTGCCCGTGTCACGAGCACTATGTCGGGAAGTTCCCTGTGGTAGTTGGAGCGTGGGAGTGGGTCTCAGCAGATGGCTGTGTCCCCCCAAACCTAGATGTTTTCATTGCTTCTATGATGTCCCTCTCTGATTCCTTCTCTATGATGCTATTACCCATAATGTCCCATCAGGTCACCCCTCTCTATGATATGACCTAAGATATCCGTGTATGAAACCCTTCTGTGTGATCCTACTGTCTATGATGTCCTTCTATGACACCCCTCTCTATGATGCTATTATCCATAATGCCCCTCTATGATTCCTCTCTCTCTCCGTTATCTATGATGCCCGTCTATGATACCCCATTCCATGATGCTCTTATCTACGATTTCCCTGATTCCCGTTTTCATGACATTATGTATGATGTCCCTCTACACCACCCCTCTCTATGGTATTATCAATAATGTCCCTTTATGATACCCCTTGTATGATATCTATGATGTCTCTCTATGATTTCCCACTCTATGACATCACCTAATAAGTCCCTCTATGAAACCCTCCCCTATGATGCCATTATCTATGATATCCCTTCTACGATACCCATGTGTATATTATCTATGATATGCCCTCTATGACACCCCTCTTTATGATAGTAGCTAAGACGTCCCTCTGTGAGACTCATCTCTATGACCCTACTGTCTATCATGTCCCTCTATGATTCGTCCCTCTAGATTATCTATAATGCCCTCTATGATTCCTCTTTCTATGATCTTATCTATAATGGCCCTCTGCGATTCGGCTCTCTGATGTTATCTATAATGCCTCTCTATGATTTCGCTCTCTATGATACTATTTGTAATGCCCCGATGTGATATTATCTAGTAATGCTCCCCTATGATTCCTCTCTATTATTTATAAGGCCTCTCTATGATTTGGCTCTCTATGATGCTATCTATAATGCCTGGATATGATTCGGCTCTCTATGATGTTACTTATAATGCCCCTCTATGAATCGGTTCTCTATGATACTATCTATAACGCCCCTCTATGATTCTGTTCTCCATGATATTATGTGTAAGGCCTGTCTATGAGTCCGCTCTCTGATATTATCTATAATGCCCCTCTATGAGTAGGCTCTCTATGATACTATCTGTAATGCCCCTCTATGATTCAGCTCTCTATGATACTATCTATAATGCCTGGCTATGATTAGGCTCTGTACGGTTCGGCTCTCTAGGATGTTACCTACAATGCCCCTCTATGATTTGGCTCTCTATGATGTTTCCAATAATGCCCCTCTATGATTCGGCTCTCTATGATAATATGTGTAAGGCCCGTCTATGATTCGGCTCTCTATCATACTTTCTATAATGCCCCTCTATGATTCGGATCACAGATATTATCTATAATGACTCTCTATGATTCCACTCTCTATGACATTATGTGTAAGGCCCGTTTGTGATTCGGCTCTTTATGATACTATCTGTAATGCCACTCTATGATTCCGCTTTCTCTGATGCTACGTATAATGCCCCTCAATGATTCGGCGTCCAGATATTATCTATAAAGCCCCGCTATGATTCAGCTCTCTAAGATATTGTGTGTAAGGGTCGTCTATGATTCGGCTCTCTATAAATATATCTATAGTACCCAGCTATGATTCAGCTTGCTTATATTATCTATAATGCCAGTCCATAATTCGGCTCTCTATATTATCTATAGTGCTCCTCTATGATTCCCTCTCTATGATTTTATCTGTAATACCCAGCTATGTTTGGCTCGCTGATGTTATCTATAATGCCCGGCTATGATTCGGCTCTCTATGATATCATGTTTAAGGACCCTCTATGATTCCGCCGTAGGGGAACATACTCGATCAGGGTGGAGGTTACGCGGCCTGTGGGGTTCCAGCTCCCTGTGGGGTGAGGGGGTGCGGTCCGACGGGGGCATATGCTCTGGGGATTGAGAGCGTGCCAGCGGTGGGGCTGAGGAGGTGGCGATCAGCTCCTGCTGGGTAACGTCACGCGACCAGCTGTGGGCACCTGCTCCGCGGAGAGGGAGAGCTCTGGTCTTGGGGAGCAGGAGATCAGCTCAGTGCGCTGGGAGGGCACGTGGCCTGCGGTGGGTACCAGCTCTGTACAGCGTGAGGACTCCAGACTTTGTTGGTGTCCGGTTGACTGGGTGGGGACTTGCCCCGCATCACTGAGAGCGCGCCGCCCACGTGACAAGGATCTGCTCCTACAGGATGCGCGATCCTGATTTTACCAGTGTCCCGGTGAGGTACCGCGGTCCTCTGGGGGCGATATGCTCTTGAGGGGTGAGGGCACGCGGGCTGCGGGAGTCGGGAGGTGGCGATCTGTTCCTGCTGGTAGCGGCGGGTGGCCTGCTGTGGGCAACTACTCCGTGAAAGGTGCGGGCTCGCGTCTTGCGTGGCAGGGCATCTGCTCTGTGGGGTGGGAGGGCGTCCGGCTCGTGGGCGTTCCTGCTCTGTGCGGGAACAGGGCTCTGGTCCCAATGCAGGGGACACGGTCCTACCGGGAATGGCTACAGACTTTAGTAGTGTCCCGGTGAGGGCCGCAGCCCATGGATTTGGGACACCTCCTCCTGCGGAGTGAGTTGGTAGTCCGATCTGGGCGAGCTTCTTCCTGCGTGGTTAGGGCACGCGGCCAGCGGTGGGACCTCCCCCATGCGGGCTGAGGGTACGGGGCCATGGGGGTGTGGGGGGAACTGCACTGTGCGTGGCGAGGACGGACGTCCATTTGGGGCACCTGCATTTGAAGGAATCACGAGGAATATTAATGAATTTGAATGAAATAAAAACAAACAACCCCTCCGTATGGGAAAGACATCAGAATTCAAAATCACACCACCACCTGTGAAAACCATTTGTTGCTATTACACATTTTAAAGGGTTATTATCCCTTAGATAGCAAGATCTCATATTAATCAGACAGAAAAGAGGGGAACCCCAATGGGGAAGGGAAGAGGGGGCACACACAAAATAACAATTCATAGAACAGGAAATACTGATGGATAGAAAACATCGGAAAAAGTCAACCGAATTCATGGTGTGAGAAATGCAAATTAACAAATTTTAAGATTTGATCTATCAAATTAGCAATTTTTCAAAGACATGTGAGTAAAGGTGATAATGGAGAAAAACAATGGCATTGCATTTCTTTCACAGTGTAACGTAGTCTAACTGTTTTGGTCATTGTGGCAGCACCTACCAGGAGCCCCCAAATGGTCATAGCCTTTGACCTGATGTTTCTTCTTGATATCCGTGATGAGGAACTATTCAGAGGTGTACAGAAATATTGGCAAGTGAATGTGTACAGACAGTTCCTGATTTGCAGTGGTCTCACAACAGATTTTGACTTTACAATGGTGCAAAAGCCATATGCGTTCAGTACAGTATTCAATAAGTGACATGAGGTAAGCAATACTATATTATCAAGTAAGCTTTGTGTTTGATGATTTTGCCTATCTGTTCTGAGCATGTTTAGTAGGCGAGGCTAAGCTATGATGTTCGGTAGGTGAGGTGTACAAGTATTAAATGCATTTCTGACGTGACATTTCCAAATTACCATGCGTTCATCCAAATGCAACACTTTTGTGAGTTGAGGAGCATGTGTACACAGCATTCTATCAAAATAGTGAAAACTTGGGAGCCATATAAATATCCCACAATAGAAAACAGATAACATAACCTGTGGATATCTGTAAAATGAAATATTATGCATGCATTTAAAAATCTTTTAAAAAGTATAAATGACCTACAAAATTGTTCAATATATATTTACAGTATGATTCGAGTGAGACAATATATATATATGGAGTATGCAAAAGAAAAGGAAGTATATCGAAATGCTGTGATATTTGTTGGTGATATTTTATTTAGGTTCTGAATATTTTGTAAAGAGCTTAATATTTTTAGGTAATTTTTTATAAAAGTCTATCACATACAAAAATATGCACAAATCCTAAATATACAGCTTAAGTAAATTTCAAACTATTAGACATATGTAACCAGCACCCATACCCCAACCTACAAGGTTATAAGCTTTCCAAAATCCACTTTGATCGCCTTCTAGTCTCTACTCCCTTGCGAGGTCATCACTACCCTAGCTTTTCCCACCATACAAGGCTTTGGACTCTTTGTCAATTAAGTTAAGGAAATATATTTAAATATGCATAATGGTAACATGCAAACATTTTATATTTTACTTATATCACACAAACATTTAATATTCAAACATATTATGTTACATATAATAATAACATATACTAAACATATTCATGGTTTATAAACCATGAAATAAATAAATATGTATAATACACAAGCACATGTTATGCTCTGTTCACCAAGTGGATGCTCAAGGGAGTGATGTAAAGCTTACCCAGGTGGTGCTGATTCTCTGTCCTGGAGCAGAATTGCCCGCTTCCTTCCTTCCCTTCCATGGCCTCCTGATGAAGCATCTGTCTCAGCCCCCAACGGCAAGGCTTACTGATCTTCCAACACCCTGAGCCCCCTTCCATCCCCTTCTACTTGGAACGACTTTCTGAGTCTTTTCTGCCTGAACTCATTCGTTCCCAGAGAAAAAGCTTCTACTTCCGAGCCCCTAGAACCCTCATGTCAGTTTAAACTGCACTTCTTAGAGTCTTGTCTACTGTGCCTGCAAGTGTGCCAGAAAGTGAGTTTGTCAGTTAGGTCCAGCTGAGCAGACAGAGGACAGAGGCCAGAGCCTGCCCTCAGTTCCAGACCTATGCCAAATGTGTGCCAGGAGCCTTCCTGTGTTGCCTGTCATCTCACGGATGGGCTGGACATCTCCTGCCTGTCTGAGGGAGCTTTGATGCTGGGCTCTTCCTGGTTGCAGATGTGGATCCAGCTGCTGTACAGCGCCTGCTTCTAGTGGCTCTTCTGCTACGCAGCGGATGCCTACCTGGTGATACGGAGATGGGAAGGACTGAGGAATGTGCTGCCAAAATGAGCTGGGATTTCTGCCCTAGTTCCATCTCATGAGGGAAGGGTGGAGCTACCACCGAGCATTTGAAAGTGTTAAGGCAGGTGCCCTCAGTCAAACTGTCATCTGGCGCCTCCACCCAGAAACATCTATGACAGCTCATTTGTGTCAGATGCCAAAGGCAGATTCAAAATATTGAGGTGTTCAAAACCTTGAAAATAAGTAATTCAAGAAATTAAATATTTGGAACTGAAGAAATACTAAAAAAGGATTGGTGCGAATATAAGCAATTTTTGATTGTATCCAAAGGTCAGAGGAAAAACATTCTTCTGAGAATATATTGACACTTCATGCTAAACACGGTATTGAGACACTGGAGTTGCAGGTGGCTGTCTGGAGGGGATCACACAGTGGCTAGTAAGTTGGGCACTGGTGGCTTTGAACTCCTGCCCAACTGCTAGGTAGCTGTGTGACTGTTGGCAAATTGCTTAACCTCTCTGGACTTCTGTTTTCTCAGCTGTTAAATGGTACCCACCTCATAAGGTCACTGGCAGGAGCAAGTACATGCAGTGAAATGTGTACATGGACAGTGCCTGGCACGTAGTAGTCTCTCCGTAGGTGTCACTGTTACTGTAGCTGGGATGTGAATGTGTGTTGAGGAAACAGCAACACACAAGAGAACTTGTGTGACAGACAAGCTGGACGCAGAAGAGCAGGGCGAGCAACCAGGTCTTCTTGCTCCAAGTCCAGGAAGCATTTGTCCCCCACCAAGTTCAGGGTCTGCTCGAATCAGGGCCCCTTTGGATGGAGCCCCTGCGTGCTTTCTATCAACAATTTTATAAAGTTCACACGTTAAAAAGGGTAAAATCCAGCAGTTTTTAGTATATTCCCACTGTTATGCAACCATCACCATCATTTAATTTTATGATGTTCTAAACATCCCCAGAAGAATCGCTGTGCCAGTTACCAGTCACTCACCATTCTACCATCCTTCCAGGCTCTGGCAACCACAAATCTACTTTCTGTCTCCACGGATTTGCGTGTTCTGGACACTTCATTTAAATGGAATCATAAAATATGTGACCTTGTGTGTGTGGCTTTTTAAACAGCATAATATTTTCAAGGTTTATCCATGTTGTAGCAAGTGTCAGTACTTTATTCCTACTATGGTCTGAATATTTGTGTCCCCCCAAATTTGTATGTTGAAATGGTCTTAGGAGGTGGGGCTTTTGGGGAGGTGATTAGGTCAGGAAGGTGGAGTCCTTGTGAATATGGTTTGCGCTTTTATAAACGAGACCCCAGAGAGTAGTCTTGTCCCTTCCACTGTGTGAGGAGACAGAAAGTGTCATCTGTGATCCAGAAGGGGGCCCTCAACAGACACTGAATCTTCCAGCACCTTGATCTTGCACCGCCAGCCTCCAGAACTGTGATAAATATAACATCTGTTGTTGATGAGCCACCCAGTTTGTGGTATTTTGTTACAGCAGCCCAAATAGGCTAAGACAATTCCTTTCTATTGCTGAATAAATTTCCGGTGTATGAATATGCTATATTCTGTTTTTTCATTTATCAGTTGATGAGCATTTAGGATGTTTCCATTGTGCTTAATATTAGGAATAATGCTTCAATGAACATTTGTATACTAGTGTTTGTGTGAACATGTTTTCATCATATAATCCTGGGTATACACCTGGGAGTGGAGTTGCTGAACCACATGGTAACTCTAGGTATAATCTTTTAAGAAACTGCTAAACTGCCTTCCAAAGTGACTGAACCATTTTCCCGCAGTGTATGAGACTTCCAGTTTCTCCCCAGCCTCTCTAACACTTCTTATCTGTTCATTTGTTTTAATTTTAGCTGTCCTAGAGTGGGTGAGGTGGTAACTCATTGTGCTTTTGATTTCATCAGTGGCTAATAACGTTGATCATCCTTTTGTGTGCTTGCTGGCCATTTGCATACCTTCTTGTAGAAATGTATATTCAACTCCTTTGCCCATTTTCATGTTGGATTATTTGTCTTTTTGTTATGGAGTTGTAAGAGTCCATTCTATATTCTAGATAAAAGTACCTTATTAGATATGCGAATTGCAAAGTTTTTCTCCCATTCTGTGTGTTGTTTTTCCACTTACTTCGTGGTATCTTTTGAAGCACAAGAGCTTTTCATTTTCATGAAGTCCAATTTAAAATTGGTTTTCTTTGGTTTATTATGCTCTTGCGGTCGTATTTAAGAAACCATTGCCTAACCCAAGGTCACAAAGATTTATACCTATGTTTTCTTATGGTTCAAAAACTTCCATTCGGTCTGCATTAGTCCATTTCTGCTGCTTATAACAAAATCCACAGAACTGGGCACTTTATAAAGAACACGAAATTTATTGCTTACAGTTTCTGAGCCTGGGACATCCAAAGTCCAGGGAACACATCTGCTGAGGATCATGGTGGTGACTTCAGTGACGTGGGGTATCACATTGTGAAATAGCAGAGAAGAGAGAACAAGAGACCAACTTCCTCATTCTCTCTCCTTTTAAAGCCCTCAGAACCACGCCTCTGACCACCATTACTAATACATTCACTACTGCACGGTCCTACAATCTAATCGCCGCTTCAAGTCCCCACCTTCCAATTACCATAATAGGAATTCCTACTGCATAACGGTCACAGTGGGCGCCAAGATTCTAATACATGAAGCTTGGGGGACAAATTTCAAGCTTCAGTGAATTTTGGGGGGACATAATTCAATGCACTACAAAGTCTATTTAGGTCCATTTTGAGTTAATTTTTGTGTACAAGTGAGGAATGGGTCCATCGTTATTCTTTTGCATATGGGTTTCCCTTTGTTCCAGCACCATTTGTTGGATAAATTCACTTTTAAAACAAATATCAGTAAACATATATAGATTATATGCCGATGGTAGAATATATTGAGTAGTCTAGATAGATCCCTGTTCTAAAATCTTTGACATCCCTTATAAGAGTCACATCATCATTATCTTTGATCTCTCTCGCCTGTGGTTTAGTTCTTAATTCATTTTTAATGGTTTTTCCTCCCCCCCCTTTTTTTCACTTATATACCAAACTGTTACACATATGTATAGAACACAGATATGCCTGGCTGTGAAAATCCTCCAGAGAAGATGGTCAAAACCAAAGGCAGCCAACCAGGTGGATCAGTGAGGATCCACAATTTTCTTTTGTGTGTGTGTCCTTGTCTGGTTTTCGATCAGAGTAATGCTGGCCTCATAAAATGCGTTCGGAAGTATTCCTCCTCAATGTCTAGAATAATCTGAAGATAAGTGGTATCAACTCTTCTTCAAAAGCTTGGTAGAATTCAGCAGTGAAACCATCAGGTCCTGGAATTCCTTTTAATGGACGATTTTATATAACTGATTCCATTTCCTCACTTGCTTTTGGTCTGTTCAGATTTTCTATTTCTTCATAATTGTATTTCTTCAGGAATTTATCCATTTCCTCTGTTATCATATTTGTTGGTGTATAGTTATTCATAATAGACCCTTATTATCTTTTGAATTTTTGTGGCATCACCTATAATGTGTCATTTTTTATTTCTCATTTTATTTATTTGAATCTTCTCTTTTTTTCTTGGTTAATCTGGCTAAATTTGGGCCAAGTTTGTTTATCTTTTGGAAAAACCAACTCTTCGTTTCTTGACCTTTTCAATTGTTTAAATTTCTATTTCATTTATTTCTACTCTGAGCTTAATAACTTCTTTCCTTCTGCCAATTTTGGGTTTAATTTGTTGTTCTTTATCTAGTGCCTTTAGGTTGTTTATTACATAACTTTCTTTTTCTATAATGGAATTTAGTGCTGTAAACTTTCCTCTCCGAACTGCTTTTGCTGTGTCCCATAGGTTTTTTTATGATGTGTTTCCATTCTCATGTGTGTCATAAAGCTTTTTAATTTCCCTTTTAATTTCTTCATTAACCCATTGGTTGTTTGGAGCGTGTTGTTTAAATTCCACGCATTTGTATAGTTTCTAAGTTTTTCTAATTCATTCTAGCAAATGCTGTTGAGAAGGGTATGGATAGGGCCAGAGTCAAGGTAGTGATCCAGCTGGATGAACAGGAAATGGGGGTGTCACAGAGCAGCTGCACAGCATGTCCTCAATACACCCGCTAGTGGGTGGATGAGGGGCATGATTTTTTCACTAATTTAGCCTGTGTTCCCGTGCTGGGCTGACCGATGACATAGTCAAAGGAATCCTTGGAAACTGACTTTGCTCAGATCCTTATTCATATCTCCATACAGTTATGTGTCACTTAACGTTGAGGATCTGTTCCAAGAAATGTGTCATTAGGTGGTGTCATCACTGTGTGAACATCGTAGAGAGTACCTACATGAACCTAGATGTTATAGCCTAGTACACACTTAGGCTATAGGGTATAGTCAATATAATCTGATGGGACCGCTGTCGTATATGCTGCTCATTGTTGACCGAAATGATGTTATGCAGAGCATGAATGTACTTGTGCGTTTGTGTATTTTTTCCTTTTTGCAAAAATTGTTGCAGCATGCATTGAGGTCACAAGACACCCAGGTATTAAATAGAAATGCCAGACACAATTTTCTCAGGACCCTGTGGACAGCTCAGCCATGTGACATTTCGCTTCACATCAAGATTAAGTCTCCCTTTTATTCTAGAAGAGCTGTTCCAGAAAGCATCTGGATTTGGACTTTTGGAGTCACAAAGCTGCAGATGCACTTAGAGCACCCTGTGACCTTGGTATCTGGGTTGCCCAGGGGTCTCTGATAGTTGTTGCTGTACCTTCTTAATCTCGCCTTGAGCATTCTCTCCAACCTGATGAGGCACAGCTCCACCTCTCATTCTAGAAGCAGAGAGGCTAGATACTTGCTTTTGCATCCTCTCTTGCAGATAGAGCAGGGTGCATGACTTGGCAGTGCCAGTCAGATATGTCTCCCGAGTCTCTGAGTTAGAAGTGAGTGCCCAGCGGAATGGGTGGCAGAGAAGCGGTTCTGAAGGAGCAGTGGCAGCAGTAGTGGCAGCAGGCAGGTCTGTGCTGGGAGGTGCATTGAGTGTGCTTTGAGGGGAGGGCCCAGGGTCCAGTTTCAGGGTGTGGGCAGTATCTACTGATTTCTTTGTCATCCTCTTGGCCAAGATTTGCAGCCTGATGTTGGCAGTTCTGTGTAGCTGCCAAATTGGTTCTCCAGAGATTCTCGAAGCTGCCACCATCCCTCTCAATCCATTTTGGTTTACGTTAGCCAGTCAGTTTCTGCGGCTTGCAAATCAGAATCCCGACTTATCTGATTATGCAGTGAAAGGGACCCCTCCAAGACTGGACACTGAGCATCACCAGCTGACGCCCAGAGCATGATGCTTTTGACTGGAGTGAGCTGCGTGAGGAAGAGGGTGAGCGGACACCTTCTCACAGCGACTCGACACGCACTGGGCATGGAGAAATTCACATCAGAGGCGTCGTGTATAAAGTCGACCTAGGGAACAAGGAGACGATGATTGAGCAAGCAAAGGAAGAAATGAGATAATTGGCTTGGGGCCATTTCTGTGGAAGCCTCATTGCTGCAGGGGCCGTAAAGTCACAGGAGGCTTTTTTTGTTATTGTTTTCACGATGACCGACGTTAGAGCACGTTGAGATGCTGAGGGGAATGATCCCGTGGAGGGAACACGATGATGATAGTGGGATGGAGGGACAACTGCAGGAGGGACGTCCTCTCTTCAGGGAGAGCAAGAAGTGGGACATATAGCCAGGAGTCTGGGCTGGTCCTTGAGGACGAGGCTGTGACAGAGGGGAGTCTGGCTGGAAAGATGAAACTGTGACCATGAGACAGCTCCCATCTGACTTTAATTTACTGGCCATTTTATCAGCCAGTTTAGTTGTCACACCATCAAAAGCTTTAAGTCTACTCATCTCCCCCAGTACAGAGTAAGATATCACCATCATCGTCACCATCTACGACTGTGCCGTGATGGTAGGATATATACACTCAGCTACTGTCCCGAGTGTCTCTGAATAAGTACCTTCTGCTTGAGGACAACTATATTCCTAACCAAAACCTCAATCATCAGAGCGTTAACATCAAGTTTTGGGGGAAGGTTAGTCCTGTAGGTGACATCCTCCCTGCCCAGTCCCACTGTCCCCTGCACCCACTACTCTGTTCTCCACATAGAGCTGGATCCAGATGCCTTGCTTAACTTGCTGGGCATCATATGCTTCAGAGAAACAGGATCCAGGCTGGAAAAATAACATTCAGCCAAATACAAAGTCCTTTTTTAAGGGCATGAATCTGTCCCGCACACACACCTACCCCTTCTCATGCACATCACAGCGTGACTTCTGGGTTTCCATCAACAGTAATTAACAGCCAGAACCCACAGGGGCTGAGAATACTCTCTGTGAACACAGAAAATGTTCTCAAATTTCCTTTTGGAACAGTACCGTGGTGGGGACAATTAAGAAAAAAAAAAAAAAAAAAAAAAAAAAAAAAACGTTTTCTGTTCAGTGAGTTGAAGCTTAAATTCGCAAATAAATACATTTAAGTTGGGAGCCTCAATGGGTAAAGGAAAACATTTTTGGAATCCCTGCAGCAAACGGTTACATGTATCTGAGTATTAAAGTTGCATAAATCTTGGGCAATCATGTGGTCCCAGTCACTTTCTCTACAGGATAAAGAAACACACTGAAAGCTATTAATATGTGACCAGCATTGTCTCTGAAGCCCCAAAAGCCATGTCACATACGTGTTCATCCTGGGCACTCTGTCACACGCTTTGTGGGCTGCCCACTGAGGGATGGCACGAGGTTCTTCCCGGGGGCCTCCTGTGGCTTCTGTATTAGGGTTTAGGGTACTCAGAATGTTACCAAAAATCCACTGTTGGGGAATGTGCTTGGTCAAAAAACAGAAGAATAAGACTGGAACACAAGATATGTTTTCCCTAAAGGTGACAGTTGGTCACTTCACATTTAGTCTCAAGTTGCCAATTCAAGACATGTGCTTGGGATCTGGCTCTGCCAGAATCTGAGTCAGAGGCCACAGACACCCTCCACTGAAGTACTGAGCCAAGGCGGGCAGGAGCGGCCTTAGCCCCCTGCTTTGTTCCAGCGCAGGGACAAGCTAGGATTGCAGGCAAGGGACACCATGACTTTCTGTGTCACTCACTTGTTCATTAAACCTGATGCTAAGAGTGACAGCATCTGCTGACCTGCCTTCTCTGCCTCTCTGAATCTATTGCCTCCTCATATAAGAGGGACTGCAACATCCATGAACTCATTCAATTATGTGACACCCACCATGTAATTAAAGAGGCATAGATGGAACGTGGCAGCGTCCAGCACAGAGCACATGTTGGTAAATATTGCAACGTGTTCCTCTGCGACAGGCTGAAGTGACCGTCAACAGTTAGCCATGTCCTATAACTTTAGGTTCTTCCAGTTACTCAGGCCTAATCCTTGAACTCAAATTCCTTGCTATCTGCTAACAAGAGAGAATTCATTATCATTGACTTTTTAAACAACCGGCATGAACTAAAATAATGAAAAAGAAACACTTTGTTAAAAAGCACGCTCCCAGTTTATGGCGGCTGTTTAGAACAGGCAGGGCTCTTTCCCCCCGAATGTGGCATTTCTGGAAAGGGGCACCCCAGACATTTTCTTCTGGAGAAAAGGCCGAGCTGTCTTCTTTCAGGGGTGTCCATGTGGCCCCAAGAATGACCAAGTGACATGGAGAGAGAACACCAACCAGATTCTCTAATATCAAAATAGAGCAATTTAATCAAGACACAGAATATGATCTGTTGATTTTCTCTCGAAACAAATGAGCTACAACACACAAGGTGATTCTTTTTTTCCAAAGAGCGTGAGGGTGAGTGGGGGTGGAAGGAGAACAGGACGGGGCTCCATGTCACTTCAACAGGATCTGGGCAACACGGACAGGAAGCAGGTCTGCATGTACGTCTGACACAGACAATAAAACTGCAGAAGCCAGAATTCGAAGCTTCAGTGAGTGGAGGGAGGGACATTTCTGCATTGGTCAAGAAACACCATGAAAAAAACCAAAAATAGGTGGAAGGAGAGGTTAAAAAAGAGAGAAATAAGGAAGAACAAAGACCCTTACGATTGACAAAGTGCACTTCTCTGGGCTCCAGGATCTAGTTTTAGAAAGACAAACCAAAGTCAAGTCCCATGGTGTCTCGCGGGGTCAGAGGTTTCACCCTGTGACATCCGGCCCTCCGGCCCGGGGCAGCTCCCTCCACAGGTGCGTGCTGGACGTGGCTCTTGGTCATTTCAAATCCAACCAAAGATTCCAGGAAGGATTGTTGTGTTATGTCTGCTTCCGAGGTTGAATTTGGTCACTAAGACTGAAGCGACTCAAAGGGTTTCAGAGCTGTAAGCGACGTCCGACAGTCACATGTCCAGGTGGCCACCCCAGACCCTGAACGTGAATCTCCCGTGTGCCTGGCAGGGGGGCACGATGGCCAAATGTGTCAGGGGCCCCAAACTAGTCGTCGATGGCGCTGTTTGCTGAGGACAGGCACGGATTCAAGGGGCGCCAGCGACACCCTCATGCTTGGTCCCTGTGGCCAGCTCAGGGGTGGCTGCCTGCCTTCATCCGAGGCTCACTGTTGTGCACAGGGATAGGAAGCCTGTTGCCCGTGGCCCCAGCCCTCGGCTCCAACCTAACAATCCCGAGGTGCTTGAGATTCATGAGGAGGATGAAGCCAGCGCTTTGGTGAGACCCTGGCTCCTGACATTCCCAGGAAGATTGTCTAGTGAATCCCTTCCATACGTCCCCGGTCACCATGCCACACCAGTCTCTGGTTGCCACGCATAAGCCACAACCTGAACGTGGTCCGATTTCCAGCAGCAGATGCTCTGTGGAGATGAAAACACTCTCATCTGGGGAGGGGGGATGGTCTTCATCTGGACCCCAACATGCTGCCCCTCAAACCTCACCCACTCTGGGGACAGGAATCAGCGGTGAGTCTGGAGGTACCAGCTGTCTTCAGACACGGGAGTGGTTACTCCATGGGACTTTGGACTTGGTCACTAAGTGTTCAGGTGACAGAGCCCCGATAAAGCCTTACTTGGAAACAGAGCACTTTCTGGGCTTGAATAATTCCCAGGCCCTGGTGGAGGCCAGTGAATGGCCCGGGAATGGCCGACGCCCCTTGGCTTTGGTAGCTGGTCCCGGCCCATTCCAAGTTCTCTAGGAAGCCCCTGCCCTTCCCAGAAGTCGGTTTTCGCCTCCAAAGAGGGGTGCCACACCCTGAAAAACACGGTCTCGTGGCTGGAAGGAACAAACACCAGCGAACCCCACCACTGCCAGCCGCCACCACCGCTGCCGCCACAGGCCTGCCACCGTCCTCAGATCTTCCCTGACCCAGAGGACGCCAATGAGAGACAGGCCCCAGCCGTCGGTCCTTGCCCCCGTTGCTGATTTCAAAAGTAAGCCAGTGTCGGGTTGTGACAATACGAGCACAGAGGTCACCCGATCCAATGAAAGGAAACTTTTCTAGGAATTCAAAGCCTTGTTTAATTTTTAAAAAACACTAAAAAGATCCATTCTTTAAAAAAACCCTCTTTCTCCTAGTCTCGTTTGAGAGAAGGAAATGATAAAGACAGCAGAAACGATCAGTGACGCTCTGCCTACAGCGTTCGCCATTAAGGCTGCAACGCTGCCTTTTGCACATCCTTTGGTCATCATTAGACCAAATGACGCCCTGGAGCCTTGACATCAGCTTTGCAAGGACTGGCCTGGCCCACTCTTGGAGAAACAACGCCGCTGTGGGGAGGAGGAAGTTGCGGCCACGGGGAGCTGAGCTGTGGCTTTCGATGACTTCAGTGCTTCTTGGTTCTGGGGACGCGTCCTCAGGGTCAGAGCACACCGTCCTGCATTCACTTCTCTCCTCCCGGCCGCTAAGGTCACACACCCCGAAAGAGGCCACGTGGTTCTTTGTCCTCCCGGCGGGTCACAGAGCCACCCGCTGCACACCCATATGACTGCCCCTTCGCACCCAGTTTCCTGACCTCCTGTGGAGCTGTATGGAACGGGGGAAGCCACCTCGGGCCCTGCCTGTGTCTCCTGACAGCTTTTCTAGACTATGAATCACACACAGCTCTCTATGTCTGATGGCCATTTTAGGATTTTTAAATTGTCTTAACATAATTTTTTTTTTTTTTCCAAAAATACTCCAGGCTCTTTCTCTTATAAGTCATTTTGTATTCTCCTGTAAAAAGTCCCCCTTCCCTGCCTTCTTAACACAAAGCACTTATTATGCGCCCAAAGGGACCTTGAGACCTAAGATCTGAAGGAACTATGAGGACGGGACAGAGAAGGGTGAGCAACGGGTAGGGGCAGGAAGGGCGGGACGGAGGAGGGGACAGAGGGAGGGAGGAAGCTGTCCACTGGAGACTTCTGTCACCGTGTCCATGTGGCTGCGTCGAAAGAGGGGTCCTGAAAAGCCAGACCACAGCAGACAAGGGGATAAGGCAGAGGGGTCAGGGAACGACAGAGGGAAGACACAACAAACCCAAAACAGTTTCCATCTCAGACCGAAGGCCCCTAGACGACAGAATTCCAGCTGACAGAAAAACCATCGAACAAAGAAGATTCTAGAAAATAGAAAGTGTTGGGATTACAAAGTTGTGCATCACATCTGTATAAATTGGTTTTTGAACATCCTTTGCCAGAGCAGCTGTAGTGTCCCAATTGTCAGGGGAAAGAAAACACCAGCGCGAGGAGAGGACGTTTCCCCTTCTGATTTATCACAGAATTTTGCTTCTTTGTTTGTTATTTGTTTTTTGTTTTTTTTGGCACAGCTTCCTTTTTTCTTGTTTTCCGTTCAGCCATCATAGCCTCTTCCGGATGGAAACCACACCGTGCAAGTCTAGCTTCCTGTTCCCTGGGCTTAATGTCCTGGGTGGAGACCACTCTTCCCCCTCTGATATGACTGTGTGTATGCTTTTGTTTTTGCTTGTTTGTTTAGGAACTTCTTGATGAAGATTACAAAAACATATACACTCCTGTGGCAGGGACGAGTTGATTTCCAAGTACACTCTAATGCAAGTCAAGTTCGTACAGATTTGGAGCTGACAGAATGGTGTCTGGAGAGGGCCACGACCCCACACCGTCTCTGTTGGTCCACTAAAACTCTTGAGTTTTTCTATAATATTTTGTGTTTACTTCCGCAGATCTAAAAGACACACCTGGAAGGAAAGACAGAGGCGCCTGTTATCTCTAGAGAGGACACAAAGGTGTCTTTAGAGCAAGGGTGGGTAGATGGTGGCCAACCACCGATTTTCATCAATACATTTTCGTTGGAACACAGTCATGAAGGTCAGAGAAGCTCCAAGAACAGGCTAGTGTCTGCCCATCTGGCCAACCAAATTCAAGCAAACAGCACTGGGGGAAACACCAGGACAAGGACTAAGGTCCACGTGGCAGAGTGACAGTGGCAGCAGCAGGAACCATAGCCAGATGCCTACATGGCAAGGTAGGTGGCAGCTTAGGACTAAGTGCAAGGCCTCCGAGAACATTTGGGGACCCTGGCCTTCGAGGTCAATGCTGTGCTGTGCATGGGAGCAGGTTGTGCTGCATCTCTGGGTTCCACCCAGGAGATGCCAGGAGACCCCCAACCCCAAGCAGTGACAGCCCAACAGGCCTCCAGGTATTGCCTAATGTCCTCAGAGGGGCAGAGCACCCCAATTTCATCCAGGAAATGATGACCAGAAGGACATTCTGCAAGGGCTGAAGCGAGGGCCACTCTCAGATGTGGGGCCACCCCATGCGGTCCCCGCGCATGAGCTGAGCCCTGCTGAGTGCCACCCCGGCTTGCCCCAACCCCACGCTTGCCCCTGCCACCACGAGCACTGCTTACGGAGCCCTCGGAGGTGCTGGCACCCACTTTGTCCCCGCGAGCATTCCAGCACAACTCGAAGATGCCACCGGTGCCTCGGTAGCTCTGGACGAGACTGCCACTCTGCAAGGGAGAAATCACAGTGAACAGAGCTGACCACACGGGTGCAGCCCTTCTGCCCGCCCAGGTGCTGCACTGGTCTCGGGGACAGCGGGGGGCTGCTCATAAAGGGGAAAAGAAGGTGGTGGCTCCTCCAAGGAGGGACGTCTCCAAGATGTCTTGCTTGGAGCTTTGAGCGCTGAGGACAGCAGAAGCAGACACCTTTCCCGGGGAGGAAGTGGCCCTGGGTGTCTGTCCTGGGCCAGGGCACAGCCAGGCAGAGCCGGACAGACAGCCCAGGACTGGGCTCTCCATGGGGGGCGGCCGCTCATTCCTGAGCGCCAGTTCCCTGTTAGCTGTTCTGAGCCCAGGTCACTGCAAACACAGCTACTCGGGCAATAATTTGCAAAGGACTCAACCCCGAGGGTCAAGAGATGACCTGAGTATTCCAGATATGGACACACTTGTCAAAGGAGCCGCTTTCCAAGTACTTCCCGTCAGGGCTAAAAGCGACACTATAGACAGCTTCCTGGTGTTTGGTCAGCGTGTGGATACACACCCCTCGCTCCACATCCCACAGCCGGACCATGGAGTCAAACGAAGCACTGCGGACACAGAGCGGACACGTTATCACCTGAGCATGCAAGTGTTTATCACATGTCCCTGCAACACTGGCCACACCTCACAAGAGCCATCTCTCTCTCTCCGATTCTAGGTCCAGATCGGTGACCTTCTACTCCTAAAATGCAACCCAGATGCAGTGAAAACAAAGCCATCGTCACAAAACAAACAACCTTTAGTGCTGTTATTATGAAAGCAATTTGATAACCATGTTCCTAAGTTTCTGCATTTGTTTAAAGATATAAATGGTAAATACTTTTGTGGAATATTTGTCAAGTTCTCTAAGATGCTCTTACATTAAAAAACTTCTATTGTTAACAACAAATGCAGACAGCCAGGTTTGGAAAAACAGCGAATAGAGTGAATAAATATTTATAACATTTTTAATCCAACAAGAATTAAAACACAGTCACATCTACACATTCGACCACATTGCTGAGAGCTGCAAATTTCAGTTATTTTCAAATTTAAAATAAAATACATATCACAAACCTGCTATCTGGCTTTCTTTTTCTCTATAGGGCTGGTACCAGCCTGTCCATTTCGTGTGTGCAGACTAAAGGGTCATTTAAGTTCCTAATGGGTAACACTTGACACAAAGGAACCCCTCCAAGTCACCAGTAGATGATTATAGCAAGCAGTGCTTTATCATAGTCATTTAAGTGGCTTTTAAGACAATTACGTGAAATAAGAGAATTATGGCCTTTGTGTTGTTCTGTTCAACCACTCGGCTGATACAGGGATTCTCTCCAATCTTTTCTACGAAATAAGCTTGGTTGGGCTGAGCACTTTCAACATACTGCTCGCTCATGGCGCGGCCGGCTGGCCCCCGCTGCCCCAGAGGCACGTGGCAGGCATTCTCCCCTTACAGGAGGTGTGTGCCCGCCTGTCACTACCTTCTCTCTGCAGCTACACAGAATAACCCGCTTCTGCCTCCTGGTACTCAAACATTCCCCTTAACACTCCTCTCTTGTAGGCTAAGGGGACATCCACATTTCATGTGTCCAGATCCTGGTTTTCAGACCCCTAAGCATCTTGGCATTGGGTCTCAGAATCTCTTTAGCTTCTTCTTCTAAGAGTTATTCCTGAAATAACGGGAGTGGAACATTCTACTCTTAACGAGGTCTGGCGAACTTCAGGGCACAATAATGCTCTTGAATGAAGCCTAAAGCCACGTGGTTTGGGGAGGCCACCTTTGTCTCTTATAACCCCTCTTCCCAATTCTGGCGGTGACTGGCTGGCCACTCCACTCCCTCCGAAGCTGGTGTCTTAGGGGACTCACTATATACAATGTGAGGTCAAGTCTGGCTGTGGCTGGGGGAACCTTTATCCCTGCTTGAATTCCCTGCCCATGTAAGTCCTGAGTTGAACGAATAAACCAAGCCCAAGGTCCGAGGTGAACTCTTTCCCTTTCCTTTCTCTGCTGTCAGGAAAACCTTCAGCAAAGCCAAGTGCCTCAAGCCATCTCAACACGTGCCTTCTCCTAGCCTCACTTACAAGTTCTATCTCGGCCCCTTCAAAAGGGAGCTACGACGTTCAATGCTCCAGCAAAACGTCCTGTTCTCTCTGCGTATGAGGAAGTTCTGCTGCTGTGAGGCTGACTCAGTGACAGCGGGCCAGGCTGAGTTCAGGAGCCGAGGCTGGGCTGTGCAGGGGTCCTGTCCTTACCTCTCCAGCATGATATTTGAGTTGGGGTTGCTGGTGGTCTGCCCGGTGGGACTCCACTTGATGGTGTATATCTCTTTGCTGTGAGCTTGCAGGTCATGCACACACGTGTCCTGCTTCATGCTCCAGATCTAGAGAACACAGTGGTAACAATATGAGCAAGCTATGTCCCTCCAGTGAGCCAAGAGACTGCTGGCTGTGAACCGTACATGAGCCACTGGAGTGTCCCACTGGAAAAAACTGCAGGTTATTTCCCAGGAAGGGCTGGGACTCCTAGCAAGACCCTTGACTGATACATCAGAGTTCACTGGGCGAGAGCTAATCTGACAGTCAGTAATGGGATAAATTACAGAGGAAGGAAGAGGACTCAGTACAGATAACCCCCAAAGGAGCAGGGAATGTGAGACTTGTGTTGAGTACTGGGGGCTGTTTAGGGTTAAACAACTCATCCCTACAGATGCCAACTTGACCTTTAATGTCATGTCATCAGAGCAGGATGCTAGCAACATTCCAGAAGGATCCCATTTGATAGCATTGACCTCATTCTGAAAGATAGGACGGGTTGGGAAAAGAAATCAAGGCCTGAAATCAGACCCAGTGGCTGTCCACCAGGGGGCAGTAGCGCTCTGTCATCATGGTGGCCGTCCAGCAGGGGGCAGTAGCACTCTGTCACCCTGCCATCCACCAGGGGACAACAGTGCTCTGTCATCCCAGCAGCTGTCCACAAGTGGGCAGCAGTACTTT
Source organism: Cynocephalus volans (assembly GCF_027409185.1). NCBI lineage: Eukaryota > Metazoa > Chordata > Mammalia > Dermoptera > Cynocephalidae > Cynocephalus > Cynocephalus volans. The sequence continues at coordinate 5,792,023 of NW_026902463.1, read as the reverse complement.
CTCATCCTGCTTACCGTCCAGCAGGGGGCAGAAGCGCTCTGTCATCCGGCCGACCACCCACCAGGAACCCCACTGGCTGTCCTCAAGGGAGCAGTAGCACTCTCTCATCCTGCCTACCGTCCACCAGGGGGCAGTAGTGCTCTGTCATCCTGCCATCCACCTGGGGGCAATAGTGCTCTGTCATCCCAGTGGCTGTCCACAAGGGGGTAGTAGCGCCCTGTCATCCCAGCAGCTGTACACAAGTGGGCAGTAGCACTCTCTTATCCTGCCTACCATCTGTTCTGTCCAGTTGGTCAATGAGATTGAACCTTAAAGGTGACTCTCCTTGCTTGGGCTTGTCTCTAAGCTCACCATGGTGAAGGGTTTGAATCTTCATGCCAGCCAGCCACGAAGAACAGAAAATGTAAAAGTGACTCTCCATAGTGAGCACATGCTCAGACTCAGGTTGGTTGCTCACCCTGCTGCAGAAGAGGCAACTGTCGTGTTTTGGGGTGGCATTGCCTACGTTTAGGGATACTGTCAGCACTGAGGCGCAATCCTTGAGAAATAAGGGTCCTAGCTCCTCCCCTCGAGCTGCCTGGAACACAATTGTGGTGAACATTCATGGAAAGAAGAACCTCTGGATGCCTATGATATAGCATGTGAGTCAGGCCCAAGTTAAACAAGTGATGTGTCATCACGCTTCCGTAATTGTGTGTCCTGCTCTTCAGCCAAAGATCCAAAGCACTTTAGTGCATTCATTTGTGGAAATAATCCCTCAGGGGCAGGTGGCAGCCCCGACCCATGTTTGACCTCACCCCTCCCCCTGGCTTTGGTGGCCTTGGATGCTCAAGGCCACTGATGTCATGGGTGAGAGGGGTGTACCTACTCCATGGGGTGCAAAGGCCAAGGCATTGGGAACGGGGTGAATATAGTACACCTTCATAGTCACATAAGGTGAGAGGAATTGAGCTTTTCTACATTTAATTATGGATTCATTAATGTTTTGTGTTCCGAAGTGCTGCATGTCATTAATACTTGTCACCATCCCAGCCCATCTATGTTCCTTTCTGTCCTCATACGCATGAAGCCAGTAGGGTTGGGTTGTTAAATTCTGCCACCAGAGGAACTCTGTCATGATTTTAGATGGAGGACGTGAAGCAGAAGTTTTCCTTTGGGAGCTGCACAGGACAGTCCTTTGGGCATCAGCAAAAGGCAGATGTGGCGGTTGCCAGCGGCCACTGGGTGTCATCTTGAGATTCACCTGCTTTGGTCACGCAGGTGGCCGAGATCATTGTGGAGGTCTTCTGCAACCATTGCAGTCCTGGATTTCGAGAAACTTCTTCCCTCACCTTCATCCTCTGCCTTCCAGCATCTGTGTAAGCTTCTGATTTCATATGAAATCACTTCCATTCTGAAGACTTAGAATTGCTTGTGTGTTCCTGGTCAAACCCTGACTTTTCCACCTTCCTCAGAAATGTCTGTCCTGTAGAGGTTGCCCACTGCTCGGAGGGAAAAGGAAAATTCCACAGAGAGGTGCCTTCAGATTATCTAGTTTCAGTAAACAAGTGTATTTCATCAAATCTAAGACCCCTTTGTTTGTAAGATGTGCAACTGTGTGATGAACCACATAGAAAGAAAATGCTGCCTTTTAATCTATCACTCACCATCAACTATAGCATGCAAATCAATTTCATTGGTGTTAAAAAGGTGAAGAAATGGGTGGCTTAAAGCATGTAAAATGCTATTTCTAAAGCATAACCTGTGGCCTTAAATGGTTAATGCAAGGAAGTTCCAATAACCGAGGACTAGTAATGTTAAGTCCAAGGGAAGAGTAAGAAAGCAGCAGACCTCATCTAAGCTTTGCAACAACCATAGTACTAATCGAAACAAAAGCAATCTAATCAGATCTGCCCAAAATTCAAAATTACCAAGAAGACTTTGAAATATGAAGTGATATCCACGGTCACAAGCAGAAAGCCTCACCAGAAATGTTTACTTTACTTTTAGGTGTCAGGTAATACTAGGATGAGTTCATCACACATAGCGAGATATTTAATCACTTCCTTGCATCCAGCAAGGAGAAAAAAGAGGAAGTTGGAATAATTATACATCAGTAGATTCATAAGAGACATGTCATCCAAATGTTAAGCACCGAGATTGTTTCGATCCTCATGAATAGAACGCAACAGTAAAAGGGCATATATGAGACAATACAGGAAAAGGTCAAGCCCAGGGGTCATTTGATGTCACTAAAGGGTTATTATTCATTTGTAACAATGGGGCTACTTTTATTATAGTTTTATTTTGAATGGGAGATGTCCTTTTCTGCTAAAAAAGCATACATATCTTTGCAGGTTAAGAGAGATGACATCTTCAGTTGTTCTGACAGGACCAGGTGGAGGGGTCTAGGGGGTAGTGCAGATGAAATGGGATTGGAGTTTTGAGAGTATTTGTGAAGGCCAATGAAGGATACGTGGGAATTCATTACACAAATCCCTCTAATGTATTTTGGAAGTTTCCATAAAAGAAATTGAAGGAAAGTATACAGAATATGAAGACAAATCTCTGTATTTTTTTTTTTTTTTACATTTTTCTAAAGTCAAGGAACATTAAATCTACAGAGAATTTCAGTAAATTAATGGTAAATATTTACACTTCTTCCTTGATGTTGCTTAATACTACCCCCGAAGATTTCAGCTGCCTACCGCTGTGAAACACCTGTTCTTCATGGTATGGCCCCAAACAGCTAATGCGGTTGAAATAATAGATGTAAAAGTGAAACGTTGTAAAGCATAGAGGGCTTTCTCTGTCAGCAAAATACCCTTGGGAGGCATATAGAAAACACCGCGAGGAAGTGAAAGGACATACACTGGGATAAATTGTATTTGGCAGATCTGACTTTCTGTGGACTGAAAATGCAGGTGTTTCTAAAACGCATCAGGTTAGGGCAGATGTTGAGGGGCGTTTTCTGGAAGTGAGATTGTCAGAAAGGGAAGGCTCTCATCTCTTCACCACCACCCTCCACACTCTGCCTTGTGTAAGGTGCCTGCTTCCCTCTCACCTCTTCACCTTGCCTTCTGTTGATTCCCTCCAAGTGCCAGGCCTAGCTGTTTCAAAGTTGTTCACGCTCTCTCCAGTTGGTCATTCTAGTTATTATCTCTCTAATTCTATTTCCTTTTGGGAACAAGGACCTATTTCCGTTTTCCATTCCTTTTTCCACTTTTGGATTCCTCTCACATATACCTATAAAAGACCCTTATAATTCCTATTTGCCAATATACCCCGATCACATGTTCACAAGTCACTCCCTCCCTGGAGAGTCCACTTAAGTCAACATCGCCATAAATTTTGTCACTACCAGCTGGCTTCCATTTATCATAAAATGCCAGATTTCACCTTGGTAGTTGACACACTTTGTAAGAGCATGACATTTGTCTTAATGGTCTTAATCATCCCTTGACATATTGTTGGCTGTTGGCATCACTTTTACATGATAAGCTAGACTGGGTTTTGCAACTGGAAGTTCTGTCCATCTGCCCCACCTTCCCCGACATTTCCTCTTGTCAAAGTTCTACACATAAAGCATCTGCCAGGAAAGTGTACTTTTGGAGAAAACTTGAAGGCTCAGGGTATCCTAGGTTGGCGTTAGTGACAGACACAACATCCATTATGTCCCAGATACACTAGTTGCTTACTTCTTCCTCACAATCCAAAGCAGGTGTTCCTCTTTGCTATGGAGATTGCGGGGCCAAGAGTCCTTCCATCCTTTGTGTCCATCATCTGCTAGTGCCTCAGGGTCCTTTGATTCCAGGTGGCAAGGGACACATCAGTGCTGTTCCCATTCCGTTACCTGGAACTCAGTCACGTGACCATACCGCAGTATAACGGTGGCCGGGGGTTGTGTGTGTACTCAAGAGGATGATGAAATGGGTGTTTGGTAAGTAGATAGCAGTCTCAACCATACGCCACCTACCTAGTAGCAGAACATAAGTCATTGATGCCTCCTTTAAGGTTGTCAATTTCCTTGTGACACCACACTCTCCCCATTGCACTCACATACTTGGCTCCCCTTTGCCTCCTTCCCTGCTTCATTTTCTCCATGTCACTTGAACTTGTGCTTGGTTATATTGTTGGCAATCACGGACTCCTCCCTGGAAGTGGTATTGCATCCTCTTCATGGCTGTAGGACTTGCAGTTCATCCCTGAAGGCACAATCTATTGCCCCATTGTTACGCTTCACCCAGAAACCTGCTTTAACCAATGGGACAGGAAGTGGATCTCAAGAACCCCAAGTCCGTGTAGACTCTCTGAGGTGGCATAGATCTTCTGTGTCATTTCTCTCCCTCTGCTGTGAAAAGGGCAGTCACCGAATCCGGACTGCTCCTTCAGACTGTGTTCTGGAGCAAGATGGTACATGGGGCTGGGCAGGAGCCATCCTGTCACCTCCTTCACATGCCATCAGCAAGAATCGATGTTTATGCTTTAACTTACTGGGATCTGGGACTTACCACCATAGCTCAAACCTGTGGTGAGTTGTTACTGATACAGTTCCTGATATCGTATACACGTATGACTTTCCATCTTGGCTCTCTTTTCCCACTAGAAGCAACTGTTCATAAGGACAGTGAGTTTCACTAGCTTGATTCCTGCTGTCCCTAGTGTGTGGATTGGCACCTAGAACATAGTTTGGCTCAATTGATTGTTGATTGAGCCACATCCTGGGAATCAGATGTAGGTAGAGGTTTTCTATTGCCGAATGCATTCCTGTATCTTTCCACAACTATGATAGTTAATGACAATTTGCCATTTGGCCTTTCGATGGTTTTCTCGTTGGTTTTACTTCTGTTTTGTCAGGCATTGAAACTACAGGAAGAAAAGGTGAGTGACTGGAGAGCAGCATGACTCTGAAGACAATTAAGAACTGTAACGTCCCCAGCAAGTCCTCTGGTTTCACATGACATCTTTCTCACAGCCATCGAACCACTCCCTCTTGCCTACTCAATAAATACCTGTAAATAATGAAAATGATGAAAATGAATGGCACCCCTAAAACTAGGATGGACAGGCAAGCTTTTGCTAGTTTGGGAAATTTTTCTACTACATCTGAGGTTCTTGAAGCTGGATTGAGGAAATACCTAGATCATTAATCTTAGATGTACTCCCCCAACCCATGCATGAGTATGTGTCATTTGTGAAGGTGTTTTAAACTCCGTGGCATCTTCAGATTCTGTGATGTACAGTCATTAGTATCTCGGACATGCTTTGCCTCTTGCTTTTTCCTTCAGGATCTGTCGATTCCAAAACTCTTAGCAAATGCCAGCCCGTGGGCAGACGAGACTCATGTTGCACTTGGAGGTGGCATGTGGGGGTCATACACGGGACCCCACAAGTGCAGCGTCCCAGGTAGAAGCCGAGACGAGAACAGATGTGACAGGGGCAAATGCTGAGAAGCGTAATTTTTCAACACTCAGTGCCAATGAACTAGGAAGTGGGACAGGAGAAAATGCCCCCACAAAGGTACTGAATAGTGACAGCCAATTGGACATAGAAGAGTGAATAAAGAAGGTATGATCCCTGTCCTGGGGGGGGGGGGGATGACCGGGATCTGTCTTATATGATCTTCTATAGGGAAAGGCAGCATTAACAAATACAAATACATAGGTAATTTATAGGAGTACCACCTCTGGCAAAGGTGAAGCAGCCATGAGAGAGACAACCGGCTACCTTTACATGGTGGAGCCGATATGAACGGTTCTCTTGATGAAGTGATTTTTTGTTTGTTTGTTTGTTTGTTTTTTTCCAAGACCAGAAGTATGCTAGTGGCAGTGGTGAAGGGAGGTGTGCATTGAAGGCCAAGGACACTGAGCAAGAGTGAGATTCTGTCAACACTCAATGTTCTCTCAACTTGTAGGTGTGTGATTTTCTTTTTACAATTTCAAATACAGCTGGTGATCATTTGCCTGTAAAGCTCCTGCCTTTTTCCCACATAGCTACCCAATTATTGCTACATCATACACCGAATAAGTCAACTGTTCCAGGTGCTGAAATGATTACTTTGTTAAATATTAAACCATTATAAATTATTTTTAAAAGATCATTTATGTGTTATTTGTGTGGAATCCAATTAGCCTGAGACATAGCAGCTTAAAACCACAAACACATAGAATCTCACATTGGGCGATGGTCAGAAATCTGGGAGGGGCTTAGGTGGGTATTTCTGGCTCAGGGACTTACAGAAAGTCACATTCAAGATGGTGGCTAGAACTGCAGTCAACTGGAGGCTTGACCTACTCATCCAGTTGCCTGGGACTTCACTGGTTTTGGCACTGAAAGTTTCCTGTTCTGTGTAACCCTTCTGTCTCAGAATGGGTGGTGACCCTACTCGTATGTATGTTGACTGCAACGCTCAGCTCCTCACTGGCTGTTGGCAGGAGGCCTCAGTTCTCCTCCATGCGGGCCTCTCCGTAGAGCTGCTCAAAATGTGCAAGCAATCTAAGACTGAGACACAGCACAGTAAAAAGCGATCCAAGAGAGAGGCAGAGGCATTCACAGAACTTTCACAAAACTGAGCACGTGTTAAACTACAACGAATATATGAATCATTCAGTAAAAGGTATTCATACAATATGCTGATCCAAGCAGGTCACAGATGTAGATGTATTCCATTACTTCTATAAGGGGATTCTATTTTGTGTTTCTATACAGATGTGCTTACATGCCTAGAAGACATACATGAACATGCTTATAATGGGCATCTCGGGGTTGGTGGGATTCAGGATATGTTTCACTTCATTTTGCTCATCTTTATTTCTAATTTCTCTGCAGTGTATTGTTTTTATAATAATTGTTTAATTACAAGAATCCGGGCCATATCCTGTCCTAATCACTGTGGAAGACAAAAACAAAAAACAAAACAAACAAACAAAAAACATTGCCATTTTGCAGACAGGAGAAGCAGCAAAACATAAGTAGAAAGGTACATGTCAGAAGACCAAGTTAATTTAATGATAGTATGTGTAAATAGATTAAATGACCACAAGGATTGACCTTAAAAAACAATTATGTAATTTTACCTAGCTTCTCATTTTCCTTAAACATTAAAAATAAAGGTCAGGGCAAAAGTTGATCAGCAGGTATACAAAAAGTCAGCCGCAGTGATAATACTGATCCAGGCAGGGTGGAATTGCTGGCAAAAAGCAGTCGATGAATCAGGAGTCATTACATGGTAAGAGGTTTAAATACAGATCAATACCTTATGTATGATTAATTACATCGAATCGAAAAGTAGAAATCAAAACCAGGTAGACCATAAGGATAATTTAACAGAAGTGTGACAGAAATGAAAGATGGTATTATATGTTTCAGCCTTTGACAGAAGTTAGCAAAATTAAATGCCAGATACTGATACAATTGAAAAGATATCATCAGTAGACCTCAAATTCAAAAAGAGAATATACTCTTATCAGGAATTCATAGGACTTTCACAAAATTCAGTACCCACTACTGTCCAAAGAACACTGTAAATTACAGAAAATACAGCACGGGCCACAGTCTGGGACACAAACTTAGAAGCTACCGAGACTCTTCTGTGACACTAACAGTACAATCGATGATCACCACCACTATCTCCCTAGCCACAGTTTCTTTCCTGAACTTTCTCCTTGGGTTCTAGGCCTGTGGCTGCAACTGTCCACTTCTGTGTCCACCCCTGCCCATGCAGCTGTCCTCCTCTCACCTTGCCTGAGTCTTCCTGTGTTCACTTCACCAGTCTGCCCCTCACCAGTCCCTGCCTTGTCACTAGCACCCTCACCTACTCGTGCACCCTGTCACCCAACGAACTGACTGCCAGTATGGGCCTGAGCTCTCCCTTGTCCACAGCCCACACGCAGCCCTGAGGTAGCCAGGTCTCAGGCTTCCCAACTCCCACGGAGCTCTCTGTTCTTACGGTCCCCCAAGTCTGTTGTTTCTGGAGCCTGGGGGCAGGTTGAAATTTCCCGAATGCTGTTTCTTCCCTGGGAGCACATCGAGGGCTGACGCTTTGATTTACTTTGCATTCCCAGGGTTCTGCACAGTGTCTCCTGCATAACAGACGCTCAGATGGTTGAATAAATGAAAGAAAGCGAAAGCAAATTTTCAAGAAACATGGGCATTTTGGGTACATCTCCCATTGTCAAATAAAATAATTGTACTCGGTTTTGTCATTTCATTAGTCCCGTGTGGCTCCTCCCAGTTCCATGGAGAATCTCTGACATTTGAACAGGAGTGAAGACAGTGGATGGGAGGACTGTGCATGTGGAGAATGGAAAGCACCCTAATCTTTGACTGTGAATATCCTAGAAGTTTTGGCCAAGACACAAAGCAAGTGCTTTAAATGAATAGGTCAGTGTTTTGCATGAGTGGTTAAGTAGCATTTGGACATCGAAGGGTGTGCTGTAAACACTTAAAGGAAGGTTTAAGAAAACTGTCCTAGGTCCGAGAGTCCATTTATACCTTATGTCTCCAGACAAACTGCTAGGTGATTCCACGTTTACCCGGCCGAGCTCTTACTTCTACCAGCCATTTATGGGTTGCCTTTTTCGTGCTTTGGAATTAAAATTTAAAAGTTAAAAAAATACAATATCCAAGTTGTGCTTGGTCTTCGTATCTACTATTCAACACCGATTTCCATGAGCAAATATTGGCTCTACCAAATATTACCCTCTTATTTAAAAGCTTTATGGTACGATATTTTAAGCCGATGCAGAAAAAGAAAAAAAAAAAAATAGTGAAAGGAACCCTCTATCTCTTACCCACCTTCAATAATGATCAGCTCATGACCACTCGTGTTTCATCTATATGTCCACATGCATCCCCATTTCCATATGATTTTGAAGCAAATCATACTTATCATTTAATCTGTAATTATGTCAGCATGTGTACTTCAAAGATAACGTTTTAAAATAGTAACCCCACCATTATCACACAGAGTTGATGATGAGTATATGTGCACAGAATGTGATGATCAAATCAGGATAGTTGGCATATTCGTGCATTAATCAGTTTCTAACAGCATTCTCTAATCACAGGAACTGGGAATCCTTAGAGAAATGGCTGGTACTAGGACTGGGATGTGGAATACACAAGCTGAGCCTGCAGTGTCTTCTAGTATGAGAGGGTTGTGCTCAAAGAAAGCCTAGTGCGGGGAGGGGTGTAAAAGGGACACAGGGGATAACCCCAATGTCCCCAGTGTCTGAATGTGGAAGAACTGAGTTACAAAATGAATGAAGCAGTATTGGAATAGAACCCAAAGCATAAACTCAATGTCCATGAGTCCATGCCATCATCAATAAATGACTGAATAAAGAAACAAATGAGGGAGAGCACACAAAGCTGTGCACGTGATTCCAAATAATTTACGTAGTTACTGTGCCCTCCAGGATCTGGAGCATATCTGCCCACTGCTTAAGGGTGGGCTGCCCATAATAATGTCCTTCCAATGAACATGGCATGGAAAATGGTAGAAAAGAGTACCTTTAGAGTGTAGAAACCTGAGAAACACTGTGTCAGCCAGGTGACCGAGATCAGCATTGACAACGAGAAGTGCTGTTGATAGCATGGATCATTAATAGGATGTGATGAGGACACTCTGTGGTCTTCTTTCCCAAACCCGTAAGTCTAATGTAATCATGAGAGGAACATCAGACAGATCCCAATTGGGGGCACTCTGCAAAGTACTTGATCAGTACTCCTCAAAACGGACAAGGTCACCAGGAACAAGGGAAGCCTGAGAAACTGTTGAAGCCTGGAGGAACCCAAGGAGACATGACGACTTAGTGGAGTATGGGATCCTGGAACAGGAAAAGGACATTAGGAAAAAAATGAGGAAATCTAAATAGAGTCTGGACCTTAGTTAATAGTTATGTATCAGCATTGACTCGCTAGCTGTGGCAAGGGTACCATAGTAGTGTAAGATACTAAAAACGGGGGAAATTGTGTATGGAAAAAATGTGCACTCTCTCCACTATTTTAGGATCTTGCGAATCTAACGCTGTTCTAACTTTAAAGCTTTATTGACACTTTAACAGTTCCTTGATATCATCAAACATTCATGTAGTATTCAAAAATCAAATTTTCGTACCCACTTAGTTTTCACAGTTTGATATCCTACTTCCTTTAATTGTCTGATACACCACTATGCAATAGACTTATAATGCAGGACGTATAATTATATATACCACAACCGCCACATGAAAAATACCAAATACGCGAGATGGATGTCATAATATTGTATATTTTCTTTCACATATGTAAACTGTTTTCTTTTCGATGTCTAAGAGATATAAGATGATTACAGGTATTTGACCATTCTGCGCTGGTGTGTGTGATGTCTTTAAATCCTGCCGTGTATTTTTCACCCAGGAGACTTGTGCCTTCAGACCTCCCCTCTTCAAGTGTCCGTTAGTGCATGAGCTGGTGGCTGGACTATTGCAAGGTCCAGGTCTAAGAGAACAATGTGGGTCTCACAATGTGGTCCCTGGACCAGCAGCACATGCCTTGCCCGGGTTCGTGCTAGACATGCAATTTCTCAGACTCCACTCCAGACCTGCAGAATTGAAGAGGGGTAGGGAGCCAGGAATCATAAGCCCTCCAGGTGATTCTGCTTCACATGCCAGTTCGACAACCACAGCTGGGGGTTCTAAGACATAAGAGATTTAAACAGGCTTGGCCTTGGAAAGGAAGAAAATCCTTCAGTCTTGACAGTCTGATTGAAGTTGGAGGACAGTATACTGAACAATAAGCCAGACACAGAAGGATGACTACTACGTGATACCACTTCAATGAGTATGAGGAATGTAAAACAGACTCAGAGAAGCAAAGACTAGAAGAGTGCCCTGGAGCACACGGGTGAAGAGGGAAGGAAAGCAGGGAGGGGTGATGCACACACCTCCTCCCTCCTCCAGTTGTTACTGCAATACTTAGGATAGCCTTTGGCTACTTTGACAGGGAGACCCCCAAGCCCAGGAGCTTCCAAAAGTGGGAAACTTATTTGTCTCTTGTGTCCCTGTTGGCAGTCTGAAGGTGCTCCACATAGAGCAGGGATCCATGCCCCTTCTTCTTGTTCTGCTTTCCTCAGCTTGCGGTTTCCAACTCGTGGCCCAACACAGTTGCTCCAAGTCCTGCCATCACATCCACATCCCCACTCAGTCACTTCTAGCCTCTGAGGGGTCTTTTAATGAGGTGGCCACATACCCAGTGAAAAGACTCTTAATCTAAGAAGTGGAGAACTGAATTCGTGGACAAGAACATTCTCCGTCACACTCCTATTAAATTATCATGCAGCTACACGTGACGGTTGAAGCTTAACTGAAGGGATGAAATCTGTAAGGTAGAAAAAGTGGCGAGGACAAGGTTTATATGTGGATTTGTGATAGGAGAGGCTGTGGGGATATGTGGGGGAGTGAGAGCTAGAGAAGACGGGGAATTTTCCAGGAGATACAAGGAATTGATGATCTATGGCCCGTTCGATGATATCGGAAAGTCCAGTAGGAGTTAGGATTTGTTTTCTAGTATTTTTGGTCATAGAACGTCTCTGTGAAAGTCTCACCAGGTTAACACTGGACATAATTGGGAATTACAGAATTACAATGGGAAGAGCAACATGACAGCAACTCTCTGGGGAATTTTGATCATCCAAGAGTGACTTTAGCGAGGTGTGAGAGGAGTACAGAAGGGATCAGAGACACATCTGAATGACCTGCAGCGTGAGGATTTGGGACAATAAGGAAGGGAAAAACGCAGCCTCAAGGGGGTGAAGTTAGTCCTTGGTCAGGGGGTACTTTTTTTCTTTTTGGGAACTTGTGCCCTGTTCTTGATCCCAGTCAGGGCGGCGTGTCTGGGATTTCTGGTGCGTAGACGGATGGCTTGGCTTCAGGCTGCAGGATCCCTAGTCTTTACAGAGACAAGAAGGCTGAGCAGCCAGCCCGAATGGAGGTGTTTAAAGGAAAACATGCCCAGAGGGGGATTTAGAGGCAGAAGAAGAGCTTTGTGGAGGGAGAAATTTGCTAGTAAAAGGGTTGGGGAGCTTGATTTGCTCCTGGTGTGAGAATTCAATGTCACGATCCCTGGAATGACCCGCGAGGTGCAGAGACGCAGGATCGCAGCCGGGCTGCCCGGAAGGGGCACACGGAGCGTCTCCACCCCAGCGCCCCTGGCCGGTACATGGGAGTCTCTGGGCAGGCGCTGGAAGTCAGGAGTCTTTATAGGTCCCTGGTGATCCCAGGCTGTGACCAGGGAGGAGCACCAGCCATCGGGCAGGGAGACCAATGTCCCCTGTGACCGGGTGGCCCCTGACCGCCGTGCTCCCAGCCGCCTGTCCTCCTCCAGCTGCCTAGGGGAACGCGCCTTTCCCGCCTTCCCCTCCATTGCACTCCAAGATCCCCTGCCACCTCTCCCCGCTCGGTTTCTCTTGTCCCCGGCATCACTGCGTCCGTCATTTCAGCTCCACACACTGCAGTGTACAGTGTCCTGCAGCTTTTATTCCAGCATGTATCGGAAGCCACGAAGTCGTAGGCCGGCGAGCCTCTGTCACCGGCTGTGCTGTTACAAGGTTTTCCATTCGTGAAGGCTGAGGAGGCTCCCTTCTGAACACTTGGACCCGGCTGCATTTTCAGTCTGGACCCTTCCCACGCATGTGCTGAGATGCTCACAAACTCGCTTCCCACAGAGGACCAAGGTGGCTCGCCAGGTGCCCGTGTCACGACCACTATGTCGGGAAGTTCCCTGTGGTAGTTGGAGCGTGAAAGTGGGTCTCAGCAGATGGCTGTGTCCCCCCAAACCTAGATGTTTTCATTGCTTCTATGATGTCCCTCTCTGATACCTTCTCTATGATGCTATTACCCATAATGTCCCATCAGGTCACCCCTCTGTATGATATGACCTAAGATGTCCCTGTATGAATCCCTTCTGTGTGATCCTACTCTCTATGATGTCCTTCTATGGTACCCCACTCCATGATGCTGTTATCTACAATTTCCCTGATTCCCCTTTTCATGACATCATGTATGATGTCCCTCTATACCACCCCTCTCTATGGTATTATAAATAATGTCCCTTTATGATACCCCTTGTATGATATCTATGATGTCTCTCTATGATACCGCACTCTATGATATCATCTAATAAGTCCCTCTATGAAACCCTTCCCCATAATGCCATTATCTATGATATCTCCTCTACGATACCCTCCTGTATGTTATCTATAATATCCCCACTATGACACCCCTCTTTATGATAGTAGCTAAGACGTCACTCTATGAAACTCTTCTCTATGACCCTACTGTATATGATGTACCTCTATGATTCATCAGTCTAGATTATCAATAATGCCCTCTATGATTCCTCATTCTATGATATTATCTATAATGCCCCTCTATGATTCGGCTTTCTGATGTTATCTATAATACCTCTCTATGATTTCGCTCCCTATGATACTATTTGTAATGCCCCGCTATGATATTATCTAGTAATGCTCCCCTATGATTCCTCTATGTTATCTATGATTTTTGTCTATGATTTGGCTCTCTATGATTCTATCTATAATTCCCCTCTATGATTTGGCTCTCTATGATACTATCTATACTGCCCCTCTATGATTCGGCTCTCAGAGGTTACCTATAATGCCCCTCTATGATTCTGTTTTCCATGATATTATGTGTAAGGCCTGTCTATGATTCGTCTCTCTGATATTATCTATAATGCCCCTCTATGAATCGGCTATCATCTCTAATGCCCCTCTGTGATTCAGCTCCCTATGATACTATTTATAATGCCTGGCTATGATTCAGTTCTGTATGATTCGGCTCTCTATGATGTTACCTACAATGCCCCTCTATGATTCGGCTCTCCATGATAATATGTGTAAGGCCCGTCTATGATTTGGCTCTCTATGATAATTTCTATAAAGCCCCTCTATGATTCGGCTCTCAGATATTATCTATAATGCCTCTCTATGATTCCACTCTCTATGATGTTATGTGTAAGGCCCATCTATGATTCGGCTCTCTTTGATATTATGTATAACGCCCCTCTATGATTCAGCTCTCTACGATATTGTGTGTAAGTGTCGTCTATGATTCGGCTCTCTATGAATATATCTATAGTGCCCAGCTATGATTCAGCTTGCTTACATTATCTATAATGCCAGTCTATAACTCGGCTCTCTATATTATCTATAATGCTCCTCTATGATTCCCTCTCTATAATTTTATCTGTAATACCCAGCTATGTTTGGCTCGCTGATGTTATCTATAATGCCCGTCTCTGATTCGGCTCTCTATGATATCATGTGTAAGGACCCTCTATGATTCCGCCGTAGGGGAACATACTCCATCTGGGTGGAGGTTGCGTGACCTCTGGGGTTCCAGCTCCCTGTGGGGTGAGGGGTGCGGTTCGACGGGGGGATATGCTCTTGGGGATTGAGAGCGCGCCGGCCGCGGGGCTGTGGAGGTGGCGATCGGCTCCTACTGGGTAACGGCGTGTGGCCAGCTGTGGGCACCTGCTCCGTGGAGAGGGAGGGCTCTCGTCTTGGGGAGCAGGGGATCTGCTCAGTGCGCTGGGAGGGCAAGTGGCCTGTGGTGGGTACCAGCTCCGTACAGCGTGAGGACTCCATACTTTGTTGGTGTCCGGTTGACTGGGTGGGGACTTGCTCCGCATCACTGAGAGCACGCAGCCCAGGTGACAAGGATCTGCTCCTACGGGATGTGCGATCCTGATTTTACCGGTTCCCCGGTGAGGTCCCGCGGTCCTCTGGGGGCGACATGCTCTTCAGTGGTGAGGTCACGCGGGCCGTGGGGGTGGGGAGGTGGTGATCTTTTCCTGCTCGTGGTGGCGTGTGGCCTGCTGTGGGCAATTACTCCGTGAAAGGTGCGGGCTTGCGTCTCGCGTGGCGGGGCATCTGCTCTGTGGGGTGGGAGGGCGTGCGGCTCGTGGGCGTTCCTGCTCTGTGCGGGAACAGGGCTCTGGTCCCAATGCGGTGGACGTGGTCCTACCGGGAATGGCTACAGACTTTAGTAGTGTCCCGGTGAGGGTGCGCAGCCCATGGGATTAGGACACCTCCTCCTCCGGAGTGAGTTGGCAGTCCGATCTGGGCGAGCTTCTTCCTGCGTGGTTAGGGCGCACGGCCAGCGGTGAGACATCCTCCGTGCGGCCTGAGGGTACGGGGCCACGGGGGGTGGGGGGAACTGCACCGTGTGTGGTGAGGACACACGTCCGTTTGGGGCACCTGCTCCGTGTGACTTGAGGGCTCCAGACGTTATCGGTGACCAGGTTAGGGCTCTGGAACCGGGTTGGGTACTTACTCCTGCGGTGTGAGGGCACACGATCCGAGGCGTGGGGGGAACCCGCTAATGTGCGGTGAGGGTCCATGGCCCGCCAAGGCACCTGCTCTGTGCAGCTTTTGGGTTCCAGACTTTATTGGTGCCCAGGTGAGTGCGCGAGACCCGCGTTGGTGACTTCCTCCGTGCTGGGTGTGGGTGCGGGACCAGCAGGGGGGCTTGCTCCCTCAGGGTGAGGGCGCACGTCACGTCGGTGCAGCTTTAGGGCTCCAGACTCCCCCGGGGTCCGTGTGAGACAGTGAGGACCTGCTCAGGTAGGGGTGACGGGGAGGGGCCCATGGGAATTCCTGTTCCGTGATGGTGAGGGCTCAAGACATATCGGTATCCAGGTGAGACTATTGGCCTTTGAGAGGACCTAAATGCTCCATGCGGAATGAGGAATCCAGACCTTACCGGTGTCTGGGTCAGGGCGCCAGGCCCGCAGGGTACGTGCTCCATACGGGGTGAGGGCACCCGGACCTGGCGGACCGAACTGGTCGGTGAAGTATGAGGGCTCCAAATCTTATGCATGTCCTGGTGAGGGCGCGCGGCCCACGGTGCGGAGCTGTGCCTTCTGGAGTGAGGTCTCAACGCCTTACAGGTGTCCAGGTGAGGCGTACATCCCAGGGTTGGGACCCGCTCAGTGAAGAGGGAGGGGCTCTTCCCTTAGTAGGTGAGCATACTCCATTCAGAGGGATGGCATACGGCCCGCGTGAGTCTTGTTCCCTGTCATGTGAGATCATGTGACACTCCCGGGAACGTGGGCCAAGCTTACGGGGATGAGGGCTCATGGCCCTTGCGGTGACGTTCTCAGCACGCCATAAGGGGAAAAGGCCAGGGCGGGGAAGTGCACCGACTGGGGTGAGGGCATTCCACTGACTTCAGGGACCTCCTCCCTGAGAGCTAAAGGCACAGGACCCACGTAGGCGACCTGCTATTGCGCGCTGAGGGCATGCGGTCCGAGGTACAGCGGGGGACGTGTTCCTGTGAGTTGAGGGCCCGTGGACCGCAGGGGTACTTCCTAGGTTCAGGGTACGGGTGTGCGTCACGCCGGGGTAATTGCTCCGTGCGGATCGAGGTCTCTAGGTCTTGTAGGTGACAGTGTGTGTGCGGCGGGGGGTATCTGCTTAAGCGTGGTGAGGTCACTTGACCCTCGCGGGGACATGCTTCGTGCGTGCGGCGTGAGGGCGCCCGGTATTTTGGAGACCTGCTTAGTGCTTTTGAGGAATACAAACTTTATCGGTGTGACCTTGAGGCGTGCGTCCCTCCGTAGGGACCCGCTCAGAGTAGAGGGAGGTCACGTGAACCGCAGTTGGGGATCATGCTCCATTCGGGTGCAGGGCACATGGCCCGCGGGCATCCTGCTCCCTGAGGGGTGATGTCCCTCGCTTTGATGAGGAAGACATGTACTTAAAGGGTGAAGGCGCTCGGCCTTCGGGGACGGACCTCGTCCGTGAAGTTTGAGGGCTCCAAATCTTATACGTGTCCTGGTGAGGGTGCGCGGCCCACGGTGCGGACCTGCGCCTTTCGAAGTGAGGTCTCTAGGCCTTACAGGTAGGTGTCCAGGTGAGTCGTGCATCCCTACCGCCTAAGGCCCTGCTCAATGCAGAAGCAGGGAGTGCTTCCCGCGGTAGACGAGCACACTCCATTTGGAGGGAGGGCATACGGCCCGCGGGAGTCTTGTTCCCTGTGAAGTGAGATGATGTGACACTCGCGGGAACGTGGGCCAAGCGTATGGTGTGAGGGCTCTCGGCCCTTGTCGTGAGGTTCTCAGTGCGTCACGGTATAAGGCCAGCACGAGGAACTGCTGCACCGTGTTGGGTGAGGGCATTCCACTGGCTTCTGGGACCTGCTCCATCAGGGCTAAAGACGCGGGACCCGCTTTGGTGACATCACGTGACCCTGGCGCGGACATGTTCCCTGCGAGTGGGGTGAGTGTGCGTGGCTGATTTGGATACCTGCTTACTGCGTTGGGGGACTAGAGACTTCATCGGTGTCCCCTTGAGGCATGCGTCCCACCCTAGGGACCCGTTAATGGTAGAATGAGGTTGCACGTCCCGCAGTGGGTTTTCATGCACCATTCAGCTTCAGGGCCCTTGTCCCGCGTGTGTCCTGCTCCCTGTGCGGTGAGGTCCCGCGGTCCGCTGGGGGCGACCTGCTCCTGAGGGGTGAGGGCACTAGGCCCCCGGGGGTTCTGCTCCCTGCGGGATGAGGTTCGGCGGTTCGCTGGGGACCACATACTCTAGTGGTGAGGGCGCCTGTCCCGCGGGGGTCCTGCTCCCTGTAGGGTGAGGTCCAACGTTCCTCTCTGGGCGACCTCCTCTTCAAGGGTTATGGAGCGGGACCCACGGGTTCCTGCGTTCTGTGGGGTGAAGTCTCGCTGTCCGCTAGGGGCGACATGCTCTTCTAGCGCGGGTCCCGTGCCCCCCTGGGGTCCTGCTCCCTGTGGCGTGAGGTCCTGCGGTCAGCTTGGGGCGACCAGATCTTCAGAGGTTAAAACGTGCAACGGGAGTCCCGCATCTTGTGGGCTGAGGTCCCGCGGACGGCTGGAGGTCTTGTAGGCGACATGTTCTTCAGGAGTGGGGCACGCATCCCGCTGGTGTCAAGCTGCCTGTGGGTGAGGTCCCAGGGTCTGTGGAGAGGACATGTTCTTGAAGGGTGAAGGCGCTCGGCCCGCTGGGACGGACCTGGTCCTTGAAGTGGGAGGGCTGCAAATCTTATACATGTCCGGGAGAGGGCGCCTGGCCAACGGTGCGGAGCTGTGCCTTTCGGAGTGAGGTCTCTAGTCCTTACAGGTGTCCAGGTGAGGCGTGCATCCCACGGTAGGGACCCAGTCAGTACAGAGGGAAGAAGTGCTTCCCGTGGTAGGCGAGCATACTCCATTTAGTGGGATGGCATACGGCCCACGGGAGTCTTGTTCCCTGTCATGTGAGATCATGTGACACTCGCGGGAACGTGGGCCAAGCTTACGGGGATGAGGGCTCACGGCCCTTGGTGTGACGTTCTCAGCGCGCCATAAGGGGAAAAGGCCAGCGTGGGGAACTGCGCCATCTGGAGTGAGGGCATTCCACTGGCTTCTGGTACCTGCTCTGTGAGGAATAAAGGCGCGGCACCCCGTTGTCGACCTGCTCCTGCGCGGTGAGGGCATGCGGTCCGAGGCACAGTGGGGGACGTGTTCCTGTGAGTTGAGGGCCCGTGGACCGCGGGGGTATTTCCTTGGTTCTGGGTACGGGTGCGCGTCACGCCGTGGTACATGCTCCGTGCGGATCGAGGTGTCTAAGTCTTGTAGGTATCCGGGTGCCAGTGCGTGTGCGGCGGTGGTTATCTGCTTAAGCGTGGTGAGGTGACCTGACCCTCGCGGGGACGTGCTCAGCCCGTGCGGCAAGAGGGCGCCCGGCATTTTGGAGTCCTCCTTAATGCTTTTGAGGACTACAGACTTTATCAGTGTGCCCTTGAGGCGTGCGTCCATCCGTAGGGACTCGCTTAGTGTAGAGGGAGGTCGCACGTCCCGCAGTTGGGGATCATGCTCCATTCGGGTGCAGGGCGCATGGAACACGGGCATCCTGCTCCCTGAGGGGTGATGTCCCTCGCTCTGATGGGGAAGACGTGATCTTGAAGGGTGAGGGCGATCGGCCTGCGGATGTCCTGCTCCTTGTGGGGTGAGGTCGCACGGTCCGTTGGGGACGACATGTTCTTAAAGTGTGAAGGCACTCGGTCCGCGGGGACGGATCTGGTCCGTGAAGTGTGAGGGCTCCAAATCTTATACGTGTCCTGGTGAGGGCGCGCGGCCCACGGTGCAGACCTGCGCCTTTCGAAGTGAGGTCTCTAGGCCTTACAGGTAGGTGTCCAGGTGAGGCGTGAGACCCTACCGCGTAGGGACCTGCTCAGTGCAGAGGCAGGGCGTGCTTCCCGCGGTAGACGAGCATACTCCATTCGGAAGGAAGTCATACGGCCCGCGGGAGTCTTGTTCCCTGTGAAGTGAGATGATGTGACACTCGCGGGAACGTGGGCCAAGCGTACGGTGTGAGGGTTCACGGCCCTTGGTGAGACGTTCTCAGTGCGCTATAACGGTATAAGGCCAGCGCGAGGAACTGCTGCGCCGTGTTGGGTGAGGGCATTCCACTGCCTTCTGGGACCTGCTCCGTCAGGGCTAAAGGCGTGGGACCCGCGTTGGTGACATCACGTGATCCTCGCGGGGACATGCTCCGTGCGTCCAGGGTGAGGGCATGCAGCTGGTTGGGAGACGTGCTTTGTGATTTTGAAGACTACAGACTTTATTGGTGTCTGCTTGAAGTGTGCATTCCACGGTAGGGAACTGCTCAGTTTATACTGAGGTCGCACTTCCCGCGGTGTGGGATCATACTCCATTCGGGTTCAGAGCACACGGCCCGCGTGGGTCCTGCTCCCTGTGGGGTGGGGGCCTGCGGTCCGCTGTCGGCGACCTGCTCTTGAGGGGTGTGGGCCCGTGTTCCGCGAGAGTGGGGAGGTGGTGATGTTCCCCTGCCGTGTGATGGCGCGCGGCCCACTGTGGGTACGTGCTCCATGAAGAGCGTGGCTTGCGTGTCGCCGGGCACGGCATCAGCTTCGTTTGGTTTCAGGGTGCTCGGCCTTCAGAAGTTCCTGCTTTGGGTGGGATAAGGGCGTGTTTGCCAAGTCAGGGTGACCTGCTCCGTGTGGGGCGAGAGCTCCAGACCTTATCCGTGTCAGGGTGCGGTCGTACACCTCGCAGAGTTCCTGCTCGGTGCATAGTGAGTGCGCGTACCCCGCTGGGGGCCGTGCTTTGTGTGGGGTGAATGCTCCAGACTGTACTGGTGTCCCGGTTAGGGCTCTCAGTCGCTGGTTGGGCGGGATATCTGAGCACAGATAAAGGGGGTCATCCAGGAGTGCTTTCCTAGGGTATTCTGCATATACTATGGTCGGTAAAATTCGTGTCCGAGGGACGTTGGTTTTAAAAATTCAGTTTATGGTGTCTGGCGTTTGCTTACTCGGAAAACTTCACTGCAGTTAAGCAAAGTGCAAAAAAATGTATTGGATCTCTACGTAACCCACCAGGTGGTGTGTGTATTCTTTTCTGTTTTGCACCATATATTTTGTCTCGCGTGTTTTTAAACCTGAAACCTGAAATCCTTCCCCTGCCCCGGTTTTTCAGGTTTGGTTTTTACACCACAATTGCGCAAGGTGCTCTCCAGGACCGAATCCGGCTTGCTGCTCATTTCCTATGTCCCATGAGCTAAGAGTGGGTGTACATCTTTAAATGTTTTTTTTTTTTTTTTAAATCGAGAGAGGAATAGTATATGTTGCCATGTGACTGTCACATGACGTTTAATTGTCAGTGCCCATGACTAAAGTTGATGGGAACGCAGCTATGCTGTGCGTTTGTGCGTTGTCTAGGGCTGCCTTTGCCTTGCATATGCAAAGTTAAATTCTGGTCAGAAAAAACCAGGAATATTTACTATCTGGCCCTTTACAGAATAAGTTTGCCAACATCTGCTTTAAATTATAGGATGGCACTTTTTACAGACATCTAAGCTAGATTTTGCCATTTTGTTTAACTTTTTATGTTGGAAAATTTCCAGCATATGTGAATGTAGTAAATGATATATAAATGAATAAAATAAATTCCTCTTACCCTTCACTCAGCTCATCTACACACCCCCTCACCCTCCACACTGGATTAATTTTAAGCAAATTCCAGAACTTTTCTCATTTCATTCCTACAGATTCCAGTGTACAGCTCTAGAAGACAAAGACTCTTAAACATATATAACCTTAATATTATTATCACTTTAAAATGATTAAAACCAATTCTTTAATGTCATCAGTGTATGTTTAGTTGTATCATAAGTGTTTTTGTTATTTTTGCTTTTTGTTTTGTACAATAGATTTCTTTGAATCTGGGTCAAAATACTGTCCACAATGGCAATTGGGTGATAGGGGCTGACCATTTTGGAATCATGTATTTGCAGAATGTTTGTCCTTGAAGGCGGTTAGGTATTTGCTAACTGCCATCCATACCCCACCTTGTGCAAGTTTCTGGGCACAGGGCTGTGTGTCTAGGGCCCAGCTGTTCTGTCCCCTTAGCTACATTGCCAAAAACGTGACTGAAGGCGCTCAAGAAACTTGACTTCAAATGAATGCTTTGCAACCTCAAGTTACTTTATCAGACTTGAGGAATAAGGCAGGGTAGCAATATTTCTTTTATATTTGGCGTAAAATCACTTGCGTGCAGGCTAACTCAATCAAAACTGCTTTTCTTCCTGATTCTACTAAGTCGTTTTGGAAAAGCATCTTAATAGTAACTTAGTTTCTATAACTTGAATATCTGGAAGTAAATGTGTACCCAGACATCTTTTGAGGGTTAGTGAATTATTATGCGTACATCCTTTAGCCTTAGAAAGGGTGGTGGATAGTGTTGTGAGGAAATGAGAAGAAAGCAGAAGTCAGAAGAAGGCTGGTGACCTGTCCCCTTACAGAAAAATAAGAAATACGATGCCTACCTCATAGGGCTTTTATTGAGCTCAAAGGAGTGCTATGTGCCAAAAGTTATATACAGAAGAAAGGCATTATTTTTATTAACAGTGGCTTGATAATGAGAAATAGTATGTCTTAGTGTTCCCAGTTCTCCTTGAGTAGTGTATTACATAGTGTATGTTTAAACAAAGGGTATTGTATTACCTAATGAAAAAACAATAAACTGTGCCGTAAGTGTGTGCGCTGTTTTAAGTAGCATTAGATATTTGGGTCTAATAACAAGCGAAACTCACAAAAAATAAATGTAAAAAGCAAATTATTGAGAGCTAATTTGTGAAAATCTTAAATGTATTTTTTAAAAAAAAGAATGAAGGATTTATATATTTAAACTTCCAAACTGTGCTTTATGAATAATTCATTTTCAAATGAGGTATAATTAACATGGACATTAAAATTGCAGCTGAGAAATACAGATTGTTCTTCACAACATCACTTTGCAATGCCAAGCAAACAATAAAAAAAAAAAAAAATAGGGATGAGACTGTAGCCAAAGATGGTTCAATTTGAAATCAGGGTGCCTGGGATTGCTTTGCTATCATAAGAGTTATTTCCTGAGTAATGCAGTATATTTTCTTTCTCTCTCTCTTCACACTCCAATATGTTTAGATTTTTCTAAGTTTCTTCCATTCCCTTCTCTTCCCTTCCATCCTCTCCTCTCCCCTTCCCCTCTCTTCCTCCCTTACTATCTATCATCTATCTCTATGTGTCATGCTTATCTTCTATCTATCATATCTACCTAGCTTCCTCACTATTATATCTGTTGTCTGTCTGTCTGTGTGTCTGTCTGTTAATCTATCTATCTGTCTGTCTGTCTGTCTGTCTTTCTGACCGTCTATATCTATATCTGTCCATCTATCTATCTGTTATCTGTACAAAGCAACAAAAGTCAGCTTTAGATTTGAATTAGGATCAGACACAAAGCATCATTTAATTCTCATGTAGGTATCATAATCCGGTCTTCGGTGTTGTTAGGACTCCCAGATTTCGTTGTGAACATCTCCGATGTGAACGGAACAGACATCTGGCCTGCCTCTTTCTGCATGGGGAGTGCGGTAGGTGCGCCCACCTTTGGTCCCCGGTCCACCCTACCTGCGTTCTTGTCACACTGCTGTCCTCAAAGTGCAGCCCCAGCAGGCCCTGGGCATCTGCAAGAAATGCAAAGTCTCAGGCCATGCCCCAGACCTACTGATTAGGAATTCTGACTGGAGCCCAGCCAGGTCTATGCTTTAATAAACCCTCCAAAGGATGCTAATGCACACGCAAGTGTGGCTTCTCCACCCGCAGCCCTGGAATCACAAGTGTGTGCCCTTACCATACTTACCCTAAACGGAGCCACAAGCACACAAAAATATTATCAATTAAGTTAAGGAAATATATTTAAATATACATAATGGTAACATATAAACATTTTATATTTAACTTATATCACACAAACAATTAATATTCAAACATATTATGTTACATATAATAATAACATATACTAAACATATTCATGGTTTATAAACCATGAAATAAATAAATATGTATAATACACATGCACATGTTATGCTCTGTTCACCAAGTGGATGCTCAAGGGAGTGATGTAAAGCTTACCCAGGTGGTGCTGATTCTCTGTCCTGGAGCAGAATTGCCCGCTTCCTTCCTTCCCTTCCATGGCCTCCTGATGAAGCATCTTTCTCAGCCCACAACAGCAAGGCTTACTGATCTTCCAACAACCTGAGCCCCCTTCCATCCCCTTCTACTTGGAACGACATTCTGAGTCATTTCTGCCTGAACTCATTCGTTCCCAGAGAAAAAGCTTCTACTTCCGAGCCCCTAGAACCTCATGGCAGTTTAAACTGCACTTCTTAGAGCCTTGTTTACTGTGCTTGCAAGTGTGCCAGAAAGTGAGTTTGTCAGTCAGGTCCAGCTGAGCGTACAGAGGATAGAGGCCACAGCCTGCCCTCAGTTCCAGACCTACGCCAAATGTTTGCCAGGAGCTTTCCTGTGTTGCCTGTCATCTCACGGATGGGCTGGACATCTCATGCCTGTGTGCGGGAGCTTTGATGCTGGGCTCTTCCTGGTTGCAGATGTGGATCCAGCTGCTGTACAGCGCCTGCTTCTGGTGGCTGTTCTGCTACGCAGTGGATGCCTACCTGGTGATATGGAGATGGGCAGGAATGAGAAATGTGCTGCCAAAATGAGCTGGGATTTCTGCCGTAGTTCCATGTCATGAGGGAAGTGTGGAGCTACCACCGAGCTTTTGAAAGTGTTAAGGCAGGGGCCCTCAGTCAAACTATCATTTGGCCCCTCCACACAGAAACATCCAGGATAGCTCATTTGTGTCAGAGGCTAAAGGCAGATTCAAAATATTGAGGAGTTCAAAACCTTGAAAATAAGTAATTCAAGAAATTAAATATTTGGAACTGAAGAAATACTAAAAAACGATTGGTGCAAATATAAGCAATTTTTGATTGTATATAAAGGTCGGAGGAAAAGCGTTCTTCTGATAATATATTGACACTCTATGCTAAACACAGAATTGAGACACTGGAGTTTCAGGTGGCTGTCAGGAGGGGATCACACAGTGGCTAGTAAGTTGGGCACTGGTGGCTTTGAACTCCTGCCCAAGTGCTCGGTAGCTGTGTGACTGTTGGCAAATTGCTTAACCTCTCTGGACCTCTGTTTTCTCAGCTGTTAAATGGTACCCACCTCATAAGGCCACTGGCAGGAGCAAGTAAATGCAGTGAAATATGTACATGGACAGTGCCTGGCACGTAGTAGGCTCTCCGTAGGAGTCGCTGCTACTGTAGCTGGGATGTGAATGTGTGTTGAGGAAACAGCAACACACAAGAGAACTTGTGTGACAGACAAGCTGGACGCAGAAGGGTAGGGCGAGCATCCAGGTCTTCTGGCTCCAAGTCCAGGAAGCATTTGTCCCCCACCAAATTCAGGGTCTGCTTGAATCAGGGCCCCTTTGGATGGAGCTCCTGCGTGCTTTCTATCAACAATTTTACAAACTTCACACGTTAAAAAGGGTAAAATCCAGCAGTTTTTAGTGTATTCCCACTGTTATACAACCATCACCATCATTTAATTTTATGATGTTCTAAACATCACCAGAAGAATCACTGTGCCAGTTACCAGTCACTCACCATTCTACCAACCTTCCAGCCTCTGGCAACCACAAATCTACTTTCTGTCTCCACGGATTTGCATGTTCTGGACATTTCATTTAAATGGAATTATAAAATATGTGAACTTGTGTGTGTGGCTTTTTAAACAGCATAATATTTTCAAGGTTTATCCATGTTGTAGCAAGTGTCAGTACTTTATTCCTACTATGGTCTGAATATTTGTGTCCCCCCAAATTTGTGTGTTGAAATGGTCTTAGGAGGTTGGGCTTTTTGGGAGGTGATTAGATCAGTAAGGTGGAGTCCTTGTGAATGTGGTTAGTGCTTTTATAAATAAGACCCCAGAGAGTAATCTTGTCCCTTCCACTGTGTGAGGAGACAGAAAGTGTCATCTGTGATCCAGAAGGGTCCCTCAGCAGACACTGAATCTGCCAGCACCTTGATTTTGCACCTCCAGCCTCCAGAACTGTGATAAATATAACATCTGTTGTTGATAAGCCACCCAGTTTGTGGTATTTTGTTACAGCAGCCCAAATAGGCTAAGACAATTCCTTTTTATTGCTTAATAGCATTCCGGTGTATGAATATACTATATTTTGATTTTTTCATTTATCAGTTGATGAGCATTTAGGGTGTTTCCATTGTGCTTAGTATTAGGAATAATGCTTCAATGAACATTTGTATACTAGTGTTTGTGTGAACATGTTTTCATCATATACTCCTGGGTATACACCTGGGAGTGGAGTTGCTGAACCACATGGTAACTCTAGGTATAATCTTGTAAGAAACTGCTAAACTGCCTTCCAAAATGACTGCGCCATTTTGAAAGCAGTGTATGAGAGTTCCAGTTTCTCCCCAGCCTCGCTAACACTTCTTATCTGTTCATTTGTTTTAATTTTAGCTGTCCTAGAGTGGGTGAGGTGGTAACTCATTGTGCTTTTGATTTCAGCAGTGGCTAATAACGTTGATCATCCTTTTGTGTGCTTGCTGGCCATTTGCATACCTTCTTGTAGAAATGTCTATTCAACTGCTTTGCCCATTTTTAAATTGGATTATTTGTCTTTTTATTATGAAGTTGTAAGGGTCCATTATATATTCTAGATACAAGTACCTTATTAGATATGCGATTTGCAAAGTTTTTCTCCCATTCTGTGTGTTGTTTTTCCACTTACTTCATGGTATCTTTTGAAGTACAAGAACTTTTCATTTTCATGAAGTCCAATTTAAAATTGTTTTCCTTTGGTTTAGTATGCTCTTGCGGTCGTATTTAAGAAACCATTGCCTAAATCAAGGTCACAAAGATTTATACCTATGTTTTCTTATGGTTCAAAAACTTCCATTCGGTCTGCATTAGTCCATTTCTGCTGCTTATTACAAAATCCGCAGAACTGGGCAATTTATAAAGAACACGAAATTTATTGCTTACAGTTTCTGAGCCTGGGACATCCAAAATCCAGGGAACACATCTGGTGAGGATCATGGTGGTGACTTCAGTGATGTGGGTATCACAATGTGAAATAGCAGAGCAGAGAAAACAAGAGACAAACTTCCTCATTCTCTCTCCTTTTAAAGCCCTCAGAACCACGCCTCTGACCACCACTAGTAATGCATTCACTACTGCACGGTCCTACAATCTAATCGCCTCTTGAAGTCCCCACCTTCCAATTACCATAATAGGACTTCCTACTGCATAACGGTCACAGTGGGCGCCAAGTTTCTAATACATGAAACATGGGGGACACATTTCAAGCTTCAGTGAATTTTGGGGGGACATAATTCAATGCATTACAAAGTCTATTTAGGTCCATTTTGAGTTAATTTTTGTGTACAAGTGAGGAATGGGTCCATCGTTATTCTTTTGCATATGGGTTTCCCTTTGTTCCAGCACCATTTGTTGGATAAATTCACTTTGAAAAAAAATCAGTAAACAAATAGAGATTATATGCAGATTGTAGAATATATTGAGTAGTCTAGATAGATCCCTGTTCTAAAATCATTGACGTCACTTATATGTGTCACATCATCATTAACTTTGATCCCTCTCGCCTTTCTTTTAGTGCTTACTTCATTATTTATGGTTTTTCCTTCCTTTTTTTTTTAACTTATATACCAAATTCTTACACATCTGTATAGAACACAGATATGCCTGGCTGTGAAAATCCTCCAGAGAAGATGGTCAAAACCAAAGGCAGCCAACCAGGTGGATCAGTGAGGATCCACAATTTTCTTTTGTGTGTGTGTGTCCTTGTCTGGTTTTCGATCAGAGTAATGCTGGAATCATAAAATGCGTTCGGAAGTATTCCTCCTCAATCTCTAGAATAATCTGAAGATAAGTGGTATCAACTCTTCTTCAAAAGCTTGGTAGAATTCAGCAGTGAAGAAATCAGGTACTGAACTTCCTTTTAATGGACGAACTTTTTTATAACTGATTCCATT
Source organism: Cynocephalus volans (assembly GCF_027409185.1). Lineage (NCBI taxonomy): Eukaryota > Metazoa > Chordata > Mammalia > Dermoptera > Cynocephalidae > Cynocephalus > Cynocephalus volans. The sequence continues at coordinate 5,764,611 of NW_026902463.1, read as the reverse complement.
TCTTCACTTGTTTTTGGTCTGTTCAGATTTTCTATTTCTTCATAATTGTATTTCTTCAGGAATTTATTCATTTCCTCTGTTATCATATTTGTTGGTGTATAGTTATTCATAATAGACCCTTATGATCTTTTGAATTTTTGTGGCATCACCTATAAGGTGTCATTTTTTATTTCTCATTTTATTTATTTGAATCTTCTCTTTTTTTCTTGGTTAATCTGGCTAAAGTTGGGCCAAGTTTGTTTATATTTGGAAAAAACAACCCTTCGTTTAATTGACCTTTTCAATTGTTTAAATTTCTATTTCATTTATTTCTACTCTGAGCTTACTAACTTCTTTCCTTCTGCCAATTTCGGGTTTAATTTGTTGTTCTTTCTCTAGTGCCTTTAGGTTGTTTATTAGAAAACTTTCTTTTTCTATAAAGGAATTTAGTGCTGTAAACTTTCCTCTCCAAACTGCTTTTGCTGTGTCCCATAGGTATTTGTATGATATGTTTCCATTCTCATGTGTGTCATAAAACTTTTTAATTTCCCTTTTAATTTCTTCATTAACCCATTGGTTGTTTAGGAGGGTATTGTTTAATTTCAAAGTATTTGTATAGTTTCTAAGTTTTTCTTGTTCATTCTAGCAAATGCTCTTGAGTAGGGTATTGATAGGGCCAGAGTCAAGGTAGTGATCTAGCTGGATGAACAGGAAATGGGGGTGTCACAGAGCAGCTGCACAGCATGTGCTCAATATGCCCGCTAGTGGGTGGATAAGGGGCATGGTTTTTTCACTAATTTAGCCTGTGTTCCCGTGCTGGGCTAACCGATGACATAGTCAAAGGAATCCTTGGAACCTACTTTGCTCAGATCCTTATCCATATCTCCACACAGTTATGTGTCACTTAATGTTGAGGATCTGTTCCATGAAATGTGTCATTAGGTGGTGTCATCACTGCGTGAACATCATAGAGAGTACCTACACGAACGTAGATGGTAAAGCCTAGTACACACTTAGGCTATATGGTATAGTCATTATAATCTGATGGGACCGCTGTCGTGTATGCTGCTCATTGTTGGCTGAAATGTTGTTATGCAGAGCATGAATATACGTGTGTGTTTCTGTATTTTTTCCTTTTTGCAAAAATTGTTGCAGCATGCATTGAGGTCACAAGACACCCAGGTATAAAATAGAAAAGACAGACACGATTTTCCCAGGACCCTGTGGACAGCTCAGCCATGTGACATTTCCTTTCACATCAAGATTAAGTATCCCTTTCATTCTAGAAGAGCTGTTCCAGAAAGCATCTGGATTTGGACTTTTGGAGTCACAAAGCTGCAGATGCACTTAGAGCACCCTGTGACCTTGGTATCTGGGTTGCCCAGGGGTCTCTGATAGTTGTTGCTGTATCTTCTTAATCTCTCCTTGAGCATTATCTCCAACCTGATGAGGTACACCTCCACCTCTCATTCTAGAAGCAGAGAGTCTAGATACTTGCTTTTGCATCCTCTCTTGCAGCTAGAGCAGGGTGTATAACTTGACAGTGCCAGTCAGATATGTCTCCCAAGTCTCTGTGTTAGAAGTGAGTGCCCAACGGAATGGGTGGAAGAGAAGCGGTTCTGAAGGAGCAGTGGCAGCAGTAGTGGCAGCAGGCAGGTCTGTGCTGGGAGGTGCATTGAGTGTGCTTTGAGGGGAGGGCCCAGGGTCCAGTTTCAGGGTGTGGGCAGTATCCACTGCTTTCTTTGTCATCCTCTTGGCCAAGATTTGCAGCCTGATGTTGGCAGTTCTGTGTTGCTGCCATATTGGTTCCCAGAGATTCTCAGGCTGCCGCAATAACTCTCAATACTTTTTGGTTTACGTTAGCCAGTCTTTTTCTGCAGCTTGCAAATCAGAACCCCGACTTATCTGATTATGAAGTGAAAGGGACCCCTCCAAGACAGGACACTGAGCATCACCAGCGTACACCCAGAGCATGATGCTTTTGACTGGGGTGAGCTGCGAGAGGAAGAGGTGAGCGGACACCTTCTCACAGCAACTCGACACTCACTGGGCATGGAGAAATGCACATCAGAGACGTCGTGTATAAAGTCGATCTAGGGAACAAGGAGACAATGATTGAGCAAGCAAAGGAAGAAATGAGATAATTGGCTTGGGGCCATTTCTGTGGAAGCCTCGTTGCTGCAGGGGCCGTAAAGTCACAGGAGGCTTGTTTTGTTATTGTTTTCACGATGACCGACGTTAGAGCACATTGAGATGCTGAGGGGAATGATCCCGTGGAGGGAACACGATGATGATAGTGGGATGGAGGGACAACTGCAGGAGGGACGTTCTCTCTTCAGGGAGAGCAGGAAGTGGGACATATAGCCAGGAGTCTGGGCTGGTCTGTGAGGATGAGGCTGTGACAGAGGGGAGTCTGGCACTAAAGATGAAACTGTGACCATGAGACAGCTCCCATCTGACTTTAATTTACTGGCCATTTTATCAGCCAGTTTAGTTGTCACACCATCAAAAGCTTTAAGTCTACTCATCTCCCCCAGTACAGAGTAAGATATCACCATCATCGTCACCGTCTACGACTGTGCAGTGATGGTAGGATATATACACTCAGCTACTGTCCTGAGTGTCTCTGAATAAGTACCTTCTGCTTGAGGACAACTATATTCCTAACCAAGGCCTCAATCTTCAGAGCGTTAACATCAAGTCAGGTCACTGCAAACACAGCATTCGGTCTCAGAATCTCTTTAGCTTCTTCTTCTAAGAGTTCTTCCTGAAATAACGGGAGTGGAACATTCTACTCTTAACTTGGTCTGGGGAGCTTCTGGCAAAATAATGCTCTTGAATGAAGCCTAAAGCCACGTGGTTTGTGGGAGGCCACCTTTGTCACTTATAACCCCTCTTCCCAATTCTGGCAGTGACTGGCTGGCCACTCCACTCCCTCCGAAGCTGGTGTCTTAGGGGACTCACTATATACAATGTCAGGTCAAGTCTGGCTGTGGCTGGGGGAACCTTTATCCCTGCTTGAAATTCCTGCCCATGTAAGCCCTGAGTTGAAGGAATAAACCAAGCCCAAGGTCCAAGGTGAACTCTTTCCCTTTCCTTTCTCTGCTGTCAGGAAAACCTTCAGCAAAACCAAGTGCCTGAAGCCATCTCAACACGTGCCTTCTCCCAGTCTCACTTAAAAGTTCTATCTCGGCCCCTTCAAAAGGGAGCTACGACGTTCAATGCTCCAGCAAAACGTCCTGTTCTCTCTGCGTATGAGGAAGTTCTGCTGCTGTGCTGCTGCCTCAGTGACAGCGGGCCAGGCTGAGTTCAGGAGCCGAGGCTGGGCTGTGCAGGCGTCCTGTCCTTACCTCGCCAGCATGATGTTGAAGTTGGGGTTGCTGGTGGCCTGCCTGGTGGGACTCCACTTGATGGTGTATGTCTCTTTGCTGTGAGCTTGCAGGTCGTGCACACACGTGTCCTGCTTCATGCTCCAGATCTAGAGAACACAGTGGTAACAATATGAGCAAGCTATGTCCCTCCAGTGAGCCAAGAGACTGCTGGCTGTGAACCGTACACAAGCCATTGGAGTGTCCCACTGGAAAAAACTGCAGGTCATTGCCCAGGAAGGGCTGGGACTCCTAGCAGGACCCTTGACTGGTACATCAGAGTTCACTGGGCGAGAGCTAATCTGACAGTCAGTAATGGGACAAATTATAGAGGAAGGAAGAGGACTCAGTACAGATAACCCCCACATGTGAGACTTGCGTTCAGTACTGTGGGCTGTTTAGGGTAAAAGAGCTCATCCCTACAGATGCCAACTTTACCTTTAATGTCATGTCATCAGAGTAGGATGCTAGCACCATTCAAGAAGGATCTCATTTAATAGCATTGACCTCATTCTGAAAGATAGAACGGGTTTGGAAAGGATATCAAGGCCTGAGAACAGACCCAGTGGCTGTCCACCAGGGGGCAGTAGCACTCTGTCATCATGGTGGCCGTCCACCAGGGGGCAGTAGCACTCTATCACCCTGCCGTCCACCAGGAGGCAACAGTGCTCTGTCATCCGGATGACTATCCACTAGGGGCAATAGTGCTCTGTTATCCCAGCAGCTGTCCACAAGTGGGCAGCAGTAATTTCTCATCCTGCTTACCGTCCAGCAGGGGGCAGAAGCGCTCTGTCATCTGGCCGACCATCCACCAGGGGGCAATAGTGCTCTGTCATCCCAGCTGCTGTCCACCAGGGGCAATAGTGCTCTGTAACCACTCTGGCTGTCCTCATGGGAGCAGTAGCACTCTCTCATCCTGCCTACTGTCCACCAGGGGGCAGTAGTGCTCTGTCATCCCAGGGGCTGTCCACAAGGGGGCAGTAGCACCCTCTCTTCCTGGCTACCCTCCACCAGGGGGCAGTAGCACTATCTCAACTTCCCTATGGTCAACCGGGGGCAATAGTGCTCTGTAATCCCAGAAGCTGTCCACAAGTGGGCAGCAGTAGTTTCTCATCCTGCTAACCATCCCGCAGGGGGCAGAAGCGCTCTGTCATCTGGCCGACCATCCACCACAGGGCAATAGTGCTTTGTCATTCCAGCCACTGTCCACCAGGGGGCAATAGTGCTCTATAATCCCAGTGGCTGTCCTCAAGGGGGCAGTAGCATTCTCTCATCCCGCCTACCGTTACCCAGGGATCAGTAGCGCTCTGTCATCATGGTGGCCGTCCACCAGGGGGCAGTAGCACTCTGTCACCCTGCCATCCAGCAGGGGACAGTAGCACGCTCTCACCCAGCCATCCACCAGGGGGCAACAGGGCTCTGTCACCCGGCCAACCATCCACCAGGGGCTATGTTGCTCTGTAAACCCCCTGCCTATCCTCAAGGGAGCAGTAGCACTCTCTCATCCTGCCTACCGTCCATCAGGGGCAGTAGTGTGATGTCATTCCAGTGACTGTCCTCAAGGTGGCAGTAGCACTCTCTCATCCTGACTACGGTTCACCAGGGGCCAGTAGTGCTCTGTTATCCTGCCATCCACCAGGGGGCAATAGTGCTCTGTCATCCCAGTGGCTGTCCACAAGGGGGTAGTAGCACCCTGTCACCCCAGCAGCTGTACACAAGTGGGCAGTAGCACTCTCTCATCCTGCCTACCGTCCACCAGAGACTGCTGTTGGGGGCAGTAGCGTTCTGTCATCCTGCTGGCCATCCTCCAGGGGAAGCAAGATTCTGTCATCCTGCTGACCGGCCACCTGGGACTTTCCCCAAAAGGAAATCAAAGAGTCTGGGAGGCCATGCGTTTTCATTTTTATCACTTTGCCTTGTTCATTTATATAAAAGCACAGCCATATACCACAAATGAGCAGCCACCCTCATCAATATTTCTTGAAGGGAAAAAATTCCATACTAGGAAGGAAGCAAATGAAGAATTCACATACAGTATAGGTAGCAAATAAAAACACCAAAACCACAGCTGTTTTAAAACTGGACATGGAAATCACTTCCCTGTGCATTTTTAATGCTACAGCTACTGCTTCTATCTAAATCTGCTACCTTTTTCTGGCGAGTGGCAGTGGCCGGGGGTCAATGCAGACAAATGAAACCCCTCAGCCACGGTGCGGTTCCACGGGGAACAGGAGGCCCGTGTGCCCCAAGTGCACGAGCACAGGCCAGAGCCCAGAGGGTGGCTCTGTAAGAACACACAGGAGAAACAAAACCCACCCAAGGGGCTTGCCCTCCAGTGCAAACAGCCTGGAAATACAAAGGGCAGGGGAGTTCTACCAGGCAGCTCAGCATGCTGGGTGCACAAAGGAACAGGACTGTTCCTGAGGGCCACCAGGGCCCCGAGATCCGGAGGCTAAGCCCCGGGGGACAAAGGGAAATGTACCCGGCAGGCAAGGGAGAGGGGGACACACAGGGAACACGGTTCTACAAAGGAACAGCCTGTGGCAGAGGAACACTGTGCCGCACATGGAGACCAAGGAGAAGGTGCACCCACAAGGGTCTTTTCCTTAGGGTAACTGTAGGGCCCCATCTGCTCAGGACAATCCCACAATATTATGCCTCCTGTCCAGCCCAACAATTAACTAACTTCACACTCATAATTCATTTTCTAAATAATTTCACACTCCTAAGAACTCTGGTTTGGAGGATAAATTATATGGTCACACTACTTTTTAAGGAAACTGAGTTGTGAAGGTTGTGAAGCAAAGAAGTGACAGGGCCACATCAGTGTTCCACATGGCACGGATGGCCTGGGAAAAGGGAGGAAGAAAGCCTGGAGTCCAGGGAGTGGGCTCCTGTGTGAGCAAGGGGAGGATGAAAGGGTCAGATTGGAGAGTGGCATGTGCACAGAGGTGCCTGTGAGTGCCCAGGGGTGTGTAAGTGTGCAGACGTGTGTAAGTGCATGGATGTGTATGAATACATGGACATGTGTCTAAGCAAGTGGCCATGTATGCTGGTGTGCATATGTAGATGTGAGTGTCCAGGAGTGTGAGTGGGCATGCATGTGAGTCCAAGGAGTGGGCACCTGTGAGGCAGGGGAGGATGAAGTGGTCAGACTGGAGAGGGGATAACTTGTGGACATGTGTGTGAGCGTGCAGACATATGCGTGCACACATGTATGCGCAAGTGAACATGAGTGTGCATGACTTTGTGTGCATGTGCACAAGTGTGCATAAGTGTGAGTCCGCATGCGTCTGCACGTGTGTGTGAGAATGTGGCCGTGTGGGGGTGTTCATATACGTACATGAGTATCCAGGCGTGTGAGTGGGCATGCATGTGAGTCCAAGGAGTGGGCTCCTATGAGCCAGGGGAGGATGAAGAGGTCAGACTGGAGAGGGGATAATGTGTACAGGTGTGAGTGTGAAGATGTGTGCATTCACATACGTGCACACAAGTGTACATGAGTGTGCACGAGCATGCGTGATTTTGTGTGCATGTGCACAAGTCTGCATAAGTGTGTCAGCATGTGGCTGTGTGTGGGTTTTCATACACATACATGAGTGTCCAGGCATGTGAGTGTGCGTGCGAGTACGCTTGAGTGTGCCTGCGTGTGTGCGAGTGTGTATGCATGTATGTGTGTGCGTGCATGTGCTCGAGTCTGGAGGTGTGAGTGTGTGCATGCATGTGTGGGAGCGTGGGCGTGTGTCAATGTGCACAAGGGTAGCTGGTTCTGGCTGCGGATGCTGACAGGAGAATCGATGGGTAGGTTTCTTGGGGCCCAGGAATTTGGAGCCAGTCACCATGAACTGTCTCAAGCTGAACCCTCCTCGGAATGGAGAGCCACCTCCACCCACCCCCCACTCTCAGCCCAAGTCACAATTACTAGGAAGCATCGAGAAGTGGCTCAAAAGTCTCAGGAAGAAGTAGGCTCAGCCACATTTAGCTTGAGGCTTGTTCCAACAATTAGCCACAAGGAGAGCCATTTTAAGAGCCAAGTGGTGGCACAGTGGTAAAATCCCAGGCACGGCAGCTGGAAATCACATAGCTATGTGACCTTGTACCCTACGGCACACACAGATTGCGGGCAGCACTATATAAAAGATTGCAGATCATCCAGGGTTAGAGGTGAAACAAGTTTAGACCAGAAAACGCAAGTGTCCCTTTGTAACCACAGCCAGATATTCATGGGGCAATGGATGCCTGTGCTCCAAAGAACCTTCTTTTGGAAGCAGGGACGCATTGGGTTGGGAGCTGAGACTGGTGGGTAGTAATGAAAGGCAAAGGCACTGAGGACAATTGGGGGCATGATGGGAACTCCCCAGGGGCTTTGATCAGAGCTATTCCTTTTAATTTTTCCGGGAAGCTGTAGGAAGTTCAGGATGAGGACAGGTCATATTAGTAGGAGAAGGGGAAGCAGAGGGGAGTGTTCTTTTCTCTGTAGTTGGGGGTTCTTAGTGGCTGGCTGGTAAGGGAATCTGAACCTTGACCTTGGTGTGACACCGTGCTCTCCCCAAATAAGCTAACTGCCTAGCAGTGTCCCACAGAGGTATCATGTGAGTCACTACACTAATTTTTAATTTTACAGTCACCACATTAAAAAGAAAAAAAGAAACTGGTACAATTCATTAACAGTGTATTTTATTTCACTCCAATAGTGCCAAAATACTATTGTTTCAACATGTAATCAGTATAGAAAAATATTAATGAGGTATCTGACATTCTTTCTTGCCCCCCATCCTAAGGCTTGGAATCACAGCGTGTTTTACACACAGCAGTTTGGACGGCCACATGTGATGACCTACAGCCACATGAGCTGGTGCCTACTGCAGTGGACACAGCAGCCTTAACTGATAACTGAGAAAACTACCCAAATCAGTGGTGATCCCCCCTCATCCCAAAACGCTAAAAAACCTGTACCAAAACATATCTAAATGTCTTTCCAGCAGTTTTCCAAATGAAGAGCTGCACAAACAGACATTTCTGGAAATTCCCCTGACCGACCATCCATGAACCAGGACCACGCGATGTGGCAAAGCCATCGGATTATGCCAGGGTCAGGCTCTGATTTATGGGTCTACAGTAAGGAAAAAGGTGATCGGCACCTCGCAACACAAAGTAAATCATGAATTCTGATGAACTTACTGATGCTAGGAACATACTTAAAGCAGCAGCCAGGGGCAGCTCCATAAATACCATTGGAATTAAGTCTTCATTAACCGGAATTTTCAACGACATTGGAAACTTTACACCTGTCTGTCAGTGGGACTTCATAAAGATTTCATTTTAAGAGCTGATTATGTTTTGGGTTGATTGTAGAAACATTCAGAGGGATCACTCAGAGCAGCAAGTGTCTTTTAAACATGGTATTCCTACATTTGGGGTCAGCTCTAGACCACCTGTCACTGTTTGTCTGCAACTGTTTTCTTAATTTCTCAAGCACAAACAAATGTGGATTATATATTGTGAGTACAATCGGTCCTTTAACAATGTGCGGGTTAGGTTACCGACCAGGACACAGTTGAAAATCCACGTGTAACTCTTGCCTTCCCCAAAACGTAACTACTAATAGCCGACTATTGATCTGACTTGTTACCAATAACATTAATGTTCAATTAAAACATGTTTTCTGTGTTATATATATTATGTACTATATTCATACAATAAAATAAGCTAGAGAAAAGAAAATGTCATTAAGAAAATCATAAGGAAGAGAAAAATACATTTATAGCATTGTGCAGTATTTACCAGACCAAAAAAGTACCATGTATAAGTGGACCTGTGCTGTTCAAGGGTCAAACTGTAAGTAAACTCACAAATGTCTGATACATTTTCACATACTACAATCAGTCACTGGAACATTTAGTTGACGTTTATTTTTAACATACATTGAACCAAAGAAAACATTTCACAAAAGCTTTGAGAATGTGAAATATATTTTTGTCACTTTGGGTTAAGCATACACTGAAGGTCACACCAGCATCATCATAATTTACATTTTCTCCATGGGTATTATGTTCAAGGACACTGTTATTATTCCTGCCATGTTTGACTAAGGAGTAAAGAGGGACATACATGACCCAAAAGACTAACATGATTCCAAATACGCATTTTTACTGATCGTACAGTCCGTCACCTGGTAGAGTCAAAATAAATAATCGGTGAGAAACACACAAATGAATGTACAATAAAAGATCCGCCAGGTGGGAAGGTGGCCAGGAAACGATTTAGAATGCTCGGCAAGTCGAAGGGCAGAGTTACTGGTAAGCCAGGGACTGATCCTCCTCCATGCTGCACCAGCTGTGTGTCACTAGACAAGGTAATAAACCTCTCTGGCGCTCCAATTCTTCCTCTGTAAAATGGAATTGAACATACTAATGCCTGCTTGCTGTAAATGTTAGCGATCATTTTCTTGAATTATTTTCGTAATTCAAGTGGCAGTTACCAATGGCCTACTGAAGGCATGACAGAGTACTGTGTGTGCGTATTAATTAAACTAGAACATCTTGGGAAAAATTTGATGGTAGTTACACGACATATATAGTGTGTCAACCACAGCAGCTTATCTTTTCTTATATTATAATAAATTAGGCTCCCAAGTCTGAATGAAGAGTTTCTTGGCTTAAATATAGAGAAAAGGAACAAATGATTCACTGACCTACACAGTTATATCCACATACAGGCGCTGGCACTCTTTCTGTCATGGGGCCCCTGGTAAATACCTTAAACTTTGAGGTCCAATGGTCTTCTATTGCAACTCCTCAACTCGGCCACTAAGGCGTGAAAGCGGCTACCGACAATTCTCAACAAATGAGAGTGGCTGTGTATCAATAAAACTTTATTTAGAAGAACAGGTGGTGGGCCTGTTATCGCCTCTGTGGGCTGTACCCTGCCAAGTGCACCCATGACTTCTCCAAGAATGTGATGATGTTTAGAGTTCGTTTATTATTTTATATTAAATTTTACACCTTGAATGAACAGAAAACAGTAACAGAGTAAAGTTTTTAAACTATCATGAAACCAGTGTAGTTTCTGTGGGGGAATGGTTCTATGTCTCCTTCCTCTTTGTTCTGGGATCTTCCACCCCATGATGGCTTCGAGAGGCACCTGGCTCTAAAGCCATCACTTCTCTCTGGCAGCCCTGTCCAAGTGCAAAGTAAAGGAGTCCCACTTTGGCTCCGTGGCCTGTCAGGGGACAGTGACCTGTCCCTGGGTCCGTTTTACTCCTGCTCAGGAATTGTGCAGTCTACAGTGGGAAAAAGGAGCTTATCAAATTAGGAGAGCAGAAGTCTGCTAAGAGAACAGTCTGTGTCACTAACATCAGTCTAGGGGTGAAAGTTTACACAGAGCACACCCACACCCCCTGCTCTGTCCAGCCATTGATAAACACAGTCTGGAGATTTTCCTCTCTTTATCATTAAACTATGAACCTCAAAAGAAGAGACACTTTGCACAGAGGTCTGTAGAGCAGTCGAATATACTGACAGAGATTACATGGTAAAATTAACACGAAGATCAAAATTACAAAAACAAAACCTATACAGGTCCTTTTGATTTCTTAAGGGGAAGGAGAAAGCCTAAGAATTCAAAGAAAACATCGTGTTATCTGGAGAATGAAAATAAACATGTATAGATCGAAAGTATTTGTTTTAAGTTAATACTCACTTTGTCTACACCAGCACTCAAAATATAATTCCACTTTTTGTTCCATTTCAAGGCAAAGATGGGGTCTCTATATTGGCCTAAGCTGCTGGCCAGATAACCTGTTATGTAAAACAAATACAGACAAACATGTTGACTTCAAAGTCATGGTCTGTTCACTTCACGGTTACATACAGAAGAAGGTCCTGTCCAACCTCAACACGACAGACACAGGACTACCGTCTTCCATCCATATCCTTGCAAAACGGTCATATGAACCTGTGGCCAGAAGCGTCCCATTGCTCTGCGGGCCAGAAAGAGACACAAACCCACAGAAGCAGCTTAGTAGTGTTGGCACCAGAAAAGCACACAGAAATCGCCAGGATCCCAAGTCTAGAATATTCCTAAGCCGATAACTGATGCCACATTAAGAGACTAACGGGTCATCTCTGACTACTTCAGCACACACTGCCTGTTAAATTAAATGCAAGGCATGTGGACCAGGAAGTGAGAAAGCCACACTGGAACCACTCAACATGTGTGCTGTCTAATTAAGGACAGAATTTAAAATACCTACAGAAAGTCATCCTAAGACTATGCAGAAAGCAAAAAGAAGTTGAACGGCATGTGTCCCACGTATAAATGCACTTAGCTGCTGGTCCTGAGCTCTCCAGGTGGAAAGTTTTCTTTCCTGGCTGCTTGTCACAGCTCCCCAGCTGAGCCTTCCGGGGGTCCCACCTTCACGCTGTGAGGTCCCCCTCTCAGCGCCATCAGGCTTGACTCGCTCATGTGTGCTCACCATGGGAAGGCACGGCCACCCAACACCCAGCTCATTCTGTGCCCGCCATGGCCTAAGCAGGATCTCTTGGAGATGGAGAGCACCTGTGAGCCCACAGCTCAGGGCAGGGCCACCACACATTTCAAGGGGCCCGGGGGGTGGAAGATGCTTACGTTCCAGTCCAGTGAGGTGACATCTTTGTTACTGGGGACATCGTGTCCCCCCTCCCATATACATTGCCTCAGTACAAGCTGGGTAGAATCCCCGTTGCTGTGTTCATTAAGGTTCCATATCCTGGCCGTCGAGTCTCCAGACCTACAGAATAAAAACACACGCACGTCGGCTCTTGGTGGGAACAGTTCTTTCCCCCCCTCCCATCCACAACCTTCCCCTCCTTCCCACCTCTGCATTTAGCAGTATTAAATGTCTTGCTCCCCATCCCATGGAGAACACGGCGTGGAATGTCGACTTCACAATCCGAGACACACAGAGCTGTGGACTTCACAGGACCCACTAGGGATCTGCTCATGTCGGGAAGACATGACACACGAGGTCAGACAACAGCACGTGTCCCTTGAGGCAGAATGCCAGAGACGAGCAGGGGTTCCCCTGACCCTGGAGTATCCCCCACCAGACATCCTCACCCAGAAGCCAGCAGATCACTGACAGGGTTCCAGGAACAAATGAACAACTCGGACTCATGGCCCCGAAGGACTGTGGCTTTGTTGGGTGGAATCTCAACGTCCCCATCAATTTGCATGGGTTTCGAGTGATTATCTGTTGTAGGAAACACAAAAAGGCACGTGGCTCATCAATAAAAAGGAAACTCATTCTCAGGGGGCTTCTGTTTTAGGAACACCTTGTTTTTATATACTAGGCAATACCATCTCTGATGATTATAACTAAATCATGGCTTTGTGTGATTGGGTGTTTTATGTCTCTTTGTATTTTGCCAGTCTTCAAATTTGAGTGAGGAATACACTAAATTAATCCTTAAAACTGGGGCCAGTCAACTATGGCCCATGGGCCAAAAGCTAGCCTGGTGCAGCCTCTCCTCATAAATAAAGTTTAAGTTATTTACTGACGGCCACATATTTAGGCATTACATGCAGCGACTGTTATGGTGTGAACCGTGTCCCCAGTACCTCACACAGTGACTGTATTTTGGGGACGGGGTCTTTAAAGAGGTGATTAAGGTAAAATGAGGTTGCTAGATTGGGTTTAAATCCAATATGACTGATGTCCTTATAAGGAGAGGAGATTAGGACACAGACACACACAGAGGGATGAACATGTGAGGACACAGGGAGAAGATGGTGTCTACTAGCCAAGGAGAGAGGACTAAGGAGGAACCAGGCTGCCCCGCCTTGAGCTCAGACTTGCATCCTGCAGGCCTGCAGGGAGAAATGTCTGCTGTTCCTGCCGCAGATCTGCGGTGCTCTGTCTCAGCAGCCCGAGCAGAAGAGGACAGCTGCTACGGCATTTCAAGACAAAATTGGGTCACTGTGACAGAGACTGCCTGGCCCTGAATGCCAGTGACAGCCACTGTCTGGCCCCTTAGGGAAAGTTTAGTAGCCCCTGCTTTACGGGAAAGAGAAGGCAGCGGTCCAATCTAACTAGCACACAGTCAGCAGCAGCTGACAGTTTTGTAATGCAGTGTAGAGTTGAGTCTGCTGTTACATCTTCTTGTTCAGGTATTTTGGTGGAAAACCCCAGGAAGTGAAGGACTCACTTCTCAGTGGCAGGTAATCTAAGATCCACTGCTTCTGGGTCAACACATAAAAATATGAAAATGCCTGGTGACCCTTGCTTGGATTGAGAAGCCTGACACAAAATCTTCACAGCCTACCCTCAGGAACAGTGGGGCTGTGAATAAACCCTACTTCTTTTATGCTTCCCAAGTTCCCATGTGGCTGGGAGAAGATGAAGATAAGCAAAATGATCTTCCATGTTTGGTGGATCCATCCCCTGGTGATGGCGAGAGGACAGCTGGCATCCTAGCCAGCCGTGCAGTGGGCCCTGGGACTCTGTAGAGGCGTGCAGAGTAGGCTGTCACCTGCTCACTTATCCACAGGCAGCCGTGGCACGCTCCAGCCCCAACAGGCTGGTCTACAGACCAGGCGTGAGGTGCTGAGAAGGGGGTTGAGCTGGCTGCTGCAGAAATTAAGAGCAGTGAGCGAGGGTGTGTTAGCCACGTGCACCAGCAAGAGAAGGAGGCTGGGCTCCCAGGGGCAGGGGTCAGTGCCCAGACGCAGCCTAGGCAGAAGAACTCCCACTCCCACGGCCACAGCAGGGAACAGCCTCCAGAGGAACAGACCAGAGATGGGGAACCGGCAAGGAGCCGACCTCAGACCAGAGGGGTGGCAGAATGGCTCAGGTCCTTGATGGAGCACAGGCATGCCTTGCATTCTGACTTTGGGTCCCAGGACATGGCACCTCTTTTGTCTCTGTTGTTCTAGTTTTAAATAGATTTTCTGATGTGGGAGTTAGTTGGTGGAAGGTGCACCGGGCCTGAGCAAGTTTTGTGATATGATTGTCGAGCTCTGACTCATCTGCTGCATACTCTTGGGCGATTAGCTAACAGGTCTAACCTCCCGGGGTTTTGCAATGACCAAGTAAGATGATGTCTGGTGTTCGGGGCGTGGTGCCCTTGCACTGACCATGGGCTCGACTACTAGAAAATAATTTGGCTGAAAACCCTCTGCATGGAAGGCTGAGAGAGATACTTGCTTATGTTGGACAGTGATCATCTGGTACTTGTCCCTGTTACACGCGAGCCCTCAGGAGCAGGGCAGCAGGATTTCATAAAATCCAGGATGTGTGTCGAGAAGATCATGTCTAAGGATGTTGCTGACAAACAGGGAATGTGAAGGTCTTCCGGCCATACAGTAAGCAAGCCCTGGAAAGCAACTTGTGAGAAGTTGACAGCAGGCAGATCTCTAAGAAGTCGTTGCATTCGCCCAGCTTTAGAAGCACAATAAAGCGCCAGAAAAAACACACTTAATTATTACGTGTGCTCGTTCTCCTCCCCGTTGACCGTGGCCTCTCCGTTCTTTGGTGGATTTTGCTGGGAAATTGCTGCCGGCGCTGACGTGGCTGCCGTGGCTGCTGCTGCAACCGCTGCTGCTGTCGCTGCGGCCACCGCACTGGCCTGCTGCTGCGCGAGCTTCTCGCGGAACGCCTGCTGCCGCGTCTGCACCACGTCGGGCATCACAGCGTCTATCAGGGACAGGGACTCTATGGGGCTGCCGTCAAACACCGTGCCATCCTGAGAAAGTAAGACAAGGGCAGCCGTCAGCAACCGCAAGAGGACCTCAAGGACCAGACTCTGCCTTCCAGGTGGGAGAGGTGCAGGAAGGTGGCCCAGAAACAGAGACGCCTGGGAGCTCAGGGGCTGGGGTCGGGGGTCGGCGGCATCAAGCAGGTGCCCGGACTGTAGGGGCACGGCAGAGGGACTCCCTGGTGGGCCAAGGACAGGGAGGTGGACAAGGGGATCCATCGATGAAGAACTAGGTATGGTGGCTGTCTCGAGGGAGACCTGATATTTGGTAAGTGTCAACCTGAACTGGGGCATTAAGGACATGTGAACGTGTCTCCTTTATTCCTAGACAAAAGTGCTATATCCCTGATGGAAGGATTCTCAACAGGTGCAGGTGTGT
Organism: Cynocephalus volans; assembly: GCF_027409185.1. Lineage (NCBI taxonomy): Eukaryota > Metazoa > Chordata > Mammalia > Dermoptera > Cynocephalidae > Cynocephalus > Cynocephalus volans. The sequence goes on along the minus strand of NW_026902463.1, from coordinate 5,749,150 downwards.
GTGTATGGGGGGAGTAATTTTGTCTCCTTGGGGGACATCAGGGAATGACTGGAGACATATTTAATTGTCACCACTTGGCAGGGAGTCTACTGACAGCTGGTGGGTGGAGACCAGGGATGCTGCTCCACATCCTCCAGTGCACAGGACAATCCCCACTACAGAGCAGGGTCCAGCCACATATGTACATAGTGCTGAACAAGAGAAACCCCGTCTGGTGCCACGGCAAGTGTGGAATCTCTTAGTGCCCACTTTTGTGGGAGGAGTAAGTCTTTGGAATCATTGTCCCCGATTTAGAGATGCCTGCAGCATTCAGGATTTCCTTCCTGGTGCACGTGCCCATCTGATCTAATAAAATAAGCACTTGCAGCTACTTGAAACGATGCCCTGGGTTCAGGGTTTAGACCGAATACAGCCACGATACAACCGACAATGACCTCGTTTACTTCTGATTCATATATTTTTTTTTTTTTTTTTTTAAAGATGACCGGTAAGGGGATCACCCTTGACTTGGTGTTGTCAACACCACGCTGTACTGAGGGAGCTCCAGTCTGTGCCTCTGATTCACATTTTTGTCTGAACATCCTTCGATTCTCTGGTACTATCAAAAAAATTTCTGTACACACTTAAAAGTAAGACGTGCTTTCTAAATACTCGAATCACATGAAACCCGCAGTGCTCCAGGTGCTGCCTGGTGGACGGACAAACACATTTTTGTGTGCTCTGAACTTGAGGAAGGCAGGACAGAACTGGGACACGTGGACTCATCCGTGTGGGACTCAGCTGAATCCCGAGAGCACAGATGAAGGGGCCAGGGAAGAGAAGGGATCTGTTTAAATCCCAAATAACTGACTTTCAAAATTTCTATCAAATAGGCACAGCCCCAATCTAGAAGGTGGCAGGGGATACAAGAGAATCTGTGTGATTTTAATTGATGGTTTTTGTTCCATTCTTCCCCGGATCAGCTCCACAAAGAGCACAGTCGTGAAACCAGCACCTGAAGTCACTTTAACACAGGGCCATCATCTCTCTGTCCCTGACTGTCCCTCTGGTTATGCCCTCTGTCAGGCTCCCAGGAATGCTTGGAACCAGAAGCGTTTCACAGTGTGAAATTTTTTCTGAGTTTGGAATACTTGCATTATACTTACTGGTTATGCACCCCAAATCTGAAATCCAAAATCTGAAATGCTCAAGTGAGCATTTCTTCTGAGGATCACATTGATGCTCAAAAACTTCAGATTTTGGAACATTTAGGACTTCGGATTTGGGATGCTCAAAGTGTAACAAAAAACAAACAAGCAACCCCAGCTTGCTCTCAGATGCCTGCAGGAAGCACACGCGGGCTTTGGACCGGGGTCCCGAGCCCCCCGCTGCTGGGAAGCCCAGCCCCTCAAACATCACGTACCTCGTTGATGCTGATCTCAGCCTCCACGTACTGCAGCCCCTCCTGCAAGATGGAGATGAGGGCGGCGGGCGGCACCAGCGTCCCGTTGATGTTGGACTGGCTGATGTGGCTCTCGATCCCAAACGTGAAGGCTGAGTGGGAAAAACCTGCCGCGAGAGGGAGGCCAGGCAGGTGAGACCAGAGCAGGAAGAGCGGGCAGAGCCAGCAAGCTCTGAAGGGGGCAGCGCGGATTTCAACCACGCTTCATTAAGGGGGTGGACACTGCTGCAGGACTGCAGCTTCCGATGTGGGGTCAGGCAGGCAGGAAAGGGCAGGGGGAGAGAGACGAGTGTGAGATCAAGGAAGACTGGGGAAGGGATGAGGTTCCTTCATGGGAGGACCCTTTCAGTGCTATTAAGAAGCAAAAGGGAACAGAGTGGAGGCTGCCCCACGTGCCCTGGATGGCTGTCTCTTGCAGAAATCCAACTCTGGGCGTCCCCCGACCCATCGGTTCACATATTCTTTGCGGGAGCTCAGTGCCGCAGCCTCTCTGTGTCCCCTTCCTCCCCCAATGTGTCTCCGTTACTGCCTGTGTGGGAAGCTGCTTGGCAACTCAAAGGAATTTTGGATGAAGGTTTTTAAGGAAAAGTTCAGGAGAGCCAGGATGGCTACTGCGTGTGGATGACAGCGGCGTTTCGAAAAGAAGGCAGTGGCATGAGGCATGGAAGGAGGTGCTGGGGGTCCACGTAGGGGTCTGAGGGCAGTGGGGAAGCTGCAACACCCCCTCCTCAAGGAAAGGAAAGTGGCCCCCTGCTGTCGGTGGGGGGATCTGTGCAGCTACAGGTAAAACAGGCAGCCCAGTCGGTGGGGCTTGATCGCCCCGTGTGGACCACAGGCGGCCCTGGGGTGCTCGAGGGCTCGTAAACCCAGGGAGGTGAATGCTGTAGGGGCATCCGAGTAACCTGGACCTCCATGCTCGGCTCCCCGGCCAGAGGTGGGGCAGGGCCTCTCACTCCGTTTCTATTGTCTGCTGATCGGGCAGCAAGGGTTCTCAAAGTGACCACTCCTCCTGACTTGGTTCTGCCCACTGTTTATGGCGACGTTGCCGGTTTGCAGGCTTAGCCCTGGTTACCCGAGCAGGTGGGAGCCTTTCCACCTGGCCTGGCGATTGCTTCCCTTCCACCCTCCCTCAGTCACCCAAACAGGCAGCGGGATCAGGAGCGTGAGGGCTTGGCTCTCATCAGATGCAATATCATCAGCCCTGCTGCCTCCCGTTACCCAAATCGAACTGACTTTGCAATAAACCAAAGTCTCACTAGATGGGAGCACACCTGCATGCAAGAAGGCGTCTGTGTCTGTGCTCTCCTGCCCCGTTCCCTTCTCACTTCCCTGTCCACTCGCTCCTCCCCAACCCACCCCGTCCCTCCCTCATCTCCCGGTAATAACGGATGTGTAAAATAGGTAGTTTATATTGACGGGACGGAACAAACGTGGTAGATGTCATTAATTCTGCACTCAGTTGCATACAGCCCTGTAATTCTTTACAAAACCATCCATAAATTAGGTTGCAAGGCTTCCTCTCTTCTGCGTTTTTAGAGGATACAAGCACAGGCCCTTTACAGTAGACCTTACCTTTCCCTTCTCCCCTGTTTTTTTTCTCTTTACCCACCTTCCTTTCCCTGACCCACTCCTAGCAAAACAAAACAAGCCACCCCTGCGTTTAACCAGTGACTCCCCTGTATCTCCACCATGCTCTGCAGCGTTATAGCTCCAGGCTTTCCTCGCCCAGGTTTCCAGCATTGCTGATCAATGGATGGAGGGCTATGTCTCATCCTCCTGGTATCCTGAAAAGACCTCATGCAGGGCTATGACACTGTGCTCCAAAGCTTTGTTACTTCAAATATTACTGAATTTGCGAGTGTGCTACAAATTGCCAGTACCCCCAGATACTAAATCCTTTGTGAGTCTGTACGTCTGCCTGGCAACTCTGGCCGGTCTTTTACCATTGGGACCTAGGAGCTGCCTCCCTGTGATTCTGGCTCTTGTCCCTGTGCCTACAAGTGGCCCAGCTTCCACTGGCAACACTGGGGCCCAGACTGAGGCTCTAGGTTTGCTAGTGAGCTGGCTGGAATGAGGTGTTAACTTGAGTGATCTGAGCCTTGAGTGATTCAGTGCCCCTCTTTTTTCCTGTAAGGTTTGTACATTTTGAGTCCAGAGACTATCATGTACTTTCTCTTTCCTGTGAGTTTTCCAGGCATTTAAAGTGATCTTTCCCCTAGCTTTGCCTCTCAGTCCATCTTTGACCCTCTCTAGCCAGCAGAATTTTGCACTTTGAGCTCTAAGTCCTTCAGGCACACACAGCATTTGCTTTGGTCTTCCATGCATGTGATTTCTCCTCCTTGGAATGTCTTAGAGAATATGTTCTAGAGTGGGATTGTCCAAACTTTTAAACCCAGGGCTCCGTCCACAAGGGTAAAAATGCCACATGCTTCTGTAGTGTGCAAAATTAAAACATATATAGTGTGACTACTAATTGAGAGGAAATGCACTGCTTTTTTCAGGCTACAGAAGGGATTGTACTGGCAAGTGGCAGAGCAAACAAAGTCGATTTCAATCCTTCCACGGCCTCGTGCTGGGACTTGCTTACAAAGCCCTCTGAGGCTGATCCAGTTGGTGAGAGAATGCTCTTGGATAGAGAGGAGGGGCAATGAGGGGCCCACTTTGCAATGCATGGTGGACAGTATTCCTTCCTCTACATCCCTGCTGTTTGGCTTGTTCTGTCCAGTTGGACAATGAGATTGAACCTTAAAAGTGACTCTCCTTGGGCTGGCCTGTTAGCTCACCACAATGTGGCCGCAAATCCCTCTTGTGCAAGCAATCTAAGACTGAGGCATAGCACAGTAAGAAGCGATCCAAGAGAGAGGCAGAGGCATTCACAGACCTTTCCCAAAACTGAGCACGTGTTAAGCTACAATGAACATATGAATCATACAAAATAAAAAATGTCTTTTGGAACCTAAGTGTCAGTCAGAAGTGACAGATGACCACTTGTCTATATTCTACCGGTCATGCAGATCAGGCCTGAAAGAATGTGGGCGGGAATTACACAGAGTGTGGATAGCAGGAGTTGGGAACCATTGGGGACCACCTTGGAGGCTGTAAACTCTTGCATACATGAGAAATGTCAACCTTAAGTAATTAAAGAAATACGAAGGAAAACAGGATATATGTGATTCTTCACCTTTTAGAAATGTAGCAAAGGTCAAAACCAACAGTAAATGTTCATTCTAATAGGACATAAATTTGGTGTTACATGTCCAGAACACAGTTTAGCTTTACATATAGGAAGCCTGAGGAATGCAAGTGCCTGATGAATTAGTAATTTCAAGACTTCAAATGTTTCCTATGGATCTAACCATCTGCTGAAAAGATTAAGGTTTTAACAAGCCTATACATCACAATATTCTCAGTAATAGCAAAGAGTTAATAAACCAGTCCACAGTAGGGAAACTGTTTAAATTATGATTCATCCTTTCAATAGGATAGATTGGAAGCATTAAAAATTACTTGTGGGAAAGTTATTTATTTCCAGGAAAAAGGATTCGTACAATATGCTGATCCAAGCAGGTCACAGATGGAGATATATTCCATTACGTCTATAAGGTGATTATATTTTGTGTTTCTATACAGATGTGTTTACATGCCTAGAAGATATACATGAACCTGTTTAATGGGCACCTCGGGGTGGGTGAGATTTGGGATATGTTTCATTTCTTATTTCTCTGCTGTGTATTGCTTTTATAAATAAGGGTTATTGTTCAGGTTAGGATTATGGTTCGGGATAGGTCTCAGGTTAGGTTAGGTGTTAGGGTGAGTGTAAGGGTTGGTTTCGGGGGCAGTTTCGGGTTTTGGTTCTGCTTCGGGTTCGGGTTAGTGTTAGGGTTTGGGTTTTCTTTCCAGTTCGGGTTAGGGTTACGGTAGTTTGAGGGTTCCGGTTTTGCTTTGGGGACTGGATAGGGTTTGGTTTAGGGTTCGGGTTCTGTTTTGGGTTCGGGTTCGGGTTCGGGTTCGGGTTAGGGTTATTGTTAGGTTTAGGGATTGTGTTTAGGGTTAGGGTTCGTGTTATCGTTCAGGTTTGCCTTACGGATAGGCTTAGGTGTAGTGTTAGGTTTAGGGTTTAGGTTAGGGTTAGGGTTAGGGGGAGGGTTTTCTTTCGGGTTCGGATTATGGTTAGGTTAGTGTTACAGTTCCGGTTTTGGTTCAGGTACTGGTTACAGTATGGTTTAGGATTAAAGTTCTGGTTTGGGTTAGGATTAGGATTAGAATTAGGGTTATGGTTATTGATAGGGTTAGGGTTAGGGTTCGTGTTAGTGTTCTGGTTTGTGTTTCGTTTAGGTTTAGGGTTAGTGTTAGGGTAAGTTGTTGGGTTAGTGTTAGGGTTCGGGTTAGTGTTCGGGTTCGGGATAGTGTTAGGGACAGGGTTATGGTTAGGCTTAGGGTTAGGATTGTGTTCGGGTTAGGGGTTTGGGTAGGGATAGCGTTGGGTTAGTGTTAGTTTTCGGGTTATTCTTCGGGTGAGGGTTAGGGTTTGGGATCCGATTCAGGTTAGGTTTTCCGTTCGTTTTGGGGTTAGGGTTAGTATTCATTTTAGTGTTCGGTTTCAGTTAAGTGTTAGGGTTAGGGTCAGGGTTAGGGTGAGGTTTAGGTGTTGGGTTTGGGTTAGTGTGAGAGTTTGGGTTCGGGTTAGGGTCAGGTTCAGGTTCAGGTTAGGGTTGGGATTTGTGTTAGGTTTACGGTTAAAGTTAGGCTTGTAGTTTGTGTTCATTTTTGTGTTAGGGTTCCTTTTAGGGTTCGGGTTAGGGTGATAGTAGGGTTTGGGTTCTGGTTCGGATTCGGGTTCATGTTATGGTAAGGGTTAGTTTTAGGATTCAGCTAAGGCTTTGGATTTGGTTTAAGGTTAGGGTTATGTTTAGGGTTCTGGATAGGATTAGGGCTTGAGTTACTTTTTGGTTTTGTGTTATGGTTCAGGTTAGTGATAGGGGTAGGGGTAGGGGTAGGTTTCAGTTTATGGTTAGAGTTAAGATGAGGGTTAGGGTTCGTGTTAGGGTTAGGGCCCAGGTTAAGGTTAGAGCTTTGGTTAGTGTTAGGGTGCAGGTTAGGTTTATGTTTAGGTTTAGGGTTCTGGTCCAGGTTAGGTTTCTGGTTAGGGTTAGGGTTAGGGTTATGCCTGGAGTTTGGGTTAGGTTTAGGTTTCTGGTTCGAGTTCTAATTCGGGTCAGGGTTTTGGTTAGGGTTCAGTTTAGGGTTCGGGTTTGGGTTAGGGTTAGTATTAAGTTTAGTATTCCATTAGGATTAGGTATCGGTTCCTTTGTAGGGTCAGAGTTAGTGTACAGGTTCAGGTTCGGGATCAGTTCAGGGTTAGGATTAGGGTTAGGTTTAGGGCTAGGATTAGGGTTACAGTTCGGTTTAGACTTAGGTTGAAGGTTAGGGTTATGGTTCAGGTTCAGGTTAGGGTTCAGGTAATGGTTAGGGTTAGGATTCTGGTCCAGATGTGGGTTAGTGTTAGGGTTAGTTTTAGGGTTAGGGGTAGGGTATGGGTTAGGGTTAGGTATCGGGTTTTGGTTACATTTAGGTTAAGGGTTAATGTTCGGATTCTGGTTAGGTTTAGCATTAGGGTTATGGTTAGGTTTAGGTTACGGGTTAGGGTTCTGTTTATGGTTAGGTTTATGGTCCAGGTTCAGGTTCTAATTCGTGTTTGGGTTCGGGGTAAGGGTTAGTGGTCGGGTTCGCATTCGGGTTAGGGTTAGGGGTAGGGGTACCATTAGGCTTCGATTTAGGGTTAGGGTTAAGGTTCCGTTTGGGGATACGATTCGGGTTCGGGTTAGGTTTATGGTTAGGGTTCAGGTTAGGGTTACCCTTTGTGTTCGGCTTCTGGTTAGGTTTAGGTTTAGGGTTAGGGATCGGGTTCTGTTTATGTTTAGGGATACGGTTAGGATCAGGTTTTCAGTTCGGGTTTCTGTTAGGGTTAGGCCTAGTGTTATGGTTCAGATTCGGGTTCGAGTTGGGTTCGGTTTAGGGTTGGGGTTCAGGTTCGGTTTTGGGTTCTGGTTAGCATTAGGGTTAGGGTTGGGTTTCGAGTTCGGGGTCAGATTCGGGTAACGGTTAGGGTTAGGGTTATGGTTTTGGTTAGGGTTTGGGTTCGGATTAGGGTTTCAGTTAGGCTTAGGGTTAGGGTTAGTGTTAGGGTTTTGGTTAGGGTTCAGGTTGGGTGTAGGGTTAGGGATTGGGTTCGGGGTCAGGTTTGGGTCTGGGTCAGGGACAGGGCTAGGTTTAGGATTAGCATTCAGTTTCCAATTAGAGTTACAATTAGGCTTAGGGTTGTGGTCAGGGTCCTGGTTAGGCTTATGGTGAGGGTTAGTGTTAGGGCTCTGGTTACGGTTAGAGTTAGTGCTAGGTTTCGGCTTTTAGTTCAGGTTCAGTTTCGGGTCAGGTCAAGGTTAGTGTTAGTGTTAGGGTTCGGGTTATGGTAATGGTTTGGGTTTAGGTTGGGGTTAGTGTTAGGCTTAGGGTTAGGGTTAGGGTTAACATTAGTGTCCTGTTAGGGTTCGGATTATAGTTCGTGTTAGGTTTAGGGTTAGGGGTAGCATGAGTGTTATCGTTAAATTAAGGGTTCAGGTTACAGTTAGGGTTACGGTTTAAGTTCAGGTTAGGCTTATGGTTAGAGTAACGGTTACGTACAGCGTTAGAGTTAATGTTACGATTAAGGATAGGCTTCGATTCTGGGTTAGGTTTTGGGTTCTGGTTAGGGTTCAGGTTTCGGTTAGGTTCGGGTTTGGGTTAGGGTTAGGTTGATGGTTAGGGTAAGGGGTTGGATTTGGTATCTTGTAATGTTTTGTTTTGGATTAGGGTTATGGTTAGGTTTAAGTTGAGGGTTATTGTTGGGGTTCTAGTTAGGATTAGGGTTAGTGACAGAGTTATGGCTCGGGCTCGGGTTAGTGTTAAGTTTGGGTTTAGGGTTCGGTTTCAGGTTATGGTTAGGGTTCAGGTTAGGGTTAGGGTTAGTGATTGGGTGCCGGTTTGGGTTCAGGTTAGGGTATGGGTAATGTTTAGGTTTATTGGTTGAGTTAGGGTTAGGGATTGGTTTAGTGTTCGGTTTTGTGTTATGGTTATGTTTAGGGTTAGGTTTCGGTTTAGGGTTAGAGTTAGGATTGGGTTCGGGTTAGATTTGTGGTTAGGGTAGGGTTAGGATTAGGGTTAGGGGTTATTTTTAGGGTTAGTGTTAGGGTTAGGGTTAGGGCTAGTGTAAGGGTTAGGGGTTAGGGGTTAGGGTTAATTTTAGTGTTAGGGTTAAGTTTAGGGTTAGGCTTCAAATTCGCGTTAGTGTTCTTGTTAGGGTTAGGGTTAGCGTGAGGTTTAGTGTTCGTTTTAGGGTTAGAATTAGATATTTGCTTAGTGTTAGGTTTAGGGTTATGGTTCGGTTTCATGTTCGTATTCGGGTGAGGTTTCAGGTTATGGTTCAGGTTTGGATTCCGGTATGGTTTCAGTTTATGGTTCGGGTTAGGGTAATGTTTAGGATTCAGGTTCGGATTAGAAATAAGGTTAGGTGATGCATTAGGGTTAGAGTTTGAGTTAGGGTTCGGTTTAAGTTTAGGGTTTGGGTTCTAGGTAGGGATAGGTTTAGGATTCGGGTTAGTGTTAGTTTTAGGGTTAGTGTAACGATTAGTGTTAGAGTTCGGGTTAGGGTCCAGGTTAGGGTTAGTGTTTGGCTTCGGGTTAAGGGTTGCGCTAGGGTTAGGGTTCAGGTTAGGGTTCAGGGTCAGTTTAGGGTTAGTGTTATTGTTAGGGTTAGACTTTGACTTAGGGTTAGGTTTAGGGTTCGGGATTGGGGTAGGTTTCGTCTTCGGCTTAGGGATATGTTTAGGGTTTGGGTTACATTAAGGTGTAGGGTTATGGTTAGTGTTCGGTTTAGGGTTAGATTTTGGGTTAGGGTTTGGGTTAGGGTAAGGGTTAGTTTTCGTTTCAGGGAACAGGTTAGTTTTATGGTTCTCTCTAGGTTTAGGATTACATTTCAGGTTAGGGTTAGATTTATGGTTCATTTTAGGGTTAAGGGTAGCTTTAGGGTTAGGATTACGGATAGGGTTAGGATTATGTTTAGTGTTATGGTTCTTCTTCAGGTTAGGTTTCTGGTTAGAGTTGGGGTTAGTTTTGGGTTTTGGGCTAGGGTTAGGGTAGGGTTCAGGTTAGGATCCAGGACAGAGTTAGGTTAGGGTTAGGGTTAGGGCTCGGACTAGGGTTCTGGTTTGTTTAAGGTTTAGATTTATGGTTAAGTTTAGGGTTAGCATTCTGGTTGTGGTTATGGTTATGGTTCAGGTTCAGGTTAGTTTACTGGTTAGGGTTAGGGTTGGGGTTTCGGTTCACGGTTTGGTTAGGTATAGGGTTAGTGTAAGTGTTAGGTTAAGTATTATTGTTAGGGTTAATGTTAGGGTTATGGTTCGGGGTAAGATAATGTTTAGGGTTAACTTTCGCGTTAGTGTTAGGCTTAGGGATATGGATAGGTTTAATGGTAGGGTTCGTGTTCGCCTGTGTGTTCGGGTTTAGGTTCGGGTTCGGGTTAGTGTTATGGTTAGTGTTCGGGTTTGGTTTAGGGTTCTGATTAGGGTAGGTTTCGGGTTCCGGTTTTGGTTCGGGTTTGGGTTATGTTTCGGGTTCGGGTTAGGATTAGAGATCAGCATAGGGTTACATTTAGGTTTACGGTTAGGGTTGGGTTTAGGGTTTGGTTTCCAGTTAGCTTCAGATTTATCGTTAGGGTTAAGGTTAGGGTTCGGCTTAGGGTTAGGTTTAAGGCTATGGTTATGATCCGGGTTCAGGTCGGGTTTGGGTTTCATGAAGGGTTACGGTTAGCGTTAGGCGTCTGGTTCGAGTTCGGGTTAGACTTAGGGATAGGGTCAGTGTTGGGGTTAGGTTTGGTTTAGAGTACGGGTTAGTTTTAGGGTTTGTGTTCTGGTTTGGTTTCGAGTTCAAATTTGGCTTATGGCAGGGTTCCAGGTCCGGTTTTTGTTCAGGTTAAGGTTAGGGTTAAGGTTAGGGCTTGGGTAAGGTTTAGGGTTCAGGTTAGTGTTCGTGTTTGTGTTATGGCTAGGGTGAGTGTTAGGGTAAGGTTTAGGATAAGGGTTATTGTTCAGGTTAAGATTATGGTTCGGGATAGGTCTCAGGTTAGGTTAGGTGTTAGGGTGAGTGTAAGGGTTGGTTTCAGGGGCAGTTTTGGGTTTTGGTTCTGCTTCGGGATCGGGTTAGTGTTAGGGTTTGGGTTTTCTTTCCAGTTCGGGTTAGGGTTATGGTAGTTTGAGGGTTCCGATTTTGGTTTGGGGTCTGGATAGGGTTTGTTTTAGGGTTCGGGTTCTGTTTTGGGTTCGGGTTCGGGTTCGGGTTAGGCTTATTTTTAGGTTTAGGGATTGTGTTTAGGATTAGGGTTCGTGTTATCCTTCAGGTTTGCCTTATGGTTAGGCTTAGAGGTAGTGTTAGGTTTAGGGTTTAGGTTAGGGTTAGGGTTAGGGGGAGGGTTTTCTTTCGGGTTCGGATTATTGTTAGGTTAGTGTTATGGTTCCGTTCTTTCTATATATTTAACCATGTTATCTGCACAGAGGGACAAATTGACTTTCTCCTTTCCAACTTGGATGCCCTTTATCTCTTTCTCTGGCTTTATTCACAATTGCTAAGATTTGGAACCAACCTAAATGTCCATCAGTAGATAATTGGATAAAGAAAATATACATTGCACAATATTGCTCTGGTCAGAACTTCCAGTTCTATGTTAAATAAGAGTGGAGAGAGTTGGCATCCTTGTCTTGTTCCAGTTCCCCATTCAGTATGCTTTTATGTGTGGGCTTATATATGGCTTTTATTGTATGAGATTATTTCTATACCGAATTTGTTGAGAGTCTTTATAATGAAGTGATGTTGAATATTATCAAATTTTTTTCTGCATCAAGATCTATATATTATTTTGATGATTTGGTGTGTTACATTTCTTGATTTTCATGTATAGAACCATCTTTGCTTCCCTGGGATAAATCCCAGTTCATTATGGTACATAATGTTTTTGATGTGTTTTTGGATTCAGTTTTCTACTATTTTATTGAGATTTTTTGTATCTATGATTATGAAAAATATTGGACAATAGTTTTCTATTTTTTTTGTGTCCTTGCCTGGTTTTGGTGTCAGGCTAATGCTGGCCTAGTTGTATGACTTTGGAAGAATTCAGTTCACTCTGATTTTTTGAAATATTTGAATGTTGTATTATTATTAGTTCTTCTTTAAATGATTGGTAGAATTCAGCAGTAAAGCCATCTGGCCTTGCACTTTTCTTTGTTGAGAGACTTAGTAAAAACATAAAAATATAATTCGATCTTGTTCTCTGTTATTGGTGTATTTAGTTTTTCTATCTCTTCTTGGTTCAGACTTGGCATGTCATATATGTTTAGGAATTCCTCTATTTTGTCTAGGATAGAGAAATAAAAATTTTGAATTTACTGGCATATAGTTATTCATAATGGTCTCTGTTGATCTTTTATTTTTTAGTGGTATCATTTGTAATGACTCTATTTGCATATATCATTTTGTTTACTTGGGTCTTTTTTCTTTATTTCTTTGTTAGTCTGGCTAATGATTTGTCAATTTTGCTTATGTTCTTAAAGACCTACTCTTCATTTATTGGTCTTTTATATTGCATTTTTAATTTCAATTTTATTTGTGTCTACTCGGATTCTTATTATTTCTATTCTTTTCCTTGTTAGGGGGTTAGTTTGTTCTTTCTTTTCTAGTGCCTTGAGGTGCATTGCTAGGTTTTTTTATTTGATAGCTTTAGATTTTTTTGATATAGGCATTTATTTCAATAGACTTTTTTCTTTCCTTGGCTGTGTCAGCTAAGTATCATTATGCTGCATATCTGGATTCATTTGATCCAAGTTTTTAAAAATTATTTCCTTCTTAATCTATTTGTTCCATTGTTTGTTTAAGAACATGTTGTTTGATTTTAAAGTATTTGTGTCACTTTGAAAGTTTCTCTTATTATTAATATCTAGTTTATTCCATTATGGTCAGAAAAATACTTGGCATGATTTTTATTTTTTTGACCTTGTTGAAATTTATTTTGTTATCTAACGTGGTCAATCCTGGACTATGCCCTATGTGTTGAAAAAAAAATGTGTACTCTACAGCTGTTGTATAAAATGTTATGTAAATATATCAGGTCTGTCTTGTCCATGAAACCATTTAAACAGCATGTTCTTTTAAAAAAAAAAATTTCATTATGTTTTTGTTCTAATGATCTGTCCAATGATGTGAGTGGTCTTTGAAGTCCCTATTATTCTGTTGACAACTATCTCTCTGTTCAGATCTAAGAATATCAACTTTATATACCTGGGTGCTCTGATGTTGGGTGCATATATAACTTATTCTCTCATTTTATTGATTCCTTTATCATTATATAATGCCCATCTTCATCTTTTAGAATAGATTTTGATTTAAAGTGTGTTTTATCTGATGTAAGTATAGCTACTTTTCACTTTTGATTTCCATTTGCAGAAAATATCTTTTTCCTTCCCTTCACTTTCATTCTGTGTGTGTCTTTGCAATCTTCACCACTTTGGGCCTAAGATGTTCCCCAGTGGAACCTTAACATGCATTAACTTCTGGGAGTTTAAATGAGGTGAATGATATTACTTTTTTGTGTATATGTGCAGATGGGATGGTAGTTTGCTTATTTCCTGCATCAATACTGTGGTCAAGTTTTCTTCTAACATACCTCAAAAATATTTATAACTTCCCACCAAAGGAGGAAGCTATAAAAACAAACAAACAAACAAAAGAATGCCAAGTTGATTGGACAAACAAAATTCTGCTTATTACCATCATTTTGTATCTGCTGCTTTTGTAATAGTAAAAAAAAAAGACATTATTATTAAAAAACTTTGCTTATCTCTTTTCTGGTCTGGCTTCTCTCCAAAATTATTTATAAACTTGCTTTCTGCCTGAATCATTCAATACCAGACTCATTTAGTTTATCTCTGGGAGCCACATGATTTTTCTCTAAGAATAGTGGTAAATTTTTCAGATTATTTAACTTTAAATTCATCATCTCCAATCTCAACTGTGCCCATCATTCTAGACCAGGTTGTAATTTGAAGCTATTTAAACTGTGCCTTCATAGGGGCAACAGATTCTGATACCAAATTTTTTGGTTTTGAATTTTGACTCTATTGCTGACTACCTGTGTAACTTTGTGAACAGTATTTAATAATATCTGTGCCTATGTTTTCTCGTTTATTAAATAAGGATAATAATTTACCCTAGTATTATTTTTTTAACTATAAGTACATTACTTAAAAGAGAGCTGTGTATAAGTAAACGTGATATAAATGTTCTCTTATTGTTAGCAATCTTTAATTTTTATTCTTCTCCAGATTCTTTCCATTCAAATTTAAACATGCATGTGTTTTTCACATCTTAAGAATATTTATTTGTCCCACATCTGCCCCCAGGGAACATTCAGTTTCTTATGTCCAATTTATAGCCCAACGCCTCATTTCTGCACTTGAAATCTTTACATTCTTGTCTTCTTCCATTAATATCACTCATGCAAGCATCTTTTGCACTCTGACTTTGGAGTCCCCAACTATTAAAAAATCTTCAGCTAAGATCATCTTTTGTTTACTACAATTTTGGTTACTAAAATTCTTGCTTCTCTGACTTCTCTGCATCATTTTACATGGTTGAGATATTTTTTTATGGTGTTCCATGCTAGTTTTCTTTTCTTTCTAAAAAAATTTTCTTTATAATTGGCACATAATAACAACACGTTTATGGAGATACAGCATAATATTTAAATGCATGTGTACATTTTTCTAATGATCAAATGAGAATAGTTAGCATATTTATCACTTAAACAATTTATTTGTGGCGATAACATTCAAGATTCTGTTTTCTAGGTAGTGTAAAATGAACAATGCAGTATATTTATCTGAAGTCACCCTACCATGTAATAGAAAACCAGAACTTACCTTTTCTATCTTTTACTTTGTATCAGTTGACTAACCCATATGCAATTGGTTATTGCTATTTGCATTTACCCTACAATGAAAGAAAATACTGCAACTTATGTCTTCTATCTAATTTTAATTTTGTACCCATTGACCACTTTCTCTTTATTTTCCCTCACCCTGCTCTTCCCAGCCTCTCATAACCACTATTTTACTTTCTACTTATATAGAAATAATGTGCTAAGATTCCAATATGAGTGAGATTACGCATCATTTGTTTTTCTGTACTTGGTTTATCTCACTTAACATATTATTCTCCAGATTTATTTATGTTGTCACAACTGAGAGAATATACTATATGTAAATTTATTTATGTTCTCTCTATTCTCTTTCATTGTTCTCTGTACGTTTTTATGCCAGTATTATGCTACTTTGGTTACTATATTTTTGTAGAAATTTTGATGTCAGGTACTGCGATGCCTACAGATTTATACTTTTTGCTCAGGATTGCTTTGGCTATTTGGAGTCTTTCATGGTTTTCCACAAATTATTTATTTTTTTCTATTTGTGTAAGATTATCATTGGTATTTTTGTAGGGAGTGTGCTAGATATATAGAGTACTTTGGGTAGTGTAAATATTTTAATTTAAATATTTTTTTAGTTTATGAACACAAGTTATCATTCTAATTAATTGCCTATTTCAATTTCTTTTGTAAATGTTTTATAGTTTCTATCACAGAGACTTTTAACGTCGTTTAAATTTATCACTAGTTATTTATTTTATTGTAGTTGTTGTAAATGCAATTACTTTCTCAGTATTTTTAGATAGTTTGCTGTTGGTGTTTAGAAACATTAAATTTGTGTGTGTGTGTGTGTTTTTTTAATCCTGAAAGTATACTACATTCATTAGTTATAACAGTTTTTGTAAAGTCTTTAAAGTTTATATATGTAATAAAGTTTATGTATGTAGTCACATTGCTTGCAAACAGATATCTGACTTCCTACTTTACAAATTGTATGTCTTTATTCTGTTGTCTGATATTTTTGGATAGTACGTCCAGGACTTTGTTTAAAAAAAGCAGCATAAGTTGGCAACTTTTCCTTCTTCAAGTTCTTAGAGAAAAAAATCTTTTAACTTCCCTCTTTCAGTATGATGTGGTTTTGTCATATATCACTCTTATTGTGTTTGACAATGTTTTTCTCTGCTTCCTTTTACAAAAAAATTTTATTATAAAACGATATAGAATCTTGTAAAGTGCTTTTGTGCATATTTCTTGGTTCTGTTATTATGATTTATCACTTTTATTAATTTGCATATGTTGAATCATCCTTATATTACTGGAACAAATCTTACTTTGTCATGGTGAATAATCTTTTAAATGTGATATTGGATTTTGTTTGCTAGTATTTGCTGAGAATTTTTGCATTTAGGTTTATCAGCAATTGGTCTTTATATTTATTTATTTATTTTTATGTCTTTTCTTTTTGATACCAGTATAATGCTAGACTCATAATAAGTTTAGAAGTGTTCTCTTCCTTTCAATTTTTTTGATGGCATTAAAGAAAAAAAAAATTGTTTGTTGCTTTTGTTTTGTTTTTAGTGTTTGGTAGAATTTAACAGTGAAGTCACCAGACCCTGAACTTCCATTTGACAGATGGCCTTATTACTGATTCAACCTTATTGCTCATTATTGGTCTCCTCGTGTTTTCCATTTCCTCATGACTTGGTCTTCATACATTGTAATTGTACAGAAATTTAGGTATTTTTTCTAGTTTTTCCTGTTTGTTGAAATGTAGTTGTACAAAATGCTATTTTATTATCCTTTTTATTTCTGTGATTTCAATTGCCATGTCTTCTTTTTATTCATGTGAGTTTTCTCTTTATTTTTAAAGGTAGTCTAAAGTTTTGTCAACTTTGTTTATCTTTTCAAAAAACACTGCTTGTTTTATCGACTTTTTAAATTTTTAAATCTATATCTTTTCTAATCTTTGTTGCTTTTTCTTCTACTAATTCTGGGTTTATAAATTTTTTTTTTTTTTTTTTAGTTTCTTAAATTGTAAAATTAGGTTGTTAATTTTACACCTTTCTTCTTACTGTAGACACTCTTTGCTATAAATTCTCTTCTTGAACTGTGAATGTTGTATTGTATAGACATGTTGTGTTGAGTTTTCATTTTAATTTGTCTCAGAAATTTTTCAGTTTTCTAATTTTGTTAAAATCCCATTGATTCAGAAGCAAATTGTTTAATTTCTATGTATGTGAAGAGTTTTTAATGTTCCTTTTACTACTGATTTCTAGTTTAATTTCATTGTGGTAAGCAAAGATACGTTCTATGATTTCAATATTTTTCTTAAATTTTAAGGCTTATTTTGTCACCCTACATAGGGCCTACTTTAGAGAATGTTTTGTGTGCTGTTTATAAGAATGTGTATTGTTTAGATGTTAGATAAAAAGTTTTCTACATGTTTTGTGTATTTGGCCGTTTTAATCTAGAACTTTGATGTTTCTTTGCTGATCATTTGTGCATATAATCTCTTTATTGCTAAAAGTGGGGTGTTTAACTCTCCTTTATTGTATTGAGTCAATATCATTCTTTAGGTTTATAAATATTTGCCTTTTATGTTTGCATGCTCTGGTGTTTGGTGCATTTATATTTAAAATTATTATATGCTTCTGGTGTTTTGGCTTCTTTATCACTATGTAATGCCATTATTTCTGTTTTTTCTTTTGACACATTATTAGTGAATTGTATTTATCTGATATAAATATAGCTACTTTTATTGGTCTTTATTTCTATTCATAGTGACTCCATTTTGTTCAACTTCTAAATTAAAAGGTATTTTTCTTACTCTTGCAACCTGAACGGCATAGCGTGCAGCTCGACATTAGAATACAATGATTTTGGTTCACATGATTCTCTTAATTATTGTCTCTGGAGTAGTGAGCAAACAGACATTTGGGGTTTTGGTAACAAATGGATTATTTTTTCCCCATTTCTTCACTTTCAGCCTGTGTGTGTCTTTTTAGATGAAGTTTGTTTTGCGGAGGCAGCATGTGGTTAGGTTTATTTGTTAAATTTTATTAACCTACTCTAATCCTTTAATTAAAAACTGTACTGTATTTACATTTAGAATTATTGTTACATTAGTAGTCACTACAGCTATTTCATCACTTGTTTTTTTGTTCATATTTTTTGCTTTTGTAGTCTCTTTTAACTTTTTTTTTCTTCTCTTACTGTCCTTCTTGGTATTTAAGTGATTATCTCTGGTGGCATATTTTAATTCTATGCTATTTATTTTCAGTATATATATTATAAGGTTATTTTATGTTTACCATGTGTTGGGAAAATAGAATAGTTTGGGCAGGGCCCTCACCTCAGGCCCAGTTGGGTGTGGTTTTAGCACATCTTTGTAAGCGTGTGTGTGTGTGTGTGTGTGTGTGTGTGTGTGTGTGTGTGTGTAGTTAGTACAAATGCACACCGATGTATCTTTTAATGTTGTTGCTATTCTTGTGTTCTTCAGACAGACAGAGAGAGAGAGAGAGAGAGAGAGAGAGAGAGAGAGAGCAGTTTTAGTGAATGAGACAGGTGGACATCTGCCTCAGGCATCTGCCCTGTGCAGCCATGTTTTCCCACCTTTTGCTCCATGACCTTTTGGCTGGTTACCCAGCTTATAGACTTATGTGAAGGAGTCTGGTGACCCAGCCTGGCGTGTGTGGGGTCTGGTGACCCAGACTGGCATCTGAAGAGTTTGTGAGCCAGTCTGTGAATGGGCTTGAGGGGCCTGGGAGCTTCAGACCCAGCCCTAGTGCAACAGTTGGCCCAGTCAGCAGGATTACCGGCAGGTAAAAGAGCCCGACAACTGGTATGGTTGCCTACCTTTACAATTGGTGATGTTGATAGGATTCCAGACCTTAGCTGTGGTTCCACAATTGGTGTAGTTGGCAGGATTAAGAGTGCCACACCATAATACTAACGATAAACGTCTTACAGATATAATAGGTTATTTAAAACTGATAACAACATAACTTTTATTAGAAACAAAAGGATGAAGCAAAAGCATACTCTAAACTTTAACTTTATTACTTTTTACCTTCTGAATTTTTAATGTCTCTGTTTACATATTTCATTCTGTCTCTTAACCAGTCCTCATAGTTATTACTTTCAACATTTTCTTTTTAGTCTCTATTAAAGATATGTTATTTACTCTCCACATTTACAATATTAGAATATTTTAAACTTGTCTGTATATTTATATTACCAAACAGTTGTATACTGTCTATATTTTGTTGTTACAAATTAATATCTTCTTTTTTCAGACTGAAGAATTTTCTGTAGCATTTCTTTTAGGATGAGCCTGGTGTTGATAAATTTCTTCAGGTTTTTCTTGTCAAAACTCTCTTCTTGCTAAAATGATAGCTTTGCTGAACAATAGTTTTGATTGGCAGTGTCTTTCTTTCCTTTCATTTATCAGCACTCTAAACATATTATCTCAATCTCTCCTAGCTTGTGAGATTTCTTCTGATAAATCCACTGAAAATTGTATTGAGGGTCCTTGAAATGTGACGTATTTCTTTTTGCTGCTTTTAGCATGCTTCTTTATCACTGATTTTGATAATTTGATTATTTTGTGCCTAAGAAATATGGTAATCCTATTTGGGTTGAATATGACTAGTAAATTCTGAGATCCATGTACCTGAGTGCTGTTGTCTTTCTTCAAGTGTAGAGAACTTTCAGCCATTATTCTAAAATATGTTTCTAGGCCATATTTGGTTTGTTTCCTTTGTAATTTATTTGCTTGGTTATAGTTTTCCATAATGTTTACAGGCCTTTCTCATTCTTTGTCTATCTGTTATCCATCCTCTACATAATCTATTTATTTTTGTTTCTCAGATTCAGTGGCTCCAGGCATCCCTGGGCTTGTGGCCACATCACTCCAGTCTCTGCCTCTGTCTTTGCATGGCTTCTTCTCTGTGTCTGTGTCTCTTCTGCCCCTTATAAGGACAGCTGTCATTGGATTTAGGACCACCCTGATCCAGAATGACCTCATCTCAAGGTCCCTAGCTAATCACATCTGCAAAGACCCTGTGTCCACATAAAATCCTCTTCAAGGTTCTGGGTGGACATTAATTTGGGGGTGTCCCGCTCCCCCCACTGCAGGTTTTATTATGAGGTCCATCTCTGGTCTCCACATTTTTTCTTCAACAAATAAGACTAGCCGAGACCCAGGAAGACTAATAAATCCAGTTTTATAAAGCATCTTTCACACGACCAGATGTTTAGCTCTGTTTGTGGCAACATAAGAAGAGAGCCACAGAAGCAGTAAAGTCAGAGGTGTGAAACTGCCAACAGCAGCAGGGCAGATCAGCAGACACTGGTCTCGGACGCTGAGAAGATACTGTGCCAAGTGCATGGCAGCCCCAGCACTGTCCTCTGAGAACACTCAACACCCAGGATGGAGCAGGCTCTGGATGGGCAGGCAGCTGACCTCACGGTGTCTGTGTATGACCGGCAGGCCCCGGACCCAGCCCCTGAGCGGAAGCCCGGTCTCCCCCCACATCGAGTCTTCCCCATGGAGATAGCAAACTCCAAAAAGGTGGACAGAGATCATCATCGGTGACAGCAATAACCACCTGCACAGAGACAGAGCCAACGGGTCCCAGGGCTGGGAGAGGAGGGCATCCCTGCGACCTAATTCTAACCCTCCCCACCAGGAGAAGAGCCAGGACTGGAGAAAACACAAACTGATGTTCTCAACCTGTAGAGGGTCCAGCGAAGCCAGCAGATGCACATGTTCTGTCTCCTAAATGCTCTGTCCTCTGGACACTCTGTCCGCGATGGTCTATCCCCTGGATGCTCTATTCCCTGGAAGCTCTGTCCACTGAACACTTGGTTCCCTGGACACTTTGTCCCCTATTTGTGCGGCCTCTGTGTACATTGTTCTCTGGACACGCTGTCCTAAATGCTCTCTACTCTGTGTACTTGGTCTTCTGTCTCATCTCCTGATTATTCCGTCCACTGCCTGCTTGACCCCAAGTCCCCATCCCCCAGGAGGAACCCCTCTTTTGGCTCTGCCTGAAACCCTGCTCTGCTCTGTCACCCAGGGATGTGGGGAGCACAGAGGTCTGTCCTGGATGTGGACACTGCTGTCCTCTGAAGGGCAGAGATGGCCGTGTGGTCATCGTGGGCTTTGCAGCCAGCAAAGGACCAGGACCTGGTCAGCTGAAGGAAAGAGGAAGATCTCTACTAACTCAGGCAGCGACCTCACTGAGTGACTGCCCCATGGGCAGGCAAGAGGCCCCCTTGTGGGGAGGCTGGTGGGAGGGGATGCTGATATCCATGCAACTACCTCCGGATCCAAGGTGCAAGATGTATCAGAGCCCCAGGAGCAGCAGGCCTGACACAGTAGCTGATAGGAGACACCCCTGGGGGAGATGGTGAAAAGGTGGAACCCCAACATGGCCCCAAACCCTGAGCCTCTGCAGTGGGGAAAACCCTCCCATTCCTCCAACAGGGACCAAACTCGAAGGGAAAATCCAGGAGAGTGGCTTGGACCCATCCAAGCAGTTGGCTGCGTGGACACTTCTGCAGTAGGAGAGGAAGGCCATCCAGTGGGGATGGAGGGAGTGGCTCTGCAAGCAGCCATGGCTGGGAGACCTGGGACAATTTCTCAGTGCTGGCAGGACATGTGCTGAGGCAGAGAGCTTGGCTGAGTGATCCTGACGGAGTGTCGAAAAGGCTGGTCCAGGAGGTGGCAAATGCCATCCAACCCAGGCAGCATGATGGGCATGGCCTGTGAAGACCTCAGTGCGGAAAGCTTTGGGCCACCTGGCAGAGAAGTCCAAGCACAGGACCGTGACTACTCAGAGAGGACCTGGAAGGCGCAAGTGTGTGTCCTCTCAGAATAAAGATTCAAGTCTGTGATTCCTAGGAAACCCTCATGGGAGCCAACACCACCTGCTTTTCAGAGGATTAGGACAAAACCTCTCATTCAGGTTAGGATTGTGGTACCAAGTCTAAGGACAATGACGACTCAGCACCCAGTGAGACAGTGTGATGGCCTCTAGGGCCACTGGCCTGTAGGATTACTGACCTCTGGTGTTTCTGACCTCTGACCAGCTGGCCAGCCTGCCCCTAGGGCATTAACAAGCAAAAAGAAGCCCAGAGCCTTTAAGAACCAGCCTGACATCAGCCCCTAACATCAGCCTTGAAGTGTGCTTTGTTACAGTCCATGAATCAGTATTGACACATTATTGTTAACTAACACACACTGGGGGCTCACTCTCAGTGTTGTTCATTTTGTGGGGTTGGGCAAATGTGTAGAGAGCACTAACATTTATGGAGCAAATGTATTTCACAGGGCCTGTTTTCCAGGGCCGTGTGGCTTCAGGTTTAGCCTAACCTTTTAAAATTACATATAGAAATGTTAACCTTGAAAAAGACAGGAAACTTTCTTCAGGCTAGGGTCTCTGATGTGGATGGAGAGTTGTGGCAAAGCAAGGTTGCTGGCTCAAGGACAGACAAGTTACTGATTGATGCGTAAAGATACTGGGAAATTGCTGCAGGGAAAAACAGTGTTTTCTAAGATCAAACTTTTGTTGGTGGACCGACTTAACCTTTTGCACATTGCATTATGGAATGTCACGTTGCTGTTTCACGTTGCTGAATTTTACCAGCCTCTACTGTTAAACTACAATTGATCATAAGTACACCTATGTTCCCTTCCTGTAACTTCCTGGTCTGGAGAATAAATGTGGGCAGAGAACCCCAGTGTGTAGTTAATTTCCCATAGGAAGGAATGCTTCTGTCTTGAGGGTTCCAGGAAATTAACCCCTTCGGGTCTCTCACTGCTCAGGAGAAATGGGCTTTAAGTAATCCTTTTTTGTGGCTCCATCAACCAGGGGAAGAACGGTGACAAATCCATGTGAGGGAAAGCAACAAAATGCATAAGGTCATGTATCCCCATTAAAGTTGTAGTTTCACTGCCCTGAACATCCTCTGTGCTCCACTGGTCCATCCCTCCCTCCCCTGACCCCTGCCAACCAGATCTATTTACTGTCTCCATGGTTTTTTGCATTTTACAGGTGTCATGTGGATGGAATCATACAGGATGCACCTTTTTAGATGGCTCCTCTCACTCAGCAACATGATTTTCATGTTCATCTGTGTCTTTACATAACTCAATAGCTTATTTGTTTTTTATTGCTGAGTAATGCTCCATGGTGTAGTTGTAGCAGAGTTTGTTTTCTGCTCACCTACTGGAGGATTTCCTGCTTGCTTCCAAGCTTTGGCAATTATGAACAAAGCTCCTATAAACACGTCTGGGCACATTTTTGTGTGGACATAGCTTTTCTGCTCGGTTGCTAAATGTCAGGAAGCATGATTGCTGCGTCGCAACAGAGTGTTTAGTGCTGTTAAGAAACTGCCAGTCATCTTCCAAAACCACCACACCATTACACATTCCAGTCTTTCTTTTCTTTCTTTCTTTCTTTCTTTTTTTTTTTTTTTTGAAAAATTTCTGTAACCTACTACTGTCTGCCTAAACTAACAATCGTACCTTGTTTCCTGCCGATTCCTTAAAGAGCCATGGGGAGTTTAGTCTCCCCAGAAGGTCTGTCCACCCCTGAGGGCTGTACCAGCTTCCATCCAACAGACCAAGCTCTGAAAATGATGCCGTCTGGTATCAAAGACATCCCCCATTAGTCCTCACAGTCAGCTCAGCATAAGCACAGACACGGTCACCCTCCCTCACCCTGTCCCCTATCCCCTCTAATTCCTTCAAGGCCGGTGCATTCTGAAAACCTCTGGCACAAAACGGGATCTTAGGGGAAACAACGAAGCCGTTAGTGTCAGGATAGCTGCCCATCCGCTTCTCAGAACTTAGGCTCTTCCCCCAACACCCTCCTTCCTAAGTTCAAACCCTATGAAGCTTCACTAGACTGTACGGAGGCAGACACTGACCTTTCAGTCTCCCCTCGAGGTTCACTGGAGATAAACTGTCTTATTTGATAACATTTGGCTTGGAGTCCTTAAGTCTCTTGGTCTCGCTGACCTAACACACCCATCCCTGGTCACAGGGCTGCAACCTTTCAAAAGTTCAGCAGAAATACAGCAGGTGCAGAGATACACCACGCACACATGGCAAAACCTCAGCAAGTCGTGAGTCACTAGCAAGCATCTCTAAGTGTTCATTTTGCTCTTCTTTCCATTTTTCCGTGTATTAGAAGAATTTCAAAATGCAAGTATTGGGTCAAACAACCTAGTCGAAGGGGAAAAGTCTTCCCAGTATATGTGGCTGAGGAGACTCCCCTTTGAGAATCTGCCCCAGGGAGGAACCAAAAGGTCCTGAAGAAATGTGAGAATGGAGGTGCTCATCCCGGTGTTATTTACTGTAGAAAAACATGAAATAAATGAAACACCTGCCAGTTCGATTGTACATTCAGGTGGTGAAATACTGTGCAGCCCAGAAAGCCATGTTTTTGGAGCACGTTTGAAATGTTTCCACAACGCGTGCACACGAGGAGGCTGCAGGAAGTCGGAGCTGGCTCTCAGAGGATGGTGAGGAGGTTTTTGTTTCTTCACTGTACTGGACACCTGGGGCTGCTGGGCTGGGCAGGCATTGTGCAGGAATCAGACACAAGCCCACCCCTGCGACCCTTGCTGAGGTGTCAGCGGTGGGAACTAGAGGGCATTTTGTGGTGAAGTCGTGGTGGGCTCCAGGCACCTGCAGACCCACCTGTGGCTCTGCCCCAGCAGGTCAGGTGGGTGACTTGTGGCTCTCTGGCCATGAGGCAGGTGGTGAATCTGAGGTTCTCATAACAGTGGGTGTTTGTTGCCCCATATGGAATGCTCTCCTGGTTTACTGTCTGCCCCAGCAGGAATGGCAGGGATGGAAGACTGCTGTGGTCGAGGCAGGAGGAGGATGCAAAACCCCCTCAGGACCTTTGAATTCCACCCCCAGTGTCAGGGGCATTTCTAATACCACCATGTACATTTCCACCCTCTCCAAGGGATCTTCCATGCACATGCTGGACACACCATCAGCAAAAGCAAGTGATTACCGGCAGGAGAAAAGAGTGCACTTGTACCTCCCTTCCCAGTGTTCCCAGTGTTCCCGGTATCCCCAGTATTCCCAATGTTCCAAGTGTTCCCAGATTTCCTGGTGTTCCTAGTATTCCCAGTGTTCCCCGTGTTCCCAGTATACTGGGTGTTCTCGTGTTCCATGTGTTCCCGGTGTTCCCCGTGTTCCCAGTGTTCCTGGTGTTCCCCGTGTTCCAAACATTCCCAGATTTGCTGGTGTTCCTAGTATTTCCAGCGTTCCCCATGTTCCTGGTGTTCCCAGTGTTCCCCATATCCTCAGTATTCCCAATGTTCCCAGTGTTCCTAGATTTCCCAGTGTCCTAGTGTTCCCTGTGTTCCCAGTGTTCCCAGTATTCCCAGTATTCCCATTGTTCCTGTTATTGCAAGTGTTCACCATCCTCACCAGTCGTGCTCAGCCGGGTCCACTCCCAGATGACTAGGTTCACATTGGCCTTGCCCAGCTCCCGGATCCCTGATGTGAGAGTCTGTACCTGGGCTGAGGTCCCCTCCCCTGTCCCCTGGGACCCGCTGCCCATCCCCCAGGTCAGGAGCACCTTCCAGTGGGCCTCATGTCCTCCCACGTTAATGAAGGTGGCCTAGTCCCTGTGGACTGTCTTCCTCGCTCCAGACCAGGACTTGGAGACCAGTTCCAGCACCCTGTTCCTTCACAGGAGGACAAGTCAGCACTTTGAAAACACGAGCCATGGGCCTCCACATCTGAGACACTGGATGGTGCAGCAGGCAGAACCAACTGCACACCCTCGTTTGCCCACACGCATGGCGAGACCCTTGTGGCCACATCACTCCAGTCTCTCCCTCCATCTTCATGTGGCTTCTCCTCTGTGTCTGTGTCTTATCTCCTTCTGCCTCTTTTAAGTATTGTGTATCGGGGCTGGCTTAGCTCAGCACAGCTATGTTAAGTGGCTTTTCCACTGTTCCCCTCCTGGCAAGGGGTAAACATTACCTTCATCATCAAGGGAAAGTCTTGTGCATTGTGTCCGCAGGCTTCAGGCTGGATTGCTTTGAACCAAGACAGTGGCTCATTGGGAGCCTGTGCCTTAACCAACCAGATGTTATCAGACCACAAGGGTGGTTTCACTTGCATACCACTGATTTCAAAACTGCCCCTTACTCTGCCAGAACCCGCAAAGCCTTATAATCCTCCTGCTTTCCTTTGTTGGTGGAAACTAACCTGGCTCAGTCTCCCTTCCATGTTACTGGAATAAAGGTTTTTGGCTGAAATAGTGCCTGGCTCGGTCTCTCTCTCTTTCCCTATTCTGTGTCTCACTGTATCTAATAATAAGGGCCTTGTGATGACACTGAACCCACTCACACAATCTGGAGCAATCTCTGCATCTCAGGATCCTTAACCAAATCACATCTGCCAGGTCACTTTGCCATGTTAGGGGCCGACTCACAGGTTCTGGGATGGGGACGTGGGCATCTTTGGGGACAGCATTCAGCTGACCACAAAGTCTCACATACAAGAGGTGGAATTCTAGCACAAGAGCCCCAGCTGCAGGCACATCTCCAGGTGACCCTTGCTAAGAGGGAATGACACGAGTACCCTGACTGGTTCCAGGAGAGCTTTGGGGCATAAGGAGCAGCTGCCTTGTGGTGGGAACTGCTCAGACCCCTGTGTCCTGGAGACCTGGCAGGGCTGGCAGGAAGTCAGGGGCAGGGTCACACGGAAGGAACAGTGCCATGCGGGGATGCGGCTGCCCCTCCCCTCCCCATCTCTGCTCACAGCACCTGCCTCAGAGCTGAGCTCTGACCTGCCAGGGAGCCAACCCAGCTGAGGGGCCTGGGAAGAAGCAGCCCCCCCCCCCAAATGAGCCCAAACGAGAGGGGAGTATTCAGTGGTGGCCCTGCACTGCACATCCCAGGCCCTCAGAGACACTCTGTGGTGACAGTGGGTGGCCGTCCTCCCCAACTTTGCGTTGAAACAGAGCAAGGACAGCCCAGGCATCCCTTGTGCATGGATAGGTGGATACACATGGTCTGTCCACACCATGGAGATGGTTCACCCGAGGCCTGAAGCTGTGACATGCTGATGCGGGTGAGCCTCACACAAGGAGCGGAGGGGAGGACGCCAGACACACACGGCACAGAACATGTGAGGTTTTTCACACGTGTGTACAGAACAGGCGAGTCCACAGGGACAGAAAGCAGATCAATGCTAGCCGGGGCGGGGACTGGGGTGACTGCTGATGGGGACGGGGTCTCCTTTTGGGGTGATGAGAATATCCCGGGTTAACAGCACCGTGATGTATTAAAAACCAGTGAGTCGTTCACGTTTGAATGGTGAAAATGATTATAAAAGGCCAAGCCATCTCAGAGAAAAACGTCATTGGAATTTTGGGGGGCGTTCCATTGAATTTGTAGATCACTTTGGGTAATATGGACATTTTCACAATGTTCATTCTTCCAATCCAAGAGCATGGGATACTGTTCCATCTTCTCGTGTCCTCTTTATTTGCTCTCAACAGTGGCTTGTATTTCTCTTTGCAGAGAATTTTCACATCCTTGGTCAGCTTTATTCCTAAATTTTTTAATTTTATTTATTTATTTTTTCTTTTTTTGTGGCTCTTGTACATGGGTTAGCTTTCTTGATTTCTTTTTCTGCATGTTCACGGGGGAAGTATAAAAATGGTACTGATTTTTGTGTGTTCATTTTGTATCCTGCAAATTTGCTGATATCATTTATCAACTCCAAGAATTTTTCTGTAGAGGCTTTACTGTGTTTGATATGTAGGATCATGTCATCTGCACACAGGGACAGTTTGACTTCATCCTTTCCAGTCTGGGTGCCCTTTATTTCCTTCTCTTCTCTGATTGCTCTGGCCAGTACTTCCGACACTATGTTGAATACCAGTGGTGAGAGTGGGCATCCTTGTCTAGTTCCTATTCTTAAAGGAAAAGCTTTCAGCTTTTCCCCATTCAGGATGATGTTGGCAGTGGGTTTATCATATATGGCTTTAATTATGTTGAGATACTTTCCATCTATGCCTAACTTGTAGAGAGTCTTTATCATGAAAGGATGTTGAATTTTGTCAAATGCTTTTTCAGCATCAATAGAGATGATCATATGGTTTTTGTCTTTGCTTTTATTAATGTGGTGTATCACATTTATTGATTTGCATATGATGAACCAACCTTGCATCCCTGGGATGAATCCCACTTGATCATGGTGTATAATTTTCTGTATGTGTTGCTGTATTCTGTTAGCTGGTATTTGATTGAGGATTCTTACATCTCTATTCATCAAGGATGTTGGCCTATAATTTTCTGTTTTTGATTCATATTTGGTTTTGGAATTGGTGATAGTTGCCTCACAGAATGAGTTTGGAAAAAATGGCCTCTGTTTCAATCTTTCGGAACAGTTTGTAGAGAATTGGTATCAGTTCCTCTCTGAAGATTTGGTAGAACTTGCAGTGAACCCATCCAGTTCTGGGCTTTTCTTTGTTGGGAGCCTTCTGATAACAGCTTCAATCTCTTTTATTGTTATTGGTCTGTTCAGATTTTGTATATCTTCTTTCTTCAGTTTTGGTAACTTGTATGCATCCAGAGATTTATCCATTTCCTCCAGATTTTCAAATCCAGACATTTATATGGAACAACAAAAGACCATGCATAGCCAAAGCAATCCTGAACAAAGAAAAATAAAGCTGGAGGCATAACACTCCCTGACTTTAAATTATATTACAAAGCTATAATAACCAAAACAGTATGGTACTGGTGTAAAAACAGAAACATGGACCAATGGAACAGAATAGAGAACCCAGAAATTAAGCCATATGCCTTCAACATCTGATCTTTGACAAAGGCAGCAAGTCTACATACTTGGGAAGAGACTGCCTTTTCAACAAATGTGCTGGGAAAACTGGATAATCATATGTAGGAGAATGAAACTAGACCCATATCTGTCACCATATACCAGAAACAACTCAAAATGGATTAAAGAATTAAATATACATCCTGGAAAATAAAACTCCTTAAAGAAAACATAGGGGAGGGCTGACCGCATGGCGCACTTGGGAGAGAGCAGTGCTCCCGCTGTGCAGGTTCGGATCCTACATAGGGATGGCCGGTGTGCTCACTGGCTGAGCGCAGTGCAGGCGACAGCAAGTCAAGCGTTGCGATCCCCTTACCGGTCACGAAAAGGACAAAAAAAAAAAGAAAAAAAAAGAAAAAGAAAACATAGGGGAAACGCTCCAGGAAATAGGAGTGGGTACAGAATTCATGAATAGGACCCCCAAAGCACAGGCAACTAAAGGTAAAATAAACAAATGGGATTATATCAAACTAAAAAGCTTCTGCACAGCAAAAGAAACAATCAACAGAGTAAAAAAACAACCAACAGAGTAGGAGAAAATATTTGCAACATATACATCTGACAAAGGTTTACTATCCATAATATACAAGGAACCCAAACAAATTTACAAGAAAATAACAAATAAACCTATTAAAAAATGGGCAAAGCAGCTGAACAGACATTTCTCAAAGGAAGATATAGGAATGGCCAACAGACATGTGAAAAAGTGTCCAATATCACTCCTACATCTGGGAAATGCAAATCAAAACCACACTGAGATACTATCTCACCCCAGTTAGGATGGTTAACATCCGAAACACTGACAATGATAAGTGCTGGAGAGGTAGTGGAGAAAAAGGAACTCTCATCCACTGTTTGTGGGGCTGCAAAATGGTACGGCCTTTATGGAAAACGATATGGAGCTTCCTGAAAGAATTACAGAGTGATCTACCATAAGACCCAGAGATCCCACTGCTGGGAATAGACCCAGATTAATGGAAATCATCATGCCAAAGGGATACATGCACTCCAATGTTTATTGCAGCTCTGTATACAATAGCCAAGAGCTGGAACCAGCTGAAATGTTCATCATCTGATGAGTGGATAAGGAAACTGTGGTACATCTACACAATGGAATTCTACTCTGCGATAAAAAAGAAAGATATACTACCATTCACAACAACATGGATGGACTTAGAGAAAATTATATTAAGTGAAACAAGTCAGGGACAGAGAGAAATACCACATTTTCTCACTTATTTGTGGGAGCTAAATATGAACAAATGAATAAATACACAAACAAATAACGGTTGGGGGGAAGAAGACAGAATAAGCACAAAAATTCCTTGAAGTATTTAGGCCAACTGCACAGATATGATGTGGGGGTGGGGGAGGAGAAAGGGTAAAGAGGAACAGATAAAGGGGCATGAAAATCAAGTACAACGTATTTTGAGAAGTAAAATTAAATTCAATTAAATTCAAAACAAACAAACAAACAAATAATAATAATAAAAAGCCAAACCAGAGCAGCAGCCCCAGGCCCATACTGACACCTGCTGACCCAGGACCTGTTCCTGGGAATGGGCTGGGATACAGCAAGGTTGTTTTCTTCAACTACAGTTCCCAGTGCTGCTCTGATGGGCCACCATCAGCCCATCTGGGCAGCCAGCCCCACCCTGCCAAGGCCAACCCAAGGCAGGCAGGCCCAGGAGGGCCAGACCCCACAGACCCAGAGGTCTTAATAAATCGCCTTCCCTGCAGCCACAGTGCACCTGAGGCTGCACTTCCTGCCTCCCATCAGTGCTGCAGGGCTGCAGGCCAGGAGGGGTGTGAGGACTCCGGGGCCATGCAGCATCCAGCTCAAGTGGCCTGCTGGGCCCACCGCAGGCAGAGCTGGACAGCGAGCTGCTGCTAAGGTTGGTGCGGCTCCCACAATTGCCATCTGAAGTTCTCCTACAGCAGGCAGACATCGGAAGCAAGAAAAAAGTCCTAAGGAGGCATAGCCTAGGTTAATCCACCCAGATAAAAAGAGCACCTGGGGCCAGAAACCAGGAGGCGTGACTCAACTCCAGCACTGTGTGCCTCTCACCTGGCTCCCATCCAGTGTCTGCTCCTTGGTGTCTAAAATCTTTGCACACATCTGGCCTGGTGTTCCCTGTGAGGGATGGGTGAGCCACCACAGGAGCAGCCAGCACAGGGACAGCTCACATTCATAAGAGGCTGGCTCTGGGGGCCTGCAAGCTTTTTCATGAGGACTGACCACTGGTGACTGTGAGAAAGTCCCCGTCTCCCTGGGGACTTGGTCTCAACTTCAGAATCCTGTTCATTTGCAATGCAAATGTCAGGAGTGGGTTTTCACAGATGTGGCTGGTGGCTTCCTAATCACCAGTGTGAATGGTGATGCTGGAGTCTCCACAATCAGAGGTTGACTGAGATGCGCCTGCCCCTCCTACTGTGGCTTGAGTATAGTGGGGGGTCTGGTCATTTGCTGCAGCCTCTGGGATGGGTCCAAGGCGTGCACTCCAGCAGCCTGTGACCAGACACTGTGCTATGACTCCCGGTGACCCCGAGGATGACTCTAAGGGGTGTGTGATCCAGCCTCTACAACCCTTTAAGGAGACCCACACTCCCAGGAGCCTACACAATGGGGACTGCAGGAGTGTCCTGGGGCAGCCATAGCAAAGGACCACAAACTGGGGACTTAACACAACAGGAATTGATTCTCCCCCAGCTATGGAGGCAGAAGTCTGAGATCCACAGAAGGCAGGGCCACGCTCCCTCCGGAGGCTCCAGGGGAGGATCCTTCCCAACTCTTCCAGCTCCTGGTGGCTCCAGGAGTCCCTGGGCTCGTGGGCACATCATTCTGGTCTCTGCTTCCATCTTCACATGGCTTCTCCTCTGTGTCTGTTTCCTCTTCCATGTCTTATGAGGACACCTGTCATTGGATTTAGGGCCCACTCTAATCCTAGATCATGTCATCTCAAAATTATTAATTACATCTGCAAGCACTCTTTTTCCAAATAAAGTCCCCTGAACGGGTACTGGGGATAAATCTATCGGGGGCACTATCCAACCCACTACAGTGTGTAATAAAATAACCTTTTGTGTGGGAGGTGACCGAGGTCTGGAGCAGACTGTTACAAATAGCACTGGGCAGGGTCTGGGCTGAACAAGGGTGCCAAAGGCCCTTCTGGTGGAAGGTCCATGGCCCGGCCTGTCAGAGTATGAGCCTGTCTGCAGCGAGGTTGTGCCAGTACCAGACCCAGAATGAGTTACCTTGGAAAGCTGGTTCTTCTGGAATTCATCATTAAGACCATCTTGTAACCAATAATTACAGGGTTAGAAGAAATCGTTCACAAGACACATGATGGCACTGCTGTCTTAGGCTCAACAGGAATGAAATGGATGTTTAAAACAAGGAAAGCTCGGGCAGTTGCAAAGTGTGGCTGTCGAGGAAACTGAGCAGGCTTCACGATTTCAGGGAAGCCTCTCCTGAATGCAGACAGCAGAGTTGGGGGAGGCTGGACCCCAGGGTTCTTCCCGAGGGCATACATTTAAGCACCGTCGCGTGAGTAATGGTCTTGAGACACATCTCTGCAGCGTGGGCTGTGGTTGAGGAAGTGTGAGCTACATTAAGTCTCATTTTCTGTCACAGCTGGGGAGGGGTTTGCAAAGCACTTTTGTGTTTAGGAAAAAGTTGAGGTTATGAAGAGTCCCGACACACCAGGGGCTGGAAGGAGGAGGCATCCGTTTCCTCACGTCAGCATTTAGGGATGCAGGTGGACAGCTCTGCTGCTGTGGTGACTCAAGCCCAGCCTGTGTCCTCCTGGCTTGTCACCTTCCTCCTGGGTGGAGGATCAGCAGCAGGACAGGTGGGTGGTTGTGCGGGGTGACCACGGGGCACAGCGTCCTTCCTTCCTCCTCACATCAGGCCAGCTGGGGTACACCTCACCTCCACCCACTTCCCACTGGAAACTTAGGGTCATTGCGCCTGAGCTGCAGGGTGGGGCAGGTGGGAGATGTTGTCTGGACACAATCTCAGGACAAAGGAAAGCAGACTGTGGTGGGTGCTGGGTAGCTCCAACACTGTGGGGTGAGCTGGACTCTGGGCACAGTGATGCCTGAGGTGCAGGTCAGTGCAGACCAGACCCCCGATGCAGTGTGGCTGTGGGAATCCTGTAAGAGGGGCGTGTGGTAGCTGCCAGCCTGACGCTAACAGTGGCGGTGATCATGCCAAACAACTGCAGTTCTGCATCAGGCATGGGAGTGGAGTTCCTGGAGAAAATCGCAGGAATAAACTCGCCTTCTGAGAGTGTGTGTAGCTGTGTTCAACACGGATGCAGTCATGTTATGCACAAAATTTCTCCTATTGCTTCCTCTATTTGTCTGCACATTATACACCCTTGTCTATCCTGTTGAATAATCCAGCTAAGTCCATGCAGATGGCTGTGGGCCACCGTGCTGCAGCAACTGGCTGGTCAGCACGCAGTCAGGGGCCAGGCCCACAGGGATGTTGCCATTCTCTTTCTTGGTGTGTTGGGGCACTCGTGGTATGTCGCTGCTTTGTAGTGAGCACTCGGGTGAACATGCTTGTAATGGAAACATTTTCAGGGTTTATGAGGGAAAGTGGCAATTAACCTGTCACTCAGCTGATTCCAGCCCAGCCTCCCAGAGAGCCTGCAAGTGGGACAGCTGTACTTACAGGAAGCCCGCTTTGTTTAACAACACAAACTAGCAAATTCGCTGTAATTGCAGACACTTGGTAGAGAATGGCCAATAGCTTGTCTGACATCAACCTGCATAGTTAAAATTCCCAGGTGCCATAAGTCTCTGTTGCCGAGAAAATATCCAGCACTCTCAATTGAGAGGCATTAAGTGCTCTCAGCACCCCACATAGCATTAGGGTCTCACCTTGTGTTCACGGGGCAGCTTAGGGCTGGGGCCACACGTGTGACACACCCTTTCACAAAAGGATACCATGTGTGTGCAGAAGGCCAACTAGAGGTGCCTGGTAGCTCTGATGAGATCTGCAGAACTGCTTCTGTTTCCACTGCCCAGGGAGGTCACTGAGGCCCAAAGATGCCAGCAGACCCCAGGCACCACTTCATCGCATGACAGGTAAACTCCTGGTCAGGGCCCGACACAGAACACCCATCTTAGCAGACAGTGGCCTCCTTGGCCACAGAACACACTAATCTTTGGAACCCAAGGGACACACCTAGAGGTCCCAAGTGGGGACCACTCCTGGATTCAGGAGGCCACAAATGAGTTTGGAATGATGGTCAAAATTAGTAGAACAGATGCAACTGTCCAGAAGAGCCTGGTGTGGCCTGAGCACACTCAGGTGAGGACACCTGGAGTCCCATGTTTGTGTGGTGAGTTGGGCGAGAGACCAGGTCAAGGCTGAGGCATGGGCACAATGGTTTCTACCCTGGTTCTCCTCACATCAGACACTTTGTGAGCCCAGCATCCCTCCCCAGTGAACCATCTGCCCCTGCAGAACAGCAGCGTCCCTGCTCCAAGGCTGAAATCCCTTCGTCACGTGGGAGATGTTGCTTGGAGGTGCAGGGAGCATGGAGCTGGAGGCAGAGTTGCATGGAGTTTCAACATTGACAGCGTGCACCCTGGGACAGCAGACTCTGCTATCCATGCGCCCAGGGCAGCCCCTAACTGCTCAGCATCGCAGCCTCGAGGCTGCCAGTTAGGGTTAGAAGAGTCCCAGTCTAAGCATGGCTGTGATGCTCAGCATAGTCAATTATGCACAGTGTCGAATACTCGAAAGCACTCACGCATCTAGCACACGTCGCAGCCAGACCAGCCAGACTGACAGAGGGAGCAAGAGGCTGCTTCCTGAAGGTTATGTACACCAAGGCACAGCCCTCTCCTCAGGACACCCCCAGGTCCCTGGGGACCCTGTAAAGTTACAGCGAACATACAAGGGGGGTGCGTGGGCTCCTTGAGTCTGGGATCTGATTTTACTCTGTGTGAGCCTGCCAGGGCCACCATAACAAAGTCCTACAGCCTGGGCAGCTTAAACAACAGACATTTATTTCTCCCAGTCCTGGAGGCTGGAAGTCTGAGATCAGGACGTGGCAGGGCTGGTTTTTCCTGAGGCCTCTCTCCTTGTAGACACCATCTTCTTCCTCTGACCTCACATGGACATCCCTCTGTGTGTGTCTGTGTCCTAATCTTCTTTTCTTATAAGTACACCAGTCCTCTTGGATCAGGGCTCACCCTAGTGACCTCATTTTATCTTAATCACCTCTTTAAAGACCCTGTCTCCAAACACAGTCACATTCTGAGGTCCTGGGGTCAGGGCTCCAACACATGAGCTTTAAGGGGACTTGGCATAGCCCATGCACCCTACTTAGGGCTAAAATGTGTTCTAGTCCCTCTCGCCTCAAGTCCCATGGGGTGATGTGGTGGCTTGGGGGACACTCTATGAACAGGGGTTGGAGTCCCAGCTGGGAAATCCACTGGCACTTTTAATCCCATGGTGAGGGGTCCAATCCCCTCCTGAGTTGAGCGGTTCTGGGGTGTCTTCCATCAGGCTGTGTCACCTCGACCTTCTGGGGCACCCATGTAACCCATCCAGGAGTGCTTGGTGTCAGGAAGCTAAGGGGCATCCTGGAGAGGACTTCGGGGCTGTGTGATGTCTCCCCTGACAGATGCTCAGCAAACATGGAGACCTTCAGGAGTTGGGAGTGGGGGTGCCCGGGTCTGACGTTTGGTTCCGGAAGCCTCATGGGTCTGGGTGTGTGATGCTGGGGGCAAGGAGTGCATTAGGTGGTGACGCAGGTGGGGGCTTGACGGGGCTGTGGCTGCAGGTGGCATGAGTGGTGGGATTAGGTTCTGGAGGAGGAACCTTTAGGAGCACTAAGGTGCAGAGCTAGGGCGTGAAGGGGAGTGGGGGATAGGGGACAGCCCCTGTGTCTGGCTCAGAGCAAACCCCCGGGGTGGGCACAGCAAACCCCATCTCTGCTGACTGGATGCCTCTTAGACCCCAGGGGAGGTGGTCACTTGGTGGCTGCATAGATGCAGCTGGAGCTGGGGAGAGGAGCCCAGTTGGAGGCGGCACTGCTGGTGTCATCAGCATAGCGATGACAAGGAAGGGGCAAGGGGAAGTCTGTCACCAGCAGACCCCAATGGTGGTCAGGGGCCATCTTGGCTGAGGCAGGTTCTGAGCCACACAAGGCAGCGGCCTCGATGGCTTGAGCCTCTCAGTTCAGATGCGTCACACCTCTAAATCCAGCTGCTGTGAAGTTGCCATGGCGCAGGCTGGTGGCTCACAGGGCTGCCTGCTGGGCATCACTGGGGTGTCGGGCAGCAGAGACCCTCTGCCCCGGGGAGGGTCTAGCGTTGTCAGCACTGCCTCCTGGCTATGGGACTTTCCATCTGTGCTGTGGTTTCCATGGTTCCCAATCTGCATGGCACTGTGCATCGAGTAAGTCACCCTGCCCACCCCCAAGGTGTCCATGGCATGTTTGGATGACAGACATGGGGTGGAGAAGCTGCTGCTTCGGCTATCAAGGGAAGCAATTGGATCCCTGCCTTCTTCTCAGCCCTGAGCCCAAACTGTTGCTGCTGCAAATGGCCTGTTCATCTGACTGTCCAAAAACTAAATAGCAAGTTTTTACCTGTTCCCAGCTGCAACAGGACTTCCACAGGCTTGAGGGGAATCATGGCCCCCAGGGACAGGAACACTGGGACAGATTCTCTCCCACTCCTTCTCCATCTCCCAGACACCTGCAGAATAAAAGAGACTTCGGGGTTTTATTTGGGTTTTTTTTGGAGGATCTCTTGGGGAAACTTAGGGGACAAAAGTCCAAAAAATCATACCTTCAAAAAAGACGGAAGAATTATTTCATGATTCCAGCACCTTAAATATCGTGAAGGAACTTTTGTGAACCAGCAGTAAGTGCTTGATGAGGACACATGATTTCAACGCAGAGGGACGGTGAAACATCATAGCAGACTCAGAACCTACTTACAGCACGCTTGCGGCATCGCCAGGGCTAGACTGGGCTCTGGGTGTTTAGGAGTGAAAAGGGCAGTCTGTGCATTAGGTTCCCGGGGCTGCCACAACAGAGGACCACAGGCAGGGCAGCACGAACAGCTGAAGCTTGAACAGCAAGGTGTCCCCTCTCACTGTTCTGGGGCACAAGCCCAAGATCGAGTGTCGGCAGGACTGGCTCCTTCTGAGGCTGTGGGGAAGAACCTGCCCCATGCTTCTCTCCCAGCTTCCAACGGCCACAGCGGCCTTGGTTTGTAGACAGCCAGCTTCCCTCTATCGTAGAGAGCCAGCTTCCCCCATCCATGTCTTTCCTATACCCAGATTTCCTCTTTCAAAAAGGACCCCAGTCGTCCTGGCTTATAGGCCCACGACAATGACCTCATCTTACCCTGATCGTTTGTAAAGACCCTATTCACAGGTACTGGGGATTACAACTTTTTGGGGAAACACAATTCAAGCCATACCAGTCTGCTTTGAAAGATATACAAGCAATCAACGACATACATAATAATATGGAGAGCTAACTTTTATTGAGTACTTACCATGTGCCAGACATGGTGCTAAGTGTGTTATACACATTCATTAGCCCTGCAACAGCTCTGTGAGGTAGCACTATGGGCTGAATTGGGCTCCCCCACCCCAATTCATAAGTTGAAGCCCTAACCCCCAGTAGCTCAGAATGTGACTATATGTGGTCTCACGGTGATAAAATGAGGTTGTTAGGCCTGGCCCTAATTCAATGTCCTGTTCTTATAAGAAGAGGGAATTTGGGCACAAAGAAAGGATGCTTGTACACAGTGAAAAGACCACGCGAGGACACAGGGAGAAGAGGGCCTCACGAGAAACTGGCCCTGCCACACCTCGATCTTGGCCAGGACTCTGAGAGGATAGAGCTCTGCTGCTGAAGCCCTGTTCTTGGTATTTTGTTATGGCAGCCCTGACAAACTCGTACAGGCAGGAACATATACTCTCTCTGTTCTTCTGACAAAGAAACTGAGGCACAGAGTGTTACCAACCGGCCAGGCTTGCCCTGCCCTCTCGCATTAAACAAATGACCTCGAAGTCCAAAAGCTGATGCACGGATTGGAAGGTTTATTCAGATTACACGTACTCAACTAAATGTCTAACCAAGCAAACAAACAAAGAGAAAAGAGGAGCAGTGGAACCAGTTCAGCCTAGACCCAATCGGCAGGGCCAACCTACCCCATTAACAAGAATTGATAAAAGAAGTTCTCCCCCTTGTTTTCAGCATAAAGAAGAAAAGTACCAACTAGATTTAAATCAAAAAAACAAAGCATAGCCAGGAGCCCTCCACGGTGCACCTGCACAGACGTGGATACAATCCAAGCAAACAGAACAGGTCTCGGAAAGTCAGAGAAAGGTAAAGAGAATAAAGCATTGCCTTGTCAGAACTTAGGACAGGGACTCCAGGAGAGATCTGCCAGCAGCAGAGACATGGGAGCAAAATAGTCCCAGTGGCCACTTGCCTCTTGCAGCTGGAGTCCTCTCCGATGCCCTCCCAATTTTTGCCAGTGATTAAATTAGGAAATCGGATTCCAAAGTCATAGAAATGAATCATGTACCCAGCAGTAAAGCAAGCAGCGCTTTATGAAAAGAGGAGATGGACTTATTCATGAGGGGGGTAGCAACAGTAATTTAGCCCCCCCAGGGGAGCTGCTCAGGGTCTTTTTATAGGAAAGGAGTTAAGGGGTGGCAGGCAGCATCACTGGAGGTGGTCCGTTCTGTTCTTCCTGGTTGTGTCATGAGTGCATGCTCAGTAGGCAGTGCTGTTCATCATTGTCACCCCAGGAGGGTCATTGTAGCAGTCACCTTGATACTTTGTGCACAGGTGAGAATTCCTAAAGCGGTCTTAGGTTAATCTGTAACTTTTACAATTATAGTAAACAAGCCTTGGGAAGGGTTTTTTCCACTCAGGAAATATCTGTTTCCTGTCTTATGTCAGTCTGTTTTGTCAGGGCAGCCCATGGGGTAATCATTTGCCCGGAGGGGTCTCATGACTGAGGAGTGGAAAAGTAACGAAGTGTCTTCTGCAGGGAAAATGGAGTCAGTTTGGTTGCAGGCTTAGCCTTACTCTGTTTCAAGAGAGGTTTACTGACTTAGCTCACGTGGTCAGGACCCGACAGAAACGAGGCCTCTCTCTGCAGCACACACACTCTGGGGTGCTGTGCTGCGCTTCCTTAGACTCCCTGGAAAAATGTGATTCCTCAGTGCACCCTCAGTGTGCAGGAGCGTGAGTGTGGAGATAAAACCCGTTTCAACCATCTTAAGCAAATGGGCACAAGGCGGAGGAGTATTGGATATGTTGGGGAAGGAATGAAGGACCAAGCTCAGGAGCGAGAGACAGACCTGGCCGCAGAGATAGCTGGGTGCGGACTGGATACACTGGGCTTTGTCTCCTCTCCCCGCTGCACCCTCGGAGGAAGAACTGGCTCTTCTCCCATCACAGAGCATGTGCCACACCTCACAGTCTGTGACGAGGTAGATTGATTTAGCTAATGCCATTTTTACTGTTCAAAAAGTGTCCTTGTTTGAACCCACCCCCCAACACCTATGGTGAAAATTGAAGTTTAAAAATTGTCCTGTTCTTACACAAATTTTAAATTCTGCCTGCCTTTGCTGTTTCCCGCCTATGCTGTCCCTGACTAATAAAACCAAGAGCTGTTTCTGGATGTATCTAGACAACCTGAGGAGGAAACCGCTCTGTGGAAGTTTTTGCTGTCCCTAAGTGATTAACTGGCTTGTCTTGGCTTCTGTAGCCAGCTTGCAGGAGGCCTCAAAAAACCCCCTCCCTCCTCAAACTAGGAGGAAACGTGTGTGACTATATGATAACTTTAAGTGTGTGACTATATGATTTTCTTGCCTGTGTGACAATGTGCCTTTAAAAGACCCTTTCAATTTAAACTCAGGGCTCTTCTCATACCAGAATATCTGGAGAGACAGTTGCCGGTAAAGACCCCCTTTTACAATTCTCAGTTGGACGTTCTGGTTCCTTTTCTGTGCGACAGCCTCACCACAAGTCCAGCTGCGGAGAGACTGGGATCCAGGGTGGTCAGATTCCCAAGTGGCAGATGTCCACTGGCTGCCGCCAGCCCAGCACTGCGGGAGTTGGTGTTTAGTGGGTGCAGAGTCTCAGTCTCGGAGATGAGAGAGTTCTGGAGAGGGACAGTGGTGATGTTTGCACAGCAGTGTGAACGTGCTCAATACCCCTGACCTGGACACTTAGATGGTCAAGATGGTCAGTTCTATGTTACGAATGTTTCACCACAATAAAGATTATTCCTTAGAGAGAGATACTGACGGGTGCACTGAGAGATGGGCTTAGATGGGGCCCACTTGGGTTGGGCCCCAACCTTAAGCCATGCAGCTTGCGTGGCGCCGTGGCTGGGCGCTCGCAGGCGTCCGTGGCATGGCAGGGAGGTCAGTCCCCAGCCCAGGATGGCGCAGGCAGCAGAAAGGCGTCCTGGCGAGGGATCATCCCGGGGCTGTCCAGGGCCAGGTGACCCTCGGGCTGCAGCAGCGAGTAGGACTAATGGTCCCAGAAGGAGCGCGGCTGTGAGGGCGTCGTGTCCATCCATACACGGGTGGCCAAACGGCAGAGAGCAGGTGTCCGCGAGAGCCCTCTTGACCCGCGGGCGGAGCGGCGGACCCCGGGTCGCGGTGCGTGCGGCCCGTCTCTGGACCCTGCGGGCCGGGTCCACACAGCTGTGGGGTGGCGAAGCCTGGAGCCCGGGAGCCCGGGACCCCGGGCCGCAGCCGCACCGCATAGTGAGCCCCGGGGACGTGTGCCAGGCGCGGTCGGGGGCGGGAGTCAGGACGGGGAGGGAGCCAAGGAGCGACAGGGGCAACCGGGGCGCCGCCCAGGGCCATGCTCTGCCAGAGACTGCGCGACGGCCGCCGTGAGCCTCCCAGCGCCCGGGCACCGCCGCGCGCCCCGGGCCACCTGCTCCCCGGGGCCCAGCAGCCGCGCGGCTACCCCCGTCCAACGCCCCGCTCTCTGCCGGCGCCACCCCGCCCACCCGCCACACCCGTCACCGCTCGGCTCCACTCGGTCCCATCCGCCACCGCTTGGCTCCACCCGCCACCGCTCGACTTCACTCGCCACCGTCCAGCTCCGCTTGGTCCCATCCGCCAGCATTCGGCTCAGATGGCAGCCTGAGGGTGGGGTGCAGGTGTAGGTCCTGCAGAGCGACAGCTGAGGGGCAGGTGTTGGTGCAGCAGAGTGACAGCTGGGGTGCAGGTGTAGAAAGTGG
The DNA here is from genome assembly GCF_027409185.1 of Cynocephalus volans. Classification (NCBI taxonomy): domain Eukaryota; kingdom Metazoa; phylum Chordata; class Mammalia; order Dermoptera; family Cynocephalidae; genus Cynocephalus; species Cynocephalus volans. Next base: position 5,708,554 of record NW_026902463.1, on the reverse strand, counting down.
GCAGCTGGCAGACGGGAGGTTTGCCCCTACTTTAGGTGGTTCCCGAGTGTCCACCTTCTGACTGCATCCTTCACCCTCTCCGCGAGCCAGACGGAGCCTGTCAGCAGGTGGGAAGCCGAGCGTGCAGGGCGTCAGCAGTCCAGGGGATCTGCCATCACCGGACAGGGGCTACCTCAGCAGAGCTTGAGCCACGACGCCAGGTGTAGTGGATCGAATCATGCCCCCCGCCAACTCATTGCAGCTTGAATTGTGTCCCCCAAGTTTTATGAATTAGAAACTTAGGGAGGTCAAGATGGCGGAAGAGGAGAGGTGCCTGCCGCTTTTCCGCCACCAGTAGAAGCAGCCTGAGGCCCGCGCCGGATGCAGCTGTAGCAGAGTCAGCGCAAAGGAACGGCTTCGAAAGGGTGTCTTTACCCTGCCGAGGACCGGGAATCTTCCCCCAACGCAAGTAAGGGACCCCCCGGTTCGCCGCAGCCCGCGTCTCAGCCGCAGCCGCAGAAGTGGAAACATGGAGGCATGAACAGCGTGTGTCACCCCAGGCTGCAGCGGTGACCACAGCTTCTGACCCCCACCCCCCGCCTCCACCTGCCCGTCCCTGGAGCTGGAAGCAATTCAACTGGCGGCCGAGAAAGGGAGACGTCCAGTGGGATAGGCAGAAGTTCCATGGAGACCACATGCCCTGCAGGGCCGCCACTGCGTGATCCAACAGGTAGGCTTCACTGCTGCCACCCAGCTTCATTCCCAGCCCAGCTCAGTGCACACAGAGCGGGGAGACGTCCGGCAGGGGAGGCGGGAACTCCACAGGGTCCACGCTGCTGCTGCACAATCCAGCAGCAGGTAGGCTTCATCACCGCCGCCCGGCTCCATCCCAAGCCCGGCCTAGCGCACACAGGGCAGGGAGACATCCTGCAGGGGAAGGGGAAGCTCTGCAGAGACCACACGCTCTGCGGTGCCTCGGTGCATCCCAGCAGCCCGGAACAGAGCACACAGGAACAGGGAGTCACTGAGGTAGCGATACCAAATTGGCAACCACAGCAACATCTTAGTCAGTCAATAGTGCCAAACCTGTGGACTGTGAAACCCCCTGCCACAATGAATAAACAACAAAGAAAAGATAGAAATACAAAAAATCAAGAAAGTACACCACCAAAAGATAATAAATCTCAAGCTCTAGATCCTATAGAACAAGAAGCCCTTGAAGTGACTGACAAGGAATTTCAAGTGATAATTCTGAGGAAACTGAATGAGATACAAGAAAACTCAGGTAGACATCATGATGAAATGAGGAAAAGTATACAGGACCTGAAAGAGGAAATGTACAAGGAAATCAATGCCCTGAAAAAATATGTAGCAGAACTTGCCGAACTGAAGAAGTTATTCAGGGAAATAAAAAACACAATGGAGAGCTTAACCAACAGGCTTGTGGAACTTGAAGAGAGAACCTCTGAACTTGAAGATGGGCTGTTTGAAATAACACAAGCAGACAAAAAAAAAAAAAAAGAAAGAAAGAAAGAAAGAAAGAAAAAAGAATCAAAGGCATTGAAGAAAATCTGAGAGAGATATCAGATAAACTTAAGCGCTCAAATATCCGACTCATGGGTATTCCAGAAGGGGAGGAAAAAGGAAATTGCATTGAAAACATATTCAACAAAATAGAGGCAGAAAACTTCCCAGGTATAGGAAAAATCACAGATCTTCAGATCCAGGAAGCTCAACGATCTCCAAATGTATTCAACTCAAAAAGGCCTTCTCCAAGACACGTTATAGTCAAATTGGCAAAACTCAAAGACATAGAGAGAATCTTAAAAGCTGCAAGAGAGAAGCATCAAATCATCTATAAGGGAGCCCCAATCAGACTAACATCAGACTTTTCATCACAAACCCTAAAAGCCAGAAGGGAAAGGGATGATATATTCAAAACACTAAAAGAGAGATTGCCAGCCAAGAATACTCTACCCTGCAAGGCTATCCTTCCGAAATAAAGGGCAAATAATATATTTCTCAGATAAACATAAACTGCGGGAGTTCACCACCACACGACCACCCTTACAAGAAATCCTCAAGGGAGTACTGAGTTTGGTTCCTGAAAAATAACTACCACTGCCATAAAAACCCAAGAAAAATCTAAAGCCACTAGTATAATACAAATGGCATTCATGAAGAGAAAACAAACAAACAAAAAGGCTATCTACAACCTAACGAACCAAGAAACACAGAAAACAAACAGTAAATCAGAAAGCAAGGAACAAAAGACACTGAAGCCAACCAAACAACAATCAACAAAATGCTAGGAATAAACCAACACTATTCAATAACAACTCATAATGTAAAAGGCTTAAATTCCCCAATCAAAAGACACAGACTTGCTGACTGGATTAAAAAGGAGGACCCAACTATACGATGCCTTCAAGACACCCACCTCACCTATAAAGACTCACATAGACTAAGAGTGAAAGGATGGGAAAAGATTTACCATGCAAACAGAAAAGAAAAAACGAGCTGGAGTAGCTATTCTTATATCTGACAAAGTAGACTTTAAACTAAAAACCATAAAAAGAGACGACGAGGGAACTATATAATGATAAAAGGACTGATCCATCAAGAAGACATAACAATCATAAATATGTATGGACCCAATGTTGGAGCAGCCAGATTTATAAAACAAACTCTATTAGACCTAAAGAAGGAAATAGACACTACTACCATAATAGCAGGGGACCTGAACACCCCACTGTCAATATAGGACAGACCATCTAGGCAAAGAATCAGCAGAGAAGCACAAGATCTAAAAAATACTCTAGACCAGTTGGACTTGGCAGATATCTACAGAACATTCCACCCAACAACCTCAGAATATTCATTCTTCTCATCAGCACATGGATCATTCTCCAGGATAGATCACATATTGGGTCATAAATCAAGTCTCAACAAATTCAAAAAAATTGGAATTATCCCATGTATTTTCTCAGACCATAATGGATTAAAACTAGAAATCAATAACAAACGAAATTCTGGAAACTACACAAACACATGGAAATTAAACCGTATTCTACTTAATGACATATGGGTCCAAGAAGAAATCAAGCAGGAAATCAAAACATTTATTGAAACTAATGAAAATAATGATACATCATTATTATTATCCCAAAACCTGTGGGATACGGCAAAAGCGGTATTAAGGGGGAAATTTATTGCATTAAATGCTCACCTCAGAAGAATGGAAAGATGGCAAGTGAACAACCTTACACTTCACCTTAAAGATCTAGAAAAACAAGAACAATCCAAACCTAAAGTTCGCAGACGGAAAGAAATCATTAAGATCAGAGCAGAACTTAATGAAATTGAAACCCAAAAAACAATACAACAGATCAATGAATCAAAAAGTTGGTTTTTTGAAAAGATAAATAAAATTGACAAACCATTAGCATGGCTAAAAAAAAAAAAAAAAAAAAAAAAGGAAGAGAGAAGATTCAGATAACAAAAATTAGAAATGAAAAAGGTGATATTACAACTGATTCATCTGAAATACAAGGAATCATTCAAGACTACTATAAACAACTATACACCAACAAGTTTGAAAATCTGGAGGAAATGGATAAATTTCTGAACACACACCAGCTCCCAAATCTGAGCCATGAAGATACAGAAAATCTGAACAGACCAATAACAATAAAGGAGATTGAAGCTGTTAGCAGAAAGCTCCCAACAAAGAAAAGCCCAGGACCAGATGGATTCACAGCAGAATTTTACCAAACATTCAAAGAGGAATTGACACCAATTCTTTACAGACTATTCCAAAAGATTGAAACAGACGCAAGTCTCCCTAACTCTTTCTATGAAGCAAACATCATCCTGATACCAAAACCAGGTAAAGACATAACCAGAAAAGAAAACAACAGGCCGATATCCTTGATGAATATAGATGCAAAAATCCTCACTAAAATACTAGCAAACAGAATACAGCAACACATATGTAAAATTATTAACTACAATCAAGTGGGATTCATCCAGGGATGTAAGGTTTGTTCAACTTATGCAAATCAATAAATGTGATACACCATATTAATAAAATCAAACACAAGGACCATATGATCATCTCTGTAGATGCTGAAAAAACATTTGATAAAATTCAACACTCATTCATGACAAAGACCCTCTATAAGTTAGGTATAGAGGGAAAGCATCTCAAAATAATTAAAGCCATATATAATAAACCCACTGCCAATATCATCCTGAATAGGGAAAAGCTGAAAGCTGTTCCTTTAAGAACAGGAACTAGACAAGGATGCCCACTCTCACCACTCCTATTCAACATAGTGTTGGAAGTACTAGCCAGAGCAATCAGAGAAGAGAAGGAAATAAAGGGCATCCAGATTGGAAAAGGTGAAGTCGAACTGTCCCTGTTTGCAGATGACATGACCCTATATATTGAACAGCCTAAAGCCTCTACAATAAAAAAAAAAAAAAAAAAAAAAAAACTCTTGGAGGTGATAAATTACTTCAGCACAGTAGCAGGATACAAAATCAACACACAAAAATTAGGAGCATTTCTATTCTCCAATAGTGAACATGCAGAAAGAGAAATCAAGAAACCCTGCCCATTTACAACAGCCACCAAAAAAAATAAAATACTTAGGAATTGAGTTAACCAAGGATGTGAAAAATCTCTATAATGAGAACTACAAACCACTGCTGAGAGAAATTAGAGAGGATACAAGAAGATGGAAAGATATCCCATGCTCTTGGATTGGAAGAATCAACATAGTGAAAATGTCCATACTACCCAAAATGATATACAAATTTAATGCAGTCCCCATCAAAAGTCCAATGACATTTTTCTCAGAAATGGAAAGAACTATCCAGAAATTTACGTGGAATAACAAAAGACCACGCATAGCCAAAGCAAAGCTAAGCAAAAAAAAAATAAAGCTGGAGGCATAACACCACCTGACTTTAAACTATACTACAAAGCTATAATAACCAAAACAGTAAGGCACTGGCATAAAAACAGACACACTGATCAATGGATTAGAATTGAGAATCCAGAAATCAACCCACACACCTACAGCTATCTGATCTTTGACACAGGCACCGAGCCTATACTCTGGGGAAGAGACTGCCTCTTTAGCAAATGGTGCTGGGAGAACTCGATATCAATATGCAGGAGAATGAAACTAGACCCACAGCTTTCACCATACACTAAAGTCAACTCAGAATTCATTAAAGAATTAAATACACACCCTGAAACAATAAAACTTCTTAAAGAAAACATAGGAGAGACACTTCAGGAAATAGGACTGGACACAGACTTCATGAATATGACCCCCAAAGCACGGGCAACCAAAGGAAAAATAAACAAATGGGATTATATCAAACTAAAGAGCTTCTGCACAGCAAACGAAACAATTAACAGAGTTAAAAGACAACCAACAGAGTGGGAGAAAATATTTGCAAAATATACATCTGACAAAGGATTAATATCCAGAATATACAAGGAACTCAAACAACTTTACAAGAAAAAAACAAGCAACCCAATTAAAAAATGGGCAAAAGAGCTAAGTAGGCATTTCTCTACGGAAGATATACAAATGGCCAACAGACATATAAAAAAATGCTCAACATCACTCAGCATCCGGGAAATGCAAATCAAAACTACACTGAGATACCATCTCACACCAGTTAGGATGGCTAAAATCCAAAAGACTCTGAACAATAAATGCTGGCGAGGTTGCGGAGAAAAAGGAACTCTCATACATTTTTGGTGGGACTGCAAAATGGTGCAGCCTCTATGGAAAATGGTATGGAGGTTCCTCAAACGATTCCAGATAGATCTTCCATATGACCCAGCTATCCCACTGCTGGGAATATACCCAGAGGGATGGAAATCATCAAGTCGAAGGTATACCTGTTCCCCAATGTTCATTGCAGCACTCTTTACAATAGCCAAGAGTTGGAACCAGCCCAAATGTCCATCATCGGATGAGTGGATACGGAAAATGCAGTATATCTACACAATGGAATACTACTCTGCTATAAAAAGGAATGAAATAGTGCCATTTGGAACAACATGGAAGGACCTTGAGAGAATTATATTAAGTGAAACAAGTCAGGCACAGAAAGAGAAATACCACATGTTCTCACTTATTGGTGGGAGCTAAAAATAGATAAATAAATTCACACACACACACGCAAAAAAAAAAAAAAAACGGTGTGTGGGGGGGAGATATAATAGCTATAATTCCTTGAAGTTGATACGATGAGCAAACAGAAAGGACATTGTTGGGAGGGAGAGGGGAGAGAGAGGAGGGAGGGAGTTTTCAGTAATGGGCCACAATAATCAACAACATTGTATATTGACAAAATAAAATTAACAAAATAAATAAATAAATAAATAAACTTAGCCCCCACTCTGACTGTTAAGAGGGTGGGAAATCCTATTATGGTAATTGAAAGGTGGAGCCTTAAAGAGGTGACTGGATTGTAGGACCATGCAGTAGTAAATGGATTAAAAATGGTGCTCAGGGGCGTGTTTCTGAGGGCTTTAAAAGAAGAGGAGAGCCTGACTCTCTCTCTCTCTCTCTGTCTTGCTTCCTCCCACCATGTGATCTGCTGGTACCTGCCAGCTGCTGCTGCTTTTCCTCCATGAGTAGAAGCAGCCGGAGGCCTGCGCCAGATGCAGCTGTCCCAGAATCCTAAGCCAAATAAAACTCTTTCCATTATAAATTACCCAGTCTCAGGTATTCTGTTACAGCAACACAAAAATGGGCTAATACACCAGGGTCTGTGACTAAATTTTGCCACAGACTGGCTGAGTTCTTGGATAATTTGCCAAGAAATGGAGACTTTTATGTAAGTGTGCTTATGTACAAATACATATACACCTCTATATATCTCTCTCACCGTATAAATATCTCACTATATATCTCTCACTGTGTATCTCTCATTATATAAAAACCTTACTATTTATTTATTTCATTATGTATCTCTCACTGTATAATCCTCTCATTATACGCATATCTCACTATATAAACATCTCACTATAAAAATATCTCACTATATATCTCACTATATAAATATCTCAGCATATCTCACTTTACATCTCTCACTGTATATCTCTCATTATACACACAATCGAACTCTCTTCTCTCATGTTCTTTTCCATCTATCACAATATTATCGATGTCACTGGCTACAAGAAGCAGCAGTCACTGGCTGCTTCGGACCTTAATTGGGTAGACACACATGGTGTTTAGGACAATGTCAGGCCGATGTCCTCAGTGTCAGCTCTCTGCAGGTCATCAGCTGGGGGACACTTGGGTGACTTCTGAGATGTGCTGACCATTCCTGCCCATCTCCAGGCACCACGGGTACATTGCTGAGGGTCAGACTGGACAATGGGTAGATTGTGGTGACAAGACCCACCCAGGGCAATCTGGGTTCCCAGACACCTCAATCCCAACACCTGGCATGGTCCAGTGACTGCCATCCCTGGCTGCACTGCAGACACTCTCGGGATGCTTCTTTTTCATTCTGGCTAGTTGATTTGAAATTCTTATGTGGTCGTCATAGGGTTCAGGGCTACCTGTGATCCAGGTGGAGGCCCCTTCTCAGTCTGGCTTCCACTCTCATCTACTGAAAGGAAACAAGCAATGTAGACAGGGTTTAATTCCATGTTGGAAAGCAAGATGCAGACAGAAGTTTTGAGAAATGGTTCCAGGTCCAGAGCTGTGTGGCCCCCCATCCCCACCCCAACACCCCAGGGCTCTGTGAACCCATGGGGGTGGGTTCGTTCTGTTGATGGGAACTGTAGGGACAGAGACGCCAGTATTGCACGGGTTAATGTTAGGATTATGCCTCGAGGTTTAGGGCTGGATATCATGGTTGTGGTCAGGGTTGGTTCTCAGGTAACCTAAAACCCTTCCTTAACTTGAAAGGGCTGAGGGCAGTGTTTCCTGTACTCAGTTGCATTTTTCTAGGATCCCAATTTGCTCCAGCACTTGTTTAAAATTCCCCATATTACCTTGTAATATGTCCAGTGCAGTCAGTCTCCAGCACTTTGTTTCAATCCTGTAACCCTCAACAGGCAGGTGGATGTTTCGTCAACCTTTGATTTCCTTCCTCAGCATTCTGAGCACATCAGGACAGCCACGACACATCTGCAGGGATTACTTTTAGCACTTTTCTTAGAGGACTTAAATGCTGTTTTTGAGACTCTGGGTTTCATCACAACTTCATTGCTTGTGATGCACTTGCCAACTCCAGGTCAGCTTGTTGTTTTTCTGTGAACTCACCACCTCTCTCTCTCTCAACAGCAGAATCTGATCAGAAGTTGGCTCCCACGTCGAATGCTGTATGCCAGTCACAGCCCTGAGGGAAAGAGGTCTTCAAGTCTGAACCTGTGGGCTGTCCACCTAGCTCCCTGGAGCTGTGCCTGGACAGGGCCTTGAGACCTATGGGGCCTCCATGTTGGGCAGTGCCCCCAATGCTCAGAGCCCACCCGGCACAGGATCAGTAGCTTTCTCCCCAGTGCCCACCGGCCTCTCACTGAAGACACACTCAGTCTGTGCAGAGACATGGTTTTCTTCTCTGTGTGAGGATTCACTCCCAGAAGGGACCAGGGGCAGAAGGAGGAGCAGTGGAGGGGGCACCATCCCCTTCTCCCCCCTGCTCCTCTGTGGAACCCTGGCCCTGGACACCAGCCTTTTATACCCCATCCCAAGCTCCCCAGCTTCAGACAGGTCACAGTGGAGTCCCCAAAATGTTACTCCCATGACTCCATCCATCTACCACCTCCTAGAGCATTCTCCTCCTGGGTACCTGCCCAGGCAGATTTGTCCCATGACTCCTTCCCTTCTCCAGGCCCCACCTCCCTCTCCCCAATTCCAGAGACTTCATTTTACAGGTGGAACGTTTGGGTCTGGGGGAGATGACCTACCTAGGAACATATGCAAATTATATGTCGGGCAGCCTCAGACCAAGACCGCAGTGGTCTCCTCCCACGACCCTCAAGCTGTTTCCAGGAGCTGGAGGATCAGGGACCAAGAGCCCACAGCTGGGGAGGGCTCTGTGATTACAGGGTTTGGGCCCACCCCACCACCGAAGCCCTGCTCTGTAAACATGCCCCAGATCCTGGGGCTGCAATTGCCCCCTCTGCTATGATGCCTGATACCCAGCCTAAGACTGGACCCATAGAGAAGGGGTTGGGGGCTCGGCGAACTGGTTTCCTGACTCCTTTTCCTTGTCTCTTGAGTTCCCACTCATGTCCCTGCCTGGCTTCTTCCTCTAAGGCTACAGAGATCAGAGGAAACAGGGAAGGCCACAGGGGTGCTGGAGGAGGCGGGCCCCTCCTGGCCCATCTCAGTCTCCATGTCCTCCCCTGGTTCTCTCCCTGGGCCCAGGAGGTGATTTAAGCAGGGCTTGGTTCCCATGAGACCCAGCTGAGAGTCCAAGTTCTCCGTGGCCTCCTGGACTCTCCCACCTTTGGGACTGAGAACAAGGTACACAGCCTGCACTGTAGCTTTGTCTGGGGATGATGTTTATTGGAACAGGAGGCCAGAAGGACATGGAGGGGAGCCAAGTGGGACATGGAGGGGATCCGCACCCGTCCACAGACCATGAACCCTTAAGGAACCCCTGCCTCCCACATTTTCTGCCTCATCTCTGGTCATGAAAATGGAGGGTGTGTTTGATCGGTCACATCTGTCTCTACACTCCTGGGGAATATGAGAGGTCAAGAGAAGTTCTCTGAAGTTCCCTCAGTGCTGGGTTGTGGAGGTGTGTGGTGGCCACACACTCTCTGTTGAGATGTGGTTTTACTGCTGACTCACTTGCCCTTCCTGCAAACATAGGGCTTCTCCCCTGTGTGTGTCCTCTGGTGTCGCATGAGGTGTGACTTACAGCCAAAGCCTCTCCCACACTCCCGGCAAACATAGGGCTTCTCCCCTGTGTGTGTCCTCTGGTGTCAGATGAGGCCTGACTTGTTACTGAAGCCTCTCCCACACTCTCCACACTTGACTTTTGCAATTCTTGAGATTCTTACCCCCACAGATAACTTGCCTGTGTTCTCTGGATTCACCTTCAGGCCTGTTCTGGACTCTTCTTCCATCTCACTCTCCCTAGAACTCCCCATTTGGCCTTTGGGCGGGCTGGAAAATGTGCTTGAAATCCTCCTGTGCCTTGTCCTCTTATATAAGGGTTGGAACTTTCTTTGGCCTCTTGACCTTCGGCCTCATCATTCCAGCTGTGTGGATCAGGATGTTGCTGCTCCTGATTCTGACCCACTGCACAGAGATCTCCTGGCTGGAGATGTTCTCTTGCAGATGTCTCTGGGAAGGTTGGAGAGGAGTGATTGTGTTCCACATGTTGCCTGAGGAATTTCTGACTGGAGAAGGCCAGAGGGCATGAAGAACAAGGGTGGATCTCTGGCTTTGGTTCCGCTGAAAGCAGAAGGTTTTGGTCAGGGGAGGTGTAGACAACTGGGCCATCTGCTTTGTTGTATGGTAAGGCCTGCTCCACTAATCATTCCTCATGTGTTAATACAAGCTGTCTCCCACCGAGCATTCCTTTACAGTCTATTTTTCATTCTGTTTTTGTTTACTACATCTTCCTCAGAAATCTAGAAAGCCCACATCAAGGGCCTTGTCTATGGATCAGCCAAACCAGGGACCTTCAATAGCATCAGAGGCAGCTTCAGTCTTTATACAGAAGGAACTGCAGTGACTTCCCCCCCACACACACTACAATTATCTTCTAGGTCATATCATATCCTCTTCTCTCCCTAATCTCTGGGTACTTTTCCTGATAGAGCATCTGCAGCTATTTTATTCTACTGAGAAATAATAACTCTGGATTACATAGATGGTGATAGAGTTTGGATGTGTTGTCCCCTCAAAACTCATGTGAAAATCTGATCCCCAATATGGCAGTGTTGGGAGCTGTTTGAATCATGGGGGCAGATCCCTCATGAATGAATTTCTGTTCTCCCCGGAAGGTGGCAGTAGTGAGTGAGTTCTCACTCTATTAGTTCCCATGAGGGCTGGTTGTTTAAAAGACCCTAGCACCTCCCCCATCTCTTTCTCTTGCTTCCTCTTGCTGCTTGTACCCGCCAGCTGCCTACCACTTTCCACCATGAGTAGAAGCAGCCTGAGGCTCATGCCAGGTGCAGCTATCCCAGAATCATAAGCTAAATAAACCTCTGTTCTTTATAAATTATCCAGTCTCAGGTATTGTGTTATAGCAACACGAAAAGGGGCTATTATGGATGGACTCATCCTTAGTGACTTTTGTTATGAGGGGAAAAGGATCTAGTAAGTCAGGAACCACTTCGTTTGGAGATGCACAAATGTAGAAGGCAGTGTAGAGTTAAAGAGCATGTGTAAGTACACCTGAGTTTGAGTCTCCCCAGTCAAAGACATTTAATTGAGGACTCTTGTGTACCGGGTTCTCCATCAGGAAGTGGGATTCAGAGTGGTCCAGGCCCCCTTGAGTAAAGGACTCTGGTTCCTGCTGCCTAAACTAGATTATGGATTGCTTCCATCTCAGTGTCCACAAATCATAAAATAAAAATATGTTCTTCCTTGGGTGACACATCAAGTATTCCTACTTGAGGTATTTCATTCAGTCTTAACACATTTCAAATTTAATAGGAAGTTCTGTTTTAATTGTATCCCTAATCAGACTTCTTTCCTCCTGACTCCCATCTTTATCCAACCCACCATCCTCTCTTACCTGGAGACTGATGTGGCCTCTGAGGGGATTACACACTGCAGATTATTTTCTGAAAATTAACTCAAATTCCACAATTGTTTCCATCTCAGGAAAATCCCCAGTGTCTTGGCAGGAATCATGGGCACTATATGTCCAGGCTTCTGTGTATCTCTCTGACCTCTGCTCTCTTCTCTGCTTCCTTCACCTGGGTGGTCTCAGCCATTCCTCAAACACCCTCACTCTCTCCTGCCTCAGAGCTGTTGCACGAGCTGCTCCTTCTGCCTGGAGACATTTGAGCACAACTCTGCACCTCTCAAATGTTATGTCCTGAGAGGAACCTTCCCTCATGTTCCCTGCCATACCCTCCCTCCACTCATGATGATCTCTAGGCACTTTACTGGCTTAGTTTTCTTGAAAGCATGAATGACTATCTCATTTTATGCACATGCCTGTGTGTGTCTGCGTGTTTCCCTAACTCACATGTCAGCTGCTCAATAGCACTTATTCTGATCATCTTGTTCTATCCATATTTCCTATTCCTCGAACATTGTCTGGCACAGAGTAAGAATTCACATGACAACTAACTTAAATAATGAATGAATGAAAAACAACATATGTATGTTATTTAGAAATACGGAAGAAATTAAGAAATAATTAAAAGAGCCAGAAGAAACTGCCTTGTTGAAACAGCCGGTAGGTGCTTGAGAACTTGTTCTTTGTCTCTAAGCCTGTCAGGACTATATGTTGTTATATATTTTGCATATAAAGTAGTTAAAAAAATAAAATGAGAACAAAAATTTTAAAATATAAATTGTCCCTAAAAGTCAAATGCATATAAAACAAAGCCTTAATTTCAGAAACACCTGATTTGAAATTTTTCTGACTTCAGACTGCATTTTACTCTACTTAACAGTTGTACCATGAAAATTCCCAAGGAGAATTCTTTCTTTTCTGTACTTTTTAAAGAATAATGTGGTGCCTACCTCTCCCTGCCGTGAGCTCTTTCTTCCACTTGCTGTCCCACTTGATACCCAGCTCCTGGCCATATTCATCCCCGTACCAGACCAGCAGTTCACAGCCCGGCCTGATGACCTGGCAAGTTCGATAGAAGATCTGCCCATGGTATTGAAAGGCCACCAGGTTCTGCTCCTCATCATCCCGGGCACAGTTCACATACCTGGGGTTGAGGCAGACAAAGGGACAGAAAATAACAGGCAGTGAGTCTCCACTACCTGCCAGGGCCATGTTGGGCTTGTCACCAGATGGTCAAGGCCCCCATGCTGTGACTGGCCATGCCGTTACCCTCCTCCAGGAACCTGCTGTTCATACCTAAGCCTCTTTCTCCAAGTCCTGCTTATGGTGCTCATCCTGCCTGGAATGCTTTTCCCCCCTTGCCTACTTAACCATTCTTCAAAGCCCAATTACAGACTTACCTTCACCATGATTGGCCATAAAACACTGACTTCTCACTTTTCTAAACTCTCAATCGATTTCTACTTATACCACAGAATTTGGTGTTTAATCAATCATGTACTCTGCTTCTAGATTAGCTCACATCATTCTATAATCACCCCAAGTCTATCTACTTTTGAAAGACCTTTTTCTAATCTCCCATAGTTTACCCAGGTGCCATTCATCTGCCTCCCTGGGTTCCCATAGAAACTTAGATGTTCCTTTGGCCTAGCACGATAATACACAATAATAACAGCATATCCCTATTCTTATCCTCTAATAAAACAAGAACTTTCATGGAAAGGGGCTGGTCCATGCAGCACAGAGGTCCATGACCACCCTGCAGCTCACTTCTCAGGCTTCAGGTTTTAATTTCACTGAAGCTGGGAAGAATTCCTGTCCTCACAGATTAAAGGTCCCTTGTTTTACATTGTCTTGGCCTTGTGTACTTCTCCTATAATCAAATGTTTCATTTATGCTTGCAATAGTCCTTCACAAGGGCATGGGTTGTGTGATCTATTCATGAGATGTACTCCATTTTCTAAACTAGAGTACAGTAAATGCTTAATAAATGCTGATTAGATAAATTAAAGTGTGAATCCAGCATCCCCAATGAATCTAGGCTCCTCAGGGTTTATCCTGGTGCCCCAATTTTGTCTATCATAGAGATTTAGTTTTTTGATTAAAAAATGGTAGTGTTTTTATTTTACCTCTTTTTTCCTGGATGTTCATAATAAGAAAGAACATTGTAAGGGGAGCAGAGAGTGTAAAAACCATCGAGGGAGGCATGCTGAGGAGGAAAGAAGCCGAGCTTGAGAGAGATGAGTGTCCCTGCTGGAACCCGAAACCTATTGGCCTTACCTCATCCAGTTGGCCCGAGATTTGTCCTTTCCATCCACATACTCATAGCAGTTTCTCCCCTTGGTGATCTGAGTTTCAGAAAAATAAGTTAGTCATTTTTGGGTTTGATGGGCAGGTAATAATCAGAATTATTTTATTCTACTGTCATCCATGCATTTGAGCCTGCATGGATTCAGCCGCCAATGGTGACACATGCTGTGTACTCCTCAGCATCATCTACACATCTGAGTTGATTTGTCCCGTCAGAGCTGAGGCACCATAGGGAGAATGCACTTTTTCTGTCTCTGTGCCCCTTTTCTCCCACTCACCCACTGACCTTTAAATAGGAGTTCCAGGTTCATGCAAAGACCACTAAGTACACAGATCTAACCATGTTGTCACTATCCATGTTCTAGCATGTAGAAGGTGATGTCCCACCAAAGGCACAGAAGGGATATAGGAAGCCAGAAGACGGGGTTAAGGTAGGCCCTTCTCACCATCCAGGAGTAGCCACTGTTGGCTGCCTCTTCATCTTCTGTGATCTGGCCCTCATAGGGGCCAAAGTGCTGACCCAACTGCAGATCGGATGCCTCATTCCATACTCCAAGCCCGGCCTCAGGGATGCCCGACGGCCCAATTCTCAGCCCAGGGGGCAAAGTGAGGGCTGAGTGGTTGGGATGCCCCTTGTCCACTGCACTGTCCTTTTCAAATGTAGGGTGTCTATATGCCAGTCAGCTGTCGATGAAGTAGTCCTGGCATTGCTCACAATCTGAAGGCAAGAGCAGCAGGGATTAGGAAAAGTATAGTGCGTGTTCCTGGATATAAAGAGCTTCAGAAAGAGCCCAGCATTTACATAATTCAGCCTCAATCCTGTACTCCAAGCCACCAGAATAAAGGAATGATTTGGGTTCAAACAACAAGATAAAATTATTGTACCGGGACATAGCCTTCTCCATGAGTGGGCCAAAAGGGTCACTTACACAGGTAGTCATCATCCTGAGGTTCACAGACCTCTTTGTATGCATGACCCTTTCTCGCAGGCTACACATCTTCATTTCAATCTCCTTTCTCTTGAGTTCTACATTGGAGAAGAGTAAGTGAGTGAAGTTAGGAGTCTGGAGTGTTTGTCCCTGTATCGTCATAATATGTGAAATCTCCTACCATCAAATTATTGTCTATCCTTCTACATACTCTGGCTCGCCACCCCTTCACTACCTCTTAACTATTATTTCAGAGAGACTAAGACTCTACACCCACACTGACTACAGATGCATAATTCAATTTTAGTTTCTGGATTCCCAGGATCAGGATTAACTTCCGAAACTTTCTAGTCACAAACCGTTAATTCATGCATGTATTTATCCATAAAATATTTGTTGAAGTTGCATTACATATTAGGCATTGAACAAGGGCAGGGATATACAGTAAGAAAATGTGGTCTCTATTATCACAGATGGATTTATTGGACACCTTGAATGTATATTTATTTTAGTGCTTTTAAACAATATATGAGCCATTGGTCCTTATCTTCATTTTACAGATTAGCATTAATGAGCTCAGAGAATTTATAATGTCTTCCCAAGGTCCAAATTATTCTACGTGGATTATAACAAGTGTGTGACTTCAGAGTTAGTGTTTGTTCTTACATGTTATTCAATACAGCATCTAACTTCTGGTCTCAGCTTAGTCCAGCTTAAGCACAGGTCTATCGAAAGTCTATGCCACATATCTAGACCATACTCATCAACCTTTCTAAAGGACCTAGAGGGAATAAAGTCCCCAAATTATTTTCTCTTACCCAATTTTTCTCTAGAATGCTGTACGGAGGTACTTGCTTCTGCAGGAGGGGACACTCGTTTCCGGGCCTTCTCTGAGTCCCTTGTGTTCAGTAAATCTGTTGTTCCTGACAATTTCTTCAAAATAGATTCATTATTTAACAGTGATCTGGATATTCCCTTTAATGTGAGAATCACATATTAAAAGACAACATACATTTCTTTCGTTCCTTAGGGCTTGCAACCTGTTTTCACATGCATGACTTTAGTTAATGGTTCAACAATCCCTGGAAAAACTTGGAGTGACTGAATACCAGAGAGAAAGGGAAAGGCCTGTGTGGGCAGGACAGTCTTAAGGCTCTTTTGCTTCAACTTTCTATATATACATGAGAGCGAGGGAGGGAGAATAATCTGGAAGACTACCTGGAGACTCAACAAGGTCTGTGAAAGAAGGAGGTAGGGGCTTATAGGGAAAAAGAGGGGATCTTCTATGAACTAGGAGACATTTGACAGAAGGAGAAAGGTAGGAAAGCACAGAGGGTACAAAACACATCTGGAGAATGAACAGTGAGGTTGGGAAGAGAAGAAACAGTTGGCATAAAGGTTATCTAGACAACTAAGAGAGTGATGCTAAGAGCTGCAAACTGCCATATCCTGGAAGGGATATTTAACTTTGAAATTGAATTAACTAGTTCCTGTACCAATTCTGCCTAAGTAATGGTGTACTACCAGCTAATTCTATTCACTTTCCCGATCCGTAAATTGGCATACATGCTAATTCTTAATGGTACAGTGAACATGAAATGTAATAACGCTCACCAAAGTGTTTTGAGATTAATAATTTCTCTTATAGTCCTGACATCAATTTTCCTCCTCAACCATCTCTACAGCCAAAATCTAATTCAAAGATATTATCTTCAGCACTCTCTGACCCTGTTACCTCTATTCTAATTTGAAAAATTTGGAATTATTCAGAAAACACTGAGGGGGTCATCAAGGGCTCTGAGTTGGGCCTGGGACTCCTGAGAATAATCAGTTATGGACCAGGCTCTCAAAGAGCTCGTAATACAGAGGTGGCAGGCTATACAAATGATTACAAACAGCATGAGATTTGCCTAGTTCGGGCCCAGAGGAAGGAGCAGTTAACTTCTTCCTACAGGGATGAGCATTTAAAATCAGTACCAGGATACATTTCTACTGAATAGTGTAATATACATGAAGTGCTAAGTCATTCTCCTATCTGTTGTTTCTCAATCAAACTTCAAACTTCTCAGGGCTAGGAGCAGTCTTCTCACATCCGAATGGGTCCCTTATGAGAGAGTAGGAACTATCTCCGTCTTCATCTGGGACCAGGCACAATGTAAATTGACTGTATATTGCCAAGCTCCCCTCAGACTGTCTTAGCGTATCTCTCACTTAGCACATCAGAGAAGAATCAGGTTGAAATAATCAGTCAGATGAATAATGTAAAGGTGTATGAGTAAGGCAGCATGAACTTTACAAAAGAAGAAAGTTTTAATCAGCTCTTAAGTACTTTAGGGAAAGAAGGAGTATTGGATTAGACTGAACCACTACTGACTGTGATGTCAGGCATAATCTAACATTTCTGTACTTCAGTTTTCTCATCCACAAAATGGTTATGCTTATAGTACCAACTTCATAGGGTTGTTGTAAGGTTTGAGTGAGTTTATTCACGTACAATGCTTAAAATAAAGTCTGAAATATTGCAAAAATAAAACAAGCAGTAGTGATTATCATTGCTCTTCTTATTAACTCTTAAAAGGATGATGTCCGCCATTGTGCTAAAGAGATCAGAAAAGGGAGGCAGCAGTCCTACGATACTGTGCACATTCTCCTTCTCTTACCTGTGTTTGGATCTTACATGAGGAAGATTGTTGTGTCAATAGGATTTTTCAGGTATTCACCTTCTGGTGTTTACTCTGTTCCACTCTGAAGACCACCCAAGGAGGATTGACCAAAAGGTGATGAGAAATCAGTGTTTTGATGGGTAAATATTTCCAAGCTCAGAAGATTCTCATTAGGGACAGAGAATTCTGAACTAGAGAGTGACAATTCCAAGTATTATCCAAGGGTGATTTGAAAATGGTTTCTGAAGTACCATGAAGACCTTTGCTTCTATTGGAGGCACTGCTAATTTTCTTAAAATGTTTTTTAAAAATAGAGCTCTGGATCTTGGTGTTAACACCACACTCTAACCAACTGAAGTAACTGGTCACCCACCAAAAAACAAACAAAACAAAACCTCATCTGTGCTTCATCTTGTGTTGACAAGGTTTCTATTACATTTATTTAAAAATATATATATATATATTGACTTGACTTTCATGAAAAAACGCTGAACAAAACCACACAATGGAGGAAAGGACAGTCTCTTCAAGAGATGGTATTGGGAAAACTCGATCACCATATGCAAAAGAATGAAGATTGACCCTATGTTACACTACATACAAAAATTACATCAAAATAGATTAAAGGCCTTCATGTGACACCCAAAAGTATAAAACTTCAAGAAGGAGACATGGGGGAAAGCTTCAAGAAATTGAGTTTGGCCACGATTTCTTGGAAATGACACCAAAGCATAAGTGACAAAAGCAAAAATAGACAAAGAGAAGTATGTAAAACTTAAAATCTTCTGAGCACCAAAGGAAACAATCAAGGAGTGAAAAGGCAACCTACAGACTGGAAGAAAATATTTACAAACCATATATCTGATGAGGGGTTAATATCTAGAATATATAAAGAATTCCTACAACTCAGCAAGAAAAAAACTCAGTTAAAAGAGTGGGTGCTATGACTGGGTTTTTTTCCTCCAAAATTCATATTTTGAAACCCTACTTCCTGGTGTGATAATATTTGGAGATGGAGCTTTCGGGAAGTAACTAGGGCTAGATGAGTTCATGAGGGTGGGGTCCTCATGATGGGATTAGTGCTTTTTATAAGAAGAGGAAGAGAGAGATTCCCCCCAAGAGGTGGAAGTAACCTAAATATCCATTAAAAAATGAATGGATAAGGAAAATGTGGTATAGAAATACAATGGAATATTATTTAGCCTTAAAAAATAAAGAAACCCTGCCATATGCTGCCACATGGATAAATCCTGAAGACATTTTACTAAGTTAAATAAGCCAGTCACAATAAGCCAAATATGGCATGGTTCATTATTTGAGGTATCTAAAGTAATCAAATTCATAGAAACAAAGTAGAATTGTTGCCAAGAGCTGGGGCAGGAGGAAATGTGGTGTTGTTGTTCAATGGGTATAGTTTTATAGTCATGCAAGATGAAAAAGTTCTAGCAGTTTCTTGCACATCAGTGTGTATATAGCTGATAATATGAAACACTCAAAAACTGTTAGGAGGGTGAGTTTATGTTATGTGATTTCTTACCACAATAAGAAACAATAAATTGACTAAGATGGGGATTTAACTGAATCCAGATAATGATGTGTGACAAACCGTGGGGTTAGTCATTTCTTCTTCTAAGACACTTGATCCAATGACTGCACTATTATGAGATTAGGGTTAGAAAGCTCTTTGGTGGATTTACAGTTCAATTAAGGTTTAGTTAAATTGCCCACTAATTAATTAACAATGTTTAGCAAAACCAGTCTTTCTTTATGACTTTAAAGAATGGTAAACTTTAAACGTATAGAAAAGTACAGAGAATAATGCTGGAAAACATAAATCCACCACCATGCAGTCCCATTTCAACATTCTGCCACAGCTGCTTGAGATGTTTTTATTTCTACTTTTTATTTCAAAATTCAAAAGTAAAAATAAAACAAACAAAAAAGGTAACTATGACATAGTGAAGCCACCTGCCAGCCCTTCCTCCTTCTCTTGTGATGATAACTTCTAAGAGTTTGGTATTTCTTACTCACATTCAGGTTTTTATACTTTTAGCACTTATTACTGTATCTGTAAATAAAATATGTAATCATTTTACACGTTTAAAACCTTTATATGAACAGCCTCTTACTGTATATACTCTTTCGCATCTTGCTTGTTTGTTGAACATTTGTTTTTGAGAGAACATGTTCTCCTTTGTTAACTCCTAAGATAAAGCCGAGACATCAACCCAGGCTGGTTTCAGGAGGTCACTTCTAATTCCTCCTGGCCCCTCACCTTTCTGCCTAGGTATCCATTCTTCATCGGAATCCTCAGTGTCATCCACATGGAGTTTGGCCTGCCTCCAGTGACACATGAAAGCTGTTCGAGGGGCTCTAGAAAGAAGCCAAATCTTTGTCCTAAAAGGGAAGAGGTGGGAGGAGGAACAAAGGGTGGTGGCAATGGAAAGCACCACAAAGCCAGTGTGGCTCAGCATGGGCTGGGAGAGTCTTGAACAAGGTCAAGATGTGAGCTCTGCATGACTAGTGCCGACACTCAGCCATACCCTGACAAATAAAAAGAACAAAATTTCCCCTCCAGATTTGTCTCCATACAGAAGGGAACTGTGGGCAGATGCAGCCACCTAAGAGAGAGCCATAATAATACAGGGACAGAAGACCTGTTTTCTATTTCCCAGGCTGGTCTGCAGCCAGCACTTGGAGTAACCTATGTTAATCAGTTCATTATAGTTCCTTTTCACATTCCTATAGCAAATTTTCTTCGATTCTCCCATCTCTGCCCCTTCTTCCTTGGAGAAGTATATCGAAATGCCTTTGAACGCATCTTTAGCCTAGAGAAAATAACATAGTTCATCAGTGATTTACTGTATACATCACAACACCGAGTGGGGCCTTTTCTTCTACCTTGTAATCATAACAAGCAGAACACAGCCTGGGGCCTTGGGGTGGTCTCTGTGAAACATGGATAAAGACATTTGTTCCCGCCCTCCCCAGATTGTGTCCTGTTTGAGAGGACACAGCATTTTTCTAGCTCTCCCCAACACAGAGAGTTTGATTCCAGTGTCCTCTTCTCTCCCATGTCCCAGACGGGACAAATTGTCCCCACTCCACGCACATTCACAGCCAGGGTCACACAGAGTTGCAGGCCATGGGTCTGTGGCCCCCCAGACACCAGCTCCTGTCACTCGGTTCCCCTCTCCATCCTTCTTACAGATCCTGCTTGGAGCCCAGCTTGACTTCCCCCACCTCTCACCTTGGGCTTCTGCCCTGTACTCCCTTCATCTCCCTCAGGGGTCTCCTCCCGGGACCTGTTGGGGCTCTCGGTGCTGGGACAGGCTGGCAACTACCTGCTCCAACTCCAAGGTTGGGAAGAACCCTTGAGTCTCCCAGCTACAAGGCCAACATTCCTGTGGAAAGAGATGGTGCTGAGAGGAGGCCACAGCCCAGACCATTATGCACAGCCAGGCTCTGTCTTCTCCACTTGGCCATGTTGTCCAGACCAGGAAGATGTGGAGACCTTGCAAGAACTGGAGGATGTTGGGGAGGTCTGAGGGCTATCGATGGGATAGGGGGAGGGTCTCTGCTGGCCATGACAGACCACCTAACATAAGCTGTACTGTTTCAGTTCCCCTGCATCTTGACGCTTCTGAGGAAGGGTGGCAAAGGTGCCTGAGGGTCAAGGCTCAGGTATCTTCGAGGGGAGTCCTGAGATGTGAGGGCTGGGGGAGGCCCATGGAGACTTTGAGGCCCCCTGACTGATGGGACTCGGGTCAGACTCACCAGCTCCACTGAGAGGAAATGAACATTTCTCATAGGAAGCTTCTGGGATCTTCAACTGGAGATTCTGGAAAACTGTGGGAGTAAAGCAGTCTGGATCTCGAAGGAGCAGCAATCCCACAGGCTGAGGAGATTGCGGGTCTCCAAGGCCAATGAGATTTGGGGTCTCTCAGGCTGAGGTTCTGGGGGTTTTGGGGTTGAGGGGATTTGGGGTATCTCAGGCTGATAGTATTTGGGGTTTTTCAGGACAAGATTTTGGGTCTTTCGTGCTGAAGAGATTTGGGATACTCAGGTCGAGAGGCTTTGGGATTCATCAGGTAAAGGGAGTTTGGGGTCCCTGAGGATGAGAGGATTTTGCATTTTTGAGGCTGAGGAAACTCGGGGTCTCTCAGGCTAAGGAGATTTGGGGTCTCTCATTAGGGGGCATTAGGCTCTCTGACACTGACGTTATTTGGGGGTCTTTGAAGCAGAAGGACGTTTCCAGGCTGAGTAGGATCTCTGAGCTCGGGGAAATTCAGTCTCTCTGTGGCTGCGGTATTTAGCGTTTCCCAGGCTGAGGGGAATTGTGATTCCTCAGGCTTAGGGTGTTTGGGCTCTAAGCATTAGAGGATTTGGCGTTCCTGTGGGTGAACGGTAGATTTGAGGTGTCTGAAGCTGAGGTGCGTCGGGGTCTCAGGCCGAGGGGGTTTGAGGTCGGTCCAGGTTAGCGGATTCGAGGTCTCTTGGGGATCAGGGGATCTGGGGTTTCCCAGGATGAAATTTGAAGGTCTCGGGCTAAAGGTTTACAAGGGTTTCTTACTGCACGGCAAAGACTTCCCGAGTTCCTGTCAGTCTCCCTGGCTTTCTCCTGCCCCGCTGCCCACCCTGACTGGCGCCCGCTGGGATCCTCTCTGGTTGAAACGGCCACGCAGCCACCGGTACCACCAAACCACCTATCAGAGTTGTGACCCAAACGCTCCCTCCAATGAGCGATCAGAAGGACATAAAGGGGCGGAGAGTAGGGAGGAGCCAAGCCTGTCAGTCACAGGCTCCCCTCAGTCCTAGGCTCGGGTGGTAAGGGGGGACCTGGTCTTTCCCGCCTTGTGGACAATCCGCCCCAAACCTCAGGGACTGGCCGCTCTGGGTGGATCCCTGAAGGGGTGATTGGATTATAGCGCCATGCAGTAGTGAATGGTTTAAAAATGGTGGTGAGTGACGTGGTTCTGAGGACTTTAAAAGAAGAGGAGAGTCTGTCTCTCTGCTCTCTCTCTCTCTCAGCTTCCACCATCTTGCAGCGTGAGACCCCTGGGTCACTGTTGCCACCACCAGATGGACTTTGGACTTCCCAGCCTCAGAAACTTTCGCAATAAATTTCATTTTCTTTATAAATCACCCAGTTCAGGTATTTTTTTATAAGCAACAAAAACAGACTAATACAGCAAGCTTTTCTCTCAGGCTCATCTTTAGGCTTCAGGTAATCCACAAGAGAAGACTTGAGCAGATGTAAACTGCTCGTATAGTTTTGACGGTGTACCAAAATTCTGAGCCAATCTGAAAAGAACAAGACAGCTTTTTTTATTTGTCCTGTCTTACATTTTGTTCTGGGCACATAAAAAAATGTCTCCCAAATTACTGCTTAATGGAACAGAGACATCAGTGATTGCACACGACAAGTATGGTCTACTCAAAACAGTTTTGAAAAGTAAGTTTAAAAAATCGACTATAATGATCAGAAATAAACCATGGTGAGGGAGAATAACGTGTTCTCCAAAATTACTACATTGCAATAATCATAAATTCCAGGTTTCAAAAACAAAACAAAACAAAAACCTAACAAACGGGAAAACTTTTCAAAGCATGCAAAGAAACATGAAAGCACTTCCCATTCACGGGAAAATAGTGATGATGATGATGATGATGATGATGATGATGATGATGATGATGATGATAATTTTAAAAATGGTGGGTGGGGACTCCCAGCCAATGAACTTATTAGACAGTCTTTAAATCACCCAAAACAACTGTCATACATATGTCCAAGAGGTAAAGTGAATGATGCACAAAGAAATAAAAGAAACCAAGGGAACAATGTCTAACCAAATAGAGATTCTCAATAAGGAGATAGAAATCAACAGCTCGAAAACCATAACATGTGAATTGACACCTTCACTAGAGGTTTCAAATGAAGGTTTGAGCATGCAGAAGAAAAAATCAGAAAACTTAGTTAGTTCACTTGAAATGATCCTGTATGACGAGCAGAAAGAGAGAAGAAAGAAAAAAATAAACACAGCCTAGGAGACTGTGTGATCCCCATAAAGCAAGCCAATTGTATTAATCCACTTCTGTTGCCGATAATAGAAAACCTGAAACTGAGTGATTTATAAAGAAACAAAACATGTTTCTTACAGTTCTGGAGGCTGGGAAGTCCAAGGTCCAGGAAACATATCCGGTGAAGGCCTCTTCTTGGTGGTGACTCCACAGCAATGCAGGCTGTCACAGGGAGAGAATGGGTGAGCAAGAGAGCTAACCTGCTCACTTGCTTTCCTTCTAAAGTTGTCAGAACCACACCCATGATAACTCATTACTTCACGGACAAGGGCATAGTACTCACAATCCAATCCCTCCTCAAAGACCCTATCTTGCAAATATTATAATAGTACTTCCCACTCTCTTAGCACTGTTACAATGGAGGTCAAGCCCCAGTGAGTTTTGAGGAACAGTCGAAGCCCAGAATGACAGTCCCAGAAGAGAGGCTAAAGAGAAAAGGGCAGGAAAACAAACACACACACAAAAACAACAACAAAAAAAAACCACATTTCGAAGAATAATTGCCCGAACTCCCAGAATTCTTGAGAAGACATGAAAGTTCAGATAGAATGTTCTTTGGCTTAGAAGCCTTTAGACCAAATTATCTCTTCCTGAAGCCCTCACATTTCTTCAACACCCAGACCCTGTAGGTAGAATAGGCTCACACTGTTACCTGCCCTTTCAGAATGCCCTGTTTAGTTTATGTCCCCCTCTCACTTCTCTGCAGGAGGTCAACGAGAAAAGAGATTTTTTGACACCTTCTCATGCAATGACAAACCCATACATAAATAGCTTAGAACAAACAAATCATGAAGAAATTGTGCATAGATTAAGTTTATTAAAGGAATAATCCAGTTAAAAACTGGAGGGGCTGTGACCATCAACTCCATTCACCACTGCACTGTGTTTACAGAACACTTACAAGTAAACCTGACAAGTAAACCCAAGATGAACCCCCGCCCTTGAAAACGACCTGACACATTCCCTTCAAAGCGTTCATTCTCTTCTGGGGGCGAGGGGTAAAGGGGGCAGAACTAGGAGGCGTAGTTGTTACTGACTTTTCCGAAAGCCTCTCTTATGTGATCCAAGTGGGATTTATGCTCCTCGTTAACTTCAGTGAGTGCACAAGCTATCCCTGTTTCTAAATATGTAACAAGGTTAGTTATGCCTATAAGTAAAGCATTTCCGTGACTCACAAAAATAACTCACAGATAATCTCAGTTAAAGGAGATAGACGGATTTGATGCAGAAATGGAGAAAACAGCCAAATTCACATGGAGACAGACTCAGAAACAAACTATATATGAATGAATGACCAAACGGTAACAGTGGCAGACAGCAAAGCAAAGAGATGAAAATATTGAAACCACTGTAGAGATGTGAGTGTTCAGTTTACATCAGCAAGGATAAATGATATCAGATGATAAAAGTATAGGCAGAATCAGAGAAATGGAGAAAACAGCCAAATTCACTTGGAGACAGACTCAGACACAAACTATATATGAATGAATGAACAAACGGTAACAGTGGCAGACAGCAAAGCAAAGAGATGAAAATATTGAAACCACTGTAGAGATGTGAGTGTTCAGTTTACATCAGCAAGGATAAATGATATCAGATGATAAAAGTATAGGCAGAGTCAGAGGAAGAGACACACACTCACACACAGAATGAGAAAGAAACCTGGGGAAATGTAGACACTCAATTTGAATTTTAAACAGAGAATACCAAGACACTGACATCAGGAAAAACAAATGTGGTTCAGAGATATCAAGTCAGAATGCTCACAAATTAATCATGTGATTATGAGGCCCACATGCACTGATACTCCATGGAAGGAAGCATTAGGGAAAATGTACAATTTCACACTTCTTTTGGTAACCCCAAAACAGCGGGACCATGTGAAAGCAGTAATATGACTGAATTACACCTATGAGTCAAGGACGAAACTCAGGAAGCTGCATTCTCTTGGGTGGACATGACCAAGCCACTAGGCAATAGCAGTTTAGTCAACAGTAGACAGCTACGGTTTTGCTAGACCCTCCATGGAAGTTCTCCTCACATTTCACTCCAAGAGCAGCTACAGTTAAAACTGGCAACCAAGGCCTAGCGGGAGATAAGTATTTGGAGAACCCTTTCCTAACCTTTTCTCCATTCATTAAACGCTAAGTAAGACCCCTAAACTTGCAGCTAAATAGTCAGAAAAGGGCACACAGAAATCTGCTGACCTGCTCTCATGCAGGGCTTCTGGAACTGCTCTCTTTTACAAGCACAATGGAAGATAGGTAGCAGCACATGGCACCGGAAAAGGTTCCTGCTGTTTCGATCAAGATGGACCAAGTTGCTTAGAAAGCCTGTCCCATTCTTTCCTTTTATGTTAACCTTATGCACAACATGCTGAAAACACCACAGAAAATGAAAGGTTTCTGGGTTCCTAATACGGTGTGGGGTATCATTTACTAAGACAACATTCTCACTGGAGTATACCAAGAAAGGAATGTACTCATAATGGCTTACCTATTTACATTTTGGTATCTTCACCTAATACACAGGGTCTTGGGTAAAAGCTTAGACCATCTGAAAATAGGAATATTAAGAATAATGTCTACATCTAGGATCATCTAGGAACAGACAGCACATGGGTGAAAGTCTAGCAGTTGTATATTTAACCACTCCACCTCCCTGCTCTGTTTATATTTTTTGCCCAAACTCAGTCACCTGGAAAAACAACGGGACTCACATACAACTACAAGGAGACCCGCTTTTTCCCAAAAGTTTATCTTTTCACTTAGTCACCTTTGCCAGAAACAAAGCCACACCTTCACTGCCTTCCCTCATCCCTTTGTGTCCTTTCCCACAGTCCCTTCATATACCATATATTCCCATTTCTTAAAATGTTGCTGGGAAGCCTGGCCCTGACAGGTTGATTGTCCCAGCAAAGCACTGTGCATTCATCTACCTAAGGATGACATTTGGTTCAGAAGAGAAACGAACTTTAATATTTCCACCTTGAATTCTCTTAACGCACAAGAGAGGATATTTGGAGGAGCCCTGTGCAAGAAAATTTCACCCTGATTATCTTACTTCTGTAATCACTAGGTCCTTTCCTTGAACTACCCTCACATTCCTGGGAAAAACAAGAAGTGTCAAACTAAACTGTTTCTCTTTCCTTTCTTCTTTCTCCACAACCCCCTGCTCTGTGGGGAAGGAATAAAAAAAGTCCTCAGACGGAATCCCAAACCTTGGTGTATCTGCTCTCTACAACTTTATAAGCCCAGATCCTCCACAGACTGACAGTTCCAGGACAAAGAATTAAAAATCCCACATGGATTTGACCTATGTAGAATCTCACCCCAATCCGGTACACAAGCACACACACAGAGACACATATGTTTGATGGTGTTTATTTCTCCTTCACACCAATCCGATTTTATCCAAGTGTCTTGCTGTCTGCATTTTTCATCACCTGACCGGCTTTTCTTTCAATCCTGAGCATGAGAACACTGTATCTGAAGTCACTTTTTAGAAGTTCTGCTTTTTTAGGTAAAGTCTGATGCTCCGAGATATTCAACTCAAAAACTTGGAATACTCTAAAACACACAAACACACATAAAAACTCATTTTCTCTGAAAAATGTTAAAAATTGCTTTAATTATGCAAGGTCCTGCCCAGGAAAAACTAGCCCTTCTCCGTTTGTGACCTCTTCAATTTCCCCTTACCATGTGTTAGAAATTGCTCTCCGTAACATCTGCCCCACTGCCAGTGTTCTCTGTATGGGTAGAATAAGCTAAGGAGATAAACAAGAAAATTAAAAGACACTGATTACCAAAATGGAAAATTGATGAGAGAAAGGAATGAGAGACTGTACAAATATTCATAGCCTTTTGTGGAAAGGGTGAAAGGAGGAACATTTGATGAGCCAAAATTTAAGGGGGTGGAGAAATGACTGAGGGTGGGGTTGGCTGTCATGGAATTAAGTTCAGAGAAGTAAAGGATTGAGCTTTGCTTCTGTCCAAACGACTCCGGACACTGACTATAGTGCAGTGGGCTTAAGCTTCCCCAGCTATAACTTGTTTTGCAGTGCAGTTTCTCCAACGTTCCTGTTTCATCTTGATGCCCTGGGTGACCTGGTTTGTGTCATTCCCTGTCTTTCAATTTCTACACTTGTGAAATGAGTGTCCAGGTACCTAAAAACATGCATTTCAGCCCCTACTTCCTGAGCTGCTCACCTGCCCTCTCGGTTCCCTGTCCAGGCACCTGCATCCTCATGTGGTACCGCAGGGGATTGAGCCATAGGTCTTTACAGATGATCTGTTAGGGGAACCAGGACAGGACCGCTCAGGGTTCAGACACCATTCCCAAGAAGGCTGGGAACCCTCCCTGGTCATTTCTGAATTTTCGCAGTGAGGCCCTACCTCAGCGATCCTGTTAGATCCTGCAAAGTTGTGGTCAGAAAACCAGTTGAAGAAGTTAACACTGCTGTTGTGGTGCCTGCGGCTATAAGCCTCATGTTCATAATCCTGATACCACTGAACTGGAGTGGAATGAGATGCCCTGTATCCTGCAGGGAAGAAAAGTATACAGGAA
The DNA here is from genome assembly GCF_027409185.1 of Cynocephalus volans. Lineage (NCBI taxonomy): Eukaryota > Metazoa > Chordata > Mammalia > Dermoptera > Cynocephalidae > Cynocephalus > Cynocephalus volans. Next base: position 5,680,266 of record NW_026902463.1, on the reverse strand, counting down.
GGGGTTGGAGCATGCTGACGATGATAAACCCAACACCTTCACTACCCATCCTGGGATCCACCTCCTACCGGTGACATTAATGAGATATTCCTTAATAATCACTTTATTCCGGAAGTACGGGTTGTTCAGAAAGAACAACATGATCTTGCAGCAGTGAATGGGATGCCTGATTTCCTCCACCTGTCATGACAAAGTGGAGAAGGTTAAAATTTCTCTTCAGGTCACCTACCCTTTTCTGTTTGCCTGAAAGTATTGCTTCTCTTATCCTTCCCCGCTCAACCTTCCAGCCTCAGTCTCACTAGTTCTGACCTCCAAGTCGATCATGTAGCTAAGCAAGTCTTCATCTTCATCGCTGATCATGGCCAACATCTCGGGGTGGTTCACAATCTGCCTCAGGTCAAGGAGCCTTTCCATGCTACGGAAGTAGGCGCTAGAAGCAACTGAGCATGTATAAACAGCTAGGAGAGTGTGTTGCGCAGGGGTCTCCCACACCTCACACATTGTGTCTCCCACACCTTATGCACCGTGCCCTCCCTGCCTTTCATGAGACACACTCAAGGCAATGGGTGCCTTGCATGGCCTTAAATGGGAGACTGTCCACGTTGACACAGGGAGGGGCTCCTTTCTGAGGGATGCTGAGCTCTATGTGTCCCTGATGTACTAGGGGCAAAAGTGAATCTGCTTGTATCTAAGTATGCACTTTATCAGCTCTTACTGACTAGGGTGGGAATTCATACACTTTCCTACAGCATTATTGTCAGCAAAGCCTGTCCTTCAAACACCTTTTCTACATGAGAACTCCTTTGTGCTATTCACGACACTGATCCAGAATGACTTCTAATTCTCCGCCCCAGTTAGTGTCTCTGTGCCATAAGTATTTGTATTTGCACGAGTGTGGCTGCAGCTCCGTCTTCCCTCAGTCTGTACCTTCCCCCACAACCCCCAAGTAGATGTTTTCCAGTACAGGAATGGAACACTGGTCCTTGGTGCTATCAGTTCCATTCTCTAAACAACTGAGCAACCGGCCAGAAAAGCCTGTATATTCTCATGTTGAGCTGTCCCGTGGATCGATTGCTATTACCCTTGCCCATGCTCCTACTGGTCAGTACAAAGCGAGATTCAAAAGGATACGGCTTTGGCCCAGAAGCCAGGGATGCCCTGGATGATGGCCCTTCGGTGACCGAGATGAGTCCTGCGTCTCTGCACCAGGTTCTGCCTCAAACGAGCAAAGGCCCTCCTGGCTTGGTTGTTCACGGGCTCCAACTCTAACTGAAGGGCCTCCAGTGACTACAGAGGGGATAAGGACAACATGGGGCTCCACAGAGTCTGTGTCGGGGTCTTCTATTCAAGCTTCTCCTCAGGCTCTACAAGTTGCATCAGAGTTTCCTCCCCCAGGTCTTCTTCCTGAACTTATTCCTCAAATTCCTCCTCCTCCTCTTCCCTGTCAGGCTCCTACACCACCCTCTCACCGTCCATCACGTGCTGCGCCCACTCCCCCTTCCACTGCTCCTGCTCCTCCTTCTCCTCGTCCTACTCAACTCCCTCCACCTCCTGAATAACATCCACCAACACAAGCACCACATCCTCCTGCTCCTCGACTTCTCTCTCCCCTTGTCCCTCTTCGGATTTCCCCTTCTCTTCCTGCTCCTCCTGCCACTCAACGACCTCCGCCACCGCCATTACATCCACAAGCACAGCACCACGTCTTCCTGCTCTTTATCCTCCTGGTCGTCGACTTTTCCTTCCTCACAAGCCTCTTCCGGTTTCTCCTCTTTCCTCCTCCACAGCGACCTCCACCACCTCCACTGCCTCAAACAAAACTGGCGCCACCTCCTGCCCGGTCGCCGCCGCCTCCCTCTCTGCCAAGGCCTCGCTTTCCTGCACAGCTTCAACCCCGGTCCCGGAGGCCTCCTCGGGCGTCCCACCCAACTCTGCCAGGGTCGCACACCCCACGCCATTACTGGCCTCTGGCGGCTGCTCCCCAAGAGGCCTACCGGCCCCTCCCTCCCCAGGGCCCTTTCCCACACCTACCTTTATCCAGGGTTCGGCGGAAGCCCCTTCCTCCCGGGAGCCCGCCTCACTCGCCATGCTGCCCTGGTCCTCAGCAGGCTCAGCTGCGCCGGGTACGCAAGGTCGAAAGCCTTGAGCTGCACACCCCCAGCAGCAGCTAGAGAAGCCGAGCCGCAGGCAGCTTCCGGCTCTGAGAACTTCCGGGAGCCTCGCGGTTGGTCACGGCATTCTGCGCATGCGCAGGACTTTGGCCCGCTCTGCCGGCTTCATGGCGCCAAGGCACCCAGCCACGCCCAGCCATCTACTGTGGGTCCACGGCCAATGGATGAAGAGGTAGTGGCTGTCACGCAGGATGGCCCCGCCTCCCGTACTCAGGCATCTGGGGCACAACTGCCCCGCCTGCGAGCCCTGGCCGTTGTCTCTAGGAAGCCCTCCAAGCTTGCCCGGTGCAGTGCACACACACAGCCGGTTTGCACTTTGTAAAGTCCAATGAGTGTTCCACTCCAAAGTCCATGCCTGCGTCTTGTGTGGCACCGAACCCAGACAACATAAAGTACTTAAGGACACGAAGTGGGCGCATTGGACAGTACTGGGTATTTCAGTTCCAGCCCACAGACAGAATGAGGTTCTCTGAGGGTCGGGCCCATGTGTTGCTCTATATGATGCTGCGCTGGATTTCATCGGGTCTAGAGGCAGAGAGCAGTACTGCAAGCCCTCCCTCAGGATTAGGAAAATTAGGGGTCTCAGAAATAGTGCACGATTGTCTCTGCAAGTATCAGACCCACTCCTCCTCAGTGCCTGGCACAATGGAGGTGATTCAGCAGAATGTCCGTCCGCCTGCATGCACACATTTATGCAGTGCCTTCCCAGAGACTGAGAGAGCAAGCCGTGGCCTCCTTTCTACCAATGGCAGATGGCCACCGGCCGTTTGTGCTTTGGAAGAAAGGAAGTCGTGCGCAGGTATGTAGGTTCCTCTCTTCGGTATGTATAGTGGGTCGGTAGGTCAAGGGTGTCGTCCAGATCTCCTACACCCTTCTTCCTCGTGATCTTTCTCTTTACTCCCCTCCCTGTTGGGTAGAGGGTACCGATCGTGGTTCCCCATGGGCTGTGTTGAGTGACTGATGTCACTGTCTTGTTTTCTAGTGTCTCGATGGAATTGTACACGGGCACCCCCTTGCTTCACAACTGTGTTTTCTGCCCTTCCTTCTTTATTCTGGTAACCTGGTTTTGCACTTTCACTTGCACAAGTAGACTCCCGGGCTACCTCTTGCAAAAGAGGCAAGGTGAAAGGGACCAGGGCAAAGAGCACATGAAGTACACAGTAAAAACTGCCTGGGACCAAGTTGTGTGAAGTCCTACCTGTCCTTCGACCCTTTTGATGATGACAGATTAGCACCAATTAGTACACCTGTACCACCACATCCTTCTTTCTCGATGCTGCCTGTCCCCAGACACCATGCTTGAGCCTCAAGCACTCTCTGGTCAATCAGCCTCTGAGTCCAACTTTTTCTTCATGACGCTCACATGTTCCCATGGTTTTCCCTGAACTTCCCTGGGAGTGTCCTCACACCAGCTGCTGTGTGAGCCCATGTCTTCAGTGGCTTTTATTTTCTCTAACAAACGTAGAGGAGGCCCCTGGGAGCCAACGAGCTCTGAGATGTTCTCCTTTGCTCCTGACATGCAGAAATGTAAACTGTCTAGGTAAATATCAGGAAGGGGATTTTGAGGGAAGTAGAGTCATGCAAGCTCGTCGAAGCATTAGGTCATCTGAAAGTGAGGAAAAGAGAAGGCATCCTCCCCTCCTGACCGATAGAGACTTTGCACTGCACACTCATGGACACCGCATGAGAGTGGCTGTCCCGGGAAGTGTCCGTGCTCTTGGGATTGTCATTACTGGTCTCTTTGAAAGGAGCAAACATTTCTTAGTATGCCTCCTGGTCTGGGTGGAATGTGAACGCCCTCTTTGATTTCTTTGTAAGAGTCACTACTTTTTTTTCCTAAAGTGTATGTCTTATCTGGACATTACACCACCAAAAGCAATCGGTGAAGCCTAAACACGTGAAATCAATCAACCACCTACCAGAAACCTCTTGGTTCATTGAGGTATGAAAGAGTTTCCCTTTATCTCAGTGAAACAAGGTGAGATCTCCAAGTCACCCTCAGACGGGCTGCAGAATAATGGTGACCAAGATGAGAGAAAGAGCAGTAAGGGCATGTGACACAGAGTGCTATGGACATCTTGAACTGAAAATTTTGACATGCAGGCATAGAAGACGCGAGACTCATCGAACAATACACCTAGGGAGATCAGGTGACACCGTCTCACTGACACAGACACTGAGAGAGAGAGAGAGAGAGAGAGAGAGAGAGAGAGAGAGAGAGAGAGAGAGAAGCAGAGACTGAGGATATGAATGGACGAGTACGGGGACATCCTCACGTGCACGGTGCACTGTAAAAGAGTAACAAGAAACACCTCATCGAAGAGGACACGAGGAAAGGAATTGTTACAGAGGGAGTGAGCCAGAAAACTCACAAATTGATCAGGTCATTACCCCTGGATTGTGACGGGCTAGGGCCCATTGGAACTGGCATTGAAGAGAGGACAGCAGGGGCAAATCAAACCCATGGAACCTCACTTGGGATAACCCCCTATCATTTGGCCCTGGAAAGATCCCTAGTGAGAATGGGTTCCCCCTATGTGTAGATCTGTGCTCCGAGAAGACACTCAGCGTAGTCGTGTTCTCTGGGATGGCACCCGGGACGAAACGTTGGCACATGAGTCTAGAGACGGCTCCCTCAGACTTCCCTGTGCAGTGCACGTCATAGCCCTCCACTTGCACGCTTCATTTTAGGGCCGGGCAGAGTTTAACGGTGCCGTCACTTGTCCCTGCCGGGAGATGACCTTGGTTTAGACAGACGGCTAAGGCTTTCCCCTGCTCTTCAGAGCCTGAGTGCTTTCTTTTCTTTTCTTTTCTTTTGTAAATATAGAATATGGATAATTCTTGTGGCTCATTACTGAAACCTCCCTCCCTCCTACCTCTACCGCCTCCCTCCCAACAGCCTCATGTCTGTTCACTTGTCATGTCAACTTCAAGGTATTGCAATTTTTGGGTCGTTTTCCCTCCTCCACCAGTTTATTTATTTATTTATTTTTAGCTCCCATCAATAAGTGAGAACATGTGGTATTTCTCTTTCTGTGCCTGACTCGTTTCACTTAATATAATCCTCTCAAGGTCCATCCATGTTGTTGCAAATGGCACTATTTCATTCGTTTTTATAGCTGAGTAGTATTCCATTGTGTAGTTGTACCACATTTTCTGTATCCACTCATCCGATGATGGACATTTGGGCTGGTTCCAACTCTTGGCTATTGTAAAGAGTGCTGCGATGAACATTGGGGAACAGGTGTACCTTCGACTTGATGATTTCCATCCCTCTGGGTATATTCCCAGCAGTGGGATAGCTGGGCCACATGGCAGATCTATCTGCAATAGTTTGAGGAACCTCCATACCATTTTCCATAGAGGCTGCACCATTTTGCAGTCCCAGCACAATGTATCCCACCATTCTATATACTATTTTTATGAAGTGCAACTTCTTATTTAGATTCCATAGATGACTGAAATAGCGTGGCATTTGTATTTCTGTTTCTGAAATTTTACTCATAATTTCCTGCAATGTTATCCATGTTGTTGCATATGACAGGTTATTGTTTTTAATGGCTGAATAGTATTCCATTGTGAATATGTGCCATATTTTATTATTCATCTATCCATTCCTGAAAACTTACCTTGATTTAACGTCTTGGCTATCGTAAATGGTGATGCAACAAACATGAGATTGCAGATATCTTTTCAAAATACTAATTACATTTTCTTTAAATATATTCAAATTAGTCTGTTCCTTGGCCATTTTGTTCTACTACTTTTAATAGTTCAAGTAAATTTCATACTATTTTATATAATAGTTGTACTTAAATTTTATTTCCACTGAAACTGTGTGTGAGCGTTTTCTTTTCTCCACATTCTCATCAACACTTATTGGCCATTTTGATAATAGCCACCCCAGCAGGAGCAAGATGATATATCATTTTGGGTTTGATGTGCATTTTCCTGATGAGTAGTGAAGCTCAACATTATTTTCATATACCTGTTTTTCTTTTGTATGTCTCCTTTTGAGAAACGTCCATTTAACTCTTATAACTATTTTTAATTCGGTGTTTGTTTTATTACTATTGAGTTGTTTAAGGTTGTTATATACACATATTTTGGGTGTTAACCTTTATAAGATTTATAGTTTGAAATTTTATTTTTATATTCTGTAGATTGGCTCTTTACTCTTCTGATTTCCTTTGCTAGTTTAGTTTGATGTAATCCCAATTGTTTATTATAATTTTTGTTGCCTCTGCTTTTAGACGCATCCCTGAAATCATTACTCAGCCTGATGTCATGAATTTTCTTCAAGACTTTATGGCACAGCCCTGCATTGTCTTGTAATATTTTTATAGTTCATAGTCTTACACTTAAGTTTTTATCTACTTTGAGTCAGTTTTCATAGAAGGTCACAAACAGGGGTCTAATTTTTTCTGCAGGTAGATATCCAACACATTTGACAGTACTTCTTTCCCATTGTGTGTCCTTGGCACCTTTGTCAAAAATCATATGGCTATGAATAAGTTTATTTTGAGTCTCTCCATACTGTCTCATGTTTTGTTTCCTTGTTTTGTTTTAATACTAGTCCATTTCTGTTTTGGTTACTATAGCTTTGTAGTGTATTTTAAAGTAAGGTGAGGTAACCCCTCCACTTTGTTCTTTTTGTGAAAGATTGCTTTTCTTTTTCGGTTTTATTGGGGGGATTATACAAATTTTAGGACTTTTTTTTTCTGTTTTTCTGATAAAATTCTTTGATATTTTGATAGACATTGCATTTATGTCTACATTGCTTTGGGTAGTGTGGATTTTTGAACAATATTAATTTTACAATCCACAGACACAAACTATCTTTTGATTTTTGAGTCTTTCTAAATTTTCTTCATCAATGTTTTATGTTTTTTATTGTATAGATCTATTAGCTCTTTGGTTATATCTTCCTAGCCTTTTTGTACCACTATAAATATAGTTGTGTTCTTGTCCTTGTTTTTCCAGATAGTTAACTAGAGTATAAAGATGTTACTATGTCGTGTATGTTAGTTTTGTGTGCTCCAATTTTACTAACTTTATTTATTATATCTCACAGTTCAGGGGTGCAGTGTTTAAGATTTTTATATGTAAGACAGTATTATCTGGAATGAGAAAAAGTTTAACTTTTTTTTTTTTTTTTTTAAGTTTGGATGCCTTTAATTTCTTCTTCTTTGCTAATTGTTCTGGCTATCCAGGAAAATGTTGAATAGCATTTTTGTCTTGCTTTATATCTAAGTAAAGTAACTTTAACTTTTCTTTACTCAGAGTGATATTATTTGTGACTTTGTCATATATGGCTTTAATTATTCGAAGGCACATTTCTCCTACATCTAATTTGTTTGTAGTTTTTAATCATAAAAATTGTTTAATTTTATCACAAGATTTTTTTGGCACCTATCAAAATAATTATAGTTTTGTGTTTTAATTCTGATAATGTGATGAATCATGTTTATTGATTTGCATGTGTTTAATCATCTTTGCATCCCTGGGATAAATTCCAGTTGATCACATTAAATAATCTTTTTAATGTTCTGTTGAATCTAATTAGCTAACATGCTAACATCTTGTTGATAGTTTTTGCCTCTACATTCATTAGGTTAGGTAATTAGTGTGTAATTTTAGTTGTTTTTGTTGTTGTTTTGTCCTTGTATGGCTTTGTTATCAGAATAATTCTAGCATTATAGAATGATTTTAAAGTACTTCTTCCTTCTCAATTTGAAAAAAAAAAGTGAGAAGAACTGGCATTTTACGTTTTTAAATTTTTGGTAAATTTCAGCAGTTGAGCTGTCAGAGACCCTGGGCTTTTTAACTTTATTTTATTTTTTGTTGTTTATGTTCATATTTTTTTCGCTATTGAAATATAACTGATTACACATATTTGTGGGAAACAGATTGATATCAGTACCTATGTACCTATGTGATGATCAAATCAGGATAACTAGTACATTCATCATTCTTTGTGACCCTTTTCCACTTTCTCACTAATCTTTCTCCCCCTCCCACATTTCCACCCCTAGTAACCACAGTTATGTTCTCTCCTTTTGAAAGTTCTTTATTGTGATTGTTGTATTTTTACTACTTATTTATTTATTTGTTTTTTAGCTCCCATTCATGAGTGAGGACATGTGGTATTTCTCTTTCTGGTGCCTGGATTATTTCACTTAGCATAAATTTCACTAAGAGTGAAGAGATCCTTGTGAAATGTGGAAGGAAGAAATGGAACCACAGAAAGAAGAACAGGGCATCCAGCCTCAGCCACACTGCAGTATTCTGGCCTTGAACCAGGTAGAGAGAAGGTAAGCTGGAAAAGACATCAACAATTCCCATGACAACCACAAATGCCAGTGATCGCCTACTTGGGGTAGTCTCCAAATAGTTTTGGATCTGAACTCATTCAGCACTTGCTCTCTACTTCCCAGGTGGGCAGACAGAAATGCTGAGTGGGAAACGCACTAAAGTGGAGTGGTTCTGCACATTTGTGGCCAGCCTTGCAAAGCCTGCAGCAGCTGAATCAAGAAGTGACCCATGGCCCATAGCTGAACTAGTAGCAGCCATGGCTCTCACTATGACCCTCCACATGGTCACATGAGTGACACTAGCAGGTCAATGATCCTAGGTACATGGTAGCTGGACCCCTGTGCTGGGTTGAGTGTGCCTGAGTCTCTTTGTCTGGAGACACTGTTTACATTCTATAGTTCTCAGGTGTTAGCAGGACCAAGGCATAAGCTGCATGGAGCCTAGGGCAGACAGAAAAACTGAGACCCTAGAGACTGAAATCACTCAGTACTCCTCCACCCAAGGTGAGCAGGCAGACTGACTGAGCAGAAAGTCTGCTGGAATTCAGCAGGTCCCCACATTCACAGTCTGCCTTGTGTGACCCATGGGGACTCAGGCCATGGGTGCCCACATGGCCAATGGATAACTTAGCAAAAGCCCCACTGTAGAGGATTCTTAAAGCAAATGTACTTCACAGGTCCTGGTTTTTCAAAGCCTTGCAGTTTCCAATATTGACCTTGAAGAGGACTGGAAATTTTCCTCAGGCTATGAAGTCTCCATTGTAAGATAAAGATTTGTGGCACAGCAAGGTTGCTGGCTCAAGGACAGATCAGTTACTGATTGTTATGTAAAGATACTGAGAAATTGCTGTAAGAAGGTATGTTTGCTAAGATCAAGCTTTTGTTGATAGGGCCACTTATTTGCCTTACTGGGATGTCATCGGATTTGTTTCACTGAAAGTTACCAGCCTACCTATATTGTTAAACTATAACCCCACCTATGTTCTCTTCCTGTAACTTCCTGGCCTGGAAAATAAATGCAGGAAGAGAACCCCAATTCGGGGTTAATTTCCCAAGGAAGGGATGCCTCTCGCTTGAGCGTCCTGGGAAGATTAACCACTTTGTGGTCTCTCACGGGTCAGAAGAGATGGGCTTTGAGTAATCCTTTGCATCCAGGGGAAGTAGGGTGACAAATCCATGGGGGACACCTCACTTCCCTCCAGGGCCATCCACATACTTACATGGCTACTGGAATCCCAGCCATTTGGAGCCTAGACCCCTGAACTATAAGGGGCAAGTTTGGATCCCTTCGACTGGAGGAGCTTCCTGCATTCTACAGTGCTCACATAGGCACCAGCAAGGCCAGGACACAGGCAGCTTGGAGCCTAGGACAGACAGAGTAACCTAAACCCCAGCCTCTGAACTCACTCAACACCCTTCTCCCCAGGCAAGAAGGCAGACTGGCTGAGCAGAAAATCCTCTGGAGTGTAGCAGATCCCCACAATCACTGTCTGCCTGGCGTGGCCCATGCAGGCTGAGCCCATGGGTGCCTGCACAGCCCACAGCTAACATGACAGAATTCCTGCCTCCCCTGCAACACGACACATGGGAGCATAGGTGCTGGTAGGGCCCAAATCCCAGCTAACTGGAGCCTAGACTCCTATGCTGGACCCAGAGAATCTGAGTCCCTTTGCCTAAAGGCACTGACTGCATTCTGCAATGTTCATTCAGATGCAGGTGGGACCAAGGTGCAGGCTGTCTGGAGACTAGGACAGATGGAAGGACTGAGACACAACATCTGAACATAGGCAGCACTCACTCCCCAAGTCAGGCCTCGATAGTTCTGCTAGGCTCAGGTGAAAGCTTGTTGGCTCACATTGGTCTCAACAGTTATTGAATAGCAGCTTTCTGTTTTTACAGCATTCCTCCAGACAGGTGCTGGAGGAATCATTCACATAGGCATAGTTCCGGCTCAGCTGAGCCTGTGGCCCTTTACAGACCTACCAGGAACTGCTACAAAAGTATACATCTATGCACTGACTGACAGCAGATCATGAATCCCAACAAGAAACCCACCTCAGCCAGACACTGCTGAATGACCCTCCACCTAGGTGACAAAGACATCCACTGACAACTCTGATTGAATACAGTTGAAGAAGTTACCTGAAGGCTGCACTACCACTCACCCAGATCCAAAATTAAAACGTTCAACCCAACTGACAATATAGAGTATTTCTGAAGGAAAGTCTCTGCATAATATGAGGCCTCTGCTGAGCATTGTGCCGTCAGAATTCTAACTTCTGAAATGGGTAATGGGGAAGACAGGCGGGTGACGGTGGCAGTGTGAGACGGGACATATGCAGCAGCGTGCGTGTGTCGCATAATTGCTCTGCCACTTCCTTATTTCAGGCGGGTTGTTTGTGGCTGGCATCAACCTTACGGAGAACCTGGAATACATCCTGGTGCATCCGTGTGAGTCCCTGCAGAAGATGACGGTGCCCGAAGTGCCATACCTGAGCACCTGGGTCCGAGCGCAGTGCCCGGGGCCGGGCTCACGGTGCACCAACGTCATCGCGGGTGACTTCATCGGCGCGGACAGTTTCATCAGTGACGTCATCAGACTCAACGAGAAGCTGCTTTGGTGCTGACGAAGCTCAGTACGGGGCGGCTCCAAGATTCAACCATAATCCTTCAAGTATCGTGCTCTTGTTTCAGCCAAGTACCACTGAGAGCAGGGGTCTGGGAGTTTGGGGCGAGGCCAGCATGGCCTCCTGCCACCTGCCCTCGTTACCCTCCAGTTTCGACGCGGGATGGAGTCAACGTACATGCTGATGGCTAAAGATGACTACGCGGCAGCACCTTCAAAGGAAGACGCGACTCACCCGTAAACGTGGGCTTCTCCCACCACCGCGGCCGTGGCGTGGGTGCTAATGACAACCCTCAAGTGTGTCCTTCACCTGACCACTTTCGAGAGCACCACAGTGCAGTGACGTTTGAATAGTGACAAGGCGCTCCTTAAAGTGCTCACGATTGTGATGCTGGCGGAGTAGGACTAAGGGGGTTGAAATCCTACCGAGAAACAAAATTTTTTAAAAGAGAACGAGGGTTACCTATTTTTAATTCTGATGAAATCACAGACTGTTCCCCTAGGCCAAGAGGATTCTTGGGTGCTCGCTGGTTTTGCTTTGGCTGTTCCAGCTGTTCATAGGAACAAATTTAATGAGATGTTTGAGGACTTACACAGATGGGGATGACGGGCCGTGTACGAGATCGGTGTCGAACACACGCTCCTCACGTGTCCCCCGGGCCTCCCTGTGCTGTTCTTATGTGCAGGAGTAAGAACACAGGTGTGAGCGGCACAGCACAGGTATTTTGGGCCCCCGTGCCACAGCCATTCTGTGACCTCGCTGTCACAGCTGTTTCTCACGTCTTCTCTCTCACCTGCCACTTCCAGTAACCTTCCTGGGCCTCCTCTGTCCACCCATCTCTCCCTCCAGGTGAGAGGCTGCGCTGCCTCCTCCAGGTGTCCCCAGTTGCCAGCTGAGATGCAAGCCCACCTGTCCTTCCTGCAGTCCCACCCTCTCTGCCTGCCAGTAACTCTTCCCTTTCCTCCAAGGCCACGGTGGGTTTGTCAGTTTTCCAACGTTTCTGCCTGTTCTGTGTTTTCTTAGATTACATTTTTGTCTGTTTGGCACCTTTCATCACAGGGCCGGCTCTATTAACTACATTTTCCTATTTCAAATTCTGGATGCTCTGGCATTTGGGGGCCTTACAGATGAGAAAAGAGACTGCCCTTCCCAGGGCCAGCAAACTCCTGAAGGTAGCCAGCGACCCGCTCAGGAGCACCCTGCTCCTGTGCAGCCCCTTTTCCTAATTGTCACACACCCAGCCAGTATCTCCCTGCCCTCAGTCACCTCAGGGCTGGGTATCAGGCCAGCAGAGGACCCCCAGCAAGAAGCCCACTGTGGTTTTACAAACTCACCAGCCCCGAGCTGTCCACGCAGCCTGCCTTCCCCTCCTGTGGAAGCTCCAGAAAAGGCTGTGACCCAGGCTCTCCGTCGCCCCTTCCTGCCTCCTGACACACACCAGGGCTTTCCCCACAGCCCCGTGTGCGGTGACGGGCCCATCCTCTTGATTAATGTAGTAATTTCTTCTTTCAGTGGCATTGGCCTGTGTTGGCAGTTGGTCACCTCCAAACTTAAAGGCCAACGGGTACAAATGAGACTCCCCCACTGTGGCCTGCCGTCCTTGGGTGATGTGACATTTTCCAAGTGGGTTTTTGCTTCACTTCCCAATACTGAGGGGTCCAGGTTTCACAAACCCCAAAATCACAGAAATACCTCCTTCTGTACATCTAGTTTTTCAGAGCTGGTGGTTTAACTTCTCAGCCACATAATGGATACCAGACATAAGTTTTCTTCCAGTTCCCTCGTAAGAGGGTACCCAGCTAGGGATTCTTGTTTGTCCATGTTCTGGAACAAGACAGGTTTTCTTAGGATAGTCTTAAAAATAATTCTTTAATCTACGTTGACGTGTGTTGTTTGGAATCCAATCAGTCGTTCTCCAGAGGAAAATCTGCTTATACTTTTGGTATCCAGTTGCGATGATTCTATGAAGGTACCTGAAATCCAGGAGGACAAACTCATGGGCCACCACCCACTGGCTACCTCAGACCCATAATTTTCCTGGATCCAGCAGCCCAAAGCTTGATGCTCAGGAAGAGCACGATGGAGATGAAGGAACACGTTTAAGGATAAGTCTGTGACACTGGCCAGTGTTTCCACTAAACTCGTATCATGATTCCGTCGTCTGTGCTATTCAGCATGACTCGTTTAATTCCAGAGATTAAAAGAAATTAAAGTCAAATGTCTTTATGGGTTTTTGTGACCATGGAAACAGCCAAGACAATTTTGGTAGATTTCAGAATAATCCATGGGAAGAATCTAGAAAATGTTACCTTGATTGAACACTTTTTTCAGATCACAGAGTTAAAAGAAAACAATAAAATCTTGCCTCTCTCCTCCTCAGGTTACTTTTGTCATAGAAACTCAAGGATTGGGTCAAAGTTTTGAGTTTTGCATGATTTAAGCTCCGCCATGGGGACATTAAGTAAAGGTTGTGTATTGAATTTTAAAGACGAACTTCTGAAGCTTTTGAGTTCAAAGAGACATGCTCTGTCAGAAAGAGCTTTCCGGCGGGGAGGGACTCCATTGCTCTGTGCACAGAACGCCAGCCCCATGCAGGGCTGAGTCTGGCCCACCTTCCCGCCTTCATAGCAGACAGTGCAGCTTCTGTGTCACTACCCGATAACGTTTTCAAGGGGATCTATGTGGCACGGGTGCACCTCGGGCTCTCTCGCAACCCGTCACGTGACAGATCCGGGAGAGGGGCCCCCATGGGGATCAGCCCAACGCAGACCCCCTCCTCTGAGTCCTGCTTTCCTCCCACCCAACGGGGTTTGTTCTCAGGACCCCAGTGCTCTGGTACAGCCAGATTGAGGAACTGGGAAGGGACAGGCCCAGCAGCAAAGCAAGGAGACTGGAGACACTGGGAGCTGGGAAGGATGGGGTGCTACACCTGTGCCTATCCCACACGTAGCACACCACCCACTGTTCTGGGCTCCCTGAGACGCCCACCATCTCCTCTGGGCTGCATGAGACCCCCACCCTCTCCTCTGGGCTCCCTGAGACCCCCCTCTCCCCTCTGGGCTCCCTGAGACACCCAACCCTGTCCCCTGGGTTCCCTGAGGCCCCCACCCTCCCCTCTGGGCTCCCTGAGACCCTCTCGCTTCCCACATGAAGGCCCCTGTGTTGCCGAGCTCCTTGCAGGGGGTCTCTCACTGGGCTGTGCCTGAGAAAGCAGTGGGGGCCACGTTCTCCCTCAGTGTCTGAGTCAGGGTGGAGACCACGAGAGTGGCCAGGTGGGTGCAGGAGGACAACCAGGAGACCAGACCCCGTGCGGCCATTCCTGTGTCACCCAGACAGGGAAGACTTGGACAGGACCAGACACAGTCTGGAGCCAGACCTGGGAGGACAAGCTGGCCTTGCAGATGGGGAGAGGTCTCGGGATCCATCTGGCCCTGCAAGTCCCAGGAGGGGGTGTCTGGGAGAGCTCCTAGGAGCACAGTGGGCACAGCCCCTGGATGGCCACAGGCTGGCAAGCGGTGGGCTGTACCCCACGAGCCCCCAGGAGGCACTGCCCAAGCACGATGCTTCACAGCCCACAGGAGAGTCTCCAAAGTTGCGGTGAAGTGACTCCTCCACAGCAGAGCCCAGTGAACCAGATGGGCTGGGGGAAGCACCCGTCTCCAGCCACCGAGTCCTGAGGCCTTCAGTGGTCTCCTCACCTACTGGTCCCTGTCCCAGACGAGGGGGCTGTTCTGCTCCACTTAGTAAAGCCTGGGCGACCTGCACGTGTCATCCACCCTGTGAGGCTGGGGGCAAAGGGCTAGACAGAGGGTGCAGCTGGGACCACGTGCAAGCTCTGTCCTCACCTGTGGGTCCCAGGACACGGCCCCAGCCCTGGAGCTTACTCTCCTCACCTGTGAGAGGTGTGGGAAGGACAGGTACTGAGCTGGGGGGAGTGGGAAGGAACAGGAGGGGCCGTGTGTCTGGCAGGGCTGTGTGTACAGCAGGGCCACCTGGCCCGCCATTGGAGAAATTCACACGCACCCCATTCACACACTCAGGAGAGGGGTACAGATTTCTTTTTGTTTTGTTTTTTTTTTTTTTTTAACTTATCCCTGAATGCTGAATTCTGGAACTCAAAAACACTGACCACTATAAGTTGAATGTAAACCTAAGAAAAAAATACGATTTTTCCTTAGTGCCAAAAGGGAAAAAGGACACTACCCGACTTCTCTCAGGCATTTCCTTAGGAAAACGTGCCATCGCAGGGCTCCCTCAGTGTCTCCGACTCTGCAGATCACTTTAAAATCTGAATGAGCCTGGGGCCAGCTGTGCATCCCATGAATGTCTTTCCAGGAGCCGAGAAGCCTCCTGTGCAACGTGAGCATTAAGTGGGGCCCTGTCTCCCTGCCTTTGTTGGAGTTTTGCTCTAAGAGGTAATTTCCCACTCCTTGAAAAGATGCAAGTAGTTTCACTTTTCTTTTGGGTAAAGACAATGGATGTGTATGTGATGGGCTGTATCCACCTGCATTTAGGAAGGTGAGATTCTCTCTTTCTCTGCGATCTCTTAGCGGTGTTCCTGGTTTGTTGCTTTTCCAATAATAAAACTGTTTTCTTTCTCTTTTACCTTTGTGGGGAGCTTTCTGGGCTGTGTCTCGACACCAGCAAGGGGACAGCAGGGCAGTCTCTGAGTCCGTGAACACCCGGTGCCCAGCACGCGCTGAAAGAACTAGAAATGCCAGTTGAGGCGCCTCAGAACAAAGCTTTTAATACCTCGTCACTGAAACATCCCAGAGGGAAACCAGTTCTTGCCACGCACTGATGGCTGGCCTGGATGTTTCAGAGCTGACACTCCAGCCGCCCACTCCGAGGTGACACCAGCCCCACCGTGGTGTCGTCATTGGCAGCAGACGCCAAGGCACACACAGGCGGAGGTGGCCTGCTCTGCTCTGATGCTGGAAAAATGCGATTCGCTGGCCGAGGGTGTCTTTTCATTCCAGAAAGAGCTTCCAGAATTTGCCATAGGTGGCGTTTCTGATGGTGACTGTAACATCGGCTGCCCCGTCCTCAGGTATCACGTCCACCTGCTGCACAGTTGCCTCCTTCTACAGCCAGCTGGGGACGGAGAAGCACGTTCCATGAAGACCGTGAGGACCCTCCACCCATTTGGTCAGTTTCAGCATAAATACCCTGGAGGACATCCTAGTCACCCCCAAGCCTCTGCTCAGACCTCCTTGTGTTGCTCAGGGAGGTACAGCATGTAGCCCAAGAATTTCCATGAGCACAGATTAGGCACCTGGTGTACGCAGGCTGAGTCATTAACACAGCTCAGGTCCTTTCAGAAACATCCCAGCTACTTGCAGAGTCAGAAAACAGACCTAGGGTTGCCAGGGTGGAGGGGGGCAGGGGGAGGGACGCTGGGGAGAGGTTGGGTGGGGACACAGGGAATAACTGCAATTTGTGGTGAGGGGCACACTGAGAGTATTGATCTGATCATCACATCTTGGGCACAGGAGGGGATAGCTCTGTGCTCCATGAATATGCATAATCAATTAAAAAAAATAATCCCAGCTGATGCCTGCACATCTAAAGCTGGGGGTGCTCTGCCTGTTTTGTGGCTCTCCCCAAACACCCAAAGGCCCAGTTCTGGGCCTGGCGCTGGGACCCAGGTCATCACCCTTTCCCGCCCGCCAAGGCCGCTCACCTGAGCTGGGCCCCTGCCAGGCGGACACGGAGGGTGAGGACCCATCTCCTGGTGGCTCTCAAAACCGCCTCTTCCAGCTCAGTTCTCAGTTCCTCCAGCCCATGGCCCAGGAGGGTGGACACAGCCAGGACGTTTGGTTCTGTGGGGCTGTACCTGCCAGGGTAGGACACAGACCCAGAGAGGACACAGACCCGGCTCAGCCTCAGGGATGACCTGTCGAGAAGAGGGTCCCCTTGTCACCCACCCACAGCCGGCTTGTGACACTTCAATTGGTGCAAGGTGAAGACACCAGCCCCACCGGATGGTTAGGACATGGAAGAGTGAAAAGAGGTGGCAGAGGCGGAGGCAAACCCCAGGCTGGGAACGAGGAACTGTCCTGAGATCACCCCTGCCCGCCTGCTGGCCACACCTGGGGAACGGGATGCTCAGCCGGCACTGGGTCCTTGGCTCACCCAGGCACCAGGTCCACCTTGTTGTGCACTTCCACCATGGAGTCCAGGAGCGGGGCGGGCAGGCCTAGGCCCTGCAGGGCAGACAGCACGCTGGCTTTCTGCAGCTCCGTCTCGGGGTGGCTCACATCCCTCACATGGACAATCAGATCCTGCAGGACGGGCCACACGTCAGAGCTGAGGTGAGTCCGACCCCAACCCCACACCCGTGGATGGCCTGCACGGTCACTGCAGGCCGGTGGGGGCAGGAGCTGCCCCGCGTGCAGTCTCAGACGGGCACCTGAGGACGGGGGCTGCTGAGGCCACCCATCGCCCCTGCGTCCGGATCCCACCCACTACCCGCCGTGACTCGCTTAGGCCACTGCTTGTGTGACACGGGGACCACCACTCGGTGCCTGACTGGTCTCCGGGGCCACAGGTACCTGCTCTGCCCCTCCAGATCCATGGACAAGGTGAGTGCCGGGTGTGACCACCCATCCACTGACACCTCATTCAAAGCTTCCAGCTGTTTAATCCTTCTGAAAAATCTTTAAAAAAAAAAATTAAATGATTTCATGTTTTAAAGGATGCTTTTCTTCATTTTAAAAGTATCTGTACATAGGTTCCTTATGGAAAGTCTGGAAAACACAGAAGAGAGGAAAATAAAAGCCACGTGTAATCCTGCCACCAGAAACAGGTGCCACTTAGAGATTAGGGTCTTCATGTCTAGGTTTTGGGGTTTGTTTGGATGTTACTTAAGCTTTTAAAAAATCTTTTCACTTTGGAAAACTTTAAGACTTTCAGAAAACTTGCAGATGTTGGAGTGGGTAGCCCTTGGCCCTTGGCCACCTTTTCCCACAGTCCACCCGTGATGTGAGTGTAGGCACCTGTCCCATTGGAGGGCCGACACTGTTACATGCTTGTCACTCCTCACCTCGTTTGATTTCACTAGCTTTCCCTGAAGGCCTCCTGCCCCAATGCCCAGAAGAAACAAATACGTAAAGTCCTCACGTCTCAGGCTCCTTGGCTATGACTGCGTGTAGTTCTTCTGCTCCAATGGTTGTAGGATGTCCTCTGTCTGGAGATTTTCTCAGGTTGACACGGGGTTAAGGGTTTTGGGGGTAGACCACAGAGCAGGGTGTCCCCCTCAGCACCTCATGTCAAAGGCACTTGCTGCCAACCTGACCCTCCATTGGGGACGCCAATCCTGGCCACCTGGCTGCAGAGTGTTTGTCAGGTGGGTCCCTGTTCAGTGACTCTCTCCCCAATGATGTCCTTCTTGGAAGATGTCACTAAACACAGCCCACACTTGTGGGAAGGGTCCACCTCTTTGAGAGGTTGGAGCTACATCAGTCACTGTTTTCAGGAGATTTATCTCTTTTCCCCATTGCAGAAACATAATTGAGAAGGAGCTGGAAGTGGCAGGTAGGATCCTCCTCTGGAGCCACCCTAACCCTAACCCTCACCCTAACCCTAACCATTAACCTAACCCTAACTAACCCTCACACTATCCCTCACCCTAAACGTTAACCCTCACCCTCACCCTAACCCTCACCCAAAACATAACTCCTAACCCTAACCCCTTTGAGATCCCCTGTGGACAGGACCGCGGGGCAAGGCTACGCTAGTGCTGAGAGCCAGATATGTGCCTCATGACAAGCCTGTAAGGCCGGTCACGACCTGAGAGACTGCTCTTCAGGACTCGAGGCTTCTTGACTGACGCATGCGCAGTACCCAGAGTGGCGAATGCCTGAGGTTTTGGTCAGGATCGTCCACCAGGCGGGAAAGAAGTGGTTCCTATTACTGACAGGTTTAGGTTCCGCCCTACTCCCTGCCCCTTTATCCCCTCCTGATCGCTTATTGGCGGGAGCTCGGATTGGCGGTTTGGTGGTACCGGCAGCTGCGTGGCCGTTTCAACGGTCGTCTCCCTCCTGAGAGGATCCGAGCGGGCGCCAGGCCAGGGTGGGCCGCGCGGCAGGAGAAAGCCAGGGAGACTGACAGGAACTCGGGAAGTCTTTGCCGTGCAGTAAGAAACCCTTGTAAACCTTCAGCCCAAGACCTTCAAATTTCAGCCTGGGAAACCCCAGATCCCCTGATCCCCAAGAGACCTCGAATCCGCTAACCTGGACTGACCTTAAACCCCCTCGGCCTGAGACACCGACGCACCTCAGCTTCAGACACCTTCAAATCTACCGTTCACCCACAGGAACGCCAAATCCTCTAATGCTTAGAGCCCAAACACCCTAAGCCTGAGGAATCACAATTCCCCTCAGCCTAAGGCACCCCAACCCCCACAGCCTGGGAAACCCTAAATACCGCAGCCACAGAGAGACCAATTTTCCCCAACCTTAGAGATCCTGCTCAGCC
The DNA here is from genome assembly GCF_027409185.1 of Cynocephalus volans. Lineage (NCBI taxonomy): Eukaryota > Metazoa > Chordata > Mammalia > Dermoptera > Cynocephalidae > Cynocephalus > Cynocephalus volans. Next base: position 5,660,676 of record NW_026902463.1, on the reverse strand, counting down.
TGGAAACGTCCGTCAGCTTCAAAGACCCCCAAATAACGTCAGTGTCAGAGAGCCTAATGCCCCCTAATGAGAGACCCCAAATCTCCTTAGCCTGAGAGACCCCGAGTTTCCTCAGCCTCAAAAATGCCACATCCTCTCATCCTGAGAGACCCCAAATTCACTTTACCTGATGAATCCCAAAGCCTCTCAACCTGAGCATCCCAAATCTCTTCAGCACGAAAGACCCAAAATCTTGTCCTGAAAAACCCCAAATAATATCAGCCTGAGAGACCCCAAATCCCCTCGACCTGAGAAACTCCCAGAACCTCAGCCTGAGAGACCCCAAATCTCATTGGCCTTGGAGACCCCCAATCTCCTCAGCCTGAGGGATTGCTGCTCCTTAGAGATCCAGGCTGCTTTACTCCCAGACTTTTCCAGAATCTCCTGGTGGAGATCCCGGAAGCCTTCCTATGAGAAATGTTCATTTCCTCTCGCTGGAGGAGAGCCCCGCTGGTCAGGGTAACCTGAGTCCCACCAGTCAGGGGCCCTCAAGGTCTCCATGGGACTCCCCTAGCCCTCACACCTCAGGAATCCCCTTGAAGACCCGTAGCCTTGACCCTCAGTCACCTTTGCCACCCTTCCTCAGATGCATCAAGATGCAGGGGAACTGAAACAAAACAGCTTACATTAGGTGGTCTGTGATGGCCAGCAGAGACACCCCCATCCCGTCAATAGCCCCCAGACCTCCCCAACGCCCTCCAGTCCTTGCAGGGTCCCCACATCTTCCTGGTCTGGACACCCTGGCCAAGTGGAGAAGACAGAGCCTGGCTCTGGGCAGTGGTCTGGGCTGTGGCCCCCTCTCAACAACCTCTCTTTCCACAGGAGCTTTGGCCTTGCAGCTGGGAGACTCACGGGACCTTCTCTACCTTGGAGGTGGAGCAGGGCCTGCCATCCTGTCCCGGCACCATGAGCTCCAACAGCTCCCCGGAGGAGAACCCTGAGGGAGATGCAGGGAGAACAGGGCGGAAGCCCATGGTGAGAGGTGGGGGAAGTCGAGCGAAGCTCCAAGCAGGATTTGTACGAAGGATGGAGAGGGGGTACTAGTGACAAGCAGCTGGTGTCTGGAGGGCCACAGACTTGTGGCCTGCAACTCTGTGTGACCCTGGCTGTGCATGTGCATGCAATGGGGACAATTGGTCCTGTCTGGGACATGAGGGAGAAAAGGAGACAAGAATCAAACTCTCTGTGTTGGGGAGAGCTAGGAAAATGCTGTGTTCTCTCAAACAGAACACAATCTGGGGAGGGAGGTAATGAACATCTTTATCCTTGTTTCACAGAGACCACCCCAAGACCCCAGCCTATGTTCTGATTGTTAAGATTACAAGGCAGAAGGAAAGGCCCCACTCGATCTTGTGATGTGTGCAGTAAATCACTGATGAACTATGTTATTTTCTCTAGGCTAAAGATGCTTCCAAAGACATTCCCATATACTTCTCCAAGGAAGAATGGGCAGAGATGGGAGAACTGGAGAAAATTCACTATAGGAATGTGAGAAGGAACGATAATGTGCTGATTAATTTAGGTAACTTCAAGTGCTGGTTGCAGACCGGCCTGCGAAATATAAAACAGGTCTTCTGTCCCCGTGTTATTTTGGCTCTCTCTTAGGCAGCTGCATGGGCCCACAGTTCCCTTCTGTATGGAGACAAATCTGGAGGGGAAATTTTGTTCTTCCTCAACTTTTTTTTTTTTTTTTTTTGTCAGTGCACAGCCGAGTATCGGCACTAGTCATGCAGAGCTCACATCTTGACCTTGTTCAAGACTCTCCCAGCACGCGCTGAGCCACACTGGCTTTGTGGTGCTTTCCATTGCCACCACCCTTTTTTCCTCCTCTCAGCACTTCCCTTTTAGGACAAAGATTTGGCTTCTTTCCAGGTGTCGGAGCCTCTCAACCAGCTTTCCTGTGTCACCAAAGGCAGACCAAGCACCAAGTGGATGACACTGAGGATTCTGATGAAGAATGGACACCTCGACAGAAAGGTGAGGGGCCAGGAGGAATTAGAGGTGACCTCCTGAAACCATCCTGGGTTGATGTCTCGGCTTTATCTCAGGAGTTAACAAAGGAGACCATGTTCTCTCAAAAACGTAAATGTTCAACAAACAAGCAAGATGCAATACAGTATATACAGTAAGAGGCTATTCATATAAAGGTTTTAAACCTGTAAAATAATTACATATTTTATTTACAGATACAGTAATAAGTGCTAAACGTATAAAAATCTGAATGTGAGTAAGAAATACCAAACTCAGAAGTTATTATCACAAGAGAAGGAGGAAGGGCTGGCAGGTGGCTTCACTGCGTCATAGTTAGCTCTTTTGTCTGTTTTATGTCTATTTTTGAATTTTGAAATAAAAAGTCGAAATGAAAACATTTCCATCAGCTGTGTCCGAATGTTGAAATAGGATTGGATGGTGATGGATTTATAGGATTTCCAGCATTATTCTCCACACTGTTCTATATGTTTAAAGTTTATCATTCTTTAAAGTAATAAAAGAAAGACTGGTTTTGCTAGACATTGTTAATTAATCAGCGGGAAATTAACTAAACTTTCATTGAACTGTAAATCCACCAAAAAGCTTTCTAACCCTAATGTCTTAATAGGTCAGTCATTGGATCAATGGTCTTAGAAGAAGACATGACTAACCCCATGGTTTGTCATACATCGTTATCTGCACTCAGTTGATCCCCACCTTAGTCACTTTATCGTCTCTTATCGAGAAATCTTGTGGGATTTCTACAAGAATTTTTTTTTTTCCTTTTGAGATTTCTTATGAGAAATCACACAACGGCAACTTACCCTTCCTAACAATTTTTGAGTGTTTGATATGATTAACTATATACACACTGATGTGCAAGAAACTGCTAGAACTTTTTCATCTTGCATGACTAAAGCTACACCCGTTGAACAACAACACACCATTTCCTCCTGCCCCAGTTCTTGGCAAAAATTCTACTTTGTTTCTATGAATTTGATTACTTTAGATACCTCATATAAGTGAACCATGCCATATTTGTCTTATTGTGACTGGCTTCTTTAACTTATCAAAATGTCTTCGAGGTTTGTCCACGTCATAGCACTGGCAGGGTTTCTTTATGTTCTAAGGCTGAATAATAGCCCATTGTATTTATATACCACATTTTCTATATCTATTCACTTGTTGATGGATATTTAGGTTGCTTCCACCTCTTGGGGGGAATCTCTCTCTTCCTCTTCTTGTAAAAGCACTATTCCCATCATGAGGGCCCCACCCTCATGAACTCATCTAACCCTAATTACTTCCCCAAAGCTCCATCTCCCAATGTTATCACACCAGGAATTAGAATTTCAACATATGAATTTTGGAGGAGCAAAATCCAGTCATAGCACCCATTTTTTAACTGAGTTTTTTTTGTTGTTGAGTTGTAGGAGTTCTTTAGATATTCTAGGTATTAACCCTTTTTCAGACATATGGTTTGTAAATATTTTCTGTCATTCTGTAGGTCGCCTTTTCACTCCACTGATTTTTTCTTTCAGTGCTCAGAAGTTTTCAGGCTTTACATAGTCTCTTTGTCTATTTTTGCTTTTGTCACTGATGCTTTTGGTGTCATTTCCAAGGAATCATGGCCAAATTCGATTTCTTGAAGCTTTCTCCTATGTCTTCTTCTTGGAGTTTTATACTTTTGGGTGTTAGATTAAGGTCTTTAATCTATTTTGATGTTATTCTTGTATGTAGTGTAAGATAAGGGTCAATCTCCATTCTTTTGCATATGGCGATCCACTTTTCGCCATACCCTCTCTTGAAGAGACTGTCCTTTCCTCCATTGTGTGCTTTTGTTTAGCGTTTTTCCATGAAAGTTAAGCCAATTCATTTTTTAAAAGATAAATGTAATGGAAACCTTGTGAACACAAGAAGAAGCAGAGATGAGGTTTGGTGTTGTTTTCTTTGCTTTGTCGTGGGTGACCATTTACCTCAGTTGGTGAGAGTGTGGTGTTAACACCAAGATACAGGGTTCTATTTAAAAAAAAAAAAAAACATTTTAAGAAAATTAGCAATGCCTCCAATAGAAGCAAAGGTCTTAATGTTACTTCAGAAACCGTTTTCAAATCACCCGTGGATAATACTTGGAATTGTCACTCTAGTTCAGAATTCTCTGTCCCTGATGAGAATCTTCTGAGCTGGGAAATATTTACCGACCAAAACACTGATTTCTCATCACCTTTTAGTCAAACCTCCTCGGGCGGCCTTCAGAGTGGGACAGAGTAAACACCAGAAGGTGAGTAACTGAAAAATCCTATCGACAAGTCAATCTTCCTCATGGAAGATCCAAACACATGGAAGGGAAGGAGAATGTGCAGAGTATCCTAGGACTGCTGCCTTTCTTTTCTGATCTCTTCAGCACAATGTCTGACACATCATTTTAAGAGTTAATAAGAAGAGCAACAATAATCACTACCACTCGTTTTATTTTTGCAATATTTCAGACTTTATTTTAAGCATTTTACATGAACAAACTCACTCAAACCTTACAACTATAACTATAACCATTTTGTGGATGAAAAAATTGAGCTACAGAAATGTTTGAGATCACAGTCAGTAGTGGTTCAGTCTAATCCAATACTCCTTCATTCTCTAAAGTACTTACAAGCTCATTAAAACTTTCGTGTTTTGTAAAGTTCATGCTGCCTTACCCGGACACCTTTACATTATTCATCGGACTGATTATTTCAACCTAATTCTTGTCTGCTGTGCTAAGTGAGAGATAGGCTAAGACACTCTGAGGGAAACTTGCAAATATACCGTCAATTTGCACTGCGCACGGTCCCAGAGGAAGACGGAGAAAGTTCCTACTCTCTCACAAGGGATGCATTCAGATGTGAGAAAGTTGCTCCAGGCCCTGAGAAGTTTGAGGTTTGACTGAGAAACAACAGATAGGAAAATGACTTAGCACTTCATGTACTTTACACTATCCAGTAGAAATGCATCCTGGTACTGATTTTAAACTCTCCTCCCTGTAGGAAGAAGTAACTACTCCTTTCTCTGGGCCCAAATTAGGCAAATGTCATGCTGTTTCGAATCATTTATTTAGCCTGCTGCTTCTGTATTGTGAGCTCTTTGAGAGCATGGTCCATACCCGATTTTTCTCAGGAGTCCCAGGTGAGGCTTAGAGCCCCTGAGGACCCCCTGAATGTTTTCTGAATGATTCCAAGTTTTGCAAATTAAAATACGTGTAACAGGGTCAAGTAATGCTGAAGATAATATCTTTGAATTAGATTTCAACTGTAGAGATGGTTGAGGAGGTAAATCGATGTCAGGACTATAAGAGAAATTATTAATCTCATGTTTGCACTGTATTTAACAACTCGCAAAACACTTTGGTGAACATTATTGCATTTCATGTTCACTATACCATTAAGAATGAGAATGCATGCCAATTTGTGGATCAGAAAGCTGAGTAGAATTAACTAATAGTACACCCTTCCTTAAGTAGAATTGGTACAGGAACCAGTTCATTCAATTCCAAAGTTAAATATTCCTTCCAGGTTATGGCAGTTTGCAACTCTTAGCATCACTTTCTTAGTTGTCTGCATACATTTATACCAACTGTTTCTTCTCCTCCCAACCTCACTGTTCATTTTCTAGATGTGTGTTGTACCCTCTGTGCTTTTCTACATTTCTCTTTCCATCAAAAGTCTACTAGTTCATAGAAGATCCCCTCTTTTTCTCTATAAGCCCCTACCTCCTTCTTTCACAGACCTGGTTGAGTCTCCTGCTAGTATTCCAAAATATTCTCCCTCCCTCACTCTCACGTATATAGAGAAAGTTGAAAAAAAAGAGCCTTAAGACATGGGTTCTAGTCCTGGAGTCACTACCCAATCAGGCCTTTCCTTTTCTCTCTGGTATTCAGACACTCCAGGTTTTTCAAGGGACTGTTGAACAAAACTCCTACATGTGAAAACATGTTGCAAGCCCTAAGAAACTAAATAAATGTATGTTGGTTTTTAATATGTGACTCTCACATTAAAGGGAATGTCCAGGGCACTGTTAAGTAATGAATCTAGTTTGAAGAAATTGCCCGGAACAACAGATTTCCTGAACACAAGTGACTCAGAGAAGGCCCAGAAACGAGTGTCCCCTCCTGCAGAAGCAAGTACCTCCAGACGGCACTCTAGACAAAAATTGGGTAAGAGAAAATAATTTGGGGACTTTATCCCCTCTAGGTCCTTTAGAAAAGTTGGTGAGTATGGTCTAGATATGTGGCGTAGACTTTCAATAGGCCTGCACTTAAGCTGGACTATGCTGAGACCAGAAGTTAGGTACTGTACTGAATAGCATGTGGGAACACCAACTCTGAAGTCACACGCTTGTTTTAATCCACGCAGAATCATTAGGGCCTTGGGCAGACATTATAAATTCTCTGCACTCCTTAAAGCTAATCTGTAAAATGAAGATAAACACATATAGCTCATATATGTTTTAAAAGCATTAAATTAAATATAAAAGAACTGATACATACAACTGTGATAATAGAGACCACATTTTCTTATTGTACATCCATGCCTTTGTTCCATGCCTAATATGTAATGCACCCTCAACAAATATTTTGTGGATAAATAAATGCATGAATGAACTGTTTTGTAAGTAGAAAGTTTGGGAGGTTCAATCTGATCATGGGAATCCAGAAACTAAAATTGACTTATGCATCTGTAGTCAGTGTGGAGTCTTAGTCTCTCTGAAATAATAGTTAAGTGGTACTGAAGGGGTGGGGAGCCAGAGTATGTAGAAGGATAGATAATAATTTGATGGTAAGAGATTTCACATCTTCTGAAAAAACAGAAACAAACACTCCAGACTCCTAACTTCACTCACTTACTCTTCTCCAATGTAGAACTCGAGAGAAAGGAGATTGAAGTGAAGGTGTACAGCCTGCGAGAAAGAAAGGGTCGGTCATACAAAGAGGTCGATGAGCCTCAGGATGATGACTACCTGTGTAAGTGACCCTTTTGGCCCACTCATGGAGAAGGCTATATCCCGGTAGAATAATTTTATCTTGTTGTTTGACCCCAAATCATTCCTTTACTCTGGTGGCTTGGGATACAGGATTGAGGCTAAATTATGTAACTGCTGGGCTCTTTCTGAAGCTCTTTATATCCAGGAACATGCACTATACTTTTCCAAATCCCTGCTGCTCTCGCCTCCAGATTGTGAGAAATGCCAGGACTTCTTCATCGACAGCTGTGTGGCTCATGGTCCCCCTACATTTGTAAAGGACAGTGCAATGGACAAGGGGCATCCCAACCGCTCAGCCCTCACTTTGCCCCCTGGGCTGAGAATTGGGCCGTCGGGCATCCCTGAGGCCGGGCTTGGAGTATGGAATGAGGCATCCGATCTTCCACTGGGTCTGCAATTTGGCCCCTTTGAGGGCCAGATCACAGAAGATGAAGAGGCAGCCAACAGTGGCTACTCCTGGATGGTGAAAAGGGCCTATCTTACCCCATATTCTGGCTTCCTATATCCCTTCTGTGCCTTTGGTGGGACATCACCTTCTACATGCTAGAACATGGATACTGGCAACATGGTTAGCTCTGTGTACTTAGTGGTCTTTGCATGAACCTGGAACTCCTATTTAAAGGTCAGAGGGTGAGCCGGAGAAAAGTGGCACAGAGACAGAAAAAGTGCATTCTCCCTATGGGGCCTCAGCTCTGACTGGACAAATCAACTCAGATGTGTAGATGATGCTGAGGAGTACACAGCATGTGCCACCATTGGCGGCTGAATCCATGCAGGCTCAAAATGCATCGATGACAGTACAATAAAATAATTCTGATTATTACCTGCCCCTCAACCCCAAAATGACTAACTTATTTTTCTGAAACTCAGATCACCAAGGGGAGAAACTGCTATGAGTATGTGGATGGAAAGGACAAATCTCGGGCCAACTGGATGAGGTAAGGCCAATAGGTTTCGGGTTCCAGCAGGGACACTCATCTCTCTCAAACTCGGCTTCTTTCCTCCTCAGCATGCCTCCCTCGATGGTTTTTACACTCTCTGTTCTCCTTACAATGTTCTTTCATATTATGAACATCCAGGAAAAAGAGATAAAATATAAATATTACCATTTCTTTTATGAAAAAACTAAATCTCTATGATAGACAAAATTGGGGCACCAGAATAAACGCTGAGGAGCCTAGATTCATTGGGGATGCTGGATTCGCACTTTAATTGATCTAATCAGCATTTATTAAGCACTTACTATATTCTTGTTTAGAAAATGGAGTACATCACATGAACAGATCACACAACCCATGCCCTCGTGGAGGACTATTGCGCGGAGATGTGAAACATTTGATTATAGGAGAAGTACACAAGGCCAAGACAATGTAAAACAAGGGACCTTTAATCTGTGAGGGCAGGAAATCTTGCCAGCTTCAATGAAATTAAAACCTGAAGCCTGAGAAGTGAGCTGCATGGTGGTCACGGGCCTCTGTGCTGCATGGACCAGCCCCTTTCCATGAGGGACTCTCATTTTATTAGAAGATAAGAATATGGACATGCTGTTATTATTCTGTATTTCCATGCTAGGACAAAGGGACCTCTAAGTTTCTATGGGAACCCAGGGAGGCAGGTGAATGGCACCTAGGTAATCTATGGGAGATTAGAGAAAGGTCTCTTAAAAGAAGATAGACTTGGGGTGAGTAAAGAATGATGTGTGCTAATCCAGAAGCGGAGTACATGATTGATCAAACACCAAATTCTGTGCTATGAGCAGAAATCGATTCAGAGTTTAGAGAAGTGAGAAGTCAGTGTTTTATGGCCAATCAAGGTGGAGGTAAGTCTGTAATTGGGCTTTGAAGAATGGATAAGTAGGCAAGGGGGGGAAAAGCATTCCAGGCAGGATGAGCACCATAAGCAGGACTTGGAGAAAGAGGCTTAGGTATGAACAGCAGGTTCCTGGAGGAGGGTAACGGCAAGGCCCGTCACAGCATGGGGGCCTTGACCATCTGGTGACAAGCCCAACATGGCCCTGGCAGGTAGTGGAGACTCACTGCCTGTTATTTTCTGTCCCTTTGTCTGCCTCAACCCCAGGTATGTGAACTGTGCCCGGGATGATGAGGAGCAGAACCTGGTGGCCTTTCAATACCACGGGCAGATCTTCTATCGAACTTGCCAGGTCATCAGGCCGGGCTGTGAACTGCTGGTCTGGTACGGGGATGAATATGGCCAGGAGCTGGGTATCAAGCGGGACAGCAAGTGGAAGAAAGAGCTCACAGCAGGTAGAGGTGGGCACCACTATTATTCTTTAAATAGAACAGAAGAGAAAGAATTCTCCTTGGGAATTTTCATGGTACAACTCTTAAGTAGAGTAAAATGCAGTCAAAAGATGGAAAAATTTCAAATCAGGTGCTTCTGAAATTAAGGATTCATTTCATTTGCCTTTGACTCTTAGGGACAATTTATATTTTGAAATTTCTGTTCTTATTTTATTTTTTTAACTTCTTTATATGAAAAATATATAACAACATATAGTCCTGACGGGCTTAGAGACAAAGAACAAGTCTCAAGCACCTACCAGCTCTTTTATCAAGGCAGTTTCATCTGGCTCTTTTAATTGTTTCTTAATTTCTTCCATATTCCTAAATAACATTCATATGTTGTTTTTCATTCATTCATTATTTCAATTAGTTGTCACGTGAATTCCTACTCTGTGCCAGACGATGTTCCAGGAACAGGAAATACACACAGAACAGGATGATCAGAATATGTGCTCTTGAGCAGCTGACACGTGAATTAAGGAAACACGCAGACACGCACAGGCATGTGCATATCAGACAGTGATTCGTGCTTTCAAGACAACTAATCCAGAAAAGAGCCTAGAGATCATCATGAGGGGAGGGAGGGTGTGACAAGGGACGGTCAGGGAAGGTTCTTCTCAGGACATAACATTTGAGAGGTGCAGAGTTGTGGGCAAAGGACTCCAGGCAGAGGGAGCAGCTCGTGCAACAGCCCTGAGGCAGGAGAGAGTGAGGGTGTTTGAGAAATGGCTGAGACCACCCAGGTGAAGGAAGCAGAGAAGAGAGCAGAGGTCAGAGAGATACACAGAAGCCTGGACATGTAGTGCCCATGATTCCTGCCCAGAAACTGGGGATTTTCCTAAGATGGAAACAATTGTGGAGTTTTGGTTAATTTTCAGAAAATAAACTGCAGTGGGTAATCCCATCAGAGTCCACTTTAGACTCCAGGTAAGAGAGGATGGTGGTTTGGATAAAGGTGGGAGTCAGGAGGTAAGAAGTCTGATTAGGGATATAATTAAAACAGAACTTTCTATTAAATTTGAAATGGCCTAAGACTGAATGAAATAACTCAAGTAGGAATATTTGGCGTGTCACCCAAGGAAGGACATATTTTCATTTTATGATTTGTGGACAGAGAGAGAAGCAATTCACAATCTAGTTTAGGCAGCAGGAACCAGAGTCGTTTACTCAAGGGGGACTGGACCACTGTGAATCCCACTTCCTGATGGAGAACCAGGTACACAAGAGTCCTCAATTAAATGTCTTTGACGGGGGAAACTCAAATTCAGTGTTCTTTAACCACTACTCTACACTGCCTTCTACATTTGTGCATCTACAGAAGAAGTGGTTCCTGACTTTATAGATCCCTTTCCCCTCATAAGAAAAGTCACTAAGGATGAGTCCATCCATAACAGCCCCTTTTCGTTTTGCTATAACACAATACCTGCGACTGGATAGTTTATAAAGAACAGAGGTTTATTTGGCTTATGATACTGGGACAGCTGCATCTGGCATGAGCCTCAGGCTGCTTCTACTCATGGTGGAAAGTGGCAGGCAGCTGGCAGGTACAAGCGGCAAGAGGAAGCATGAGAAAGAGAGATGGGGGAGGTGGTAGGGTCTTTTAAACAACCAGCTCTCGTGGGAACTAATAGAGTGAGAACTCACTCACTACTGCCACCTTCCAGGGAGAACATTAATTCGTTCATGAGGGATCTTCCCCCCATGACTCAAACAGCTCCCAACACTGCCATATTGGGGATCAGAATTTCACATGAGTTTTTTTTTTTTTTTTTTTTTTTTTTTTTTTTTTTTTTTTTTTTTTGTCGTTTTTTCATGACCGGCACTCAGCCAGTGAGTGCACCGGTCCGTCCTATATAGGATCCGAACCCGCGGCGGGAGCGTCGCCGCTCTCCCAGCGCAGCACCCTACCAAGAGCGCCACGGGCTCGGCCCTCACATGAGTTTTGAGGGTTCAACACATCCAAAATCTATCACCATCTATGTAATCCAAAGTCAGTTATTATTTCTCAGTAGAATAAAATAGCTGCAGATGCTCTATCAGGAAAAGTACCCAGAGATTAGGGGGAGAAGACGATATGATATGACCCAGAAGATACTTGTAGTGTGTGTGGCAAAGTCACTGCAGTTCCTTCTGTATAAAGACTGAAGCTGCCTCTGATGCTACTGAAGGTCCCTGGTTTGGCTGATACATAGACAAGGCCCTTGACCTAGGATTTCTGGGTTTCTGAGGAAGATGTAGAGAACAAAAATGGAATGAAAAAAGACTATAAAGGAACACTCGGTGGGAGACAGCAGGCGTTACCACATGAGGAATGATTAGGGGAGCAGGCCTTACCATACAACAAAGCAGATGTCCCAGACAGTGTTGTCTACATCTCGCCTAACCAAAAATTTCCTCTTTCAGCAGAACAAAAGCCAGAGATCCACCCATGTTCTTCAAGCCCTCTGGCCTTCTCCAGTCAGAAATTCCTCAGGCAACATGTGGAACACAATCACTCCTCTCAGACCTTCCCAGGGACATCTGCAAGAGAACTTCTCCAGCCAGGGAATCTCCATCCAGTTGGTCAGAATCAGGAGCAGCAACGTTCTGATCCACACAGCTGGAATGACAAGGCTGAAGGTCAAGGGGTCAAAGAAGGGTCCAACCCCTTATATAAAAGGACAAAGCAGAGGAGAATTTCAAACACATTTTCCAGCCCACCCAAAGGACTAATGGGGAGTTCTCAAGAAGATTCCAGAACAGGCCAGAAAGTGCATCCAGAGGACACAGGCAAATTATTTGTGGGGTTAGGAATCTCAAGAATTGCAAAAGTCAAGTGTGGAGAGTGTGGGAGAGGCTTCAGTAACAAGTCAGGCCTCATCCTACACCAGAGGACACACACAAGGGAGAAGTCCCAGCAATAAAACCACATCTCAACAGAGAGAGAGGTGGCCACCACACACCTCCACGTCCCAGCACTGAGGGGGCTTCAGAGAACGTCTTTTGACCTCTTGCCTTCCCCAGGAGTGTCGAAAAAGATGTAAGCGATCAAACACACCCTCCACTTTCATGACCAGAGACGAGGCAGAAAATGTGCGGGGGCCGGGATTCCTTTAGGGTTCACGGGCTATGGACAGGTACAGATCCCCTCCATGTCCCACATGGCTCCCCTCTATGTTCTTCTGGCCTCCTTTTCCAATAAACGTTGTTCCCACACAAACCTGCAGCACGGGCAGTGTACCTCGTCCCCAGTTCCGAAGGCGAGAGAGTCCGGGAGGCCACGGGAACTCAGACTCTCAGCCGGGTCTCACGGGAACCAAGTCCCACTTAAATCACCTCCTGGGCCCAGGGAGAGAACCAGGGGAGGAGATGGAGACAGGGATGGGTCGGGAGGGGACCACCCCCACCAGCACCCCATGGTCTCTCCCATTACCCCCATCTCTGTAGCCTCAGAGGCGAAAGCCAGACACAGACACGAGTGGGAACTCAAGAGAAAAGGAAAAGGAGTCAGGAAACCAGTTGGCCAAGGCCCCAACTTCTTCTCTATGGGTCCAGTCATCAGGTTGGGTATCAGGTATCATAGCAGAGGGGGCAATTGCAGCCCCAGGATCTGGGGCACGTTTACAGAGCAGGGCTTCAGTGGTGGGGTGGTCCCAAACCCTTTAATGACAGAGCCCTCACCAGCTGTGGGCTCTTGGTCCCTCCTCCTCCAGCTCCGGGAAACAGTGCAAGGGGGGGCGGGGGTAGACTGCTGGGATCTGGGTTTGAGGCTGCCCTACATATAATCAGGGTATGCTCCTGCGTAGGTCCTCTCCCCCAGTCCCAAAATTTCCACCTGTAAAATTAAGTCTCTGAAATGGGGGAGAGGGAGGCGGGGCCTAGAAAAGGGAAGGAGTCATGGGACAAGTCTGCCTGGGCGGGGACTCAGGAGGAGAATCCTCTAGGAGGTCGTAGATGGATAGAGTCATGGGAGTAACATTTTGGGGACTCCACTGTGACCTGTCTGAAGCTGGGGAACACCGGACGGGGTATAAAAGGCTGGTATCCAGGGCCAGGGTTCCACAGAAGAGCTGGGGGGAGATGGGGATGGCACTACACCCCCTGCTCCTCCTCCTGTCCCTGTCCCCTCTTGGGAGTGAGCCCTCACACAGAGAAGAAAACCAGGTCACTGCACAGACTGAGTGTGTCTTCAGCGGGAGGCCGGCGGGCACAGGGGAGAAAGCTGATGATCCTGTGCCAGGTGGGCTCTGAGCTTCGGGGGCACTGCCTGGCCTGGGTGCCCCACGTGACTCAAGGCCCTGTCTAGGCACAACTCAAGGGAGCTAGGTGGGCAGGACACAGGCCCAGACTTGAAGTCCTGTGCCCCTTAGGGCTGTGACTGTCATACAGCATTCAACGTGGGAGCCAATTTCTGATCAGACTCTGCTGTTGAGAGAGAGACAGAGAGGTGGTGAGTTCACAGAAAAAGCCAGGCAGACCTGGAGTTGGCAAGTGCATCACAAGCAATGAAGTTGTGATGAAACCCAGAGTCGCAAAAACAGCATTTAAGTCCTCTAAGAAAAGTGCCAAAAGTCATCCCTGCAGAAGTGTTGTGGCTGTCCTGCTGTGCTCAGAATGCTGAGGAAGGAAATCAAAGGTTGCCGAAACATCCACTTGCTGGTTCAGGGTTACAGGATTTAAACAACATGCTGGAGACTGACTGCATTGGATACATCACAAGGTCATATGGGGAATCTTAAACAAAATGCTGGAGCCAATTCGGATCCTAGAAAAATGCGACTGAGTAGAGGAAGCGCTTGCCTGGGCCCTTTCAAGGTAAGGAAGTGTTTGAGGTAACCTGAGAAGCAACCCTAACCACAACCATGATATCCAGCCCTAAACCTCGAAGCGTAATCCTAACACTAACCCCTGCAATACTGGCCTCCCTGTCCCTGCAGTTCCCATCAACAGAACCCACCCCCTGGGGTCTTGGGGTGGGGCTCGGGGCCACACAGCTCTGGAGCTGAAACCATTTCTCAAAACTCCTGTATCTTGCTTTCCAACCGGGAATCACAACCCTGTCTACATTGCCTATTTCCTTTCAGTAGACGAGGGTGGAAGCCAGACTGAGAAGGGGCCTGCACATGGATCACAGGTAGCCCTGAACCCTATGAAGACCACATAAGAATTTCAAATCAACTTGCCAGAATGAAAAAAGAAGCATCCCCAGAGCGCCTGAAGTGCAGCCAGGGATGGCAGTCACAGGACCATGCCGGGTGTTGGGATTGAGGTGTCTGGGCACCCACATTCCCCTGGGTGGATCTTGTCACCACAATCTACCCGTTGTCCAATCTGACCCTCAGCAATGTACCCATGGTGCCCGGAGGTGGGCAGGAACCATCACACATCTCAGAATTCACCCCAGTGTCCCCCAGCTGATGACTTTCAGAGAGCTGACACTGAGCACATCTGCCTGACCTTGTCCTAAACTCCATGTGTGTCAACCCACATAAACTCAGAAGCAGCCAGTGACATCGATAATACTGTGATAGATGGAAAAGAACAAGAGAGCAGAGTTTGATTGTGTGAGATATACAGTGATAGATATAAAGTGAGATATATATATATAGTGAGGAATTCATATAGTGAGGGATATATAGTGAGAGATATATATAGTGAGAGAAATATATAGTGACATAGTTATAGTGAGATATTCATATGGTGAGAGATACATACAGTGAGCTATATGTGCTGAGATATTTATATAGTAAGATATTCATATAATGAGAGAATTATCCAGTGAGAGATACAGAGTGATATATTTGTACATAAGCACACTATTATAAAAATCTCCATTTCTTGGCAAATTACCCAAGAACTCAGCCAATATGTGGCAAAATTTAGTCACAGACCCTGGTGTATTAGCCCATTTTTGTGTTGCTATAACAGAAATACCTGAGACTGGGTAATTTATAAAGAACAGAGGTTTATTTGGCTCAGGATTCTGGGACAGCTGCATCTGACGCGGGCCTCATGCTCCTTCTACTCAAGGCGGAAAGTGGCAGGCAGCCGGTGGGTACAAGCAGATCACATGGTGAGAAGCAAGAGAGAGAGAGAGAGAGACAGACAGAGAGATAGACAGACAGACAGACAGACAGACTCTTTCTCTCTTCTTTTAAAGCCCTCAGAACCACACGCCTGACCACCATTATTAATCCATTCACTACTGCACGGTCCTACAATCCAATCACCTCTTTAAGGCTCCTCCTTTCAATTATCCTAATAGGATTTCTCACCCTCTTAACAGTCACAGTGGGGGCCAAGTTTCTAATACATAAAACTTGGGGGACACAATTCAAGCTGCAATGAGTTTTGGGGGGGCACGATTCAATCCGCTACACCTGGCGTCGTGGCTCAAGCTCTGCTCAGG
This sequence comes from Cynocephalus volans, assembly GCF_027409185.1. NCBI lineage: Eukaryota > Metazoa > Chordata > Mammalia > Dermoptera > Cynocephalidae > Cynocephalus > Cynocephalus volans. Next base: position 5,644,959 of record NW_026902463.1, on the reverse strand, counting down.
TAGCCCCTGTCCGGTGATGGCAGATCCCCTGGACTGCTGACGCCCTGCACGCTCGGCTTCCCACCTGCTGACAGGCTCCATCTGGCTCGCGGAGAGGGTGAAGGATGCAGTCAGAAGGGGGACACTCGGGAACCAGCTAAAGTAGGGGCAAACCTCCTGTCTGCCAGCTGCCCACTTCCTACACCTGCACCCCAGCTGTCACTCTGCGGCACCTACACCTGCGCCTCAGCTGCCGCTCTGCAGGAACTACACCTGCACCCCACCCTCAGGCTGCCATCTGAGCCGAATGCTGGCGGATGGGACCGAGCGGAGCCGGACGGTGGCGAGTAAAGTCGAGCGGTGGCGGGTAGAGCCGAGCGGTGGCGGGTGGGCCGGATGGAGCCCAGTGAAGCCGAGCGGTGACGGGTGTGGCGGGTGTGGCGGGTGTGGCGGGTGTGGCTGGTGAGCCGGGTGGCGCCAGCAGAGAGCGGGGCGTTGGACGGGGGTAGCGGCGCGGCTGCTGGGCCCCGGCGAGCAGGTGGCCTGGGGCGCGCGGCGGTGCCCGGGCGCTGGGAGGCTCACGGCGGCCGTCGCGCAGCCTCTGGCAGAGCCTGGCCCTGGGCGGCACCCCGGTTGCCCCTTTCGCTACTTGGCTCCCTCCCCGTCCTGATTCCCGCCCCGGACCGCGCCTGGCGCACGTCCCCGGGGCTCACGCTGCGGTGCGGCTGCGAGCCCCGGGCTCCCGTGCTCCAGGCTTCACCGCCCCACAGCTGTGTGGACCCGGCCCGCAGGGTCCAGAGACGGGCCGCACGCACCGCGACCCAAGGTCCGCTGCTCCGCCCGTCGGTCAGGAGGGCTCTCGCGGACACCTGCTCTCTGCCGTGTGGCCACCCGAGTATGGATGGACATGACGCCCTCACAGCCGCGCTCCCTCTGGGACCATTAGTCCTACTCGCTGCTGCAGCCCGAGGGTCCCCTGGCCCTGGACAGCCCCGGGATGATCCCTCGCCAGGACGCCTTTCTGCTGCCTGCGCCATCCTGGGCTGGGGACTGACCTCCCTGGCCATGCCACTGACCCCTGCGAGCGCCCAGCCACGGCGCCTCGCAAGCTGCATGGCTTAAGGTTGGGGCCCAACCCAAGTGGGGCCCATCTAAGCCCATCTCTCAGTGCACCCGTCAGTATCTCTCTCTAAGGAATAATCTTTATTGTGGTGAAACATTCGTAACATAGAACTGACCATCATGACCATCTAAGTGTCCAGGTCAGGGGTATTGAGCACGTTCACACTGCTGTGCAAACATCACCACTGTCTCTCTCCAGAATTCTCTCATCTCCCAGACTGAGACTCTGCACCCACTAAACACCAACTCCCACAGTGCTGGGCTGGCAGCAGCCAGTGGAAATCTGCCCCGTGGGAATCTGATCACCCTGGATCCCAGTCTCTCCGCAGCTGGACTTGTGGTGAGGCTGTCGCACGGAAAAGGAAACAGAACGCCCAAATGAGAATTTTAAAAGGGGGTCTTTACCGGCAACTGTCTCTCCAGATATTCTGGTAAGAGAAGAGCCCTGAGTTTAAATTGAAAGGGTCTATTAAAGGCACATAGTCACACAGCCAAGAAAATCATATAGTCACACACGTTTCCTCCTAGTGTGAGGAGGGAGAGGGTTTCGCGAGGCCTCCTGCCAGCTGGTTACAGAAGCCAAGACAAGCCAGTTAATCACTTAGGGACAGCAAAAACTTCCACAGGGCGGTTTCCTCCTCAGGTTGTCTAGATACATCCAGATACAGCCCTTGGTTTTATTAGTCAGGGACAGCATAGGCGGGAAACAGCAAAGGCAGGCAGAATTTAAAATTTTTGTAAGAACAGGGCAATTTTTAAGCTTCAATTTTCACCATAGGTGTTGGGGGGTGGGTTCAAACAAGGACACTTTTCGAACAGTAAAAATGGCATTAGCTAAATCAATCTACCTCATCACAGACTGTGAGGTGTGGCACATGATCTGTGATGGGAGAAGAGCCAGGTCTTCCTCCGAGGGAGTAGGGGGAACAGGAGACAAAGCCTAGTGCATCCAGTCCGCACCCAGCTATCTCTGCGGCCAGCTCTGCCTCTCGCTCTTGGGCTTGGTCCTTCATTCATTCCACAACATATCCCATACTCCTCCGCCTCGTGCCCATTTGCTTAAAATGGTTGAAACGGGCTTTACCTCCACACTCACGCTCCTGCACACTGAGGGTGCACTGAGGAATCACATTTTCCCAGGGAGTCTAAGGAAGTGCAGCACAGCACCCCAGAGTGTGTGTGCTGCAGAGAGAGGCCTTGTTCCTGTCGGGTCCTGACCACATGACCCAAGTCACTAAACCTCTCTTGAAACAGTAAGGCTAAGCCTGTGAACCAAACTGACTCCATTTTCCCTGCAGAAGACACTTTGTTACTTTTCCACTCCTCAGTCATGAGACCCCTCCATGCAAATGATTACCCCATGGGCTGCCCTGACAAAACAGACTGACATAAGACAGGAAACAGATATTTCCTGAGTGGCTTGTTTACTATAATTGTAAAAGTTACAGTTTAACCTAAGACCGCTTTAGGAATTCCCACCTGTGCACAAAGTATCAAGGTGACTGCTACAATGACCCTCCTGGGGTGACAATGATGAACAGCACTGCCTACTGAGCATGCACCCATGACACAACCAGGAAGAACAGAACGGACCACCTCCTGTGATGCTGCCTGCCACCCCTTAACTCCTTTCCTATAAAAAGACCCTGAGCAGCTCCCCTGGGGGGGGGCTAGCTTTACTGTTGCTACCCCCCTCATGCATAAGTCCATCTCCTCTTTTAATAAAGCGCTGCTTGCTTTACAGCTGGGTACATTGTTCATTTCTATGACTTTGGAATCCGAGAGCCTAACTTAATCACTGGCAAAAATTGGAAGGGCATTGGAGAGGACTCCAGCTGCAAGAGGCAAGTGGCCACTGGGACTATTTTGCTCCCATGTCTCTGCTGCTGGCAGATCTCTCCTGGAGTCCCTGGCCTAAGTTCTGACAAGTCAATGCTTTATTCTCTTTACGTTTCTCTGACTTTCCCGGCCCTCTTCTGTTTGCTGGATTGTATCCACGTCTGTACAGGTGCACTGTGGAGGGCTCCTGGCTATGCTTTGTTTTTCTGATTTAAATCTAGTTGGTACTTTTCTTCTTTATGCTGAAAACAAAGGGGAGAACTGCTTTTATCAATTCTTGTTAATGGAGTAGGTTGGCCCCGCAGATTGGGACTAGGCTGAACTGGACCCCACTGCTCCTCTTTTCTCTTTGTTTGTTTGCTTGGTTAGAAATTTAGTTGAATACGTGTAATCTGAATAAACCTTCCAATCCTTGCATCAGCTTTTGGACTTCGAGGTCATTTGTTTAATGCGAGAGGGCAGGGCAAGCCTGGCCGGTTGGTAACACTCTGTGCCTCAGTTTCTTTGTCAGAAGAACAGGGAGAGTATATGTTCCTGCCTGTACGAGTTTGTCAGGGCTGCCATAACAAAATACCAAGAACAGGGCTTCAGCAGCAGAGCTCTATCCTCTCACAGTCCTGGAGGCTGGCAGGCCAAGATCGAGGTGTGGCAGGGCCAGTTTCTCGTGAGGCCCTCTTCTCCCTGTGTCCTCGCGTGGTCTTTTCACTATGCACAAGCATCCCTTCTTTGTGCTCAAATTCCCTCTTCTTATAAGAACAGGACATTTAATTAGGGCCAGCCCTAACACACAACCTCATTTTATCACTGTGAGACCACATACAGTCACATTCTGAGCTACTGGGGGTTAGGGTTTCAACTTATGAACTGGGGTGGGGGAGCACAATTCAGCCCATAGTACTACCTCACAGAGCTGTTGCAGGGTTAATGAATGAGTGTAACGTGCTTAGCACCATGTCTGGCACATGGTAAGTACTCAGTAAAAGTTAGCTATTGATATTATTATGTATGTCTGTGATTGCTTGTATGTCTTTGAAAGGCAGACTGGTATGGCATGAATTGTGTTTCCCCCAAAAGTCATAATCCCCAGTACCTGTGAATATGACCTTGTTTGGAGATAGGGTCTTTACAGACGATCAGGGTAAGATGATGTCATTATCATGGGCCTATAATCCAATACGACTGGTGTCTTTACGGAAAGAGGAAGTTTGGGTATAGGAAAGACGTGCACGGGGGAAGCCGGCCATCTACAAGCCAAGGCCGCTGCAGCCTCTGGAAGCTGGGAGAGAAGCATGGGGCAGGTTCTTCCCCACAGCCTCAGAAGGAGCCAGTCCTGCTGACACTCGATCTTGTGCTTGTGCCCCAGAACGGTGAGAGAGGACACCTTGCTGTTCAAGCTTCAGCTGTTCGAGCTGCCCGGCCCGTGGTCCTCTGTTGTGGCAGCCCCTGGAAACTCATGCGCAGACTGCCCTTTACACTCCTAAACACCTAGAGCCCAGTGTAGCCCTGGCGATGCCGCAGGCGTGCTGTAAGTAGGTTCTGAGTCTGCTGCGAAGTTTCACCGTCTCTCTGGGATGAAATCACGTGTCCTCATCAAGCACTCACTGCTGGTTCCCAGAAGTTCCTTCATGATATTTAAGGTGCTGGAGTCATGAACTAATTCTTTCATTTTTTTTGAAAGTATGATTTTCCTGATGTTTTTCCCCTAAGTTCTCCCAAGAGGTCCTCCAGGAAAAAAAAAAAAAAAAAAAATTATGACTCTTTTATTCTGCAGGTGTCTGGGAAATGGAGGAGGGGGAGAGAATCTATCCCAGTTCTCCTGTCCCTGGAGATCAGGATTCCCCCCAAGCCTTGCTGAAGTCCTGTTGCAGCTGGGAACAGGTGAAAACCTGCTATTTAGTTTTTGGAGAGTCAGATAAACAGGCCGTTTGCGGCAGCACCGGTGTGGGCTCAGGGGCTGAGAAGAGGGTTGGGATCCAGCTGCTCCCCTGGATAGCTCAAGCAGCAGCTTCTCTGCCCTGCTTCTGTCATCCAAACAGGCCGTGGACACCTTGGAGGTAGGGGGCGGCCTCCTCGATACACAGTGCCATGCAGAGTGGGAACCGTGGAAACCGCAGCACGTGCGGAAAGTCCCACAGCCAGGAGGCAGTGCTGACACCGCTAGACCCTCCCTAGGGCAGAGCGCCTCTGCTGCCCCCCACCCCAGCGATGCACAGCAGAGCAGCCCTCTGAGCCACCAGCCTGCGCCATGGCAACTTCACAGCAGCTGGATTTAGAGGCGTGACGCGTCTGAACTGAGAGGCTCGAGCCACCGAGGCCGCTGCCGTGTGTAGCTCAGAACCGGCCTCAGCCAGGATGGCCCCTGACCACCCTCGGGGTCTGCTGGTGACAGACGTCCCCTCGTGCCTTCCTTGTCATCGCTATGCTGATGACACAAGCACTGCCGCCCCCAGCCTGGGCTCCTCTCCCCAGTGCCAGGTGCATCTATGCAGCCACCAAGTGGCCACCTCCCCTGGGGGCTAAGGGGTGTCCAGACAACAGAGATGGGGTCTGCTGTGCCAATGCCAGGGCGTCACTCTGAGCCAGACATAGGGACTGTCCCCCACCCCCCACTCCCCTTCATGCCCCAGCTCTGCACGTTAGTGCTCCTGACGGTTCCTCCTCCAGAATCTAATCCCACCACTCACATCACCTGAAGCCACAGCCCCATCAAGCCCCCACCTGTGTCACTGCCCAACACACTCCTCACCCCCAGCATCGCATACCCAGGCCCATGAGGCTTCCCGGATCAAATGTCAGACTAGGGCACCCCAACTCCCAGCTCCTGAGGGTCCCCATGTTTGCTGAGCGTCTCTTGGGGGGGACGTCACACAGCCCTGAGGTCCTCCTCAGGCTTCCCCTTAGCTTCCTGACGCCAAGCACTCCTGGGCGGGTCACATGGGCACCCCAGTAGGTCAAGGTGACACAGCCTGATGGAAGACACCCCAGAACTGCTCAACTCAGGAGGGGACTGGCCCCCTCACCATGGGATTAGTAGTGTCAGTGGATTTCCCAGCTGGAACTCCAATCCCTGCACATGGAGTGTCCCCCAAGCCACCACATCACCCCATGGGACTTGAGGTGAGAGGGACTAGCACACATCTTAGCCCTAAGAAGGGTGCATGGGCTACACCAAGTCTCCCCAAAGCTTATGTGTTGGAGTCCTGACCCCAGAATGTGACTCAGAATGCAACTGTGTTTGGAGATGGGGTCTTTAAAGAGGTGATTAAGATAAAATGAGGTCACAAGGGTGGGCCCTAATCCAATAGGATTGATGTCCTTATAAGAAGAGAAGATTAGGACACAGACACACATAGAGGGATGACCATGTGAGGACACAGGGAGATGACAGGGTCTACAAGGACAGAGGCCTCAGGAAGAACCGGCCCTGCCACATCTTGATCTCAGACTTCAAGCCTCCAGGACTGGAAGTGATACATGTCTGTCGTTTAAGCTGCCCAGGCTGTAGGATATTGTTATGGTGGCCCTGGCAGGCTCACACAGAGTAAAATCAGATCCCAGACTCAAGGAGCCCTCGCACCCCCCTTGTATGTCCCCTGTAACTTTACAGGGTCCCCAGGGACCCGGGGGCGTCCTGAGCAGAGGGCTGTACCTTGATGTACATAACCTTCAGGAAGCAGCCTCATGCTCCCTCTGTCACAGTCTGTCTGGCCTGGTTGCGACATGTGCTCGATGTGTGAGTGCTCTCGACTACTTGACACTGTGCATAATTGACTGCACTGAGCGTCACAGCCATACTTAGACTGGGACTTTTCTAACCCTAACTGGCAGCCTCGCGGTTGTGCTGCTGAGCAGGGAGGGGCTGCCCTGGGTGCGCATGTAGCAGGGGGCCGCTGTCCCAGGGTGCACGCTGTCAATGGTGAAACTGGATCCTCCACACAACTCTGCCTCCAGCTCCATGCTCCCTGCACTGCCCAGCGACATCTCCCACAAGATGAAGGGATTTCAGCCTTGGAGCAGGGATGCTGCTGTTCTCCAGGGGCAGCTGGTTCATTGGGGAGGGACGCTGGACTCATAGAACATCTGACATGTGGAGAACCAGGGTAGAAACCATTGTTCCCATGCATCAGCCTTGGCCTGGTCCCGCGCCCAATTCACCACACAGGCATGGGACTCCAGGTGTCCTCACCTGAGTGTGCTCAGGCCCAGCTGTGCCCTTCTGGACAGTTGTATCCGTGCTACTAATTTCAACCATGACGCCAAACTCACTTTGGGCCTCATGGATCCAGTAGTGGTCCCCACTTGGGACTTCCAGGTGTGTCCCTTGGGCTCCAAAGATTAGTGTGTTCTCTGCCCAAGGCGGCCACTATCTGCTCAGACGTATGCTCTGTGTAGGGCCCTGACCGGGAATTTACCTGTCAGGCCATGAAGTGGTGCCTGGGGTCTGCTGGCATCTTTGGGCCTCAGTGACCTCCCTAGGGACAGTGAAACAGAATCAGTTCTGCAGATCTCATCAGAGATACCAGGCACCTCTAGCTGGCCTTCTGCATACACGGTGCCCTTTTGTAAAAGACTGTGTCACACATGTGGCCCCAGCCTGAAGCTGCCCCGTGAACACAAGGTGAGACCTTAATGCTGCCTGGGGAGCTAAGAGCAATTAATGCCTCTCAAATGATAGTGGTGGATATTTTCCGTGTAACAGAGACTTACGGCGCCTGGGAGTTTTAACTATGCCGGTTGATGTCAGACATGCTATTGGCCATTCTCTACCAAGTGTCTGCAATTACAGTGAATTTGCTGATTTGTGCTGTTAAACAAGGCCGGCTTTCTGTAAGTACGGCTGTCCCACTCACAGGCTCCCTGGGAGGCTGGGCTGCAGATAAAGTGCCACCCTCCCTCATAAACCCTGAAAATGTTTACATTGCAAGCACATTCACCCGAGCACTCTCTACAAAGCAGCGACGTACCACAAGCGCTCTGACACACCAAGAGAATGGCAACATCCCTGGGGGCCTAGACCCGACTGAGTGCAGACCAGCCACTTGCTACAGCAGGGCCCAGCACGGTGGCCCACAGCCATCTGCATGGACTTAACTGGATTATTCAACAGGATAGACAAGGGTGTGTAATATGCAGACAAATAGAGGAAGCAATAGGAGAAATTTTGTGCATAACACGACTGCATCCGTGTTGAACACAGCTATACACACTCTCAGAAGGCAAGTTTATTCCTGCAATCTTCTCCAGGGCACCCACTCGCACACTTGATGCAGAACTGCAGTTTGGCGTGATCACCTCCACTGTTAGCGTCAGGCTGGAAGCTGCCACACACCCCTCTAACAGGATTCCCACAGCCACTCTGCTTCGGGGTCTGGTCTGCACTGACCTGCAGCCCAGGCATCACCGTGGCCAGAGCCCAGCTCACCCCGCAGTGCTGGAGCCACCTGGCTGCCCGCCACAGTGTGCTTTCCTTTGTCCTGAGATTGTGTCCAAACAACGTCTCCCACCCGCCCTGCCCTGCAGCTTGGGCGCAATGTCCCAAGTTTCCAGTGGGAAGTGGGTGGAGGTGAGGTGTATCCGAGCTGGCCTGGTGTGAGGAGGAACGAAGGACGCTGTGCCTCGTGGTCACTCCACACCACCACCCACCTGCCCTGCTACTGGCCCTCCACCAAGGAGGAAAGTGAGAAGCCAGGAGGACACAGCCTGGGCCCGAGTCACCGCGGCAGCAGAGCTGTCCACTTGCATCCCTAGATGCTGACATGAGGGAACGGACGCCTCCTCCTTCCAGCCCCTGGTGCATCGGGACTCTTTGTAACCTCGACGTTTCCCTAAACACAAAGGTGCTTTGCAAACCCCTCCCCAGTGGTAACAGAAAATGAGACTTAATGTAGCTCACACTTCCTCAACCACAGCCCACGCTGCAGAGATGTGTCTCAAGACCATTACTCACGCGACGGTGCTTAAAGGCATGCCCTCGGGAAGAACCCTCGGGTCCAGCCTCCCCCAACTCTGCTGTCTGCTTTCAGGAGAGGCTTACCTGAAACCGTGCAGCCTGCTCAGTTTCCTGTACAGCCACTCTTTGCAACTGCCTGAGCTTTCCTTGTTTTAAACATCCATTTCAGTCCCATTGAGCCTAAGGCAGCAGTGCCATCATGTGTCTCGTACTGGCACAGCCTCGCTGCAGACAGGCTCATACTCTTCCAGTCCTTCTAGGTATTCTTTGGTGGCATTAGACCTTTACTGGTTAATATCAGAACTTTGTCACTTCTGTGTTAGAGTATTCACTGTTCCTACCACTTAAACTCTGCACTGGAACTAGTTTGTTGTCCTTTGCTTACTTCTGAAATGGGGGAACTTCCTGTGAGGACCAGCACTCGAGCTCTGTGGTTGAGCTAAATTGCTGCTTTGCTGCTGATTCTCTGGGGAAGGCTTTTTGTGCAACTCAGGATTTAATTGTGGTTACAAGATGGTCTTGTAGGTGTCTGGGTGCCAGTGTGTGTGCGGCAGGGGGTATCTGCTTAAGCGTGGTGAGGTCACCTGACCCTCGCGGGGACATGCTTCGTGCGTGCGGCGTGAGGGCGCCCGATATTTTGGAGACCTGCTTAGTGCTTTTGAGGAATACAAACTTTATCGGTGTGACCTTGAGGCGTGCGTCCCTCCGTAGGGGAGATGGAAAAACAGTTAGTGGTTGTCAGAGATTTAGGCGGGGGACTTATTCCTGTGAGTAGAGGGAGGTCACGTGAACCGCAGTTGGGGATCATGCTCCATTAGGGTGCAGGCCACATGGCCCGCGGGCTTCCTGCTACCTGAGGGGTGATGTCCTTCGCTCTGATGGGGAAGACATGTACTTAAAGGGTGAAGGTGCTCGGCCTTCGGGGACGGACCTCGTCCGTGAAGTTTGAAGGCTCCAAATCTTATACGTGTCCTGGTGAGGGTGCGCGGCCCACGGTGCGGACCTGCGCCTTTCGAAGTGAGGTCTCTAGGCCTTACAGGTAGGTGTCCAGGTGAAGCGTGCGTCTCTACCGCGTAGGGACCTGCTCAGTGCAGAGGCAGGGCGTGCTTCCCGCGGTGGACGAGCACACTCCATTCGGAGGGAGGGCATACGGCCCGCGGGAGTCTTGTTCCCTGTGAAGTGAGATGATGTGACACTCGCGGGAACGTGGGCCAAGCGTATGGTGTGAGGGCTCTCGGCCCTTGTCGTGACGTTCTCAGTGCGTCACGGTATAAGGCCAGCGCGGGGAACTGCTGCACCGTGTTGGGTGAGGGCATTCCACTGGCTTCTGGGACCTGCTCCGTCAGGGCTAAAGGCGGGACCCGCTTTGGTGACATCACGTGACCCTGGCGCGGACATGTTCCCTGCGTGCGGGGTGAGTGTGCGTGGCTGATTTGGATACCTGCTTACTGCGTTGGGGGACTAGAGACTTCATCGGTGTCCCCTTGAGGCACACGTCCAACCCTAGGGACCCGTTAATGGTAGAATGAGGTTGCACGTCCCGCAGTGGGGTGTCATGCACCATTCGGCTGCAGGGCCCGCGTCCCGCGTGTGTCCTGCTCCCTGTGGGGTGAGATCCCGCGGTCCGCTGGGGGCGACCTGCTCCTGAGGGGTGAGGGCGCTCGACCCCCGGGTGTTCTGCTCCCTGCGGGATGAGGTTCGGTGGTTCGCTGGGGACCACATACTCTAGTGGTGAGGGCGCCTGTCCCGCGGGGTTCCTGCTCCCTGTAGGGTGAGGTCCAACGTTCCGCTCTGGACGACCTCCTCTTCAGGGGTTATGGAGCGGGACCCACGGGTTCCTGCTTTCTGTGGGGTGAAGTCTCGCTGTCCCCAAGGGGCGACATGCTCTTCAAGCGCGGGTCGCGTGCCCCCCTGGGGTTCTGCTCCGTTTGGCGTGAGGTCCTGCGGTCAGCTTGGGGCGACCAGATCTTCAGAGGTGAAAACGCGCAACGGGTGTCCAGCATCCTGTGGGCTGAGGTCCCGCGGACGGCTGGAGGCGACATGTTGTTCAGGAGTGGGGCACGCATCCCGCTGGTGTCCTGCTGCCTGTGGGTGAGGTCCCAGGGTCTGTGGAGAGGACATGTTCTTGAAGGGTGAAGGCGCTCGGCCCGCTGGGACGGACCTGGTCCTTGAAGTGGGAGGGCTGCAAATCTTATACATGTCCGGGAGAGGGCGCCTGGCCAACGGTGCGGAGCTGTGCCTTTCGGAGTGAGGTCTCTAGTCCTTACAGGTGTCCAGGTGAGGCGTGCATCCCACGGTAGGTACCCGGTCAGTACAGAGGGAAGAAGTGCTTCCCGTGGTAGGCGAGCATACTCCATTTAGTGGGATGGCATACGGCCCACGGGAGTCTTGTTCCCTGTCATGTGAGATCATGTGACACTCGCGGGAACGTGGGCCAAGCTTACGGGGATGAGGGCTCACGGCCCTTGGTGTGACGTTCTCAGCAGGCCATAAGGGGAAAAGGCCAGCGTGGGGAACTGCGCCATCTGGAGTGAGGGCATTCAACTGGCTTCTGGGACCTCCTCTGTGAGGAATAAAGGCGCAGCACCCCGTTGTCGACCTGCTCCTGCGCGCTGAGGGCATGCGGTCCGAGGCACAGCGGGGGACGTGTTCCTGTGAGTTGAGGGCCCGTGGACCGCGGGGGTATTTCCTTGGTTCTGGGTACGGGTGCGCGTCACGCCATGGTACATGCTCCGTGCGGATCGAGGTGTCTAAGTCTTGTAGGTGTCCGGGTGCCAGTGCGTGTGCGGCGGTGGTTATCTGCTTAAGCGTGGTGAGGTGACCTGACCCTCGCGGGGACGTGCTCAGCCCGTGCGGCGAGAGGGCGCCCGGCATTTTGGAGTCCTCCTTAGTGCTTTTGAGGACTACAGACTTTATCAGTGTGCCCTTGAGGCGTGCGTCCATCCGTAGGGATCCGCTTAGTGTAGAGGGAGGTCGCACGTCCCGCAGTTGGGGATCATGCTCCATTAGGGTGCAGGGCGCGTGGAACGCGGGCATCCTGCTCCCTGAGGGGTGATGTCCCTCGCTCTGATGGGGAAGACGTAATCTTGAAGGGTGAGGGCTATCGGCCTGCGGAGGTCCTGCTCCCTGTGGCGTGAGGTCGCACGGTCCGTTGGGGACGACATGTTCTTAAAGTGTGAAGGCACTCGGTCCGCGGGGACGGATCTGGTCCGTGAAGTGTGAGGGCTCCAAATCTTATATGTGTCCTGGTGAGGGCGCGCGGCCCACGGTCCGGACCTGCGCCTTTCGAAGTGAGGTCTCTAGGCCTTACAAGTAGGTGTCCAGGTGAGGCGTGAGTCCCTACCGCCTAGGGACCTGCTCAGTGCAGAGGCAGGGCGTGCTTCCCGCGGTAGACGAGCATACTCCATTCGGAAGGAGGTCATACGACCCGCGGGAGTCTTGTTCCCTGTGAAGTGAGATGATGTGACACTCGCGGGAACGTGGGCCAAGCGTACGGTGTGAGGGTTCACGGCCCTTGGTGAGACGTTCTCAGTGCGCTATAACGGTATAAGGCCAGCGCGAGGAACTGCTGCGCCGTGTTGGGTGAGGGCATTCCACTGGCTTCTGGGACCTGCTGCGTCAGGGCTAAAGGCGTGGGACCCGCGTTGGTGACATCACGTGATCCTCGCGGGGACATGCTCCGTGCGTCCAGGGTGAGGACATGCAGCTGGTTGGGAGACATGTTTCGTGCTTTTGAAGACTACAGACTTTATCGGTGTCTGCTTGAAGTGCGCATTCCACAGAAGGGAACTGCTCAGTTTAGACTGAGGTCGCACGTCCCGCGGTGTGGGATCATACTCCATTCGGGTTCAGAGCACACGGCCCGCGTGGGTCCTGCTCCCTGTGGGGTGGGGGCCTGCGGTCCACTGTCGGTGACCTGCTCTTGAGGGGTGTGGGCCCGCGTTCTGCGAGAGTGGGGAGGTGGTGATGTTCCCCTGCCGTGTGATGGTGCGAGGCCCACTGTGGGTACGTGCTCCATGAAGAGCATGGCTTGCGTGTCGCCGGGCACGGCATTAGCTTCTTTTGGTTGGAGGGTGCGCGGCCCTCGGGAGTTCCTGCTTTGTGTGGGATAAGAGCGTGTTTGCCAAGTCAGGGTGACCTGCTCCGTGTGGGGCGAGAGCTCCAGACCTTATCCGTGTCAGGGTGTGGGCGTACGCCTCGCAGAGGTCCTGCTTGGTGCATAGTGAGGGCGCGCACCCCGCTGGGGGCCGTGCTTTGTGTGGGCTGAATGCTCCAGACTGTACTGGTGTCCCTGTTAGGGCTCTCAGTCGCGGGTTGGGCGGGATATCTGAGCACAGATAAAGGGGGTCATCCAGGAGTGCTTTCCTAGGGTATTCTGCAAATACTATGGTCGGTAAAATTCGTGTCCGAGGGACGTTGGTTTTAAAAATTCAGTTTATGGTGTCTGGCGTTTGCTTACTCGGAAAACTTCACTGCAGTTAAGCAAAGTGCAAAAAAATGTATTGGATCTCTACGTAACCCAACAGGTGGTGTGTGTATTCTTTTCTGTTTTGCACCATATATTTTGTCTCGCGTGTTTTTAAATCTGAAACCTGAAATCCTTCCCCAGCCCCGGTTTTTCAGGTTTGGATTTTACACCACAGGTGCGCAAGCTGCTCTCCACGTCGGAATCCAGCTTGCTGCTCATTTCCTATGGCCCATGAGCTAAGAGTGGGTGTACATCTTTAAATGTTTTTTTTTTTTTTTAAATCGAAAGAGGAATAGTATAAGTTGCCATGTGACTGTCACATGACGTTTAATTGTCAGTGCCCATGAGTAAAGTTGATGGGAACGCAGCTATGCTGTGCGTTTGTGTGTTGTCTAGGGCTGCCTTTGCCCTGCAAATGCAAAGTTACGTTCTGGACAGACAAAGCCAGAAATATTTACTATCTGGCCCTTTACAGAACAAGTTTGCCAACATCTGCTTTAAATTATAGGATGACACTTTTTACAGACATCTAAGCTAGATTTTGCCATTTTGTTTAACTTTTTATGTTGGAAAATTTCCAGCATATGTGAATGTAGTAAATGATATATAAATGAATAAAATAAATTCCTCTTACCCTTCATTCAGCTCATCTACACACCCCCTCATCCTCCTCACTGGATTAATTTTAAGCAAATTCCAGAACTTTTATCATTTCATCCGTACAGATTCCAGTGTACAGTTCTAGAAGACAAAGACTCTTAAACATATATAACCTTAATATCATTATCACTTTAAAATGATTAAAACCAATTCTTTAATGTCATCAGTGTATGTTTAGTTGTATCGTAAGTGTTTTTGTTGTTTTTTGTTTTTGTTTTGTACAATAGATTTCTTTGAATCGGGTCAAAATACTGTCCACACTGGCAATTGGGTGATAGGGGCTGACCATTTTGGAATCATGTATCTGCAGAATGTTTGTCCTTGAAGGCGGTTAGGTATTTGCTAACTGCCCTCCATACCCCACCTTGTGCAAGTTTCTGGGCACAGGGCTGTGTGTCTAGGGCCCATCTATTCTGTCCCCTTACCCACATTGCCAAAAACGTGACTGAAGGCGCTCAAGAAACTTGACTTCAAATAAATGCATTGCAACCTCAAGTTACTTTATCAGACTTGAGGAATAAGACAGGGAAGCAATATTTCCTTTTTATTTGGCGTAAAATCACTTGCGTGCAGGCTAATTCAATCAAAACTGCTTTTCTTCCTGATTCTACTAAGTCGTTTTGGAAAAGCATCTTAATAGTAACTTAGTTTCTATAACTTGAATATCTGGAAGTAAATGTGTACCCAGACATCTTTTGAGGGTTAGTGAATTATTATGCGTACATCCTTTAGCCTTAGAAAGGGTGGTGGATAGTGTTTTGAGGAAATGAGGAGAAAGCAGAAGTCAGAAGAAAGCTGGTGACCTGTCCCCTTACAGAAAAATAAGAAATACGATGCCTACCTCATTGGGCTTTTATTGAGCTCAAAGGAGTGCTATGTGCCAAAAATTACGTACAGAAGAAAGGCATTATTTTTATTAGCAGTGGCTTGATAATGAGAAATAGTATGTCTTAGTGTCCCCAGTTCTCCTTTAGTAGTGTATTACATAGTGTATGTTTAAACAAAGGGTATTGTATTACCTAATGAAAAAACCATAATATGTACCGTAAGTGTGTGCGCTGTTTTAAGTAGCATTAGATATTTGGGTCTAATAACAAGGGAAACTCACAAATAACAAATGTAAAAAGCAAATTATTGAGAGCTAATTTGTGAAAATCTTAAATGTATTTTTTTTAAAAGAATGAAGGATTTATATATTCAAACTTCCAAACTGTGCTTTATGAATAATTCATTTTCAAATGAGGTATAATTAACATGGACATTAAAATTGCAGCTGAGAAATACAGATTGCTCTTCACAACATCACGTTGCAATGCCAAGCAAACAATATAAAAAAATATATATATATAGGGATGAGACTGTAGCCAAAGATGGTTCAATTTGAAATCAAAGTGCATGGGATTGCCTTGCTATCATAAGAGTTATTTCCTGAGTAATGCAGTATATTTTCTTTCTCTCTCTCTGCACACTCCAATATGTGTAGATTTTTCTAACTTCCTTCAATTCCCTTCTCTTCCCTTCCATCCTCTCCCCTCCCCTTCCCCTCTCTTCCTCCCTTCCTTTCTATCATCTATCTCTATGTGTCATGCTTATCTTCTATCTATCATATCTACCTAGCTTCCTTACTATCATATCTGTTGTCTGTCTGTCTGTCTGTCTGTTAATCTATCTGTCTGTCTGTCTGTCTGTCTATATCTATATCTGTCCATCTATCTATCTGTTATCTGTACAAAGCAACTAAAGTCAGCTTTAGATTTGAATTAGAATCAGACACCAAGCATCATTTAATTCTCACGTAGGTATCATAATACGTTCTTCGGTGTTGTTCGGACTCCCAGATTTCGTTGAGAACATCTCCGATGTGAACGGAACAGACATCTGGCCTGCCTCTTTCTGCATGGGGAGTGCGGTAGGTGCGCCCACCTTTGTTCCCCTCTCCACCCTACTTGCGTTCTTGTCACACTGCTGTCCTCGAAGTGCAGCCCCAGCAGCCCCTGGGCATCTGCTAGAAATGCAAAGTCTCAGGCCATGCCCCAGACCTACTGATCAGGAACTCTGACACGAGCCCTGCCAGGTCTATGTTTTAATAAACCCTCCAGAGGATGCTAATACACACGCAAGTGTGGCTTCTCCACCCGCAGCCCTGGAAGCACAAGTGTGTGCCCTTACCATACTTACCCTAAACGGAGCCACAAGCACACAACAATATTATCAATTAAGTTAAGGAAATATATTTAAATATACATAATGGTAACATATAAATATTTTATATTTAACTTATATCATACAAACATTTAATATTCAAACATATTATGTTACATATAATAATAACATATACTAAACATATTCATGGTTTATAAACCATGAAATAAATAAATATGTATAATACACATGCACACGTTATGCTCTGTTCACCAAGTGGATGCTCAAGGGAGTGATGTAAAGCTTACGCAGGTGGTGCTGATTCTCTGTCCTGGAGCAGAATTGCCCGCTTCCTTCCTTCCCTTCCATGGCCTCCTGATGAAGCATCTGTCTCAGCCCCCAACGGCAAGGCTTACTGATCTTCCAACACCCTGAGCCCCCTTCCATCCCCTTGTATTTGGAACGACTTTCTGAGTCTTTTCTGCCTGAATTCATTCTTTCCCAGAGAAAAAGCTTCTACTTCCTAGCCCCTAGAACCCTCATGGCAGTTTAAACTGCACTTCTTAGAGCCTTGTCTACTGTGTCTGCAAGTGTGCCAGAAAGTGGGTTTGTCAGTCAGGTCCAGCTGAGCAGACAGAGGATAGAGGCCACAGCCTGCCCTCAGTTCCAGACCTACGCCAAATGTGTGCCAGGAGCCGTCCTGTGTTGCCTGTCATCTCACGGCTGGGCTGGACATCTCATGCCTGTCTGAGGGAGCTTTGATGCTGGGCTCTTCCTGGTTGCAGATGTGGATCCAGCTGCTGTACAGCGCCTGCTTCTGGTGGCTGTTCTGCTACGCAGTGGATGCCTACCTGGTGATATGGAGATGGGCAGGACTGAGGAATGTGCTGCCAGAATGAGCTGGGATTTCTGCCCTAGTTCCATCTCATGAGGGAAGTGTGGAGCTACCACCGAGCATTTGAAAGTGTTAAGGCAGGTGCCCTCAGTCAAACTATCATTTGTCCCCTCCACCCAGAAATATCTAGGATAGCTCATTTGTGTCAGAGGCCAAAGGCAGATTCAAAATATTGAGGAGTTCAAAACCTTGAAAATAAGTAATTCAAGAATTTAAATATTTGGTACTGAAGAAATACTAAGAAACGATTAGTGCAAATATAAGCAATTTGTGATTGTATATAAAGGTCGGAGGAAAAACATTCTTCTGATAATATATTGACACTTTATGCTAAACACAGAATTGAGACACTGGAGTTTCAGGTGGCTGTCAGGAGGGGATCACACAGTGGCTAATAAGTTGGGCACTGGTGGCTTTGAACTCCTGCCCAAGTGCTCGGTAGCTGTGTGACTGTTGGCAAATTGCTTAACCTCTCTAGACCTCTGTTTTCTCAGCTGTTAAATGGTACCCACCTCATAAGGCCACTGGCAGGAGCAAGTAAATGCAGTGAAATATGTACATGGACAGTGCCTGGCACGTAGTAGGCTCTCCGTAGGAGTCGCTGCTACTGTAGCTGGGATGTGAATGTGTGTTGAGGAAACAGCAACACACAAGAGAACTTGTGTGACAGACATGCTGGACGCAGAAGGGCAGGGCGAGCATCCAGGTCTTCTGGCTCCAAGTCCAGTAAGCATTTGTCCCCCACCAAGTTCAGGGTCTGCTCGAATCAGGGCCCCTTTGGATGGAGCCCCTGCGTGCTTTCTAGCAACAATTTTACAAAGTTCACACGTTAAAAAGGGTAAAATCCAGCAGTTTTTAGTATATTCCCACTGTTATGCAACCATCACCATCATTTAATTTTATGATGTTCTAAACATCCCAAGAAGAATCACTGTGCCAGTTACCAGTCACTCACCATTCTACCAACTTTCCAGCCTCTGGCAACCACAAATCTACTATCTGTCTCCACGGATTTGCATGTTCTGGACATTTCATTTAAATAGAATCATAAAATATGTGACCTTGTGTGTGTGGCTTTTTAAACAGCATAATATTTTCAAGGTTTATCCATGTTGTAGCAAGTGTCAGTACTTTATTCCTACTATGGTCTGAATATTTGTGTCCCCCCAAATTTGTATGTTGAAATAGTCTTAGGAGGTGGGGCTTTTTGGGAGGTGATTAGATCAGGAAGGTGGAGTCCTTGTGAATGTGGTTAGTGCTTTTATAAACGAGACCCCAGAGAGTAGTCTTGTCCCTTCCACTGTGTGAGGAGACAGAAAGTGTCATCTGTGATCCAGAATGGTCCCTCAGCAGACACTGAATCTGCCAGCACCTTGATTTTGCACCTCCAGCCTCCAGAACTGTGATAAATATAACATCTGTTGTTGATAAGCCACCCAGTTTTTGGTATTTTGTTACAGCAGCCCAAATAGGCTAAGACAATTCCTTTTTATTGCTTAATAGCATTCCGGTGTATGAATATGCTATATTTTGTTTTTTTCATTTATCAGTTGATGAGCATTTAGGGTGTTTCCATTGTGCTTAGTATTAGGAATACTGCTTCAATGAACATTTGTATACTAGTGTTTGTGTGAACATGTTTTCATCATATACTCCTGGATATACACCTGGGAGTGGAGTTGCTGAACCACATGGTAACTCTAGGTATAAACTTGTAAGAAACTGCTAAACTGCCCTCCAAAGTGACTGCGCCATTTTGCCCGCAGTGTATGAGATCCAGTTTCTCCCCAGCCTCGCTAACACTTCTTATCTGTTCATTTCTTTTAATTTTAGCTGTCCTAGGGTGGGTGAGGTGGTAACTCATTGTGCTTTTGATTTCAGCAGTTCCTAATAATGTTGATCATCTTTTTGTGTGCTTGCTGGCCATTTGCATACCTTCTTGTAGAAATGTCTATTCAACTGCTTTGCCCATTTTTAAATTGGATTATTTGTCTTTTTATTATGGAGTTGTAAGGGTCCATTATATATTCTAGATACAAGTACCTTATTAGATGTGTGATTTGCAAAGTTTTTCTCCCATTTTGTGTGTTGTTTTTCCACTTACTTCATGGTATCGTTTGAAGCACAAGAGCTTTTCATTTTCATGAAGTCCAATTTAAAATTGTTTTTCATAAGTTTATTATGCTCTTGCGGTCGTATTTAAGAAACCATTGCCTAACCCAAGGTCACAAAGAGTTATACCTATGTTTTCTTATGGTTCAAACACTTCCTTTCGGTCTGCATTAGTCTATTTCTGCTGCTTATAACAAAATCCACAGAACTGGGCAATTTATAAAGAACACGAAATTTATTGCTTACAGTTTCTGAGCCTGGGACATCCAAAGTCCAGGGAACACATCTGGTGAGGATCATGGTGGTGACTTCAGTGACGTGGGGTATCACCTTGTGGAATAGCAGAGCAGAGAAAACAAGAGACAGAGACCAACTTCCTCATTCTCTCTCCTTTTAAAGCCCTCAGAACCACGCCTCTGACCACCATTACTAATGCATTCACTACTGCACGGTCCTACAATCTAATCACCTCTTCAAGTCCCCACCTTCCAATTACCATAATAGGATTTCCTACTGCATAACGGTCACAGTGGGCGCCAAGTTTCTAATACATGAAACTTGGGGGACACATTTCAAGCTTCAGTGAATTTTGGGGGGACATAATTCAATGCATTACAAAGTCTATTTAGGTCCATTTTGAGTTAATTTTTGTGTACAAGTGAGGAATGGGTACATCGTTATTCTATTGCATATGGGTTTCCCTTTGTTCCAGCACCATTTTTTGGATAAATTCACTTTTAAAACAAACATCAGTAAACAAATAGAGATTATATGCAGATTGTAGAATATATTGAGTAGTCTAGCTAGATCCCTGTTCTAAAATCATTGACGTCACTTATATGTGTCACATCATCATTATCTTTGATCTCTCTCTCCTTTCTTTTAGTGCTTACTTCATTATCTATGGTTTTTCCTTCCTTTTTTTTTTAACTTATATACCAAATTCTTACACATCTGTATAGAACACAGATATGCCTGGCTGTGAAAGTCCTCCAGAGAAGATGGTCAAAACCAAAGGCAGCCAACCAGGTGGATCAGTGAGGATCCACAATTTTCTTTTGTGTGTGTGTCCTTGTCTGGTTTTCGATCAGAGTAATGCTGGCCTCATAAAATGCGTTCGGAAGTATTCCTCCTCAATGTCTAGAATAATCTGAAGATAAGTGGTATCAACTCTTCTTCAAAAGCTTGGTAGAATTCAGCAGTGAAACCATCAGGTCCTGGAATTCCTTTTAATGGACGATTTTATATAACTGATTCCATTTCCTCACTTGTTTTTGGTCTGTTCAGATTTTTTATTTCTTCATAATTGTATTTCTTCAGGAATTTATTCATTTCCTCTGTTATCATATTTGTTGGTGTATAGTTATTCATAATAGACCCTTATGATCTTTTGAATTTTTGTGGCATCACCTATAATGTGTCATTTTTTATTTCTCATTTTATTTATTTGAATCTTCTCTTTTTTTCTTGGTTAATCTGGCTAAAGTTGGGCCAAGTTTGTTTATATTTGGAAAAAACAACTCTTCGTTTAATTGACCTTTTCAATTGTTTAAATTTCTATTTCATTTATTTCTACTCTGAGCTTACTAACTTCTTTCCTTCTGCCAATTTCGGGTTTAATTTGTTGTTTTTTCTCTAGTGCCTTTAGGTTGTTTATTAGAAAACTTTCTTTTTCTATAAAGGAATTTAGTGCTGTAAACTTTCCTCTCCAAACTGCTTTTGCTGTGTCCCATAGGATTTTGTATGATATGTTTCCATTCTAATGTGTGTCATAAAACTTTTTAATTTCCCTTTTAATTTCTTCATTAACCCATTGGTTGTTTAGGAGGGTATTGTTTAATTTCAAAGTATTTGTATAGTTTCTAAGTTTTTCTTGTTCATTCTAGCAAATGCTGTTGAGAAGGGTATGGATAGGGCCAGAGGCAAGGTAGTGATCCAGCTGGATGAACAGGAAATGGGGGTGTCACAGAGCAGCTGCACAGCATGTCCTCAATATGCCCGCTAGTGGGTGGATAAGGGGCATGTTTTTTTCACTAATTTAGCCTGTGTTCCCGTGCTGGGCTAACCGATGACATAGTCAAAGGAATCCTTGGAACCTGACTTTGCTCAGAACCTTATCCATATCTCCACACAGTTATGTGTCACTTAATGTTGAGGATCTGTTCCATGAAATGTGTCATTAGGTGGTGTCATCACTGCGTGAACATCATAGAGAGTACCTACACGAACGTAGATGGTATAGCCTAGTACACACTTAGGCTATATGGTATAGTCATTATAATCTGATGGGACCGCTGCCGTGTATGCTGCTCATTGTTGGCTGAAATGTTGTTATGCAGAGCATGAATATACGTGTGTGTTTGTGTATTTTTTCCTTTTTGCAAAAATTGTTGCAGCATGCATTGAGGTCACAAGACACCCAGGTATAAAATAGAAAAGACAGACACGATTTTCTCAGGACCCTGTGGACAGCTCAGCCATGTGACATTTCCTTTCACATCAAGATTAAGTATCCCTTTCATTCTAGAAGAGCTGTTCCAGAAAGCATCTGGATTTGGACTTTTGGAGTCACAAAGCTGCAGATGCACTTAGAGCACCCTGTGACCTTGGTATCTGGGTTGCCCAGGGGTCTCTGATAGTTGTTGCTGTACCTTCTTAATCTCTCCTTGAGCATTCTCTCCAACCTGATGAGGCACAGCTCCACCTCTCATTCTAGAAGCAGAGAGGCTAGCTACTTGCTTTTACATCCTCTCTTGCAGCTAGAGCAGGGTGCATGACTTGACAGTGCCAGTCAGATATGTCTCCAGAGTCTCTGAGTTAGAAGTGAGTGCCCAACGGAATGGGTGGCAGAGAAGCGGTTCTGAAGGAGCAGTGGCAGCAGTAGTGGCAGCAGGCAGGTCTGTGCTGGGAGGTGCATTGAGTGTGCTTTGAGGGGAGGGTCCAGGGTCCAGTTTCAGGGTGTGGGCAGTATCCACTGCTTTCTTTGTCATCCTCTTGGCCAAGATTTGCAGCCTGATGTTGGCAGTTCTGTGTAGGTGCAATATTGGTTCCCAGAGATTCTCAGGCTGCCGCAATCCCTCTCAATACTTTTTGGATTCCGTTAGCCAGTCAGTTTCTGCAGCTTGCAAATCAGAATCCCGACTTATCTGATTATGCAGTGAAAGGGACCCCTCCAAGACAGGACACTGAGCATCACCAGCGTACGCCCAGAGCATGATGCTTTTGACTGGGGTGAGCTGCGAGAGGAAGAGGGTGAGCGGACACCTTCTCACAGCAACTCGACACTCACTGGGCATGGAGAAATGCACATCAGAGACGTCGTGTATAAAGTCGACCTAGGGAACAAGGAGACGATGATTGAGCAAGCAAAGGAAGAAATGAGATAATTGGCTTGGGGCCATTTCTGTGGAAGCCTCGTTGCTGCAGGGGCCGTAAAGTCACAGGAGGCTTGTTTTGTTATTGTTTTCACGATGACCGACGTTAGAGCACGTTGAGATGCTAAGGGGAATGATCCCGTGGAGGGAACACGATGATGATAGTGGGATGGAGGGACAACTGCAGGAGGGACGTTCTCTCTTCAGGGAGAGCAGGAAGTGGGACATATAGCCAGGAGTCTGGGCTGGTCTGTGAGGATGAGGCTGTGACAGAGGGGAGTCTGGCTGTAAAGATGAAACTGTGACCATGAGACAGCTCCCATCTGACTTTAATTTACTGGCCATTTTATCAGCCAGTTTAGTTGTCACACCATCAAAAGCTTTAAGTCTACTCATCTCCCCCAGTACAGAGTAAGGTATCACCATCATCGTCACCGTCTACGACTGTGCAGTGATGGTAGGATATATACACTCAGCTACTGTCCTGACTGTCTCTGAATAAGTACCTTCTGCTTGAGGACAACTATATTCCTAACCAAGGCCTCAATCTTCAGAGCGTTAACATCAAGTCAGGTCACTACAAACACAGCATTCGGTCTCAGAATCTCTTTAGCTTCTTCTTCTAAGAGTTCTTCCTGAAATAACGGGAGTGGAACATTCTACTCTTAACTGGGTCTGGCGAGCTTCTGGCAAAATAATGCTCTTGAATGAAGCCTAAAGCCACGTGGTTTGTGGGAGGCCACCTTTGTCACTTATAACCCCTCTTCCCATTTCT
This sequence comes from Cynocephalus volans, assembly GCF_027409185.1. Taxonomy (NCBI): domain Eukaryota; kingdom Metazoa; phylum Chordata; class Mammalia; order Dermoptera; family Cynocephalidae; genus Cynocephalus; species Cynocephalus volans. The sequence goes on along the minus strand of NW_026902463.1, from coordinate 5,621,643 downwards.
GGCGGTGACTGGCTGGCCACTCCACTACCTCCGAAGCTGGTGTCTTAGGGGACTCACTATATACAATGTCAGGTCAAGTCTGGCTGTGGCTGGGGGAACCTTTATCCCTGCTTGAAATTCCTGCCCATGTAAGCCCTGAGTTGAACGAATAAACCAAGCCCAAGGTCCAAGGTGAACTCTTTCCCTTTCCTTTCTCTGCTGTCAGGAAAAGCTTCAGCAAAGCCAAGTGCCTCAAGCCATCTCAACACGTGCCTTCTCCCAGTCTTACTTAAAAGTGCCTTCTCCCAGTCTCACTTAAAAGTTCTATCTCGGCCCCTTCAAAACGGAGCTACGACGTTCAATGCTCCAGCAAAACGTCCTGTTCTCTCTGCGTATGAGGAAGTTCTGCTGCTGTGCTGCTGCCTCAGTGACAGCGGGCCAGGCTGAGTTCAGGAGCCGAGGCTGGGCTGTGCAGGCGTCCTGTCCTTACCTCGCCAGCATGATGTTGGAGTTGGGGTTGCTGGTGGCCTGCCTGGTGGGACTCCACTTGATGGTTTATATCTCTTTGCTGTGAGCTTGCAGGTCGTGCACACACGTGTCCTGCTTCATGCTCCAGATCTAGAGAACACAGTGGTAACAATATGAGCAAGCTATGTCCCTCCAGTGAGCCAAGAGACTGCTGGCTGTGAACCGTACACAAGCCATTGGAGTGTCCCACTGGAAAAAACAGCAGGTCATTGCCCAGGAAGGGCTGGGACTCCTAGCAGGACCCTTGACTGGTACATCAGAGTTCACTGGGCGAGAGCTAATCTGACAGTCAGTAATGGGACAAATTATAGAGGAAGGAAGAGGACTCAGTACAGATAACCCCCACATGTGAGACTTGCGTTCAGTACTGTGGGCTGTTTAGGGTAAAAGAGCTCATCCCTACAGATGCCAACTTTACCTTTAATGTCATGTCATCAGAGTAGGATGCTAGCAACATTCAAGAAGGATCCCATTTAATAGCATTGACCTCATTCTGAAAAATAGAACGGGTTTGGAAAGGATATCAAGGCCTGAGAACAGACCCAGTGGCTATCCAGCAGGGGGCAGTAGCGCTCTGTCATCATGGTGGCCGTCCACCAGGTGGCAGTAGCACTCTGTCACCCTGCCGTCCACCAGGAGGCAACAGTGCTCTGTCATCCGGACGACCATCCACTAGGGGCAATAGTGCTCTGTTATCCCAGCAGCTGTCCACAAGTGGGCAGCAGTACTTTCTCATCCTGCTTACCGTCCAGCAGGGGGCAGAAGCCCTCTGTCATCTGGCCGACCATCCACCAGGGGGCAATAGTGCTCTGTCATCCCAGCCGCTGTCCACCAGGGGCAATAGTGCTCTGTAACCACTCTGGCTGTCCTCATGGGAGCAGTAGCACTCTCTCATCCTGCCTGCTGTCCACCAGGGGGCAGTAGTGCTCTGTCATCCCAGGGGCTGTCCACAAGGGGGCAGTAGCACCCTCTCTTCCTTGCTACCCTCCACCAGGGGGCAGTAGCACTCTCTCAACTTCCCTATGGTCAACCGGGGGCAATAGTGCTCTGTAATCCCAGCAGCTGTCCACAAGTGGGTAGCAGTAGTTTCTCATCCTGCTAACCATCCAGCAGGGGGCAGAAGTGCTCTGTCATCTGGCCGACCATCCACCACAGGGCAATAGTGCTTTGTCATCCCAGCCACTGTCCACCAGGGGACAATAGTACTCTATGATCCCAGTGGCTGTCCTCAAGGGGGCAGTAGCATTCTCTCATCCTGCCTACCGTTCACCAGGGATCAGAAGCGCTCTGTCATCATGGTGGCCGTCCACCAGGGGGCAGTAGCACTCTGTCACCCTGCCATCCAGCAGGGGGCAGTAGCACGCTCTCACCCAGCCATCCACCAGGGGGCAACAGGGCTCTGTCACCCGGCCGACCATCCACCAGGGGCTATGTTGCTCTGTAACCCCCCTGCCTATCCTCAAGGGAGCAGTAGCACTCTCTCATCCTGCCTACCGTCCATCAGGGGGCAGTAGTGCGATGTCATCCCAGTGACTGTCCTCAAGGTGGCAGTAGCACTCTCTCATCCTGACTACGGTTCACCAGGGGCCAGTAGTGCTCTGTCATCCTGCCATCCACCAGGGGGCAATAGTGCTCTGTCATCCCAGTGGCTGTCCACAAGAGGGTAGTAGCACCCTGTCACCCCAGCAGCTGTACACAAGTGGGCAGTAGCACTCTCTCATCCTGCCTACCGTCCACCAGAGACTGCTGCTGGGGGCAGTAGCGTTCTGTCATCCTGCTGGCCATCCTCCAGGGGAAGCAAGATTCTGTCATCCTGCTGACCGGCCACCTGGGACTTTCCCCAAAAGCAAAGCAAAGAGCCTGGGAGGCCATGCGTTTTCCTTTTTCATCACTTTGCCTTGTTCATTTATATAAAAGGACAGCCATATACCACAAATGAGCAGCCACCCTCATCAATATTTCTTGAAGGGAAAAAATTCCATACTAGGAAGGAAGCAAATGAAGAATTCACATACAGTATAGGTAGCAAATAAAAACACCAAAACCACAGCTGTTTTAAAACTGGACATGGAAATCACTTCCCTGTGCATTTTTAATGCTACAGCTACTGCTTCTATCTAAATCTGCTACCTTTTTCTGGCGAGTGGCAGTGGCCGGGGGTCAATGCAGACAAATGAAACCCCTCATCCACGGTGCGGTTCCACGGGGAACAGGAGGCCCGTGTGCCCCAAGTGCACGAGCACACGCCAGAGCCCAGAGGGTGGCTCTGTAAGAACACACAGGAGAAACAAAACCCACCCAAGGGGCTTGCCCTCTAGTGCAAACAGCCTGGAAATACAAAGGGGAGGGGAGTTCTACCAGGCAGCTCAGCATGCTGGGTGCACAAAGGAACAGGACTGTTCCTGAGGGCAACCAGGGCCCCGAGATCCCGAAGCTAAGCCCCGGGGGACAAAGGCAAATGTACACGGCAGGCAAGGGAGAGGGGGACACACAGGGAACACGGTTCTACAAAGGAACAGCCTGTGGCAGAGGAACACTGTGCCGCACATGGAGACCAAGTAGAAGGTGCACCCACAAGGGTCTTTTCCTTAGGGTGACTGTAGGGCCCCATCTGCTCAGGACAATCCCACAATATTATGCCTGCTGTCCAGCCCAACAATTAACTAACTTCACACTCATAATTCATTTTCTAAATAATTTCACACACCTAAGAACTCTGGTTTGGAGGATAAATTATATGGTCACACTACTTTTTAAGGAAACTGAGTTGTGAAGGGTGTGAAGCAAAGAAGTGGCAGGGCCACATCAGTGTTCCACATGGCACGGATGGCCTGGGAAAAGGGAGGAAGAAAGCCTGGAGTCCAGGGAGTGGGCTCCTGTGTGATCAAGGGGAGGATGAAAGGGTCAGATTGAAGAGTGGCATGTGCACAGAGGTGCCTGTGATTGCCCAGGGGTGTGTAAGTGTGCAGACGTGTGTAAGTGCATGGATGTGTATGAATACATGGACATGTGTCTAAGCAAGTGGCCATGTATGCTGGTGTGCATATGTAGATGTGAGTGTCCAGGAGTGTGAGTGGGCATGCATGTGAGTCCAAGGAGTGGGCACCTGTGAGCCAGGGGAGGATGAAGGGGTCAGACTGGAGAGGGGATAAAGTGTGGACCTGTGTGTGAGCGTGCAGACGTATGCGTGCACACATGTGTGCGCAAGTGAACATGAGTGTGCATGACTTTGTGTGCATGTGCACAAGTGTCCATACGTGTGAGTCCGCATACGTCTGCACGTGTGTGTGAGAATGTGGCCGTGTGGGGGTGTTCATACACGTACATGAGTATCCAGGCGTGTGAGTGGGCATGCATGTGAGTGTGTGTGGGTTTTCATACACATACATGAGTGTCCAGGCATGTGAGTGTGCGTGCGAGTACGCTTGAGTGTGCCTGCGTGTGTGCGAGTGTGTATGCATGTATGTGTGTGCGTGCATGTGCTCGAGTCTGGAGGTGTGAGTGAGTGCATGCATGTGTGGGAGTGTGGGCGTGTGTCAATGTGCACAAGGGTAGCTGGTTCTGGCTGCGGATGCTGACAGGAGAATCGATGGGTAGGTTTCTTGGGGCCCAGGAATTTGGAGCCAGTCACCATGAACTGTCTCAAGCTGAACCCTCCTGGGAATGGAGCGCCACCTCCACCCACCCGCCACTCTCAGCCCAAGTCACAATTACTAGGAAGCATCGAGAAGTGGCTCCAAAGTCTCAGGAAGAAGTAGGCTCAGCCACATTTCGCTTGAGGCTTGTTCCAACGATTAGCCACAAGGAGAGCCATTTAAAGAGCCAAGTGGTGGCACGGTGGTAAAATCCCGGGCACGGCAGCTGGAAATCACATAGCTATGTGACCTTGTACCCTACGGCACACACAGACTGCGGGCAGCACTATTAAAAGATCGCAGATCATCCAGGATTAGTGGTGAAACAAGTTTAGACCAGAAAACGCAAGTGTCCCTTTGTAACCACAGCCAGATATTCATGGGGCAATGGATACCTGTGCTCCAAAGAACCTTCTTTTGGAAGCAGGAACGCATTGGGCTGGGAGCTGAGACTGGTGGGTAGTAATGAAAGGCAAAGGCACTGAGGACAATGGAATTGAATTCCCTTAAATTGGGGGCATGATGGCAACTCCCCAGGGGCTTTGATCAGACCCCTCTGCTTTAACAGGGGATCCCCAAACATAGTATTTCCATTCTCTGCTGACACTCCCCATCTATTCACTTATTACAAGCATCTTTTCCTTTATATCCTCGTACATTTTTTTCATAGCCTTTGCCACAAAGTCCAACATCTAGATCACCTCAGGGTCACTTTTTCTCACTGCCTTCCCGTCACTGATTTAATCCAGCTGCCTAGGGTAGCTGCAACAGTTCAAGAGCAAAGGTCTGCAGAGGAACTGGTCTGCTGTCATGGCATCCTTTGATTCTAGGTAAAAAAAAATATATATAAAAAGGCTCCCGCATCACATTCTCATGAACTCAAGTCTGAAACTCAGAAGTCCCACTTACTGTGTGTCCTTGGAAGGTTTTGACTGGGCGGTCACAGCCAAGTCTGCATACATGAATACACATGTCTGTGTTACAGGAGGCAAAGGTAGTGTTGTGCTGCCAGTCCACATCAAGAGCAGGGGCTGTGGAGCAGGAAAGACAGGGAGGACGCTGACATTTATCAGCTGTGCACAGAGCTCAGCTGACTTAGAACAATTGACAGCATGGTGGAGAAGCCATATCTAGTAACACGATAAAACATCTTCCCTCGTGAACTGACTCTTAGGTTTAAAGACCTTAAAGACCCTCTCCTCCCACATTTGCAGGGACGACAAGATGCCTCTGGAGAGAGGCCCCGTGGCCCTTTCTGTGCCCCACGACATGCAGCATCTCTTGCTCCCACGGCACAGGTGAGAAAGGGCAGGTGAGGTGTGCTGGCTGCCTGCCCCCGCACCTTCCTGCTTGAGCAGTATCACCACGGTGGGCCTTTTAGACTTGCTTTCACAGAGAGAGCAGGAAAAAGAAGAGGAAAAAGATTTCATAGCCTTTGCTCAAGACACCCCAATTAAAAAAAAAAAAATCCTGCAACACATTAATGCATCCCATGGATTCGGGGATAATTAGAGTCAACAAGAATCCCATATTAGGGATGAAATTGGGTGAAAGGTTCAGGACTCGTGAGGAACACCCTCCCTGAGTCCAAGAGACCCTCGGCTCTGCTGAGGGTTTTGAGGTGACTGCCCTCTGGTCACTCCCCGCTAGACCTCTCCATGTCCCAGCTTTCCCAACTCCTTAATCTAGTGTGAGCCCTGCCCCTGAAGGGACCTCAGAAGTAACGACGATGGGAACAATACAAAGGTTAACTAATGCTGCACTTTAGTTACGTTCTCATTCTCTACTTTCTGGGTTCTTTGCTGAGACAGCAGCAGCAAATCCAGACAATTTCCAATGCACCGAAATGCCCAGGGCCATTGTTAAAAGCCCAGCCCTCGTTCTGTCCTCAGAGCCAGTGCCCCAAGATGTTGGAAGAACACGTAAAGACCAGGTGGTGAAGGCAGAGCGGCCAGACTCCATCCTTGTTCTGTCCATCAGTCAGGTACTGGGGTCTCAGCTGCACACAAGGATGTTCTGATAAGCCCTCAGGGGACGCTGAGCATGGAGTGAGACAAGCCATCTCAGGCCGTCAGCACAGCTACCAGCCAGAGAAGGGGTACAGATGTGTTAGTCCCCATGGCTGTTGTACCTGTGGCCTCCAAGCCTCGTGCCTGTCCACTTACAAGGAGCGGGTCTGCGGCTGAGGGCGGCTGCTCCCACCTCCTCTCAGGCACCCACTTGCTCAAGTGATCACTTGGCACTCCGGGGACCTCATGGCCATGCACTGCTCATGTCTGTATAGTCTCTGCTCCCCTGAGGCACTCCCACTGGAACACTCCCTAGAGGCATTTACGCATCAAGTGAGAGGTGACGGCCGGAGGCGGGGGGCTCGGGAAGGAACAGCAAGGGGGAGAGGGAGCTGCTCACGTGGTGTGCCCCTTCTCCTTAGGAATCTCAGCGAGTCCCTTTTATTCAGGATCATCACAGGCTGCTTCTGAGAAAGAGAAGCTCTGGAATTGTGCCCTGTGCTCACAGAACCCTGACTGGGAAAGCTCATGGCCTGAGGGCTGTGAACAGTGCCTCACTAGAGCACACGTCACACAGAGAACAGGGTGCTGCCTACATAGCGTTTCGGGCCATTGTAACCAGGTAATGTCTTCAAGGGCCAGGAGCTCAGTGCTTTGAGGCTTAGCCATCAAGGTCTGACCAACCTCTTATGATACGAGCTCTCACCATTCCTTCACTGATGGGAACGGCCCCTGCCTGTGCTGTCCGTGCAAACAGTGCAGTTTGTGCTGAGCACCTGCTTGACTCTGGGAGTCTAGAATCGGGCATGGGGTCGGCAATGGGTGCCTCCATGTGACCAGCCCCAAATGAAAACCCTCAGCACCAAGTCTCTAACGGGCTTCCCTGGAAGACAGCTGACTTCTGGGGGAATTAAGCAGATCCCGTGCGACTCCCCGGGGAGCTCACGTCTGTTCTCCCTGGGACTTCATCCCTCATGCCTCTTCCCTTTCCTGATGTTGCTTTGTATCCGTTCCCACAAGAAGATTAGGTGTGTATGCTGAGTCCTGTGTGTCCACCCAGCAGACTGCCAAACACGGAGTGGTGTCGGGGACCCCAACACAGCAGCCCTCCCGGAGCAGCAGGACAGAGAAGCCTGCCCTGGCTCTTTGGCTGGTGTTTCCAGACTCGGGAGCAGGTGGGTGTTGAGGCGTCTGTACCTTGCAAACCTGAACGACAACACTTAACATAAAATGGGTCTCCTTCCCACCAGCGAGGTTCCACAGGCTGCTCACTCTGTGCATTCACAATTACTTTAAGGGACATTTCACAGAACTCTGAATCATTCCTTTTAAATTACAAAATCAAAACAAAACTAACCTGAAAGGAAAGGAAACTGTTGTTTGGCTTCTCCTGTGTGGGCATCCCAAATGATTGTTGTCTGCACGCCACAAACAAAGGAAAAAGTTAGTAATTATTCTTCTTGCAAAGTTTTCTCATGAAAAGTGCATCATACAAGAAAAGACAGTGGGACCTTATTCCTTCTAAACCATCACAGTCCAATAGAGCTATTCCTTTAATTTTTCCGGGAAGCTGTAGGAAGTTCAGGATGAGGACAGGTCATATTAGTAGGAGAAGGGGAAGCAGAGGGGAGTGTTCTTTTCTCTGTTGTTTGGGGGTTTTTAGTGGCTGCCTGGTAAGGGGATCTGAACCTTGACCTTGGTGTGACACCATGCTCTCCCCAAATAAGCTAACTGCCTAGCAGTGTCCCATAGAGGTATCATGTGAGTCACTACACTAATTTTTAATTTTACAGTCACCACATTAAAAAGAAAAAAAGAAACTGGTACAATTCATTAACAGTGTATTTTATTTCACTCCAATAATGCCAAAATACTATTGTTTCAACATGTAATCAGTATAGAAAAATATTAATGAGGTATCTGACATTCTTTCTTGCCCCCCATTCTAGGACTTGGAATCACAGCGTGTTTTACACACAGCAGTTTGGACGGCCACATGTGATGACCTACAGCCACATGAGCTGGTGCCTACTGCAGCGGACACAGCAGCCTTAACTGATAACTGAGAAAACTACCCAAATCAGTGGTGATGCCCCCTCATCCCAAAACGCTAAAATACCTGTACCAAAACATATCTAAATGTCTTTCCAGCAGTTTTCCAAATGAAGAGCTGCACAAACAGACATTTCTGGAAATTCCCCTCACCGACCATCCATGAACCAGGACCACGCGATGTGACAAAGCCATCGGATTATGCCCGGGTCAGGCTCTGATTTATGGGTCTACAGTAAGGAAAAAGGTGATCGGCAACTCGGAACACAAAGTAAATCATGAATTCTGATGAACTTACTGATGCTAGGAACATACTTAAAGCAGCAGCCAGGGGCAGCTCCATAAATACCATTGGAATTAAGTATTCATTAACTGGAATTTTCAACGACATTGGAAACTTTACACCTGTCTGTCAGTGGGACTTCATAAAGATTTCATTTTAAGAGCTGGTTATGTTTTCGGTTGATTGTAGAAACATTCAGAGGGATCACTCAGAGCAGCAAGTGTCTTTTAAACATGGTATTCCTACATTTGGGGTCAGCTCTAGACCACCTGTCACTGTTTGTCTGCAACTGTTTTCTTAATTTCTCAAGCACAAACAAATGTGGATTATATATTGTGAGTACAATCGGTCCTTTAATAATGGGCGGGTTAGGTTACCGACCAGGACACAGTTGAAAATCCACGTGTAACTCTTGCCTTCCCCAAAACGGAACTACTAATAGCCGACTATTGATCTGACTTGTTACCAATAACATTAACGTTCAATTAAAACATGTTTTCTGTGTTATATATATATATATATATATATATATATATATACACTGTATTCTTACAATAAAATAAGCTAGAGAAAAGAAAATGTTATTAAGAAAATCATAAGGAAGAGAAAAAGACATTTATAGCATTGTGCAGTATTTACCAGACCAAAAAAGTACCATGTATAAGTGGACCTGTGCTGTTCAAGGGTCAAACTGTAAGTAAACTCACAAATGTCTGATACATTTTCACATACTACAATCAGTCACTGGAACATTTAGTTGACGTGTATGTTAAATATACATTGAACCAAAGAAAACATTTCACAAAAGCTTTGAGAATGTGAAATATATTTTTGTCACTTTGGGTTAAGCATACACTGAAGGTCACACCAGCATCATCATAATTTACATTTCTCCATGGGTATTATGTTCAAGGACACTGTTATTATTCCTGCCATGATTGACTAAGGAGTAAAGAGGGACATACATGACCCAAAAGACTAACATGATTCCAAATATGCATTTTTACTGATCGTACAGTCCGTCACCTGGTAGAGTCAAAATAAATAACCGGTGAGAAACACACAAATGAATGTACAATAAAGATCCGCCAGGTGGGAAGGTGGCCAGGAAACGATTTAGAATGCTCAGCAAGTCGGAGGGCAGAGTTACTGGTAACCAGGGACTGATCCTCCTCCACGCTGCACCAGCTGTGTGTCACTAGACAAGGTAATAAACCTCTCTGGCGCTCCAATTCTTCCTCTGTAAAATGGAATTGAACATACTAATGCCTGCTTGCTGTAAATGTTAGCGATCATTTTCTTGAATTATTTTCATAATTCAAGTGGCAGTTTCCCATGGCCTACTGAAGGCATGACAGAGTGCTGTGTATGCGTATTAATTGAACTAGAACATCTTGGGAAAAATTTGATGATAGTTACACGACACATTTAGTGTGTCAACCACAGCAGCTTATCTTTTCTTATATTATAATAAATTAGGCTCCCAAGTCTGAATGAAGAGTTTCTTGGCTTAAATATAGAGAAAAGGAACAAATGATTCACTGACCTACACAGTTATATCCACATACAGGCGCTGGCACTCTTTCTGTCATGGGGCCCCTGGTAAATACCTTAAACTTTGAGGTCCAATGGTCTTCTATTGCAACTCCTCAACTCAGCCACTAAGGGGTGAAAGCGGCTACCGACAATTCTCAACAAATGAGAGTGGCTGTGTATCAATAAAACTTTATTTAGAAGAACAGGTGATGGGCCAGTTATCGCCTGTGTGGGCTGTACCCTGCCAAGTGCACCCATGACTTCTCCAAGAATGTGATGATGTTTAGAGTTCGTTTATTATTTTATATTAAATTTTACACCTTGAATGAACAGAAAGCAGTAACAGAGTAAAGTTTTCAAACTATCATGAAACCAGTGTAGTTTCTGTGGGGGAATGGTTCTATGTCTCCTTCCTCTTTGTTCTGGGATCTTCCACCCCATGATGGCTTCGAGAGGCACCCGGCTCTAAAGCCATCACATCTCTCTGGCAGCCCTGTCCAAGTGCAGAGTAAAGGAGTCCCACTTTGGCTCCGTGGCCTGTCAGGGGACAGTGCCCTGTCCCTGGGTCCGTTTTACTCCTGCTCAGGAATTGTGCAGTCTACAGTGGGAAAAAGGAGCTTATCAAATTAGGAGAGCAGAAGTCTGCTAAGAGAACAGTCTGTGTCACTAACATCAGTCTAGGGGTGAAAGTTTACACAGAGCACACCCACACCCCCTGCTCTGTCCAGCCATTGATAAACACAGTCTGGAGATTTTCCTCTCTTTATCATTAAACTATGAACCTCAAAAGAAGAGACACTTTGCACAGAGGTCTGTAGAACAGTGGAATATACTGACAGAGATTACATGGTAAAATTAACACGAAGATCAAAATTACAAAAACAAAACCTATACAGGTCCTTTTGATTTCTTAAGGGGAAGGAGAAAGCCTAAGAATTCAAAGAAAACATCGTGTTATCTGGAGAATGAAAATAAACATGTATAGATCGAAAGTATTTGTTTTAAGTTAATACTCACTTTGTCTACACCAGCACTCAAAATATAATTCCCCTTTTTGTTCCATTTCAAGGCAAAGATGGGGTCTCTATGTTGGCCTAAGGTGCTGGCCAGATTACGTGTTATGTAAAACAAATACAGACAAACATGTTGACTTCAAGGTCATGGTCTGTTCACTTCACGGTTACATACAGAAGAAGGTCCTGTCCAACCTCAACACGACAGACACAGGACTACCGTCTTCCATCCATATCCTTGCAAAACGGTCATATGAACCTGTGGCCAGAAGCGTCCCATTGCTCTGCGGGCCAGAAAGAGACACAAACCCACAGAAGCAGCTTAGTAGTGGTGGCACCAGAAAAGCACACAGAAATCGCCAGGATCCCAAGTCTAGAATATTCCTAAGCCGATAACTGATGCCACATTAAGAGACTAACGGGTCATCTCTGACTACTTCAGCACACACTGCTGTTAAATTAAATGCAAGGCATGTGGACCAGGAAGTGAGAAAGCCACACTGGAACCACTCAACATGTGTGCTGTCTAATTAAGGACAGAATTTAAAATACCTACAGAAAGTCATCCTAAGACTATGCAGAAAGCAAAAAGAAGTTGAACGGCATGTGTCCCACGTATAAATGCACTTAGCTGCTGGTCCTGAGCTCTCCAGGTGGAAAGTTTTCTTTCCTGGCTGCTTGTCACAGCTCCCCAGCTGAGCCTTCCGGGGGTCCCACCTTCACGCTGTGAGGTCCCCCTCTCAGCGCCATCAGGCTTGACTCGCTCATGTGTGCTGACCATGGGAAGGCACGGCCACCCAACACCCAGCTCATTCTGTGCCCGCCATGGCCTAAGCAGGATCTCTTGGAGATGGAGAGCACCTGTGAGCCCACAGCTCAGGGCAGGGCCACCACACATTTCAAGGGGCCCAGGGGGTGGAAGATGCTTACGTTCCAGTCCAGTGAGGTGACATCTTTGTTACTGGGGACATCGTGTCCCCCCTCCCGTATACATTGCCTCAGTACAAGCTGGGTAGAGTCCCCGTTGCTGTGTTCATTAAGGTTCCATATCCTGGCCGTCGAGTCTCCAGACCTGCAGAATAAAAACACACGCACGTCGGCTCTTGGTGGGAACAGCTCTTTCCCCCCCTCCCATCCATCCCCCCTCCTCTCCTCCCCACCTCCGCATTTATCAGTTTTAAATGTCTTTGCTCCCCATCCCATGGAGAACACGGCGTGGAATGTCGACTTCACAATCCGAGACACACAGAGCTGTGGAGTTAACAGGACCTGCTCGGGATCTGCTCATGTCGGGAAGACGTGACAGACGAGGTCAGACAACAGCACGTGTCCCTTGAGGCAGAATGCCAGAGGCGAGCAGGGGTTCCCCTGACCATGGAGCGTCCCGCCCCTGACATCCTCACCCAGAAGCCAGCAGATCGCTGACAGGGTTCCAGGTACAAATGAACACCTCGGACTCATGGCCCCGAAGGACTGTGGCTTTGTTGGGTGGAATCTCAACGTCCCAGTCAATTTGCATGGGTTTTGAGTGATTATCTGTTGTAGGAAACACAAAAAGGCACGTGGCTCATCAATAAAAAGGAAACTCATTCTCAGGGGGCTTCTGTTTTAGGAACACCTTGTTTTTATGTACTAGGCGATACCATCTCTGATGATTATAACTAAATCATGGCTTTGTGTGATTGGGTATTTTATGTCTCTTTGTATTTTGCCAGTCTTCAAACTTGAGTGAGGAATACACTAATTTATTCCATAAAACTGGGGCCAGTCAACTATGACCCATGGGCCAAAATCTAGCCTGCTGCAGCCTCTCCTCCTAAATAACGTTTAAGTTATTTACCGACTCCCATATATTTATGCATTACCTGCAGCGACTGATATGGGTTGAACCGTGACCCCAGTACCTCAGACGGTGACTGTATTTGGGGACTGGGTCTTTAAAGAGGTGATTAAGGTAAAATGAGGTTGTTAGAGTGGGTTATAATCCAATACGACTTATGTCCTTATAAGGATTGGAGATTAGGACAGAGACACACACAGACGGACGACCATGTGAGGACACAGGGAGACGATGGTGTCTACTAGCCAAGGAGAGAGGACTCAGGAGGAACCAGTCTGCCTCACCTGGAGCTCAGACTTGCAGCCTCCAGGCCTGCGGGGAGAAATGTCTGCTGTTTCTGCCGCAGATCTGCAGTGCTCTGTCACAGCAGCCCGAGCAGAAGAGGACAACTGCTTCTGCATTTCAAGACAGAGTTGGGTCACTGTGACAGAGGCTGCCTGGCCCTGAAAGCCTGTGACAGCCACTGTCTGGCCCCTTAGGGAAAGTTTAGTAGCCCCTGCTTTATGGGAAAGAGAAGGCAGCGGTCCGATCTAACTAGCACAGAGTCAGCAGCAGCTGACAGTTTTGTAATGCTGTGTAGAGTTGAGTCTGCTGTTACATCTTCTTGTTCAGGTATTTTGGTGGAAAACCCCAGGAAGAGAAGGACTCACTTCTCAGTGGCAGGTAACCTAAGATCCACTGCTTCTGGGTCAACACATAAAAATATGAAAATGCCTGGTGACCCTGCTTGGATTGAGAATCCTGACACAAAATCTTCACAGCCTACCCTCAGGAACAGCGGGGCTGTGAAAAAACCCTACTTCTTTTATGCTTCCCAAGTTCCCATGTGGCTGGGAGAAGATGAAGATAAGCAAAATGATCTTCCATGTTTGGTGGATCCATCCCCTGGTGATGGCGAGAGGACAGCTGGCGTCCTAGCCAGCCGTGCAGTGGGGGCCTGGGACTCTGTATAGGCATGCAGAGTAGGCTGTCACCTGCTCACTTATCCACAGGCGGCCGTGGCATGCTGCCGCCCCAACAGGCTGGTCTGCAGACCAGGCATGAGGTGCTGAGAAGGGGGTTGAGCTGGCTGCTGCAGAAATTAAGAGCAGTGAGCGAGGGTGTGTTAGCCACGTGCACCAGCAAGAGAAGGAGGCTGGGCTCCCTGGGGCAGGGGTCAGTGCCCAGACGCAGCCTGGGTAGAAGAACTCCCACTCCCACGGCCACTGCAGGGAACAGCCTCCAGAGGAAACGACCAGAGATGGGGAACGGGTAAGGAGCCGACCTCAGACCAGAGGGGTGGCAGAATGGCTCAGGTCCTTGATGGAGCACAGGCATGCCTTGCATTCTGACTTTGGGTCCCAGGACATGGCACCTCTTTTGTCTCTGTTGTTCTAGTTTTAAATAGATTTTCTGATGTGGGAGTTAGTTGGTGGAAGGTGCACCGGGCCTGAGCAAGTTTTGTGATATGATTGTCGAGCTCTGACTCATCTACTGCATACTCTTGGGCGATTAGCTAACAGGTCTAACCTCCCGGGGTTTTGCAATGACCAAGTAAGATGATGTCTGGTGTTCAGGGCGTGGTGCCCTTGCACTGACCATGGGCTCGCCTACTAGACCATAATTTGGCTGAAAACCCTCTGCATGGAAGGCTGAGAGAGATACTTGCTTATGTTGGACAGTGATCATCTGGTACTTGTCCCTGTTACACGCGAGCCTTCAGGAGCAGGGCAGCAGGATTTCATAAAATCCAGGATGTGTGTCGAGAAGGTCAGGTCTAAGGATTTAGGTGACAAACGGGGAATGTGAAGGTCTTCCGGCCGTACAGTAAGCAAGCACTGGAAAGCAACTGGTGAGAAGTTGACAGCAGGCAGATCTCTAAGAAGTCGTTGCATTCGCCCAGCTTTACAAGCACAATAAAGCGCCAGAAGCCCCACACTTAATTATTGCGTGTGCTCGTTCTCCTCCCCGTTGACCGTGGCCTCTCCGTTCTTTGGTGGACTTTGCTGGGAAACTGCTGCCGGGGCTGCCGTGTCTGCCGTGGCTGCTGCTGCAGCCGCTGCTGCTGCCGCTGCGGCCGCCGCACTGGCCTGCTGCTGCGCGAGCTTCTCGTGGAACGCCTGCTGCTGCGTCTGCACCACGTCGGGCATCACAGCGTCTATCAGGGACAGGGACTCTATGGGGCTGTTGTCAAACACCGTGCCATCCTGAGAAAGTAAGCCAAGGGCAGCCGTCAGCAACCGCAAAAGAGGACATCGAGGACCAGACTCTGCCTTCCAGGTGGGAGAGGTGCAGGAAGGTGGCCCAGAAACAGAGACGCCTGGGAGCTCAGGGGCTGGGGTCGGGGGTCGGCGGCATCAAGCAGGTGCCCGGACTGTAGGGGCAGGGCAGAGGGACTCCATGGTGGGCCAAGGACCGGGAGGTGGACAAGGGGAATCGTCGATGAAGAACTAGGTATGGTGGCTGTCCTGAGGGAGACCTGATATTTGGTAAGTGTCAACCTGAACTGGGGCATTAAGGATATGTGAACGTGTCTCCTTTATTCCTAGACAAAAGTGCTATATCCCTGATGCAAGGATTCTCAACAGGGGCAGGGGTGTGTGTATGGGGGGAGTAATTTTGACTCCTTGGAGGACATCAGGGAATGACTGGAGACATTTTTCATTGTCACCACTTGGCAGGGGGTCTACTGGCAGCTGGTGGGTGGAGACCAGGGATGCTGGTCCACATCCTCCAGTGCACAGGACAGTCCCCACTACAGAGCAGGGTCCAGCCACAAATGTACATAATGCTGAGCAGGAGAAACCCCGTCTGGTGCCACGGCAAGTGTAGAATCTCTTAGTACCCACTTTTGTGGGAGGAGTAAGTCTTTGGAAGCATCGGCCCCGATTTAGAGATGCCTGCAACATTCAGGATTTCCTTCCTGGTGAACCTGCCCATCTGATCTAATAAATTAAGCACTTGCAGCTACTTGAAACGATGCCCTGGGTTCAGGGTTTAGACAGAATATAGCCACGATACAACCGACAATGACCTCGTTTACTTCTGATTCATATTTTTCTGTTTTTTTTTAAAGATGACCGGTAAGGGGATCACCCTTGACTTGGTGTTGTCAACACCACGCTGTACTGAGGGAGCTCCAGTCTGGGCTTCTGATTCACATTTTTGTCTGAACATCTTTCGATTCTCTGGTACTATCAAAAAAATTTCTGTACACACTTAAAAGTAAGACGTGCTTTCTAAATACTCGAATGACATGAAACCCTCATTGCTCCGGGTTCTGCCTCGTGGACGGAGAAACACATTTTTGTGTGCTCTGAACTTGAGGAAGGCAGGATAGAACTGGGACACGTGGACTCATCCGTGTGGGACTCAGCTGAATCCCGAGAGCACAGATGAAGGAGCCAGGGAGGAGAAGGGATCTGTTTAAATCCCAAATAACTGACTTTCAAAATTTCTATCAAATCGGCACAGCCCCAATCTAGAAGGTGGCAGGGGATACAAGAGGATCTGTATGATTTTAATTGATGGTTTTTGTTCCATCCTTCCCCGGATCAGCTCCACAAAGAGCACAGTCGTGAAACCAGCACCTGAAGTCACTTTAACACAGGGCCATCATCTCTCTGTCCCTGACTGTCCCTCTGGTTATGCCCTCTGTCAGGCTCCCAGGAATGCTTGGAACCAGAAGCGTTTCACAGTGTGAAATTTTTTCTGAGTTTGGAATACTTGCATTATACTTACTGGTTATGCACCCCAAATCTGAAAATCCAAAATCTGAAATGCTCAAGTGAGCATTTCCTCTGAGGATCACATTGATGCTCAAAAACTTCAGATTTTGGAACATTTAGGACTTCGGATTTGGGATGCTCAAAGTGTAACAAAAACCAAACAAACAACCCCAGCTTGCTCTCAGACGCCTGCAGGAAGCAAACGCGGGCTTTGGACTGGGGTCCCGAGACCCCGCTGCTGGAAAGCCCAGCCCCGCAAACATCACGTACCTCGTTGATGCTGATCTCAGCCTCCACGTACTGCAGCCCCTTCTGCAGGATGGAGATGAGGGCGGCGGGCGGCACCAGCGTCCCGTTGATGTTGGACTGGCTGATGTGGCTCTCGATCCCAAACGTGAAGGCTGAGTGGGAAAAACCTGCCGCGAGAGGGAGGCCAGGCAGGTGAGACCAGAGCAGGAAGAGCGGGCAGAGCCAGCAAGCTCTGAAGGGGGCAGCGCGGATTTCAACCACGCTTCATTAACGGGGTGGCCACTGCTGCAGGACTGTGGCTTCCGATGTGGGGTCAGGCAGGCAGGAAAGGGCCGGGGGAGAGAGACGAGTGTGAGATCAAGGAAGACTGGGGAAGGGATGAGGTTCCTTCATGGGAGGACCCTTTCAGTGCTATTAAGAAGCAAAAGGGAACAGAGTGGAGGCTGCCCCACGTGCCCTGGATGGCTGTCTCTTGCAGAAATCCAACTCTGGGAGTCCCCCGACCCCTCGGTTCACATATTCTTTGCGGGAGCTCAGTGCCGCAACCTCTCTGTGTCCCCTTCCTCCCCCAATGTGTCTCCGTTACTGCCTGTGTGGGAAGCTGCTTGGCAACTCAAAGGAATTTTGGATGAAGGTTTTTAAGGAAAAGTTCAGGAGAGCCAGGACGGCTACTGCTTGTGGATGACAGCCGCGTTGCGAAAAGAAGGCAGTGGCATGAGGCATGGAAGGAGGTGCTGGGGGTCCACGTAGGGGTCTGAGGGCAGTAGGGAAGCTGCAACACCCCCTCCTCAAGGAAAGGAAAGTGGCCCCCTGCTGTCGGTGGGGGGATCTGTGCAGCTACAGGTAAAACAGGCAGCCAGTCGGTGGGGCTTGATCGCCCCGTGTGGACCACAGGCGGCCCTGGGGTGCTCGAGGGCTCGTAAACCCAAGGAGGTGAATGCTGTAGGGGCATCCGAGTAACCTGGACCTCCATGCTCGGCTCCCCGGCCAGAGGTGGGGCAGGGCCTCTCACTCCGTTTCTATTGTCTGCTGATCGGGCAGCAAGGGTTCTCAAAGTGACCACTCCTCCTGACTTGGTTCTGCCCACTGTTTATGGCGACGTTGCCGGTTTGCAGGCTTAGCCCTGGTTACCCGAGCAGGTGGGAGCCTTTCCACCTGGCCTGGCGATTGCTTCCCTTCCACCCTCCCTCAGTCACCCAAACAGGCAGCGGGATCAGGAGCGTGAGGGCTTGGCTCTCATCAGATGCAATATCATCAGCCCTGCTGCCTCCCGTTACCCAAATCGAACTGACTTTGCAATAAACCAAAGTCTCACTAGATGGGAGCACACTTCCATGCAAGGAGGCGTCTGTGTCTGTGCTCTCCTGCCCCGTTCCCTTCTCACTTCCCTGTCCACTCGCTCCTCCCCAACCCACCCCGTCCCTCCCTCATCTCCCGGTAATAACGGATGTGTAAAATAGGTAGTTTATATTGACGGGACGGAACAAACGTGGTAGATGTCATTAATTCTGCACTCAGTTGCATACAGCCCTGTAATTCTTTACAAAACCATACATAAATTAGGTTGCAAGGCTTCCTCTCTTCTGCGTTTTTAGAGGATACAAGCACAGGCCCTTTACAGTAGACCTTACCTTTCCCTTCTCCCCTGTTTTTTTTCTCTTTACCCACCTTCCTTTCCCTGACCCACTCCTAGCAAAACAAAACAAGCCACCCCTGCGTTCAACCAGTGACTCCCCTGTATCTCCACCATGCTCTGCAGCGTTATAGCTCCAGGCTTTCCTCGTCCAGGTTTCCAGCAATGCTGATCAATGGATGGAGGGCTATGTCTCACCCTCCTGGTATCCTGAAAAGACCTCATGCAGGGCTATGACACTGCAGTCATAATAATAATGACAGCCAGCCTTCACAGGGCACCCACTCTCCACCTGGCACTGCTTCTGGGGCTTTATTCGAATTCCCTCAAGCCTCCTGGCAGTCGTTCCCTCTGCCATCTTTCCCTTATTCCTCTGCTTCCCCATTCACAGAATAAGTCCCCGAGATCTATCAAGGGTGACTGATGGGCACACATCGCTGAGCTGGTAGGGGTGGGGCTGAGCTCCACACCCCGGCAATCGGACACTGTGCTTAGTCACTGTAAAACACTGTTGAGAAACATCTACTAAATGCTTCAGAGCACAGCATTTACTGCTGATGAGGGCTCCTGACAAACAAATCTCAGTAACTGCTGGAGCAATTGTGCAAGAGAAGTCCGGCTTCTGTTGTGCAGATGCTCCTCTACTTACAATGATGTCATGTCCTGATAAAACATCGCGTGTTAAAATACTGAAAGTCCAAAGTGCGTTTAATACACCTAAACCACCAAACATCACAGCTTAGCCTCGCCAGCCTTAAATGTGCTCAGAACAACTACTTTAGCCTACAGGTGGGCAAAATCACCTCATGAAAAGCTTGTTTTATAATACAGTGTTGAACATCTCACGTCATTTACTGAAAATCATATTTAAAGAAAAAGCAGAATGGCTGTTTGAGAACTCAAAGTACGATTTCTACTGAATCACATTTGCACCACCGTAAAGTCAAAAAGTCATAAATTGAACCATAGCAAGCCAGGAACTGTCTGTATTTCACTCATTCACTCACTCATTCATTCAAACGTTCTCTCAAGCAACACCGGGCCACAGAACTAATGTTTAAGGATGCATGCTCCGAGAAGCACAGCTGATCCTGACTGCATTGCTACCTTTAGCCAAATCTGGGAGCTTTGTACTCATTACCTAAATCTTTACATCAGCTGTTCAGAGCCGGTACTGTCTTCGTTTTACACATAAGAAGGAAAAATATTGGAGAAATTAGGTAACTTGCCCAAGGTTCACAGCTGTGATGAGAGGCTGATCTAGAATTTGATCCCTAGACTACGTGATTCCAAGATTCATCCTTTTACCCTACATTGTAAGACCCGCAGGCACAGGAAGCAGAATTCCTGCACCCTCTAGGCTGACGCAGATGGCACTCCCACCTGCTGCCCGGCTGCACGGCTGGCAGCTCTGAGCTGCAGCATCATTGCAGGGCCAGATAACATGGAAACGGATGCAGAGCCCATTTCTATTTCTAACCACAGACCTGAGTACGCCCCTTATTTCTCTCTTGCTCTGGGGATTTAAGTGTTGAGTATATGGTTTGACTGCATCACTTTCTTACGTTTACGGGATGATGCTCTTTTGTGGGGATTCCAACTCTAGACTGCATTGATGACGGTACTGAGTTGAGTCTTCTTGGAAAAGGGACGGAGCAGTAAGATGGGCTGAGGGTCTAGGAGTCTGAGCTGAAAACTCTCTGCTAGAACGAGTTTCCCCATGGCAGCCGAATGACAAGGAAAAGGCAGGATAAAGATCTACAGGGTACCATTACCTTGAACATTTTTGATTAGCCTGGGTCTTCTACTGGAGACAGCCGGTAATCATGATTGGAAATTAGGCACCTCCATAAAGACTCGCAGTCTGTACGTTCCACATCCCTATTCAAAGAAGTTCTCCTAGTTGCTTAAATTCATATTAGTTGCATCTCTTTGGATGGATCTGTATACGAACTCTAAATCAATGGTTTTTCAGTCCATTAACTTGTAAGACTTTCTCGCTGAGTCCTGGCCAGTCTGATGTCATCGAGACCGGAGGGGGGCTCGATGGGGAAGACATTGGGGACAGTCACGATTGCTGGCTTCTATGTGTGCCCTGTCATCGAGCATCTGAGCCATGTCACTCACTGTGCCTGGGCCTCTGTTTCCTCTTCTGTACTGTGGCAATAAACGGCACCTCAAGGAGCCGGCAGAAGAGCCAGATGCAAGAGCAGCCAGACCCCAGACACTTATGGGTCAAGACAGAAGACCACGAGCTAGAGGAAACATCAATTTTTGCATTTCTTTGTTGGTACAATGAAGATGTTGGATGAAACGGCTGCTAGGACTCTTTCCAGTTCTGATATTCATTCTGCATCAGGGAGGTGTCTGCTATGGTCTGAATGATGGTGTCTCCCCAAATTTCATGTTGGGAACTAATACCCATTGTGACAGTATTAAGAGGTGGGGCCTCCGGGAAGTGATTAAGTCATGTCTTCTCCATGCTCATGAATGGGATTGTGTCCTTATACAAGAGACCCCAGAGAGCCCCCTCGCCTGTTCCACCATGTGAGGACACAGTGAGAAGACACTGTCTGTGAACCATAAAGCAGGTCCTCACCAGACACGGCATCTGCCACACCTTGATCTTGGACTTCCAGCCTCCAGAACTGTAAGCAATAAATTTCTGTTGTTTATAAATGACCCAGTCTAACGTATTTTGTTATAGCAGCCTGTACAGACTAAGACAATGCCCAAGGACTATGTAATTGAGGCCTGCTCAACTACTTCCTCTTAGGCCAGAGTTGCTAGATTGTGGCCACGGCCAGGTGCTGTTTAAGGTGCTGTCCTGGAAGACGTGTACTTCCAGGAAGGACACTTCTCTTCCAGGGTGAGCCGACCTCCACCACTGCCAGCGTCCCACCCCTCCAATGGGACTCCAAGGCTCATGAGCACATCCGCTCACAATCTGCTGGCATGGTGAGACTTCTGTATCTTGTACCTCTCAGCTGTCCCACAACATTCAACACATCTCTTCTACCCAACAAGACAAAGGTAGGCACAAAGATCAGAATGTCATTGGCAGATGCAACACTCAGGACTGCCCCAGCAGCAGGTGCAGGAGTAGTTAAAAGGGAGAAGTACAGAAAGCGTGGTGGTGGATGCATGAAAGATCCATGTGAGGGCAACGAGTCAGTGTCCTTGGTGCCTGCTGCTCAGCTATCCAGAAGGCATTACGGAAGCCAGCAGTCTTGCCAGCACTTAGCAACTGTATCCCTGATGCATCTCCACAGCAGCAGCATGGCTGACCTTTGGGCTGGATCATTCTTTGCTGTGGGAGCTGTCATGTGCTTTTGCAGCCTGTTGAGCAGCGTCCCCAGCTTCTTTCCACTAGATGCCAGTAGCATCCACTCCAACTGGGACAACCAAAAATGTCTCCAAACATTATCCAGTCGACACTGCTGTGGTTGAAAACCAATGACACAGAGGAATTGACCCCCCAAAAGACCACTATCCACAGCTCTATTCTACTCGTCTTTCTGCTTGTTTCTGGATTGTTGCCAATGAAAAGCAAGTCCCTGTCTACATGCAATTGATCACAAACTTTAGAGAATATGAAGTAACAGACAACCACCAGGTGAGGCAAAATTATTCCCAAGGAAAAAAAGACACAATCAAGATAAACTGAGGAAGGCTTAAAATAAGGACCACATGCTATGAAGAACGGTCGGATCTTCAAAAGGAGAGTCCTGTCCATTTGAAGAGAAAATTGCCTTGGTCTCACAAGAGAGGAAACCATCTGTGCATGAGTTTGTCTCACCTCACTAGGGAATAAAAACACACCCAAAACAAACCAAGTACACACTTTGTTTCTTAAAATTAGAATACTGCCTACCTCTACCTCTTTCACAAATGGCTTCACAAACCATTTCAGTTGTACACTGACCCATTATGCCCAGTTAATGCAGACCTGATTTATCAGCAAACTTTGCTAAATTATCACCCTCCAGCCCTTAGAAATACTGCTTTTTTTTTTTTTTTTTTTTTTTTTTTTGGCTTTTTCGTGACCGGCACTCAGCCAGTGAGTGCACCGGCCATTCCTATATAGGATCCGAACTCGCGGCGGGAGTGTTGCCTCGCTCCCAGCACCACACTCTCCCGAGTGCGCCACGGGCTCGGCCCAAAATACTGCTTATTTGACAGAGAAAAGCAGACATTTAATACTCAGGCAGCTCTGAGGTTAGTTTTGCATCTTCAGCTGAAACAAATACCAAGGGCACCATATTGTGGCATTAAAAACAAAACCTGTATTGAGTATTTAACAGACTTACATACTGACAGCTATCCAGTGGGCACAGTCTGTTTATTTCAAAATGGTCTAGACTGGCGCTTGGCAAAGTGAGGCCCGCAGGCCATATCTGGCCCACTGACTGTATGTATAAACAAAGTTTTATTGGGACATGGTCACACCCATGACTTGGTGTATTGTCTATGGCTGTTTTCATGATACAAGGGCAGAGCTGAGTAGTTGCAAAAGAGACCATACTGCCCACACCGAGGCTGAAGATATTTACTATCTGCTGCCTTACATGAAGAGTATGCTAACCCAATTATATACACACACATATATCCATGGTATCACTAAGCCTCCCAGATCCACTCTTCTCTCCGTATCCATGCTAGCCACCAGACTTTTCTCTTCTCTTTGCCACTACTCTGATCCTGGATCCTTACTCTCTCCCAACCCTTCTTTCATTCCTCTGTTTCTAACAGTCCTGATAATAACGTGATGCAACACAAAACCATCACAGCAACTTTGCTGTTTCACCGCAAGCAGCCTACTGCGCTACTTCCTGCCTGGGCAAACCCCCAGCCTCAGCATGGCCTTCCAAACCTCCGCTGTCATCTCTCCCATGCCTTGCTCCAAGCACATGCCTCCTTTCCGGCAGGATGACTTGGCTCATTCTGGTCTCTCAGTCTAGGTCAGCAGAGTCTCAAAGGAGGGCAGTTGTGTTCCCCAGAAGAAGACACTTGGCAATACATGTTGAGTATCCCTTATGGGAAATGCTACAGATTTGGGATTTCACATTTTGAAATATTTGCATATATATAATGAGATATCTTCGGGACGCAACCCAAGTCTAAACAAGAAATTCATTTATCTTTCATATATACCTTACACAGACAGTCTGAAGGCAATTTATACAATATGTTTAATAATTTTGTGCATGAAATCCATGACCTGTCATATAAGGTCAGGTGTGGGATTTTCCTCTTTTGATATCATGTCAGTGCTCAAAAGATTTGGATTTTGGAGCATAGTGGATTTCAAACTTTTGAATTAGGGATGCTCAACTTGTACCTGGAAGCATCTTTGGTTGTCATAATGGGGGTGTGTGTGTTCGTATGCTGTAGGCATCTGGAAGGTACAGACCAGGGATGCTGTTAAACATCTACCACTCACAAGACAGTCCACCTCAACAAAGAATGATCCGGAACAACATTTCAAGAGTGCCAAGGTTTAGAAACCCTGCTCTCACCCCTGTGGACACCTTTTCCTTCTGGGTAATTATGGCCACATCCTGGAGTCCTTTCTACACCCCAGTGTGACAGGAAGTGACTGTCACTATTGTCATAACAAAGGACTTTCAAGGAGACAGGCAAGACTTGAGTATTTAGGCACAACTGCACAACAGTTAGGAAACTGAGTTTTTAGCCAAGGGTGCCAGTCAGAAAACTTTCAGCCATAAATCTATACCTGAATCAAAAAACAATTAATTATTTGGAAATATTTATAAACAGCAACAGTAAAGCTAATGACAGTGGGTGCTTACTATGTGCATCAGCCCTTTTCATGAATTAAGTCAGAGAGATCTGACAACTTACGAATTGGTCCAGTTAAATTCATGTTGCAGATGAGGAAACTGAGTCATGAAGTGGTTATGTGATTCCTTGAGGGTACGCAGCTAGCAAACATCCAACTGACCCTTGAATCCATGCTCTTAACCCACACACCATACACTACTGAAATGTGCTTTTAAACCTTTGA
Source organism: Cynocephalus volans (assembly GCF_027409185.1). Lineage (NCBI taxonomy): Eukaryota > Metazoa > Chordata > Mammalia > Dermoptera > Cynocephalidae > Cynocephalus > Cynocephalus volans. Next base: position 5,597,151 of record NW_026902463.1, on the reverse strand, counting down.
TGACTCAAGATGGCATCCTCTTAAAAGAGGAAGGAAACCATTTGTAACATAGGGTCTAGTGTCTCCTAAACGCCCGGGCGCTTACCACCACTTAGAAGCCCCAAAGAGGAAGTAAACAGGTCATAACACTTTGCTCTGAGTTTCTGTTCTTGCAGGAGGTGGCAGGAAGTCATGAACCATGAAATACTAGACTGCCCTCAAAGGTTTTCCAGCAGAACTGCAGTTGCCTGGAACGGTGCCTGCTCTGTTCTCAAGGTTGGGGCCAAGGTGACTCAAGGTGGTGGAGGGTACTGATCAAAATAAAGACGGGAGAGGGCTGTGGAGATATAGTGGGAGCTGGGCCAGATAGCCAAGGAGAAAACACACACGGAAATACACGCTCACACTCTCTCTCAGAGTCAGAAAGAATAAACAGAAAAGGTGCAAGAATTCGAATTTGCATCCTCCCTTTGGAGCTAATTTACTACCATCACTTTTGTTCTACAGAGATGGATTGGTCTCACCAGACAACTGCATTTGCTGCCCGAGAAGCGATCCTTAGCATATGCAAACCCCAGCTTCATCAACAGCAAAATGTATGAAAACATGCTGAGAATTCTGTTTGATTTTGCAGTCTAAATCACTCGACATGTTCCTATCTGCTTTACATTTCAATGTGTGTATATATTTGTAAAAAATCCTCATGGCCCAGGGCCTGACTCCTACCCTCATTCTGTCCACATTTTCCTAGAGTACAGAGTGCAGTGGTAATGTTTCCATGTGTGCAGACCTGTTCGAGATGACCCACCATACCATGGAATTTAGTGTAAAATGGAACTGCCTTAGAGGGTGTCCAAAGGCAATACCAGAAGGATCTCATTAAAACAGGGTTTCACTTCTAACATGTGGCCTGGACCCCAAGGGTGGCAGCTGACTATAGCTCGGGTGGCTGACTATTGTGGCCGGGAGCCCCTGCCAAGACAATTTTAATATCCTCTAAGCATGGGAAACATGCAGGAGGGGAAAGCGTACTCAGGTCATAAACTAGACTGCTACTTCTTCCCCGGTCAATGCTGGGCCGTGGGTGAGGGGTCCCTGTGAAGGGGCCCGGGGCTGGTGGGGAAGGCTGCTTTCCTGCAAACGCCCATGGGAAGCCCAGTGGATGCAGAGGAGGGGAAACCCAGCCCTACTTCTAGTCAGCGGCTCGGCAAGGCAAGGCTCAAACAGTCTCGTCCACAGCACCACAGGGGGGTCCCCAGCAGTTTTGAACCCTTGTGCATTTGGGATTCAACGTCTGCAAATCAGGAAATAAGAGCATGGATGCCAATCTGGATATTTACTGTGGACAGCACTGTTAAACATCACAATTAGAAAAACATGACTTTGAAAATACTGAGAAAGCAATTTGGAAGACAGAGGAAATAACTCACATTTTTATACAATCAGCTCAACTCCTATCCTGACACTGGGGAATTCTCTATAGCCCCGTTACTCTAGGTATACTAATTTTTATGTATAACCCTCATGATCGTAGAATACTGCATCCCTGTTCTTTTTTACCTAACACGATATAAGCATTTCCCCCAGGTGCTGATTGGTCTTGGCAGCCACCATTTAGGTTATTAACTGGGTCATTTTTTACTCAGACTACCTCCAGGTTTAGCTTAAAAAATGAATCAATGGCTTCTCACTGGACGGGGTCCAACATCTGAGCTGGTGTTCACCTGCTGCCAGACCCAGTTTCCAGAGCCTCCTCCTCTTCCCTCCCACCATGTATCCAAGGGTTCCTTCACCAAGGTGGTTTCTTCCCTACACAAGCTGGCTTAGCTGTGCCTCAGGGCCTTCCCTCAGGCTCCTAACGGTCCTGGGAAAGCTCTTCTTCCTCCTTTGCCTGAAAAATTCTAGCTCAAGACCCAGCTCAGATGCCATCTCCTCTGTGTGCCCTTTCCCGGACCCCTCGGCCCCTCCGTGCACATGTGGCAGGCACTTCTAATATTACATTTATGAGCCTGTGCAAGAGCTGACTGCTTTGGTATCCATGATCCTCTGTAGGTGGGGAGAAAACAACGAGACGTCCTCTTTTCACCCGTCCTTCTGACCCTAGTACCCAGGGCAGTGCCACCATCCATGGGACAACCCAACAAGAGTTGTGTGGAACTGAAAATTGGGACAACTGCTGTATTCTTGGACACCAAGAAGGACTCTTTCATGGCATCCATATCCCCGGTAGTACTCAAAATGATGTTAGGCAGCACGGGAGCAAACGTCTGAAATTTTAGTAGTTTATTTTAAGGTGCAAAGAACTAATGTGTGTTATGCAAACAGAACAGAACTAAACAGAACTAGTTATACTAATATCTACGGGTACATTTAAGAAGAAGTAACTGCATCAGTTTAAGAATACTAATACATATTAATAAAATTCTCCAGGCATATGCAAATATGGCAAAAATTCAGATGAAGAGGAAAGAAGTGCGTTTGGGAAATACAAGATCAGAGAGCAGGAGGACCACGGAAGTCTTCAAGGGGAAGGCAGGAAAGAATCCTCACTAGACACACACTGGCACCTGAAGGGGGAAGAAATTCTCAGATTGTATGGGGCAGGGGTTAGTAAACTACAGCTTGTGGGACTAATCCAGCCCTTTGCCTGTTCTTGTCAATAAAGTTTTATTGGAACACAGCTAGTCATATTTGTTTATTTTCAGTGGCTGTTTTTGTGCTAGAAGACAAATGCATGGTTACAACAGGGACTGCAATATTTACTATCTGGCAGTTTACAGTTCCCTAAATACTGGTCACGGGAAGATATGGACTAGGAGATGGGACTAAGAGGTCCTTAAGAAAACAGTTTCCAAAGCCCCAACCTGTTGTATAAGGCCAGCCAGCATAACTCTAAGATCCAAACCTGACACGGATATTCAAAAAGAGACATCAGAGCCCAGTTTTTCTCAGTAAGATAAATGTGAATATATCCAAGTATTAACAAACTGAGTTCAGCTATGGAGAGGACAGAATGTCCTGGCCCAGTGAGGTTTGTTCCAGGAACACAGGGCTTAATGTTAGAAAATAAAGAAATAAATTCACCACATGAATAGAATCAAGGGAAATCATTTAAAAGAAGAAGATTCAAGAGGTATGTGAAAAAATGCTCAGCATCACTAATCATTAGAGAAATGCATATCAAAAGTGCAATGAGATATCACCTCACACCTGTCAGAAAATTATTATCACAAAGATGAAGTTTTTGGTGAGAAAAGACCGTTGTACATTGTTGGTGGGAACATAATTTAGTACAACCATTATTGAAAACAGTCATTTTTTTGAGGTTCCTCAAAAACATGAAAAGTTAAATTACCATGTGATCCAGCAATCCTACTACTGGGCATATATCCAAAGGAAATGATAGCAGTACGTGAAGGAGACACCTACACTTCCTGTTTATTGCAGCAGTATTCACAGTAGCCCAGATATGGAAACAACCTCAAGTGGCCGTCATCAGACAAATGGGTAAAGAAAACGTGGCATATATACATGGAACACTACTCAGCCTTAAAGACGAAGGAAATCCTGCTCCCTGTGACACTATGAATGAACCTGGAGGACATTAAGTTAACCGACATCAGCCAGGCACCAAAAGACAAATGCTGCATGAATCTTGCTCACGTGTGGAATTTTTAAAAGTTGATCTTATAGAAGCAGAAAGGAGAATGGTGGTTACCAGGGGCTGGGCGGAGGGGGAGTATTGGGGAGATGATGGTCACAGAATACAAAATTTCTACTGTACATCATTGTGGCCACAGTTAATAAAATTGCGTTAAATTTTGAAAATCACTGAGAGTAGACCTCTCCCACAAAAAAAGTATGTGAGGTGATGTGTATGTCATGTTGTACAAGGTAAGGATATACAATTTTTATTTGTCAATTTAAACAAACAAACGAATAAGAAAGACTGCAGAGCCAGATGGCCCTTTCTGAAGGCCAGCTCTATGACCTCCCAGTGTGACTTGGGTGAGTCTGGACTTCTCCACACCTTGGGTTTCTCATCTGTAAATGAGGGATGGAGCCGTTTCTACTTCTCAGGGATTGGTAGGAATAGTTTCAACTGTGAAGAACGTCGAAGCATGCCTGGCACACAGTAAGTGCTCAATAAATGTGAACTATTGTTATTATAACAAACAAATGAGGAGGGGGAATGAGCTGTCTTTGATGGGGTGGGGAGTGCATGCCTGAGCGAGTGTGGGGTGAGGGGATTGAACACAGGGAGGCAGCAGGAAAGAACTGTTTGAACACGATCCTGATGCTTTTAGATTAAACAGCACTACGGTCTGAAAGTTTGTGCCCCTCCCCCTCCAGATTCATATACTGAAATCCTCACCCTCATGATGATGGTGTTGGGAGGTGGGGCCTTTGGGAGGTCATGGGGGTGGAGTCTTCATGAGTTGGATTAGTGTCCTTATAGGAGAGGCCCCAGTGAGCTCCCTCACCCCTTCCACCATGAGAGGGCAAGGTGCCATCTATAAACCCAGTCCCACTAGTTTCAGCTTTGGGGATGTTACTTGCTCATCAAGTGTCATGGTTTCTGCCATAATTATGTGAAAGCACTTTGGAAAGCATGAAGCACTCTACGAGGGTAAAATAGTAATATTGTGTTCATAAATATTAAACTATATTACAATTTCATATAATTTTGTTTCCTAATATGTCCATAATGTAGGTCTAATTCAGGAATTTATTTTTTCATGTATTTTCAAACAAAGACATTGATATCGACTCGGTATGATTATATTAACATTATTCTTGCAGTCCATAATTCATCCTTTGAATAAAGAGTTATTATATTGAAATATAATAGTTATTAGCTGTTTAGTTACTTATACCTTCCCTTCTCCCATAAAAATATTTCAGGGTAATTTAGAGGCTGGGTAAAGGGCATAATGACATATCACAATTTGTATGAATGAATATGCTAATAATAAAAAATGAAAATCTGAAAAACATTTTTCAAAGAAAGAAAGATAGGTGGTCAAGTGGTTCGTATCTAGTCCACGGTGTGTCACTGTTGGATTTTTTGAAAATCAAAAGCCCTGTAGCATTTGGTTCTTTTTTAATGGTTAGCAATATTTGCTTTTTAAGTCAGTTCTAGTGCTAGGAGAATGGAAGACTAGCCTTATTCTCCGGAAGTACATAAGAGCTCAAGCTGGATGGAAAGTGGTGTCGTGGGTTGTGCAGTGTAGTCGGGTTAATGAGAACACAGCCCTGCCCTGCAAGTACATCTTTTCATATTGCTGTAGTAGCTGCAATGGGCAAAGGTCCTTTGATATCACGAATAGGCCTTTGGCACTTCTTGAAAACAAAATAGAAGCCCTGAACTTTGCCCTCAATTCTCTTTTTCCTCTTTCCTTTTGGTTTATTAATCCATATTCCTTAACAAGGATGAAAACCTGACTGGAAAGAATATGGATGTGTCACTAATGAGTGTATATTAGACTCTGAATATTCACATAAAACTGTTTTCTTGTGGGGAACGTGTGCAGAGGCAGGCGGTAGGAGGCAGAGGGCTCTGCCTTTGAGTGGGGCGCTCCCTGGCCTGCCTTAGCTTTACCTAAGCGTCCTGGAGGCCGAGGTCTGTACTGATTGCCCAGGGTCCCCCTAGGCAATTGTGCCAGTTCGGCTGGGGTCAGCGTCTGGGATGAGGAGTGCCCAGGTTCCAAAGTCAGACCCTGAAGTGGGCCGTCATGGCTCCTGTCCCTTCTCCGAATTGCAGATAGATCTACCATATGACCCAGCAATCCCACTGCTGGGAATATATCCAGAAGAATAGAAATCATCAAGTCAAAGGAATACCTGTTCTCCAGTGTTCACACCAGCACTATTTACAATAGCTAAGAGTTGGAAGTAGCCCAAACGTCCATCATCAGATGAGTGGATACGGAAAATGTGGTATATCTAAACAATGGAATACTACACTGCTATAGAAAGAATGAAATTCTGCCATTTACAACAACATGGATGGACCTAGACAGAACTATATTAAGCGAAACGAGTCAGGCACAGAAAGAGAAATATCACATGTTCTCACTATTTTGTGGGAGCTAAAAATAAATAAACGACTACACAAATAAACTGGGGAGGGGAAGGAAGAAGACACAACAACTACAATTCATTGAAGTCAACACGACAAGCGAACAGATATGAGGTTGTTGGCAGGGAGAGAAGAGAGGGAGATGCAGGAGGGAGGGAAGTTTCGGTAATGGGCTGCAATAATCAACCACGTTGTACATTGACAAAATAAAATTAAATTAAAAAAAAAAAAAAAAAAAAAAAAAAAAAAAAACCTCTACGGGTTCTCCACCATGTATGAAGTCCTGTCACTCTTGCTTCCTCGTAAATACTTCAAGCTTTTCACAGCCAAGGATCAAACTCATCGTACTTGTCCTTCAGCTCTGTGCACAAGGCTCACACTACCCCAATTTTCTCTTCATAGGACTTACACACCTTACATCCCCAGCACACAACTTTGGAGTCAGGACAGATCCCTCACTGCCCCCAAGAGGGTCCTGACATTTCTTTCCCTCGCTCATTTTCCCCCTTCCTGCGATGCTTTCCTGTTTGCACAACACCTAAATCCTACCCAGCAAGGCCCTGATAACGTTACACTTTTTCCATAGAGACGTCCTTGATCACGTCCAGCTTCAACCCCCTTTCCTTCTTCTAAACTATTGACCCAGTCTATAATGCGTCTTAGTTCTTGTCCAGTTCTCTGGCTGTAATGATTTTATCACTGCTTCTGTGAGACCGATGCCTTTTCTTTCGAATTGCATTTAAGCATCTTGGGGACCAGGCTCACCTTCTTTATCTTCCTCAGCACACAACGATGGGTACCGTAAAAAGTTCAGCTCCGTAGATGTCAACCAGAGGCGATTTTGCCTCCCAGAGGACACCCGGCAACCTTTCTGGAGACATTTTTGCCTATCACACTTGAGGGCGGGGTCCTACCGGCATTTACCAGGTAGAGACCCGGACGCTGCTAAAAATCCTACCCTGCACAGGGCGGCCTCCTACAACAAAGAGTTTTCCAGCTCCAAATGACAATCATGCTGCGGTGAAGAAACCCTGGGTTAGCTGAATGACGTAGTGAAAGAAAGGCAAGGGCAGCAAAGCCCCCGAGAGGGTGGGCGTTTGCAGGCCCAAACGCGGTGTGGACTGACCCGCTGGGCTGTGCCTGAGTCAGGCGGCCGCGGGCTGGCCGGATCTGGCTCAGCTATCCCAAGTCGGGGTGGGGTGGAGATACACGGCCGATATCCTCCTCACGCACGGGCTGGGGCATCCCCCGAGGAGCTGGAGCACCCGTGCCCAACTCTCTCCATTCGCTACGTGCAGCGACACGCCGAACACAAAACCACCCCCTTAGCCACCTCGCTGACACCCGGCGCTCCGCAGCCGCAGCTGGAACTAACGGCACAAATCTCGCACCCCTGACCCTAGCGCTCTCGCGATTACTGGGAAGGCTACCGGTCCACGCTGCGCAGCCGTGCGCACGCGCCTTAGTGCCCCTCAGGAGGGCGGTTTTCTTTGGCTTGCCTCGTCGGGGGCGAGATGGGAACCCGGCTGTGAGACTTTCTGTTCTGCGCTCTCGCTTAACCTTCCGCCATCTTCCGCCACCTTCCGCCTTTGAGAGTCGCGCCTGGGTCACGGCCCCGTCCTCCCTTCAGAACCGCGGAGAAAGGAAGTGCGCGCCTCTGGCAGAGTTCCTGGTTCGGGGTGCGTGAGAGAGCGTTTAACCCCCCTGTTCCTCCCGAACCGCCGGGACAGAGGCCGGGCTAGTCCAGGGTGGGACGGGCAGGGCGGTCTCGGGAGGAAGCTGATCCCTGGTGGCGACGGCTCAGGTACGTAACACCCGCCGCTCCTCTCGGACAGGCAGACATGAAGACTTGTTTGTGTTCGTTAAAGCCCCTTTCCCCGCTAGACTTCTTAGGGCTTCCCCGGAGCCCACTGGTCTGTGTTAAGGAATTCGCGTCCCCTCTGGTCACCGGTATCCATTTTCTCTTGCAGTCAGTCCACCATGTCCCCCGACTTTGATGTGTTGACTCGGGATGAACGGCGCCAATCGCTGTACCAGACGTTTAAGGATCGGGGTATACTGGATGCGCTCAAGGTATCCCGTGAAGGCATTTTTGTGTCATAGCTTTTACAAGTGTAACCTGTAACATTTAAATTAATCCAGGGCTGGGGTTTTACAAATAGTATGATATGTAGATTGTATTGGTGAATTCCTGTGTAACTCTTTAACCTGAAAGGAGCCTATTCAAATAACTTATTGACCTGACATTAAGATAGGGAGTGGGTGACATTTAGATAATGAACAACTTTTTGTAACATTAGGCTTGTTTTATAAATCTGGTTTACAGATTCCTGACTTAAGTGGTTTTCTAATACTCACGTTTGGATGAAGAAAGACATTGACGCCACATAGCAAAAATTAAGTGTACTGCTTACTGTAGAGTAGTTTGGGAAATGAAAGATTTCTTGTTGAAAATATATTGAAACGTATGAGTGCTTAATTGGGGCCCCAACTATGAGTATATTTTACATTTGGTTTACCATTCATGAGTAGAACGAGCTCAATGTGTTTGCAGTGGGATATATATATTTCAGAAATATATTTTCCGTTTAAAACAGGAAATTAAGGACAAGTGAGCTTAGTTTTTCTCCTCCCTCCCCCACTGCTTGTTTAACCTCAGGAAAATACTTCAGGCTCATCTGAAAGTTAAAGAAAAGCATCAGGAAGAAAAATCATCTCTAATAACCACGAATTGGTATAATATGTGTGTCTTTTTAAATTTAAATTATATGGTGAGCATTCTCCCGTTTCCTTAAAGGTTCCTTAAATCGTCATTTTCAGTGGCAGTAGGCTTATCTTTTGGATGTGTGGGTAATTTCTGTAGCAGTCCCCTGTGGAATGTTTAGATTATATCCAGTTCTACGCATAGCGTCAATGGCATCTCTCATTTTGTGCATAGCATCGATTAAATGGCATTACCAAGTCAGGGAGGATGAGCATTTTTAAGGTTCGTTGCTGTATGCATCTGGTTCTGGAAAGATGATAATATTTTGTGTTATACCAGCAGTTGAGAATGTCTGTTTCACTCCCATATTATTATCAGTACATTGTGAAAAGCAATCTCAGATTGGGAAACCTGTATTATGTTAATGTCCCTTTGATTATTACTGAGGTGGTACATATTTTCTGGCCATTTGCATGTTTTCGGTTGATGAGCAGTTCATGTTCTGTACTGATATTTTTTCTAAGGTCTTAGTGTTTTCTTACTAACGTGTAAGAGCTCTTCTAGTAGAAACTATTCATCTTTTTTCCATTTTTGTTGCAATGCTTTATCTCGGTGTTTCATTTTTAGTTTGTCTTTAAAGAAACTGATGTTACATTTTTATGTGGTCAGATCTATTAGTTTGTTTGGTTTTTTTTTTTTTTTTTCTTTTTGGTGTTTTGTGTGTGTGTGTGTGTGTCTGTGTGCTTTTTACTCAACGTAGGTTCTCCTTTAAGAGAATGAATAGTCACTTTTCCGGCCCGGTGTGGCCTGCACCACGCTCAGCCAGTGAGCGCAGCAGCCATCCATATATAGGGATCCGAACCCACGGCTTTGGTGTTATCATCACCACACCCTCACAGTGAGCCGCAGACCGGCCATGCCTTAATGGTGTTTTCACATATGTTACTTTTCTTTTCAAATAGGAACTACTAATACCTTGTATTATAATAGGGTGTATATGAAGCAATTGGAAACCTGGACAAGAAACTTGATGTCATTCTTGGAAAGGTTTCAAAAATCGAACATCTCACGGAGGAAGGACTGAGTCAATGTCGCGTAAGTGTTCTCAAAATTATCCTCACAACTCTGAGAAACCTCAGGTTTCTAAAATTGCCAATCTGCTACAATTGATAGAGAATTAGTAACTCTGTGAGATTAGCAAGGCTGATCGATACTTGCTTTAGTAGCAGATGGCGAACGAAGATTTTGTTGGAAGAATGCTGAAGTTTAGGTCAGAGAAATGTATGACAGTGAGCATTTTTATGTTTCTAACTATAATGTCTGAAGTACAATTACAATGTACAGTTGGAGAGGCATAAAACTTCATTATATATTCAAAACAGAGCCTTTATTTTTACTAATACAAAGCAATGTTGCACGGAAAATAAATATTAATGTGTATGTACTAATTTTATTTCCTTTTTTACTCACTGTTGTTTTATGTTGGGTGTGTGTCATTTCAGAAGCCATTTGGATTTGCTTTGAGAAACTATAAGTACCAGCTGTCTAGAAGAGGTAAATTCGAGAAAATGAGGAAGAAGGGGTCTCCCAGTTCATTCTCCAACCACGAAAACTATAGCCCAACTTCCACCTTGTGCAGGCGGGAGAATGATTACCAGAGCATCCTTGAAGGGGTATTAAATCGGTCGGAGGACTTGCAGAAAACAGGTCAGGAGTCACTGCTCATGGAGCAGGAGCAGAAGGAGCGGAAGATGTTCTGCAGCCTGAGTCCTGGACGCTTGTCTGCAAATCCATATCAGCCTTCTATCGTGCCTGATAACCCTCTGCCGGGTACTTCTTTAATGCCCTCCTATACCATCCCAGGGGCAGTTAAGAACAACAGCATCGTTCCAAATGTCCCAGATCCCAGGGAAGGACCTGCAGCCCTGCTGACCCAGGAAGAGTCCAGTTCAGTATATACCCCTGGAATGAAGACTCACTCAGTCTTCCTGAGGAATGAACATACTGCAACATCTATGTGCGTCCCTTCTGGTTTTGGTGAGTCTGAAGTGACACATATTACAAATCACGCTATGTAACCATATTCATCCACATCCTTGATGTAAGATAGTGGAAGCTGTGTGTTTTCTTTGGAGGGATGTTTTTAGGTGACGTTCGTAATGATAACTAACATTTGTTGAGTGCCTTTTATGCGTGAGGATTCAAGGTAACCTCTGTGAAGCTGCTTCTGTTGTTTGGGGGAGGTCAGATGGGGACGTCAGGCATCCTTACGTCATCTTTATACAGGCCTTCACCAGATTTTGCAGTTGGAGTCCTGAGTCCTTGTTGGGGTACTTAACAGAAGAATCGAGGAATGAGACCGTTACTCCCTACCTACTAATATCTCTTCTTTCAGCATGATGATCGGGTCAAGTATGACTTGTCTTTCCTTCTCCCCATTGAAGCTACAAGTTCACCAGTGGATCCTGAGCCCTGTGTCTCTGAGGACCCTTCAGCCTGGTCCGTCGATGAAGTGATCCTGTTTTTGCAGCATACAGATCCTCAGACATTAGGCCCCCTCGGCAACCTCTTCAGGCGTGATGTAATGTATCTTTTTCTCCAGTTTGCCTACCGTAATGCCTTTGAATGACCTCTGTGCGGGACTTTCACTTGGATACTGAGTCGTGTGAATGGTAGGGGCTCCCTATCAACCGATTTTTCCATATGTGAGAAAGGTTAGATCCTTAAATGGTAGGTTAGTGATCTGTTCTTTCATTGGGTGTGCAAATGCCTACTATACTATAGGGTCTCAAGTTCTCAAGAGGTGACGATTCAGTTTCGCCACCCTCAGGTGTACCGCCCTTTTGCCATGACAGATAACAAGGGTTCCTCGTCCACACACACACCTGCTCCCAGCTCAGCCCCAGGTCCATGTGGAGGAGGGGGTGACCACAAGCTGTAACAGGGTGGCTTTCTTTTTATGATACCCAGTGAATACAGCAACTGATTCCATCTTGCTGTGTTAATCTTATATGGTTATTCACAGTTTGTGATGCCAATACCCTCCTGCCTACCGAGAAACATCACGGGCTACATTCTTATAAGTTCTGTTGTTATTTTTGTGATTCTAGTTTTACTTAGTAGAAAGAGTATAGAAGTTGCCTCACACAGGTGGTGTCATAAGGGATTTCAGGTCTTTTCAGACAGTGATACATGATTAAGTAAAGGCTTATTTTTAACCTGGCACTTGTGACGACCACATGATACACTGCAGCAACAGAAATTGGTCCATTAGGATAACAAGGACTTTTAGGAGGATGCCTCGTGAGTATCAAGTAATATTTTGACAGTGTGTCCTAACGAATAAAATGACTGGCCACATGTCTGGTGTACCATTTTCAGTATGATAGGAAAGTCAGTAATTAGTTTCAGTATCTCATTAGCCTCGGACAACTAACTGGGTCTCAATATCGAGACAGCTCTTTAGAGCACACTCACCGTTTGCAGTGATGTGGATATACTCTCATTGCCAGCCCTGCTCAGAAAGTTGAGTGTCTGAAATTCATTTCTACCATTTCTACTTTTTCCTCTTTGTTGGAGATATGTAGTATTCTACTCAACACACAGTTTTTAAAATTAGGCAGTTTTAACACAGTTCATGTTTTAAATTATTAGCTTAAATTTCCTTTTTCTTAACATTTAAAGTGAATCTATAAGTTGTGAAATGATGCATCACTGTCCAAATTATATTTTTAATCGTTTTCATAAGGAAGATTCCTATTCCAAGAACAGACGTCTGGAATTTGCTGCTCTCTAGTGTGTTTTACATGTTCTTGTATATAAAGAAGTACCCTCTTTCTGATGAAAGATGAAAGCAACATTAATTAGTATAATTTCCTTCTCTCTGTAGGAAATTGATGGGAAGGCCCTGCTACGACTCACCACTGACAGGATGATGAGTTGTATGGGTCTGAAGCTGGGGACAGCCCTGAAGCTATGCCACTACATTGAAAGTTTAAAGAAGAAAAATTCTACAACAATCAAAGGAAATGTGTCAGTTTAGGTTGGGCTTATTTCTGGGGGAACCAGTGTCTTCTTGCTGGGAAATCATTTTTCTGCCCTTACTAGTTTTTGTTTTGTGAAAGTATCATCTAAAAATATATTATACCACAACTGGAGAACTGCGTTACAGTTCAGTCTAGTTTTTAAAAATCCAGTTAACGTGTTAGTGTTTGCATAGTTGAGTTGGAAGTTCATCCTTTATGTCTGTTTATTGTTTTGGGTGCATAATCTACAAATACAGTTCATGTGAAAATTCTTTGACTTTGGTTCATCTTTATGTCTGGAACCAAAACAGCTAAAAGAGGAAATACCAGGGAATGACAACTTCTATGCTTAAATCTATGAGAATTTTTTCTCAGGAGAGACTTTAATGGTGCACATGTAGATATCATCTCTTTCTCATGTATTTTATCTGTCTGGTGCTACAGTGTCCTGTTTATGTTTTGCCAACTTCCAGAAAGGGAATAGCCGTTTAAATTAATTTCCTTTCGTTTATTATTTCTCTGTTTTGTATTCAAACTTAGAGGGAACAAAAACAAATTTATAAACTTCCATGAAGTGTTCTTCCCACTTTGTGGATAAGTTATAGGATAGATAGTATACTTTTACGTGACAGATACCATTATGTAAGGGTGGTTTGGATGGAGTCTGACTGTATTGTTTACAAAGAAATATGTATTACTTTAAAACTTACATAATTTGTCTAAATTTGGACATTTAACTAGGCATGAATTGTTCTTATGTCTCTATGACTATCGCTATGTCCAAGTTTTTTGAAGATATATACTTTATTGTATTTGTTTATTCCTCATACGAGTGCTCTTTGATGTTCATATATATTCTCTACGTGAAGTATGCACACAAGTAAACCTTTTTCTCTTTGAATTTGATATGGCACTTTGCACTGCACCGAAGTAATGGTGAGCTGTGTATACGGTTAGATGTTTCTATTCCATGAAATGTAGTGCGTTTGCTCTCCCCAGTACCTCTCAGCTTACTCTTCAGGGGATTAGAAATGAACTGCAGATTGGTTTCCATACGGGGAATTCCCTGTCCTATGCCGTGTTCTAATTAATGTGCTTGGTTCTGAGCCATTTATTCTGCTCCATTTGGAAAGATACATTAGTTCTGACTTATTGTTTGGGGCTTTATTTTATAACTTAGTACTTTCAAGGGGAAATTTTGCTATATGTTCTCTGTTATTACTTTGGGTAACTTTGGTGTAGTATTTATAGTCATAAGAATCCGTTATAAAAGTATTAGCCATTTGTTGTAAATGCCAATAAAATGTTCACCTGGGGCAAGAATGTTCATTTTCTTTTCGGAAAGCCAGATGTACTTTAGACAAGAATATAACTATTGCAAGGATGCTTTCATCTGTGTTATTCGTTATATGTTAGAAGTCGAGATTCTTACTTAAACTTAGTCTAGTTTCACGTTCTTTGTATGAAGATGCTGCATCCAAGTGAACAGTCCTCAGGTGTTTGTATAAATACTGTTTTTCTGTTTTGTGATATAAAAATGTAATAAAGTTAAATGACTGCAACAATTGCTGTCAGAGCCTCAGTATTGAGTTGACTTAACTCCCTGTATTACTCCAATGCTTGAACTAGTTAAAATTTTTAAAAAGCCACTTGAGTATGTTTGTGGCGTTTTACATCAAATACTAGAGTTTTCAAATCTGCCCTGATTCTACTGGTAAACAGATGCCTAGGAGCAAAGGGCTAGTCTCTTACCTGGACCTTACATGCGACCCCAGGGGGCCCATAAACAATTAAACCTGTGACCTTTTTCTGTGCTCCAAAGCTTTGTTACTTCAAATATTACTGATTATACGAGCGTGCTAGAAATTGCCAGTACCCCCAGATAAATCGTACTGTGTGAGTCTGTACATCTGGCTGGCAACTCTGGCCACTCTTTTACTATTGGGACCCAGGAGCTGCCTCCCTGAGATTCTGGCTCTTGTCCCTCTGCCTACAGGTTGCCCAGCTTCCACTGGCAAAAGCGGGGCCCAGACTGAGGCTCCTGGGTTGCTAGTGAGCTGGCTGGTATGAGGTGTTAACTTGAGTGACCTGAGCCTTGAGTGATTCAGTGCCCCTCTTTTTTCCTGTAAGGTTTGTACATTTTGAGTCCAGAGACTATCATGTACCTTCTCTTTCTTGTGAGTTTTCCAGACATTTAAAGTGATCTTTCCCCTAGCTTTGCCTTTCTGTCCATCCTTTGACCCTCACTAGCCAGCAGAATTTTGCACCTTGAGCTCTAAGTCCTTCCAGGCATACCCAGCATTTGCTTTGGTCTTCCATGCATGATATTTCTCCTCCTTGGAATGTCTAAGAGAATATGTTCTAGAGTGGGATTGTCCAAACTTTTAAACCCAGGGCTCCATCCGCAAGGGTAAAAATGCCACATGCTTCTGTAGTGTTCAAAATTAAAACATAAATAGTGTGAAACTTATTTGTCTCTTGTGTCCCTGTTGGCAGTCTGAAGGTGCTCCACACAGAGCAGGGATCCATGCCCCTTCCTCTTGTTCTGCTTTCCTCAGCTTGTGGTTTCCAACTCGTGGCCCAACACAGTTGCTCCAACTCCTGCCATCACATCCACATCCCCACTCATTCACTCCTAGCCTCTGAGGGGTCTTTAAATGAGGTGGCCACATACCCAGTGAAAACACTTTTAATCTAAGAAGTGGAGAACTGCATTCGTGGACAAGCACATTCTCTGTCACAATCCTATTTAATTATAGTGCAGCTACACGTGACGGTTGAAGCTTAACTGACGGGAAGAAATCTGTAAGGTAGAGAAAGTGGCGAGGACAATGTTGATCGGTGGATTCATGATAGGGGAGGCTGTGGGGATATGTGGGGTAGTGAGAGCTAGAGAGGACCTGGTATTTCCCAAGAGATACCAGGAATTGATGATCTGTGGCCCTTTCGATGATATCGGAAAGTCCAGAAGAGTTAGGCTTTGTTTTCTAGCACTTTCGTTCATAGAACGTCTCTGTGAAAGTCTCACCAGGTTAACACTGGGCATAATTGGGAATTACAGAATTACAATGGGAAGAGCAACCTGACAACGCCTGTTTGGGGAATATTGATGATCCAAGAGTGACTCTAGCGAGGTGTGTGTGGAGTACAGAAGGGATCAGAGACACATCTGAATGACACTATCACGACTTATCTCCTGCAGCATGCGGATTTGGGAGGACAAAGAAGGAAAAAACGCAGCCTCAACGGGGTGAAGTTAGTCCTTGGCCAGGGGTACTTTTTTCTTTTTGGGTACTTGTGCCCTGCTTTTGATCCCTCCCAGTCAGGGCCGCGTGTCTGGGGTTTCTGGTGTGTAGAAGGATGGCTTGGCTTCAGGCTGCAGGATCCCCAGTCTTTACAGAGACAAGAAGGCAGAGCAGCTGGCCTGCATGGAGGCGTTTAAAGGAGAACATGCCCAGAGGGAGATTTAGAGGCAGAAGGATAGCTTTGCGGAGGGAGAAATTTGCTAGTGACAGCCTAGGCTCAGTAAAAGGGTTGGGGAGCTTGATTGGCTCCTGTTGTGAGAATTCAATGTCACGATCCCTGGAGTGACCCGCGAGGTGCAGAGACGCAGGATCGCAGCCGGGCTGCCCGGGAGAGGCTCCCGGACCGTTTCCACCCCAGCGCCCCTGGCCGGTACATGGGAGTTTCTGGGCAGGCGCTGGGCGTCAGGAGTCTTTACAGGTCCCTGGTGATACCAGGCTGTGACCAGGGAGGAGCACCAGCCGTCGGGCAGGGAGACCAATGTCCCCTGTGACCTGGTGGCCCCTGACCGCCGTGCTCCCAGCCGCCTGTACTCCTCCAGCTGCCTAGGGGAACGTGCCTTTCCCGCCTTCCCCTCCATTGCACTCCAAGATCCCCTGCCACCTCTCCCCGCTCGGTTTCTCTCGTCCCCGGCATCACTGAGTCCGGCATTTCAGCTCCACACACTGCAGTGTACGGTGTCCTGCAGCTTTTATTCCAGCCTGTATCGGAAGCCACGAAGTCGTAGGCCGGCGAGCCTCTGTCCCAGGCTGTGCTGTTACACGGTTTTCCATTCGTGAAGGCTGAGGAGGCTCCCTTCTGAACACTTGGACCCGGCTGCATTTTCAGTCTGGACCTTTCCCACGCATGTGCTAAGATGCTCACAAACTCGCTTCCCACACAGGACCAAGGTGGCTAGCCAGGTGCCCGTGTCACGAGCACTATGTCGGGAAGTTCCCTGTGGTAGTTGGAGCGTGGGAGTGGGTCTCAGCAGATGGCTGTGTCCCCCCAAACCTAGATGTTTTCATTGCTTCTATGATGTCCCTCTCTGATTCCTTCTCTATGATGCTATTACCCATAATGTCCCATCAGGTCACCCCTCTCTATGATATGACCTAAGATATCCGTGTATGAAACCCTTCTGTGTGATCCTACTGTCTATGATGTCCTTCTATGACACCCCTCTCTATGATGCTATTATCCATAATGCCCCTCTATGATTCCTCTCTCTCTCCGTTATCTATGATGCCCGTCTATGATACCCCATTCCATGATGCTCTTATCTACGATTTCCCTGATTCCCGTTTTCATGACATTATGTATGATGTCCCTCTACACCACCCCTCTCTATGGTATTATCAATAATGTCCCTTTATGATACCCCTTGTATGATATCTATGATGTCTCTCTATGATTTCCCACTCTATGACATCACCTAATAAGTCCCTCTATGAAACCCTCCCCTATGATGCCATTATCTATGATATCCCTTCTACGATACCCATGTGTATATTATCTATGATATGCCCTCTATGACACCCCTCTTTATGATAGTAGCTAAGACGTCCCTCTGTGAGACTCTTCTCTATGACCCTACTGTCTATGATGTCCCTCTATGATTCGTCCCTCTAGATTATCTATAATGCCCTCTATGATTCCTCTTTCTATGATCTTATCTATAATGCCCCTCTGCGATTCGGCTCTCCGATGTTATCTATAATGCCTCTCTATGATTTCGCTCTCTATGATACTATTTGTAATGCCCCGATGTGATATTATCTAGTAATGCTCCCCTATGATTCCTCTCTATTATTTATAAGGCCTCTCTATGATTTGGCTCTCTATGATGCTATCTATAATGCCTGGATATGATTCGGCTCTCTATGATGTTACTTATAATGCCCCTCTATGAATCAGTTCTCTATGATACTATCTATAATGCCCCTCTATGATTCTGTTCTCCATGATATTATGTGTAAGGCCTGTCTATGATTCCGCTCTCTGATATTATCTATAATGCCCCTCTATGAGTAGGCTCTCTATGATACTATCTGTAATGCCCCTCTATGATTCAGCTCTCTATGATACTATCTATAATGCCTGGCTATGATTAGGCTCTGTACGGTTCGGCTCTCTAGGATGTTACCTACAATGCCCCTCTATGATTTGGCTCTCTGTGATGTTTCCAATAATGCCCCTCTATGATTTGGCTCTCTATGATAATATGTGTAAGGCCCGTCTATGATTCGGCTCTCTATCATACTTTCTATAATGCCCCTCTATGATTCGGATCACAGATATTATCTATAATGACTCTCTATGATTCCACTCTCTATGACATTATGTGTAAGGCCCGTTTGTGATTCGGCTCTTTATGATACTATCTGTAATGCCACTCTATGATTCCGCTTTCTCTGATGCTACGTATAATGCCCCTCAATGATTCGGCGTCCAGATATTATCTATAAAGCCCCGCTATGATTCAGCTCTCTAAGATATTGTGTGTAAGGGTCGTCTATGATTCGGCTCTCTATAAATATATCTATAGTACCCAGCTATGATTCAGCTTGCTTATATTATCTATAATGCCAGTCCATAATTCGGCTCTCTATATTATCTATAGTGCTCCTCTATGATTCCCTCTCTATGATTTTATCTGTAATACCCAGCTATGTTTGGCTCGCTGATGTTATCTATAATGCCCGGCTATGATTCGGCTCTCTATGATATCATGTTTAAGGACCCTCTATGATTCCGCCGTAGGGGAACATACTCGATCAGGGTGGAGGTTACGCGGCCTGTGGGGTTCCAGCTCCCTGTGGGGTGAGGGGGTGCGGTCCGACGGGGGCATATGCTCTGGGGATTGAGAGCGTGCCAGCGGTGGGGCTGAGGAGGTGGCGATCAGCTCCTGCTGGGTAACGTCGCGCGACCAGCGGTGGGCACCTGCTCCGCCTAGAGGGAGAGCTCTGGTCTTGGGGAGCAGGAGATCAGCTCAGTGCGCTGGGAGGGCACGTGGCCTGCGGTGGGTACCAGCTCTGTACAGCGTGAGGACTCCAGACTTTGTTGGTGTCCGGTTGACTGGGTGGGGACTTGCCCCGCATCACTGAGAGCGCGCAGCCCACGTGACAAGGATCTGCTCCTACAGGATGCGCGATCCTGATTTTACCAGTGTCCCGGTGAGGTACCGCGGTCCTCTGGGGGCGATATGCTCTTGAGGGGTGAGGGCACGGGGGCTGCGGGAGTGGGGAGGTGGCGATCTGTTCCTGCTGGTAGCGGCGGGTGGCCTGCTGTGGGCAACTACTCCGTGAAAGGTGCGGGCTCGCGTCTCGCGTGGCAGGGCATCTGCTCTGTGGGGTGGGAGGGCGTCCGGCTCGTGGGCGTTCCTGCTCTGTGCGGGAACAGGGCTCTGGTCCCAATGCAGGGGACACGGTCCTACCGGGAATGGCTACAGACTTTAGTAGTGTCCCGGTGAGGGCCGCAGCCCATGGATTTGGGACACCTCCTCCTGCGGAGTGAGTTGGTAGTCCGATCTGGGCGAGCTTCTTCCTGCGTGGTTAGGGCACGCGGCCAGCGGTGGGACCTCCCCCATGCGGGCTGAGGGTACGGGGCCATGGGGGTGTGGGGGAACTGCACTGTGCGTGGCGAGGACGGACGTCCATTTGGGGCACCTGCATTTGAAGGAATCACGAGGAATATTAATGAATTTGAATGAAATAAAAACAAACAACCCCTCCGTATGGGAAAGACATCAGAATTCAAAATCACACCACCACCTGTGAAAAGCATTTGTTGCTATTACACATTTTAAAGGGTTATTATCCCTTAGATAGCAAGATCTCATATTAATCAGACAGAAAAGAGGGGAACCCCAATGGGGAAGGGAAGAGGGGGCACACACAAAATAACAATTCATAGAACAGGAAATACTGATGGATAGAAAACATCGGAAAAAGTCAACCGAATTCATGGTGTGAGAAATGCAAATTAACAAATTTTAAGATTTCATCTATCAAATTAGCAATTTTTAAAAGACATGTGAGTAAAGGTGATAATGGAGAAAAACAATGGCATTGCATTTCTTTCACAGTGTAACGTAGTCTAACTGTTTTGGTCATTGTGGCAGCACCTACCAGGAGCCCCCAAATGGTCATAGCCTTTGACCTGATGTTTCTTCTTGATATCCGTGATGAGGAACTATTCAGAGGTGTACAGAAATATTGGCCAGTGAATGTGTACAGACAGTTCCTGATTTGCAGTGGTCTCACAACAGTTTTTTGACTTTACAATGGTGCAAAAGCCATATGCGTTCAGTACAGTATTCAATAAGTGACATGAGGTAAGCAATACTATATTATCAAGTAAGCTTTGTGTTTGATGATTTTGCCTATCTGTTCTGAGCATGTTTAGTAGGCGAGGCTAAGCTATGATGTTCGGTAGGTGAGGTGTACAAGTATTAAATGCATTTCTGACGTGACATTTCCAAATTACCATGCGTTCATCCAAATGCAACACTTTTGTGAGTTGAGGAGCATGTGTACACAGCATTCTATCAAAATAGTGAAAACTTGGGAGCCATATAAATATCCCACAATAGAAAACAGATAACATAACCTGTGGATATCTGTAAAATGAAATATTATGCATGCATTTAAAAATCTTTTAAAAAGTATAAATGACCTACAAAATTGTTCAATATATATTTACAGTATGATTCGAGTGAGACAATATATATATATATATATATATATATATATATATATATATATATATATATATATATATATATATATATATATGGAGTATGCAAAAGAAAAGGAAGTATATCGAAATGCTGTGATATTTGTTGGTGATATTTTATTTAGATTCTGAATATTTTGTAAAGAGCTTAATATTTTTAGGTAATTTTTTATAAAAGTCTATCACATACAAAAATATGCACAAATCCTAAATATACAGCTTAAGTAACTTTCAAACTATTAGACATATGTAACCAGCACCCATACCCCAACCTACAAGGTTATAAGCTTTCCAAAATCCACTTTGATCGCCTTCTAGTCTCTACTCCCTTGCGAGGTCATCACTACCCTAGCTTTTCCCACCATACAAGGCTTTGGACTCTTTGTCAATTAAGTTAAGGAAATATATTTAAATATGCATAATGGTAACATGTAAACATTTTATATTTTACTTATATCACACAAACATTTAATATTCAAACATATTATGTTACATATAATAATAACATATACTAAACATATTCATGGTTTATAAACCATGAAATAAATAAATATGTATAATACACATGCACACGTTATGCTCTGTTCACCAAGTGGATGCTCAAGGGAGTGATGTAAAGCTTACCCAGGTGGTGCTGATTCTCTGTCCTGGAGCAGAATTGCCCGCTTCCTTCCTTCCCTTCCATGGCCTCCTGATGAAGCATCTGTCTCAGCCCCCAACGGCAAGGCTTACTGATCTTCCAACACCCTGAGCCCCCTTCCATCCCCTTCTACTTGGAACGACTTTCTGAGTCTTTTCTGCCTGAACTCATTCATTCCCAGAGAAAAAGCTTCTACTTCCGAGCCCCTAGAACCCTCATGGCAGTTTAAACTGCACTTCTTAGAGTCTTGTCTACTGTGCCTGCAAGTGTGCCAGAAAGTGAGTTTGTCAGTTAGGTCCAGCTGAGCAGACAGAGGACAGAGGCCAGAGCCTGCCCTCAGTTCCAGACCGACGCCAAATGTGTGCCAGGAGCCTTCCTGTGTTGCCTGTCATCTCACGGATGGGCTGGACATCTCCTGCCTGTCTGAGGGAGCTTTGATGCTGGGCTCTTCCTGGTTGCAGATGTGGATCCAGCTGCTGTACAGCGCCTGCTTCTAGTGGCTCTTCTGCTACGCAGCGGATGCCTACCTGGTGATACGGAGATGGGAAGGACTGAGGAATGTGCTGCCAAAATGAGCTGGGATTTCTGCCCTAGTTCCATCTCATGAGGGAAGGGTGGAGCTACCACCGAGCATTTGAAAGTGTTAAGGCAGGTGCCCTCAGTCAAACTGTCATCTGGCGCCTCCACCCAGAAACATCTATGACAGCTCATTTGTGTCAGATGCCAAAGGCAGATTCAAAATATTGAGGTGTTCAAAACGTTGAAAATAAGTAATTCAAGAAATTAAATATTTGGAACTGAAGAAATACTAAAAAAGGATTGGTGCGAATATAAGCAATTTTTGATTGTATCCAAGATGGTCAGAGGAAAAACATTCTTCTGAGAATATATTGACACTTTATGCTAAACACGGTATTGAGACACTGGAGTTGCAGGTGGCTGTCTGGAGGGGATCACACAGTGGCTAGTAAGTTGGACACTGGTGGCTTTGAACTCCTGCCCAACTGCTAGGTAGCTGTGTGACTGTTGGCAAATTGCTTAACCTCTCTGGACTTCTGTTTTCTCAGCTGTTAAATGGTACCCACCTCATAATGTCACTGGCAGGAGCAAGTACATGCAGTGAAATGTGTACATGGACAGTGCCTGGCACGTAGAAGTCTCTCCGTAGGTGTCACTGTTACTGTAGCTGGGATGTGAATGTGTGTTGAGGAAACAGCAACACACAAGAGAACTTGTGTGACAGACAAGCTGGAGGCAGAAGAGCAGGGCGAGCAACGAGGTCTTCTTGCTCCAAGTCCAGGAAGCATTTGTCCCCCACCAAGTTCAGGGTCTGCTCGAATCAGGGCCCCTTTGGATGGAGCCCCTGCGTGCTTTCTATCAACAATTTTATAAAGTTCACACGTTAAAAAGGGTAAAATCCGGCAGTTTTTAGTATATTCCCACTGTTATGCAACCATCACCATCATTTAATTTTATGATGTTCTAAACATCCCCAGAAGAATCGCTGTGCCAGTTACCAGTCACTCACCATTCTACCATCCTTCCAGCCTCTGGCAACCACAAATCTACTTTCTGTCTCCACGGATTTGCGTGTTCTGGACACTTCATTTAAATGGAATCATAAAATATGTGACCTTGTGTGTGTGGCTTTTTAAACAGCATAATATTTTCAAGGTTTATCCATGTTGTAGCAAGTGTCAGTACTTTATTCCTACTATGGTCTGGATATTTGTGTCCCCCCAAATTTGTATGTTGAAATGGTGTTAGGAGGTGGGGCTTTTGGGGAGGTGATTAGGTCAGGAAGGTGGAGTCCTTGTGAATATGGTTTGTGCTTTTATAAACGAGACCCCAGAGAGTAGTCTTGTCTCTTCCACTGTGTGAGGAGACAGAAAGTGTCATCTGTGATCCAGAAGGGGGCCCTCAACAGACACTGAATCTGCCAGCACCTTGATCTTGCAACTCCAGCCTCCAGAACTGTGATAAATATAACATCTGTTGTTGATGAGCCACCCAGTTTGTGGTATTTAGTTACAGCAGCCCAAATAGGCTAAGACAATTCCTTTCTATTGCTGAATAAATTTCCGGTGTATGAATATGTTATATTCTGTTTTTTCATTTATCAGTTGATGAGCATTTAGGCTGTTTCCATTGTGCTTAATATTAGGAATAATGCTTCAATGAACATTTGTATACTAGTGTTTGTGTGAACATGTTTTCATCATTTAATCCTGGGTATACACCTGGGAGTGGAGTTGCTGAACCACATGGTAACTCTAGGTATAATCTTGTAAGAAACTGCTAAACTGCCTTCCAAAGTGACTGAACCATTTTGTCAGCAGTGTATGAGACTTCCAGTTTCTCCCCAGCCTCTCTAACAATTCTTATCTGTTCATTTGTTTTAATTTTAGCTGTCCTAGAGTGGGTGAGGTTGTAACTCATTGTGCTTTTGATTTCAGCAGTGGCTAAAAACGTTGATCATCTTTTTGTGTGCTTGCTGGCCATTTGCATACCTTCTTGTAGAAATGTCTATTCAACTCCTTTGCCCATTTTTATGTTGGATTATTTGTCTTTTTGTTATGGAGTTGTAAGAGTCCATTCTATATTCTAGATAAAAGTACCTTATTAGATATGTGAATTGCAAAGTTTTTCTCCCATTCTGTGTGTTGTTTTTGCACTTACTTCGTGGTATCTTTTGAAGCACAAGAGCTTTTCATTTTCATGAAGTCCAATTTAAAATTGGTTTTCTTTGGTTTATTATGCTCTTGCGGTCGTATTTAAGAAACCATTGCCTAACCCAAGGTCACAAAGATTTATACCTATGTTTTCTTATGGTTCAAAAACTTCCATTCGGTCTGCATTAGTCCATTTCTGCTGCTTATAACAAAATCCACAGAACTGTGCACTTTATAAAGAACACGAAATTTATTGCTTACAGTTTCTGAGCCTGGGACATCCAAAGTCCAGGGAACACATCTGGTGAGGATCATGGTGGTGACTTCCGTGACGTGGGGAATCACATTATGAAATAGCAGAGCAGAGAGAACAAGAGACCAACTTCCTCATTCTCTCTCCTTTTAAAGCCCTCAGAACCACGCCTCTGACCACCATTACTAATACATTCACTACTGCACGGTCCTACAATCTAATCGCCGCTTCAAGTCCCCACCTTCCAATTACCATAATAGGACTTCCTACTGCATAACGGTCACAGTGGGCGCCAAGATTCTAATACATGATGCTTGGGGGACAAATTTCAAGCTTCAGTGAATTTTGGGGGGACATAATTCAATGCACTACAAAGTCTATTTAGGTCCATTTTGAGTTAATTTTTGTGTACAAGTGAGGAATGGGTCCATCGTTATTCTTTTGCATATGGGTTTCCCTTTGTTCCAGCACCATTTGTTGGATATATTCACTTTTAAAACAAATATCAGTAAACAAAAAGAGATTATATGCCGATTGTAGAATATATTGAGTAGTCTAGATAGATACCTGTTCTAAAATCTTTGACATCCCTTATAAGAGTCACATCATCATTATCTTTGATCTCTCTCGCCTGTGGTTTAGTTCTTAATTCATTTTTAATGGTTTTTCCTCCCCCCACCTTTTTTTTCACTTATATACCAAACTGTTACACATATGTATAGAACACAGATATGCCTGGCTGTGAAAATCCTCCAGAGAAGATGGTCAAAACCAAAGGCAGCCAACCAGGTGGATCAGTGAGGATCCACACTTTTCTTTTTTGTGTGTGTCCTTGTCTGGTTTTCGATCAGAGTAATGCTGGCCTCATAAAATGCATTCGGAAGTATTCCTCCTCAATGTCTAGAATAATCTGAAGATAAGTGGTATCAACTCTTCTTCAAAAGCTTGGTAGAATTCAGCAGTGAAACCATCAGGTCCTGGACTTCCTTTTAATGGACGATTTTATATAACTGATTCCATTTCCTCACTTGCTTTTGTTCTGTTCAGATTTTCTATTTCTTCATAATTGTATTTATTCAGGAATTTATCCATTTTCTCTGTTATCATATTTGTTGGTGTATAGTTATTCATAATAGACCCTTATGATCTTTTGAATTTTTGTGGCATCACCTATAATGTGTCATTTTTTATTTCTCATTTTATTTATTTGAATCTTCTCTTTTTTTCTTGGTTAATCTGGCTAAAGTTGGGCCAAGTTTGTTTATCTTTTGGAAAAACCAACTCTTCGTTTCTTGACCTTTTCAATTGTTTAAATTTCTATTTCATTTATTTCTACTCTGAGCTTAATAACTACTTTCCTTCTGCCAATTTTGGGTTTAATTTGTTGTTCTTTCTCTAGTGCCTTTAGGTTGTTTGTTAGATAACTTTCTTTTCTATAATGGAATTTAGTGCTGTAAACTTTCCTCTCCGAACGGCTTTTGCTGTGTCCCATAGGTTTTTTTATGATGTGTTTCCATTCTCATGTGTGTCATAAAGCTTTTTAATTTCCCTTTTAATTTCTTCATTAACCCATTGGTTGTTTAGGAGCGTGTTGTTTAAATTCCACGTATTTGTATAGTTTCTAAGTTTTTCTTATTCATTCTAGCAAATGCTCTTGAGTAGGGTATTGATAGGGCCAGAGGCAAGGTAGTGATCCAGCTGGATGAACAGGAAATGGGGTGTCACAGAGCAGCTGCACAGCATGTCCTCAATACACCCGCTAGTGTGTGGATAAGGGGCATGGTTTTTTCACTAATTTAGCCTGTGTTCCCGTGCTGGGCTGACCGATGACATTGTCAAAGGAATCCTTGGAAACTGACTTTGCTCAGATCCTTATCCATATCTCCATACAGTTATGTGTCACTTAACGTTGAGGATCTGTTCCAAGAAATGTGTCATTAGGTGGTGTCATCACTGTGTGAACATCGTAGAGAGTACCTACATGAACCGAGTTGTTATAGCCTAGTACCCACTTAGGCTATAGGGTATAGTCAATATAATCTGATGGGACCGCTGTCGTATGTGCTGCTCATTGTTGACCGAAATGATGTTATGCAGAGCATGAATGTACTTGTGCGTTTGTGTATTTTTTCCTTTTTGCAAAAATTGTTGCAGCATGCATTGAGGTCACAAGACACCCAGGTATTAAATAGAAATGCCAGACACAATTTTCTCAGGACCCTGTGGACAGCTCAGCCATGTGACATTTCGCTTCACATCAAGATTAAGTCTCCATTTCATTCTAGAAGAGCTGTTCCAGAAAGCATCTGGATTTGGACTTTTGGAGTCACAAAGCTGCAGATGCACTTAGAGCACCCTGTGACCTTGGTATCTGGGTTGCCCAGGGGTCTCTGATAGTTGTTGCTGTACCTTCTTAATCTTGCCTTGAGCATTCTCTCCAACCTGATGAGGCACAGCTCCACCTCTCATTCTAGAAGCAGAGAGGCTAGATACTTGCTTTTCCAGCCTCTCTTGCAGCTAGAGCAGGGTGCATGACCTGGCAGTGCCAGTCAGATATGTCTCCCGAGTCTCTGAGTTAGAAGTGAGTGCCCAACGGAATGGGTGGCAGAGAAGCGGTTCTGAAGGAGCAGTGGCAGCAGTAGTGGCAGCAGGCAGGTCTGTGCTGGGAGGTGCATTGAGTGTGCTTTGAGGGGAGGGCCCAGGGTCCAGTTTCAGGGTGTGGGCAGTATCTACTGATTTCTTTGTCATCCTCTTGGCCAAGATTTGAAGCCTGATGTTGGCAGTTCTGTGTAGCTGCCGAATTGGTTCTCCAGAGATTCTCAAAGCTGCCACCATCCCTCTCAATCCTTTTTGGTTTACATTAGCCAGTCAGTTTCTGCAGCTTGCAAATCAGAATCCCGACTTATCTGATTATGCATTGAAAGGGACCCCTCCAAGACTGGACACTGAGCATCACCAGCGTACGCCCAGAGCATGATGCTTTTGACTGGGGTGAGCTGCGAGAGGAAGAGGGTGAGCGGACACCTTCTCACAGCGACTCGACACGCACTGGGCATGGAGAAATGCACATCAGAGGCGTCGTGTATAAAGTCGACCTTGGGAACAAGGAGACGATGATTGAGCAAGCAAAGGAAGAAAAGAGATAATTGGCTTGGGGCCATTTCTGTGGAAGCCTCGTTGCTGCAGGGGCCGTAAAGTCACTGGAGGCTTGTTTTGTTATTGTTTTCACGATGACCGACGTTAGAGCACGTTGAGATTCTGAGGGGAATGATCCCGTGGAGGGAACACGATGATGATAGTGGGATGGAGGGACAACTGCAGGAGGGACGTCCTCTCTTCAGGGAGAGCAGGAAGTGGGACATATAGCCAGGAGTCTGGGCTGGTCCTTGAGGACGAGGCTGTGACAGAGGGGAGTCTGGCTGGAAAGATGAAACTGTGACCATGAGACAGCTCCCATCTGACTTTAATTTACTGGCCATTTTATCAGCCAGTTTAGTTGTCACACCATCAAAAGCTTTAAGTCTACTCATCTCCCCCAGTACAGAGTAAGATATCACCATCATCGTCACCATCTACGACTGTGCCGTGATGGTAGGATATATACACTCAGCTACTGTCCCGAGTGTCTCTGAATAAGTACCTTCTGCTTGAGGACAACTATATTCCTAACCAAAACCTCAATCATCAGAGCGTTAACATCAAGTTTTGGGGGAAGGTTAGTCCTGTAGGTGACATCCTCCCTGCCCAGTCCCACTGTCCCCTGCACCCATTACTCTGTTCTCCACATAGAGCTGGATCCGGATGCCTTGCTTAACTTGCTGGGCATCATATGCTTCAGAGAAACAGGATCCAGGCTGGAAAAATAACATTCAGCCAAATACAAAGTCCTTTTTTAAGGGCATGAATCTGTCCCGCACACACACCTACCCCTTCTCATGCACATCACAGCGTGACTTCTGGGTTTCCATCAACAGTAATTAACAGCCAGAACCCACAGGGGCTGAGAATACTCTCTGTGAACACAGAAAATGTTCTCAAATTTCCTTTTGGAACAGTACCGTGGTGGGGACAATTAAGAAAAAAAACAACAAAAAAAATGTTTTCTGTTCAGTGAGTTGAAGCTTAAATTCGCAAATAAATACACTTAAGTTGGGAGCCTCAATGGGTAAAGGAAAACATTTTTGGAATCCCTGCAGCAAACGGTTACATGTATCTGAGTATTAAAGTTGCATAAATCTTGGGCAATCATGTGGTCCCAGTCACTTTCTCTACAGGATAAAGAAACACACTGAAAGCTATTAATATGTGACCAGCATTGTCTCTGAAGCCCCAAAAGCCATGTCACATACGTGTTCATCCTGGGCACTCTGTCAAACGCTTTGTGGGCTGCCCACTGAGGGATGGCACGAGGTTCTTCCCGGGGGCCTCCTGTGGCTTCTGTATTAGGGTTTAGGGTACTCAGAATGTTACCAAAAATCCACTGTTGGGGAATGTGCTTGGTCAAAAAACAGAAGAATAAGACTGGAACACAAGATATGTTTTCCCTAAAGGTGACAGTTGGTCACTTCACATTTAGTCTCAAGTTGCCAATTCAAGACATGTGCTTGGGATCTGGCTCTGCCAGAATCTGAGTCAGAGGCCACAGACACCCTCCACTGAAGTACTGAGCCAAGGCGGGCAGGAGCGGCCTTAGCCCCCTGCTTTGTTCCAGCGCAGGGACAAGCTAGGATTGCAGGCAAGGGACACCATGACTTTCTGTGTCACTCACTTGTTCATTAAACCTGATGCTAAGAGTGACAGCATCCGTTGACCTGCCTTCTCTGCCTCTCTGAATCTATTGCCTCCTCATATAAGAGGGACTGCAACATCCATGAACTCATTCAATTATGTGACACCCACCATGTAATTAAAGAGGCATAGATGGAACGTGGTAGCGTCCAGCACAGAGCACATGTTGGTAAATACTGCAACGTGTTCCTCTGCGACAGGCTGAAGTGACCGTCAACAGTTAGCCATGTCCTACAACTTTAGGTTCTTCCAGTTACTCAGGCCTAATCCTTGAACTCAAATTCCTTGCTATCTGCTAACAAGAGAGAATTCATTATCATTGACTTTTTAAACAACCGGCATGAACTAAAATAATGAAAAAGAAACACTTTGTTAAAAAGCACGCTCCCAGTTTATGGCGGCTGTTTAGAACAGGCAGGGCTCTTTCCCCCCGAATGTGGCATTTCTGGAAAGGGGCACCCCAGACATTTTCTTCTGGAGAAAAGGCCGAGCTGTCTTCTTTCAGGGGTGTCCATGTGGCCCCAAGAATGACCAAGTGACATGGAGAGAGCACACCAACCAGGTTCTCTAATATCAAAATAGAGCAATTTAATCAAGACACAGAATATGATCTGTTGATTTTCTCTCGAAACAAATGAGCTACAACACACAAGGTGATTCTTTTTTTCCAAAGAGCGTGAGGGTGAGTGTGGGTGGAAGGAGAACAGGATGGGGCTCCATGTCACTTCAACAGGATCTGGGCAACACGGACAGGAAGAAGGTCTGCATGTACGTCTGACACAGACAATAAAACTGCAGAAGCCAGAATTCGAAGCTTCAGTGAGTGGAGGGAGGGACATTTCTGCATTGGTCAAGAAACACCATGAAAAAAACCAAAAATAGGTGGAAGGAGAGGTTAAAAAAAGAGAAATAAGGAAGAACAAAGACCCTTACGATTGACAAAATGCACTTCTCTGGGCTCCAGGATCTAGTTTTAGAAAGACAAACCAAAGTCAAGTCCCATGGTGTCTCGCGGGGTCAGAGGTTTCACCCTGTGACATCCGGCCCTCCGGCCCGGGGCAGCTCCCTCCACAGGTGCGTGCTGGACGTGGCTCTTGGTCGTTTCAAATCCAACCAAAGATTCCAGGAAGGATTGTTGTGTTATGTCTGCTTCCGAGGTTGAATTTGGTCACTAAGACTGAAGCGACTCAAAGGGTTTCAGAGCTGTAAGCGACGTCCGACAGTCACATGTCCAGGTGGCCACCCCAGACCCTGAAAGTGAATCTCCCGTGTGCCTGGCAGGAGGGCAAGATGGCCAAATGTGTCAGGGGCCCCAAACTAGTCGTCGATGGCGCTGTTTGCTGAGGACAGGCACGGATTCAAGGGGCGCCAGCGACACCCTCATGCTTGGTCCCTGTGGCCAGCTCAGGGGTGGCTGCCTGCCTTCATCCGAGGCTCACTGTTGTGCACAGGGATAGGAAGCCTGTTGCCCGTGGCCCCAGCCCTCGGCTCCAACCTAACAATCCCGAGGTGCTTGAGATTCATGAGGAGGCTGAAGCCAGCGCTTTGGTGAGACCCTGGCTCCTGACATTCCCAGGAAGATTGTCTAGTGAATCCCTTCCATACGTCCCCGGTCACCATGCCACACCAGTCTCTGGTTGCCACGCATAAGCCACATCCTGAACGTGGTCCGATTTCCAGCAGCAGATGCTCTGTGGAGATGAAAACACTCTCATCTGGGGAGGGGGGATGGTCTTCATCTGGACCCCAACATGCTGCCCCTCAAACCTCACCCACTCTGGGGACAGGAATCAGCGGTGAGTCTGGAGGTACCAGCTGTCTTCAGACACGGGAGTGGTTACTCCATGGGACTTTGGACTTGGTCACTAAGTGTTCAGGTGACAGAGCCCCGATAAAGCCTTACTTGGAAACAGAGCACTTTCTGGGCTTGAATAATTCCCAGGCCCTGGTGGAGGCCAGTGAATGGCCCGGGAATGGCCGACGCCCCTTGGCTTTGGTAGCTGGTCCCGGCCCATTCCAAGTTCTCTAGGAAGCCCCTGCCCTTCCCAGAAGTCGGTTTTCGCCTCCAAAGAGGGGTGCCACACCCTGAAAAACACGGTCTCGTGGCTGGAAGGAACAAACACCAGCGAACCCCACCACTGCCAGCCGCCACCACCGCTGCCGCCACAGGCCTGCCACCGTCCTCAGATCTTCCCTGACCCAGAGGACGCCAATGAGAGACAGGCCCCAGCCGTCGGTCCTTGCCCCCGTTGCTGATTTCAAAAGTAAGCCAGTGTCGGGTTGTGACAATACGAGCACAGAGGTCACCCGATCCAATGAAAGGAAACTTTTCTAGGAATTCAAAGCCTTGTTTAATTTTTAAAAAACACTAAAAAGATCCATTCTTTAAAAAAACCCTCTTTCTCCTAGTCTCGTGTGAGAGAAGGAAATGATAAAGACAGCAGAAACGATCAGTGACGCTCTGCCTACAGCGTTCGCCATTAAGGCTGCAACGCTGCCTTTTGCACATCCTTTGGTCATCATTAGACCAAATGACGCCCTGGAGCCTTGACATCAGCTTTGCAAGGACTGGCCTGGCCCACTCTTGGAGAAACAACGCCGCTGTGGGGAGGAGGCAGTTGCGGCCACGGGGAGCTGAGCTGTGGCTTTCGATGACTTCGGTGCTTCTTGGTTCTGGGGACGCGTCCTCAGGGTCAGAGCACACCGTCCTGCATTCACTTCTCTCCTCCCGGCCGCTAAGGTCACACACCCCGAAAGAGGCCACGTGGTTCTTTGTCCTCCCGGCAGGTCACAGAGCCACCCGCTGCACACCCATATGACTGCCCCTTCGCACCCAGTTTCCTGACCTCCTGTGGAGCTGTATGGAACGGGGGAAGCCACCTCGGGCCCTGCCTGTGTCTCCTGACAGCTTTTCTAGACTATGAATCACACACAGCTCTCTATGTCTGATGGCCATTTTAGGATTTTAAATTGTCTTAACATAATTTTTTTTTTTTTCCAAAAATACTCCAGGCTCTTTCTCTTATAAGTCATTTTGTATTCTCCTGTAAAAAGTCCCCCTTCCCTGCCTTCTTAACACAAAGCACTTATTATGTGCCCAAAGGGACCTTGAGACCTAAGATCTGAAGCAACTATGAGGATGGGACAGAGAAGGGTGAGCAACGGGTAGGGGCAGGAAGGGCGGGACGGAGGAGGGGACAGAGGGAGGGAGGAAGCTGTCCACTGGAGACTTCTGTCACCGTGTCCATGTGGCTGCGTCGAAAGAGGGGTCCTGAAAAGCCAGACCACAGCAGACAAGGGGATAAGGCAGAGGGGTCAGGGAACGACAGAGGGAAGACACAACAAACCCAAAACAGTTTCCATTTCAGACCGAAGGCCCCTAGACGACAGAATTCCAGCTGACAGAAAAACCATCGAACAAAGAAGATTCTAGAAAATAGAAAGTGTTGGGATTACAAAGTTGTGCATCACATCTGTATAAATTGGTTTTTGAACATCCTTTGCCAGAGCAGCTGTAGTGTCCCAATTGTCAGGGGAAAGAAAACACCAGCGCGAGGAGAGGACGTTTCCCCTTCTGATTTATCACAGAATTTTGCTTCTTTGTTTGTTATTTGTTTTTGTGTTTTTTTTGGCACAGCTTCCTTTTTTCTTGTTTTCCGTTCAGCCATCATAGCCTCTTCCGGAGGGAAACCACACCGTGCAAGTCTAGCTTCCTGTTCCCTGGGCTTAATGTCCTGGGTGGAGACCACTCTTCCCCCTCTGATATGACTGTGTGTATGCTTTTGTTTTTGCTTGTTTGTTTAGGAACTTCTTGATGAAGATTACAAAAACATATACACTCCTGTGGCAGGGACGAGTTGATTTCCAAGTACACTCTAATGCAAGTCAAGTTCGTACAGATTTGGAGCTGACAGAATGGTGTCTGGAGAGGGCCACGACCCCACACCGTCTCTGTTGGTCCACTAAAACTCTTGAGTTTTTCTATAATATTTTGTGTTTACTTCCGCAGATCTAAAAGACACACCTGGAAGGAAAGACAGAGGCGCCTGTTATCTCTAGAGAGGACACAAAGGTGTCTTTAGAGCAAGGGTGGGTAGATGGTGGCCAACCACCGATTTTCATCAATACATTTTCGTTGGAACACAGTCATGAAGGTCAGAGAAGCTCCAAGAACAGGCTAGTGTCTGCCCATCTGGCCAACCAAATTCAAGCAAACAGCACTGGGGGAAACACCAGGACAAGGACTAAGGTCCACGTGGCAGAGTGACAGTGGCAGCAGCAGGAACCATAGCCAGATGCCTACATGGCAAGGTAGGTGGCAGCTTAGGACTAAGTGCAAGGCCTCCGAGAACATTTGGGGACCCTGGCCTTCGAGGTCAATGCTGTGCTGTGCATGGGAGCAGGTTGTGCTGCATCTCTGGGTTCCACCCAGGAGATGCCAGGAGACCCCCAACCCCAAGCAGTGACAGCCCAACAGGCCTCCAGGTATTGCCTAATGTCCTCAGAGGGGCAGAGCACCCCAATTTCATCCAGGAAATGATGACCAGAAGGACATTCCGCAAGGGCTGAAGCGAGGGCCACTCTCAGATGTGGGGCCACCCCATGCGGTCCCCGCGCATGAGCTGAGCCCTGCTGAGTGCCACCCCGGCTTGCCCCAACCCCACGCTTGCCCCTGCCACCACGAGCACTGCTTACGGAGCCCTCGGAGGTGCTGGCACCCACTTTGTCCCCGCGAGCATTCCAGCACAACTCGAAGATGCCACCGGTGCCTCGGTAGCTCTGGACGAGACTGCCACTCTGCAGGGGAGAAATCACAGTGAACAGAGCTGACCACACGGGTGCAGCCCTTCTGCCCGCCCAGGTGCTGCACTGGTCTCGGGGACAGCGGGGGGCTGCTCATAAAGGGGAAAAGAAGGTGGTGGCTCCTCCAAGGAGGGACGTCTCCAAGATGTCTTGCTTGGAGCTTTGAGCGCTGAGGACAGCAGAAGCAGACACCTTTCCCGGGGAGGAAGTGGCCCTGGGTGTCTGTCCTGGGCCAGGGCACAGCCAGGCAGAGCCGGACAGACAGCCCAGGACTGGGCTCTCCATGGGGGGCGGCCGCTCATTCCTGAGCGCCAGTTCCCTGTTAGCTGTTCTGAGCCCAGGTCACTGCAAACACAGCTACTCAGGCAATAATTTGCAAAGGACTCAACCCCGAGGGTCAAGAGATGACCTGAGTATTCCAGATATGGACACACTTGTCAAAGGAGCCGCTTTCCAAGTACTTCCCGTCAGGGCTAAAAGCGACACTATAGACAGCTTCCTGGTGTTTGGTCAGCGTGTGGATACACACCCCTCGCTCCACATCCCACAGCCGGACCATGGAGTCAAACGAAGCACTGCGGACACAGAGCGGACACGTTATCACCTGAGCATGCAAGTGTTTATCACATGTCCCTGCAACACTGGCCACACCTCACAAGAGCCATCTCTCTCTCTCCGATTCTAGGTCCAGATCGGTGACCTTCTACTCCTAAAATGCAACCCAGATGCAGTGAAAACAAAGCCATCGTCACAAAACAAACAACCTTTAGTGCTGTTATTATGAAAGCAATTTGATAACCATGTTCCTAAGTTTCTGCATTTGTTTAAAGATATAAATGGTAAATACTTTTGTGGAATATTTGTCAAGTTCTCTAAGATGCTCTTACATTAAAAAACTTCTATTGTTAACAACAAATGCAGACAGCCAGGTTTGGAAAAACAGCGAATAGAGTGAATAAATATTTATAACATTTTTAATCCAACAAGAATTAAAACACAGTCACATCTACACATTCGACCACATTGCTGAGAGCTGCAAATTTCAGTTATTTTCAAATTTAAAATAAAATACATATCACAAACCTGCTATCTGGCTTTCTTTTTCTCTATAGGGCTGGTACCAGCCTGTCCATTTCGTGTGTGCAGACTAAAGGGTCATTTAAGTTCCTAATGGGTAACACTTGACACAAAGGAACCCCTCCAAGTCACCAGTAGATGATTATAGCAAGCAGTGCTTTATCATAGTCATTTAAGTGGCTTTTAAGACAATTACGTGAAATAAGAGAATTATGGCCTTTGTGTTGTTCTGTTCAACCACTCGGCTGATACAGGGATTCTCTCCAATCTTTTCTAAGAAATAAGCTTGGTTGGGCTGAGCACTTTCAACATACTGCTCGCTCATGGCGCGGCCGGCTGGCCCCCGCTGCCCCAGAGGCACGTGGCAGGCATTCTCCCCTTACAGGAGGTGTGTGCCCGCCTGTCACTACCTTCTCTCTGCAGCTACACAGAATAACCCGCTGCTGCCTCCTGGTACTCAAACATTCCCCTTAACACTCCTCTCTTGTAGGCTAAGGGGACATCCACATTTCATGTGTCCAGATCCTGGTTTTCAGACCCCTAAGCATCTTGGCATTGGGTCTCAGAATCTCTTTAGCTTCTTCTTCTAAGAGTTCTTCCTGAAATAACGGGAGTGGAACATTCTACTCTTAACGAGGTCTGGCGAACTTCAGGGCACAATAATGCTCTTGAATGAAGCCTAAAGCCACGTGGTTTGGGGAGGCCACCTTTGTCTCTTATAACCCCTCTTCCCAATTCTGGTGTGACTGGCTGGCCACTCCACTCCCTCCGAAGCTGGTGTCTTAGGGGACTCACTATATACAATGTGAGGTCAAGTCTGGCTGTGGCTGGGGGAACCTTTATCCCTGCTTGAATTCCCTGCCCATGTAAGTCCTGAGTTGAACGAATAAACCAAGCCCAAGGTCCGAGGTGAACTCTTTCCCTTTCCTTTCTCTGCTGTCAGGAAAACCTTCAGCAAAGCCAAGTGCCTGAAGCCATCTCAACACGTGCCTTCTCCTAGCCTCACTTACAAGTTCTATCTCGGCCCCTTCAAAAGGGAGCTACGACGTTCAATGCTCCAGCAAAACGTCCTGTTCTCTCTGCGTATGAGGAAGTTCTGCTGCTGTGAGGCTGACTCAGTGACAGCGGGCCAGGCTGAGTTCAGGAGCCGAGGCTGGGCTGTGCAGGGGTCCTGTCCTTACCTCTCCAGCATGATATTTGAGTTGGGGTTGCTGGTGGTCTGCCCGGTGGGACTCCACTTGATGGTGTATATCTCTTTGCTGTGAGCTTGCAGGTCATGCACACACGTGTCCTGCTTCATGCTCCAGATCTAGAGAACACATTGGTAACAATATGAGCAAGCTATGTCCCTCCAGTGAGCCAAGAGACTGCTGGCTGTGAACCGTACATGAGCCACTGGAGTGTCCCACTGGAAAAAACTGCAGGTTATTTCCCAGGAAGGGCTGGGACTCCTAGCAAGACCCTTGACTGATACATCAGAGTTCACTGGGCGAGAGCTAATCTGACAGTCAGTAATGGGATAAATTACAGAGGAAGGAAGAGGACTCAGTACAGATAACCCCCAAAGGAGCAGGGAATGTGAGACTTGTGTTGAGTACTGGGGGCTGTTTAGGGTTAAACAACTCATCCCTACAGATGCCAACTTGACCTTTAATGTCATGTCATCAGAGCAGGATGCTAGCAACATTCCAGAAGGATCCCATTTGATAGCATTGACCTCATTCTGAAAGATAGGACGGGTTGGGAAAAGAAATCAAGGCCTGAAATCAGACCCAGTGGCTGTCCACCAGGGGGCAGTAGGGCTCTGTCATCATGGTGGCCGTCCAGCAGGGGGCAGTAGCACTCTGTCACCCTGCCATCCACCAGGGGACAACAGTGCTCTGTCATCCCAGCAGCTGTCCACAAGTGGGCAGCAGTACTTTCTCATCCTGCTTACCGTCCAGCAGGGGGCAGAAGCGCTCTGTCATCCGGCCGACCACCCACCAGGAACCCCACTGGCTGTCCTCAAGGGAGCAGTAGCACTCTCTCATCCTGCCTACCGTCCACCAGGGGGCAGTAGTGCTCTGTCATCCTGCCATCCACCTGGGGGCAATAGTGCTCTGTCATCCCAGTGGCTGTCCACAAGGGGGTAGTAGCGCCCTGTCATCCCAGCAGCTGTACACAAGTGGGCAGTAGCACTCTCTTATCCTGCCTACCATCTGTTCTGTCCAGTTGGTCAATGAGATTGAACCTTAAAGGTGACTCTCCTTGCTTGGGCTTGTCTCTAAGCTCACCATGGTGAAGGGTTTGAATCTTCATGCCAGCCAGCCACGAAGAACAGAAAATGTAAAAGTGACTCTCCATAGTGAGCACATGCTCAGACTCAGATTGGTTGCTCACCCTGCTGCAGAAGAGGCAACTGTCGTGTTTTGGGGTGGCATTGCCTACGTTTAGGGATACTGTCAGCACTGAGGCGCAATCCTTGAGAAATAAGGGTCCTAGCTCCTCCCCTCGAGCTGCCTGGAACACAATTGTGGTGAACATTCATGGAAAGAAGAACCTCTGGATGCCTATGATATAGCATGTGAGTCAGGCCCAAGTTAAACAAGTGATGTGTCATCACGCTTCCGTAATTGTGTGTCCTGCTCTTCAGCCAAAGATCCAAAGCACTTTAGTGCATTCATTTGTGGAAATAATCCCTCAGGGGCAGGTGGCAGCCCCGACCCATGTTTGACCTCACCCCTCCCCCTGGCTTTGGTGGCCTTGGATGCTCAAGGCCACTGATGTCATGGGTGAGAGGGGTGTACCTACTCCATGGGGTGCAAAGGCCAAGGCATTGGGTACGGGGTGAATATAGTACACCTTCATAGTCACATAAGGTGAGAGGAATTGAGCTTTTCTACATTTAATTATGGATTCATTAATGTTTTGTGTTCCGAAGTGCTGCATGTCATTAATACTTGTCACCATCCCAGCCCATCTATGTTCCTTTCTGTCCTCATACGCATGAAGCCAGTAGGGTTGGGTTGTTAAATTCTGCCACCAGAGGAACTCTGTCATGATTTTAGATGGAGGACGTGAAGCAGAAGTTTTCCTTTGGGAGCTGCACAGGACAGTCCTTTGGGCATCAGCAAAAGGCAGATGTGGCGGTTGCCAGCGGCCACTGGGTGTCATCTTGAGATTCACCTGCTTTGGTCACGCAGGTGGCCGAGATCATTGTGGAGGTCTCCTGCAACCATTGCAGTCCTGGATTTCGAGAAACTTCTTCCCTCACCTTCATCCTCTGCCTTCCAGCATCTGTGTAAGCTTCTGATTTCATATGAAATCACTTCCATTCTGAAGACTTAGAATTGCTTGTGCGTTCCTGGTCAAACCCTGACTTTTCCACCTTCCTCAGAAATGTCTGTCCTGTAGAGGTTGCCCACTGCTCGGAGGGAAAAGGAAAATTCCACAGAGAGGTGCCTTCAGATTATCTAGTTTCAGTAAACAAGTGTATTTCATCAAATCTAAGACCCCTTTGTTTGTAAGATGTGCAACTGTGTGATGAACCACATAGAAAGAAAATG
Organism: Cynocephalus volans; assembly: GCF_027409185.1. Lineage (NCBI taxonomy): Eukaryota > Metazoa > Chordata > Mammalia > Dermoptera > Cynocephalidae > Cynocephalus > Cynocephalus volans. The sequence continues at coordinate 5,558,564 of NW_026902463.1, read as the reverse complement.
CTGCCTTTTAATCTATCACTCACCATCAACTATAGCGTGCAAATCAATTTCATTGGTGTTAAAAAGGTGAAGAAATGGGTGGCTTAAAGCATGTAAAATGCTATTTCTAAAGCATAACCTGTGGCTTTAAATGGTTAATGCAAGGAAGTTCCAATAACCGAGGACTAGTAATGTTAAGTCCAAGGGAAGAGTAAGAAAGCAGCAGACCTCATCTAAGCTTTGCAACAACCATAGTACTAATCGAAACAAAAGCAATCTAATCAGATCTGCCCAAAATTCAAAATTACCAAGAAGACTTTGAAATATGAAGTGATATCCACGGTCACAAGCAGAAAGCCTCACCAGAAATGTTTACTTTACTTTTACGTGTCAGGTAATACTAGGATGAGTTCATCACACATAGCGAGATATTTAATCACTTCCTTGCATCCAGCAAGGAGAAAAAAGAGGAAGTTGGAATAATTATACATCAGTAGATTCATAAGAGACATGTCATCCAAATGTTAAGCACCGAGATTGTTTCGATCCTCATGAATAGAACGCAACAGTAAAAGGGCATATATGAGACAATACAGGAAAAGGTCAAGCCCAGGGGTCATTTGATGTCACTAATGGGTTATTATTCATTTGTAACAATGGGGCTACTTTTATTATAGTTTTATTTTGAATGGGAGATGTCCTTTTCTGCTAAAAAAGCATACATATCTTTGCAGGTTAAGAGAGATGACATCTTCAGTTGTTCTGACAGGACCAGGTGGAGGGGTCTAGGGGGTAGTGCAGATGAAATGGGATTGGAGTTTTGAGAGTATTTGTGAAGGCCAATGAAGGATACGTGGGAATTCATTACACAAATCCCTCTAATGTATTTTGGAAGTTTCCATAAAAGAAATTGAAGGAAAGTATACAGAATATGAAGACAAATCTCTGTATTTTTTTTTTTTTACATTTTTCTAAAGTCAAGGAACATTAAATCTACAGAGAATTTCAGTAAATTAATGGTAAATATTTACACTTCTTCCTTGATGTTGCTTAATACTACCCCCGAAGATTTCAGCTGCCTACCGCTGTGAAACACCTGTTCTTCATGGTATGGCCCCAAACAGCTAATGCGGTTGAAATAATAGATGTAAAAGTGAAACGTTGTAAAGCATAGAGGGCTTTCTCTGTCAGCAAAATACCCTTGGGAGGCATATAGAAAACACCGTGAGGAAGTGAAAGGACATACACTGGGATAAATTGTATTTGGCAGATCTGACTTTCTGTGGACTGAAAATGCAGGTGTTTCTAAAACGCATCAGGTTAGGGCAGATGTTGAGGGGCGTTTTCTGGAAGTGAGATTGTCAGAAAGGGAAGGCTCTCATCTCTTCACCACCACCCTCCACACTCTGCCTTGTGTAAGGTGCCTGCTTCCCTCTCACCTCTTCACCTTGCCTTCTGTTGATTCCCTCCAAGTGCCAGGCCTAGCTGTTTCAAAGTTGTTCACGCTCTCTCCAGTTGGTCATTCTAGTTATTATCTCTCTAATTCTATTTCCTTTTGGGAACAAGGACCTATTTCCGTTTTCCATTCCTTTTTCCACTTTTGGATTCCTCTCACATATACCTATAAAAGACCCTTATAATTCCTATTTGCCAATATACCCCGATCCCATGTTCACAAGTCACTCCCTCCCTGGAGAGTCCACTTAAGTCAACATCGCCATAAATTTTTTCACTACCAGCTGGCTTCCATTTATCATAAAATGCCAGATTTCACCTTGGTAGTTGACACACTTTGTAAGAGCATGACATTTGTCTTAATGGTCTTAATCATCCCTTGACATATTGTTGGCTGTTGGCATCACTTTTACATGATAAGCTAGACTGGGTTTTGCAACTGGAAGTTCTGTCCATCTGCCCCACCTGCCCCGACATTTCCTCTTGTCAAAGTTCTACACATAAAGCATCTGCCAGGAAAGTGTACTTTTGGAGAAAACTTGAAGGCTCAGGGTATCCTAGGTTGGCGTTAGTGACAGACACAACATCCATTATGTCCCAGATACACTAGTTGCTTACTTCTTCCTCACAATCCAAAGCAGGTGTTCCTCTTTGCTATGGAGATTGCGGGGCCAAGAGTCCTTCCATCCTTTGTGTCCATCATCTGCTAGTGCCTCAGGGTCCTTTGATTCCAGGTGGCAAGGGACACATCAGTGCTGTTCCCATTCCGTTACCTGGAACTCAGTCACGTGACCATACCGCAGTATAACGGTGGCCGGGGGTTGTGTGTGTACTCAAGAGGATGATGAAATGGGTGTTTGGTAAGTAGATAGCAGTCTCAACCATACGCCACCTACCTAGTAGCAGAACATAAGTCATTGATGCCTCCTTTAAGGTTGTCAATTTCCTTGTGACACCACACTCTCCCCATTGCACTCACATACTTGGCTCCCCTTTGCCTCCTTCCCTGCTTCATTTTCTCCATGTCACTTGAACTTGTGCTTGGTTATATTGTTGGCAATCACGGACTCCTCCCTGGAAGTGGTATTGCATCCTCTTCATGGCTGTAGGACTTGCAGTTCATCCCTGAAGGCACAATCTATTGCCCCATTGTTACGCTTCACCCAGAAACCTGCTTTAACCAATGGGACAGGAAGTGGATCTGAAGAACCCCAAGTCCGTGTAGACTCTCTGCGGTGGCATAGATCTTCTGTGTCATTTCTCTCCCTCTGCTGTGAAAAGGGCAGTCACCGAATCCGGACTGCTCCTTCAGACTGTGTTCTGGAGCAAGATGGTACATGGGGCTGGGCAGGAGCCATCCTGTCACCTCCTTCACATGCCATCAGCAAGAATCGATGTTTATGCTTTAACTTACTGGGATCTGGGACTTACCACCATAGCTCAAACCTGTGGTGAGTTGTTACTGATACAGTTCCTGATATCGTATACACGTATGACTTTCCATCTTGGCTCTCTTTTCCCACTAGAAGCAACTGTTCATAAGGACAGTGAGTTTCACTAGCTTGATTCCTGCTGTCCCTAGTGTGTGGATTGGCACCTAGAACATAGTTTGGCTCAATTGATTGTTGATTGAGCCACATCCTGGGAATCAGATGTAGGTAGAGGTTTTCTATTGCCGAATGCATTCCTGTATCTTTCCACAACTATGATAGTTAATGACAATTTGCCATTTGGCCTTTCGATGGTTTTCTCGTTGGTTTTACTTCTGTTTTGTCAGGCATTGAAACTACAGGAAGAAAAGGTGAGTGACTGGAGAGCAGCATGACTCTGAAGACAATTAAGAACTGTAACGTCCCCAGCAAGTCCTCTGGTTTCACATGACATCTTTCTCACAGCCATCGAACCACTCCCTCTTGCCTACTCAATAAATACCTGTAAATAAAGAAAATGATGAAAATGAATGGCACCCCTAAAACTAGGATGGACAGGCAAGCTTTTGCTAGTTTGGGAAATTTTTCTACTACATCTGAGGTTCTTGAAGCTGGATTGAGGAAATACCTAGATCATTAATCTTAGATGTACTCCCCCAACCCATGCATGAGTATGTGTCATTTCTGAAGGTGTTTTAAACTCCGTGGCATCTTCAGATTCTGTGATGTACAGTCATTAGTATCTCGGACATGCTTTGCCTCTTGCTTTTTCCTTCAGGATCTGTCGATTCCAAAACTCTTAGCAAATGCCAGCCTGTGGGCAGACGAGACTCATGTTGCACTTGGAGATGGCATGTGGGGGTCATACACGGGACCCCACAAGTGCAGCGTCCCAGGTAGAAGCCGAGACGAGAACAGATGTGACAGGGGCAAATGCTGAGAAGCGTAATTTTTCAACACTCAGTGCCAATGAACTAGGAAGTGGGACAGGAGAAAATGCCCCCACAAAGGTACTGAGTAGTGACAGCCAATTGGACATAGAAGAGTGAATAAAGAAGGTATGATCCCAGTCCTGGGGGGGGGGGGGATGACCGGGATCTGTCTTATATGATCTTCTATAGGGAAAGGCAGCATTAACAAATACAAATACATAGGTAATTTATAGGAGTACCACCTCTGGCAAAGGTGAAGCAGCCATGAGAGAGACAACTGGCTACCTTTACATGGTGGAGCCGATATGAACGGTTCTCTTGATGAAGTGATTTTTTGTTTGTTTGTTTGTTTGTTTTTTGCCAAGACCAGAAGTATGCCAGTGGCAGTGGTGAAGGGAGGTGTGCATTGAAGGCCAAGGACACTGAGCAAGAGTGAGATTCTGTCAACACTCAATGTTCTCTCAACTTGTAGGTGTGTGATTTTCTTTTTACAATTTCAAATACAGCTGGTGATCATTTGCCTGTAAAGCTCCTGCCTTTTTCCCACATAGCTACCCAATTATTGCTACATCATACACCGAATAAGTCAACTGTTCCAGGTGCTGAAATGATTACTTTGTTAAATATTAAACCATTATAAATTATTTTTAAAAGATCATTTATGTGTTATTTGTGTGGAATCCAATTAGCCTGAGACATAGCAGCTTAAAACCACAAACACATAGAATCTCACATTGGGCGATGGTCAGAAATCTGGGAGGGGCTTAGGTGGGTATTTCTGGCTCAGGGACTTACAGAAAGTCACATTCAAGATGGTGGCTAGAACTGCAGTCACCTGGAGGCTTGACCTACTCATCCAGTTGCCTGGGACTTCACTGGTTTTGGCACTGAAAGTTTCCTGTTCTGTGTAACCCTTCTGTCTCAGAATGGGTGGTGACCCTACTCGTATGTATGTTGACTGCAACGCTCAGCTCCTCACTGGCTGTTGGCAGGAGGCCTCAGTTCTCCTCCATGCGGGCCTCTCCGTAGAGCTGCTCAAAATGTGCAAGCAATCTAAGACTGAGACACAGCACAGTAAAAAGCGATCCAAGAGAGAGGCAGAGGCATTCACAGAACTTTCACAAAACTGAGCACGTGTTAAACTACAACGAATATATGAATCATTCAGTAAAAGGTATTCATACAATATGCTGATCCAAGCAGGTCACAGATGTAGATGTATTCCATTACTTCTATAAGGGGATTCTATTTTGTGTTTCTATACAGATGTGCTTACATGCCTAGAAGACATACATGAACATGCTTATAATGGGCATCTCGGGGTTGGTGGGATTCAGGATATGTTTCACTTCATTTTGCTCATCTTTATTTCTAATTTCTCTGCAGTGTATTGTTTTTATAATAATTGTTTAATTACAAGAATCCGGGCCATATCCTGTCCTAATCACTGTGGAAGACAAAAACAAAAAACAAAACAAACAAACAAAAAACATTGCCATTTTGCAGACAGGAGAAGCAGCAAAACATAAGTAGAAAGGTACATGTCAGAAGACCAAGTTAATTTAATGATAGTATGTGTAAATAGATTAAATGACCACAAGGATTGACCTTAAAAAACAATTATGTAATTTTACCTAGCTTCTCATTTTCCTTAAACATTAAAAATAAAGGTCAGGGCAAAAGTTGATCAGCAGGTATACAAAAAGTCAGCCGCAGTGATAATACTGATCCAGGCAGGGTGGAATTGCTGGCAAAAAGCAGTCGATGAATCAGGAGTCATTACATGGTAAGAGGTTTAAATACAGATCAATACCTTATGTATGATTAATTACATCGAATCGAAAAGTAGAAATCAAAACCAGGTAGACCATAAGGATAATTTAACAGAAGTGTGACAGAAATGAAAGATGGTATTATATGTTTCAGCCTTTGACAGAAGTTAGCAAAATTAAATGCCAGATACTGATACAATTGAAAAGATATCATCAGTAGACCTCAAATTCAAAAAGAGAATATACTCTTATCAGGAATTCATAGGACTTTCACAAAATTCAGTACCCACTACTGTCCAAAGAACACTGTAAATTACAGAAAATACAGCACGGGCCACAGTCTGGGACACAAACTTAGAAGCTACCGAGACTCTTCTGTGACACTAACAGTACAATCGATGATCACCACCACTATCTCCCTAGCCACAGTTTCTTTCCTGAACTTTCTCCTTGGGTTCTAGGCCTGTGGCTGCAACTGTCCACTTCTGTGTCCACCCCTGCCCATGCAGCTGTCCTCCTCTCACCTTGCCTGAGTCTTCCTGTGTTCACTTCACCAGTCTGCCCCTCACCAGTCCCTGCCTTGTCACTAGCACCCTCACCTACTCGTGCACCCTGTCACCCAACGAACTGACTGCCAGTATGGGCCTGAGCTCTCCCTTGTCCACAGCCCACACGCAGCCCTGAGGTAGCCAGGTCTCAGGCTTCCCAACTCCCACGGAGCTCTCTGTTCTTACGGTCCCCCAAGTCTGTTGTTTCTGGAGCCTGGGGGCAGGTTGAAATTTCCCGAATGCTGTTTCTTCCCTGGGAGCACATCGAGGGCTGACGCTTTGATTTACTTTGCATTCCCAGGGTTCTGCACAGTGTCTCCTGCATAACAGACGCTCAGATGGTTGAATAAATGAAAGAAAGCGAAAGCAAATTTTCAAGAAACATGGGCATTTTGGGTACATCTCCCATTGTCAAATAAAATAATTGTACTCGGTTTTGTCATTTCATTAGTCCCGTGTGGCTCCTCCCAGTTCCATGGAGAATCTCTGACATTTGAACAGGAGTGAAGACAGTGGATGGGAGGACTGTGCATGTGGAGAATGGAAAGCACCCTAATCTTTGACTGTGAATATCCTAGAAGTTTTGGCCAAGACACAAAGCAAGTGCTTTAAATGAATAGGTCAGTGTTTTGCATGAGTGGTTAAGTAGCATTTGGACATCGAAGGGTGTGCTGTAAACACTTAAAGGAAGGTTTAAGAAAACTGTCCTAGGTCCGAGAGTCCATTTATACCTTATGTCTCCAGACAAACTGCTAGGTGATTCCACGTTTACCCGGCCGAGCTCTTACTTCTACCAGCCATTTATGGGTTGCCTTTTTCGTGCTTTGGAATTAAAATTTAAAAGTTAAAAAAATACAATATCCAAGTTGTGCTTGGTCTTCGTATCTACTATTCAACACCGATTTCCATGAGCAAATATTGGCTCTACCAAATATTACCCTCTTATTTAAAAGCTTTATGGTACGATATTTTAAGCCGATGCAGAAAAAGAAAAAAAAAAAATAGTGAAAGGAACCCTCTATCTCTTACCCACCTTCAATAATGATCAGCTCATGACCACTCGTGTTTCATCTATATGTCCACATGCATCCCCATTTCCATATGATTTTGAAGCAAATCAGACTTATCATTTAATCTGTAATTATGTCAGCATGTGTACTTCAAAGATAACGTTTTAAAATAGTAACCCCACCATTATCACACAGAGTTGATGATGAGTATATGTGCACAGAATGTGATGATCAAATCAGGATAGTTGGCATATTCGTGCATTAATCAGTTTCTAACAGCATTCTCTAATCACAGGAACTGGGAATCCTTAGAGAAATGGCTGGTACTAGGACTGGGATGTGGAATACACAAGCTGAGCCTGCAGTGTCTTCTAGTATGAGAGGGTTGTGCTCAAAGAAAGCCTAGTGCGGGGAGGGGTGTAAAAGGGACACAGGGGATAACCCCAATGTCCCCAGTGTCTGAATGTGGAAGAACTGAGCTACAAAATGAATGAAGCAGTATTGGATTAGAACCCAAAGCATAAACTCAATGTCCATGAGTCCATGCCATCATCAATAAATGACTGAATAAAGAAACAAATGAGGGAGAGCACACAAAGCTGTGCACGTGATTCCAAATAATTTACGTAGTTACTGTGCCCTCCAGGATCTGGAGCATATCTGCCCACTGCTTAAGGGTGGGCTGCCCATAATAATGTCCTTCCAATGAACATGGCATGGAAAATGGTAGAAAAGAGTACCTTTAGAGTGTAGAAACCTGAGAAACACTGTGTCAGCCAGGTGACCGAGATCAGCATTGACAACGAGAAGTGCTGTTGATAGCATGAATCTTTAATAGGATGTGATGAGGACACTCTGTGGTCTTCTTTCCCAAACCCGTAAGTCTAATGTAATCATGAGAGGAACATCAGACAGATCCCAATTGGGGGCACTCTGCAAAGTACTTGATCAGTACTCCTCAAAACGGACAAGGTCACCAGGAACAAGGGAAGCCTGAGAAACTGTTGAAGCCTGGAGGAACCCAAGGAGACATGACGACTTAGTGGAGTATGGGATCCTGGAACAGGAAAAGGACATTAGGAAAAAAAATGAGGAAATCTAAATAGAGTCTGGACCTTAGTTAATAGTTATGTATCAGCATTGACTCGCTAGCTGTGGCAAGGGTACCAGAGTAGTGTAAGATACTAAAAACGGGGGAAATTGTGTATGGAAAAAATGTGCACTCTCTCCACTATTTTAGGATCTTGCGAATCTAACGCTGTTCTAACTTTAAAGCTTTATTGACACTTTAACAGTTCCTTGATATCATCAAACATTCATGTAGTATTCAAAAATCAAATTTTCGTACCCACTTAGTTTTCACAGTTTGATATCCTACTTCCTTTAATTGTCTGATACACCACTATGCAATAGACTTATAATGCAGGACGTATAATTATATATACCACAACCGCCACATGAAAAATACCAAATACGCGAGATGGATGTCATAATATTGTATATTTTCTTTCACATATGTAAACTGTTTTCTTTTCGATGTCTAAGAGATATAAGATGATTACAGGTATTTGACCATTCTGTGCTGGTGTGTGTGATGTTTTTAATTCCTGCCGTGTATTTTTCACCCAGGAGACTTGTGCCTTCAGACCTCCCCTCTTCAAGTGTCCGTTAGTGCATGAGCTGGTGGCTGGACTATTGCAAGGTCCAGGTCTAAGAGAACAATGTGGGTCTCACAATGTGGTCCCTGGACCAGCAGCACATGCCTTGCCCGGGTTCTTGCTAGACATGCAATTTCTCAGACTCCACTCCAGACCTGCAGAATTGAAGAGGGGTAGGGAGCCAGGAATCATAAGCCCTCCAGGTGATTCTGCTTCACATGCCAGTTCGACAACCACAGCTGGGGGTTCTAAGACATAAGAGATTTAAACAGGCTTGGCCTTGGAAAGGAAGAAAATCCTTCAGTCTTGACAGTCTGATTGAAGTTGGAGGACAGTATACTGAACAATAAGCCAGACACAGAAGGATGACTACTACGTGATACCACTTCAATGAGTATGAGGAATGTAAAACAGACTCAGAAGCAAAGACTAGAAGAGTGCCCTGGAGCACACGGGTGAAGAGGGAAGGAAAGCAGGGAGGGGTGATTGCACACACCTCCTCCCTCCTCCAGTTGTTACTGCAATACTTAGGATAGCCTTTGGCTACTTTGACAGGGAGACCCCCAAGCCCAGGAGCTTCCAAAAGTGGGAAACTTATTTGTCTCTTGTGTCCCTGTTGGCAATCTGAAGGTGCTCCACATAGAGCAGGGATCCATGCCCCTTCTTCTTGTTCTGCTTTCCTCAGCTTGCGGTTTCCAACTCGTGGCCCAACACAGTTGCTCCAAGTCCTGATATCACATCCACATCCCCACTCAGTCACTTCTAGCCTCTGAGGGGTCTTTTAATGAGGTGGCCACATACCCAGTGAAAAGACTCTTAATCTAAGAAGTGGAGAACTGAATTCGTGGACAAGAACATTCTCCGTCACACTCCTATTAAATTATCATGCAGCTACACGTGACGGTTGAAGCTTAACTGAAGGGATGAAATCTGTAAGGTAGAAAAAGTGGCGAGGACAAGGTTTATATGTGGATTTATGATAGGAGAGGCTGTGGGGATATGTGGGGGAGTGAGAGCTAGAGAAGACGGGGAATTTTCCAGGAGATACAAGGAATTGATGATCTATGGCCCGTTCGATGATATCGGAAAGTCCAGCAGGAGTTAGGATTTGTTTTCTAGTATTTTTGGTCATAGAACGTCTCTGTGAAAGTCTCACCAGGTTAACACTGGACATAATTGGGAATTACAGAATTACAATGGGAAGAGCAACATGACAGCAACTCTCTGGGGAATTTTGATCATCCAAGAGTGACTTTAGCGAGGTGTGAGAGGAGTACAGAAGGGATCAGAGACACATCTGAATGACCTGCAGCGTGAGGATTTGGGACAATAAAGAAGGGAAAAACGCAGCCTCAAGGAGGTGAAGTTAGTCCTTGGCCAGGGGGTACTTTTTTCTTTTTGGGAACTTGTGCCCTGTTCTTGATCCCAGTCAGGGCCACGTGTCTGGGATTTCTGGTGCGTAGACGGATGGCTTGGCTTCAGGCTGCAGGATCCCTAGTCTTTACAGAGACAAGAAGGCTGAGCAGCCAGCCCGAATGGAGGTGTTTAAAGGAAAACATGCCCAGAGGGGGATTTAGAGGCAGAAGAAGAGCTTTGTGGAGGGAGAAATTTGCTAGTAAAAGGGTTGGGGAGCTTGATTTGCTCCTGGTGTGAGAATTCAATGTCACGATCCCTGGAATGACCCGCGAGGTGCAGAGACGCAGGATTGCAGCCGGGCTGCCCGGAAGGGGCACACGGAGCGTTTCCACCCCAGCGCCCCTGGCCGGTACATGGGAGTCTCTGGGCAGGCGCTGGAAGTCAGGAGTCTTTATAGGTCCCTGGTGATCCCAGGCTGTGACCAGGGAGGAGCACCAGCCATCGGGCAGGGAGACTAATGTCCCCTGTGACCGGGTGGCCCCTGACCGCCGTGCTCCCAGCCGCCTGTCCTCCTCCAGCTGCCTAGGGGAACGCGCCTTTCCCGCCTTCCCCTCCATTGCACTCCAAGATCCCCTGCCACCTCTCCCCGCTCGGTTTCTCTCGTCCCCGGCATCACTGCGTCCGTCATTTCAGCTCCACACACTGCAGTGTACAGTGTCCTGCAGCTTTTATTCCAGCATGTATCGGAAGCCACGAAGTCGTAGGCCGGCGAGCCTCTGTCCCCGGCTGTGCTGTTACAAGGTTTTCCATTCGTGAAGGCTGAGGAGGCTCCCTTCTGAACACTTGGACCCGGCAGCATTTTCAGTCTGGACCCTTCCCACGCATGTGCTGAGATGCTCACAAACTCGCTTCCCACAGAGGACCAAGGTGGCTCTCCAGGTGCCCGTGTCACGACCACTATGTCGGGAAGTTCCCTGTGGTAGTTGGAGCGTGAGAGTGGGTCTCAGCAGATGGCTGTGTCCCCCCAAACCTAGATGTTTTCATTGCTTCTATGATGTCCCTCTCTGATACCTTCTCTATGATGCTATTACCCATAACGTCCCATCAGGTCACCCCTCTGTATGATATGACCTAAGATGTCCCTGTATGAATCCCTTCTGTGTGATCCTACTCTCTATGATGTACTTCTATGATACCCCACTACATGATGCTGTTATCTACAATTTCCCTGATTCCCCTTTTCATGACATCATGTATGATGTCCCTCTATACCACCCCTCTCTATGGTATTATAAATAATGTCCCTTTATGATACCCCTTGTATGATATCTATGATGTCTCTCTATGATACCGCACTCTATGATATCATCTAATAAGTCCCTCTATGAAACCCTTCCCCATAATGCCATTATCTATGATATCTCCTCTACGATACCCTCCTGTATGTTATCTATAATATCTCCACTATGACACCCCTCTTCATGATAGTAGCTAAGACGTCACTCTATGAAACTCTTCTCTATGACCCTACTGTATATGATGTACCTCTATGATTCGTCAGTCTAGATTATCAATAATGCCCTCTATGATTCCTCATTCTATGATATTATCTATAATGCCCCTCTATGATTCGGCTTTCTGATGTTATCTATAATACCTCTCTATGATTTCGCTCCCTATGATACTATTTGTAATGCCCCGCTATGATATTATCTAGTAATGCTCCCCTATGATTCCTCTATGTTATCTATGATTTTTGTCTATGATTTGGCTCTCTATGATTCTATCTATAATGCCCCTCTATGATTCGGCTCTCTATGATACTATCTATACTGCCCCTCTATGATTCGGCTCTCAGAGGTTACCTATAATGCCCCTCTATGATTCTGTTTTCCATGATATTATGTGTAAGGCCTGTCTATGATTTGGCTCTCTATGATAATTTCTATAAAGCCCCTCTGTGATTCGGCTCTCAGATATTATCTATAATGCCTCTCTATGATTCCACTCTCTATGATATTATGTGTAAGGACCATCTATGATTCGGCTCTCTTTGATATTACGTATAACGCCCCTCTATGATTCAGCTCTCTACGATATTGTGTGTAAGTGTCGTCTATGATTCGGCTCTCTATGAATATATCTATAGTGCCCAGCTGTGATTCACCTTGCTTACATTATCTATAATGCCAGTCTATAACTCGGCTCTCTATATTATCTATAATGCTCCTCTATGATTCCCTCTCTATAATTTTATCTGTAATACCCAGCTATGTTTGGCTCGCTGATGTTATCTATAATGCCCGTCTATGATTCGGCTCTCTATGATATCATGTGTAAGGACCCTCTATGATTCCGCCGTAGGGGAACATACTCCATCTGGGTGGAGGTTGCGTGACCTCTGGGGTTCCAGCTCCCTGTGGGGTGAGGGGTGCGGTTCGACGGGGGGATATGCTCTTGGGGATTGAGAGCGCGCTGGCCGCGGGGCTGTGGAGGTGGCGATCGGCTCCTGCTGGGTAACGGCGTGTGGCCAGCTGTGGGCACCTGCTCCGTGGAGAGGGAGGGCTCTCGTCTTGGGGAGCAGGGGATCTGCTCAGTGCGCTGTGAGGGCAAGTGGCCTGCAGTGGGTACAAGCTCTGTACAGCGTGAGGACTCCATACTTTGTTGGTGTCCGGTTGACTGGGTGGGGACTTGCTCCGCATCACTGAGAGCACGCAGCCCAGGTGACAAGGATCTGCTCCTACGGGATGTGCGATCCTGATTTTACCGGTTCCCCGGTGAGGTCCCGCGGTCCTCTGGGGGCGACATGCTCTTCAGTGGTGAGGTCACGCGGGCCGTGGGGGTGGGGAGGTGGCGATCTTTTCCTGCTCGTGGTGGCGTGTGGCCTGCTGTGGGCAACTACTCCGTGAAAGGTGCGGGCTTGCGTCTCGCGTGGCGGGGCATCTGCTCTGTGGGGTGGGAGGGCGCGCGGCTCGTGGGCGTTCCTGCTCTGTGCGGGAACAGGGCTCTGGTCCCAATGCGGTGGACGTGGTCCTACCGGGAATGGCTACAGACTTTAGTAGTGTCCCGGTGAGGGTGCGCAGCCCATGGGTTTAGGACACCTCCTCCTCCGGAGTGAGTTGGCAGTCCGATCTGGGCGAGCTTCTTCCTGCGTGGTTAGGGCGCGCGGCCAGCGGTGAGACCTCCTCCGTGCGGCCTGAGGGTACGGGGCCACGGGGGGTGGGGGGAACTGCACCGTGTGTGGTGAGGACACACGTCCGTTTGGGGCACCTGCTCCGTGTGACTTGAGGGCTCCAGACCTTATCGGTGACCAGGTTAGGGCTCTGGAACCGGGTTGGGTACTTACTCCTGCGGTGTGAGGGCACACGATCCGAGGCGTGAGGGGAACCCGCTAATGTGCGGTGAGGGTCCATGGCCCGCCAAGGCACCTGCTCCGTGCAGCTTTTGGGTTCCAGACTTTATTGGTGCCCAGGTGAGTGCGCGAGACCCGCGTTGGTGACCTCCTCCGTGCTGGGTGTGGGTGCGGGACCAGCAGGGGGGCTTGCTCCCTGCAGGGTGAGGGCGCACGTCACGTCGGGGCACTTGCTCCGTGCAGCTTTAGGGCTCCAGACTCCCCCGGGGTCCGTGTGAGACAGTGAGGACCTGCTCAGGTAGGGGTGATGGGGAGGGGCCCATGGGAATTCCTGTTCCGTGATGGTGAGGGCTCAAGACATATCGGTATCCAGGTGAGACTAGTGGCCTTTGAGAGTACCTAAATGCTCCATGCGGAATGAGGAATCCAGACCTTACCGGTGTCTGGGTCAGGGCGCCAGGCCCGCAGGGTACGTGCTCCATACGGGGTGAGGGCACTCGTACCTGGGGGACCGAACTGGTCGGTGAAGTATGAGGGCTCCAAATCTTATGCATGTCCTGGTGAGGGCGCGCGGCCCAGGGTGCGGAGCTGCGCCTTCTGGAGTGAGGTCTCAACGCCTTACAGGTGTCCAGGTGAGGCGTACATCCCACGGATGGGATCCGCTCAGTGCAGAGGGAGGGGCGCTTCCCTTAGTAGGTGAGCATACTCCATTCAGAGGGATGACATACGGCCCGCGGGAGTCTTGTTCCCTGTCATGTGAGATCATGTGACACTCCCGGGAACGTGGGCCAAGCTTACGGGGATGAGGGCTCATGGCCCTTGCGGTGACGTTCTCAGCGCACCATAAGGGGAAAAGGCCAGGGCGGGGAAGTGCACCGACTGGGGTGAGGGCATTCCACTGACTTCAGGGACCTCCTCCCTGAGAGCTAAAGGCCCAGGACCCACGTAGGCGACCTGCTCTTGCGCGCTGAGGGCATGCGGTCCCAGGTACAGCTGGGGACGTGTCCCTGTGAGTTGAGGGCCCGTGGACTGCAGGGGTACTTCCTAGGTTCAGGGTACGGGTGTGCATCACGCCGGGGTAATTGCTCCGTGCGGATCGAGGTCTCTGGGTCTTGTAGGTGCCAGTGTGTGTGCGGCGGGGGGTATCTGCTTAAGCGTGGTGAGGTCACTTGACCCTCGCGGGGACATGCTTCGTGTGTGCGGCGTGAGGGCGCCCAGTATTTTGGAGACCTGCTTAGTGCTTTTGAGGAATACAAACTTTATCGGTGTGACCTTGAGGCGTGCGTCCCTCCGTAGGGACCCGCTCAGAGTAGAGGGAGGTCACGTGAACCGCAGTTGGGGATCATGCTCCATTCGGGTGCAGGGCACATGGCCCGCGGGCATCCTGCTCCCTGAGGGGTGATGTCCCTCGCTTTGATGAGGAAGACATTTACTTAAAGGGTGAAGGCGCTCGGCCTTCGGGGACGGACCTCGTCCGTGAAGTTTGAGGGCTCCAAATCTTATACGTGTCCTGGTGAGGGTGCGCGGCCCACGGTGCGGACCTGCGCCTTTCGAAGTGAGGTCTCTAGGCCTTACAGGTAGGTGTCCAGGTGAGGCGTGCATCCCTACCGCCTAGGGCCCTGCTCAATGCAGACGCAGGGCGTGCTTCCCGCGGTAGACGAGCACACTCCATTTGGAGGGAGGGCATACGGCCCGCGGGAGTCTTGTTCCCTGTGAAGTGAGATGATGTGACACTCGCGGGAACGTGGGCCAAGCGTATGGTGTGAGGGCTCTCGGCCCTTGTCGTGACGTTCTCAGTGCGTCACGGTATAAGGCCAGCGCGGGGAACTGCTGCACCGTGTTGGGTGAGGGCATTCCACTGGCTTCTGGGACCTGCTCCGTCAGGGCTAAAGGCGCGGGACCCGCTTTGGTGACATCACGTGACCCTGGCGCGGACATGTTCCCTGCGTGCGGGGTGAGTGTGCGTGGCTGATTTGGAGACCTGCTTACTGCGTTGGGGGACGAGAGACTTCATCGGTGTCCCCTTGAGGCACGCGTGCCACCCTAGGGACCCGTTAATGGTAGAGTGAGGTTGCGCGTCCCGCAGTGGGGCTTCATGCACCATTCACCTGCAGAGCCCGCGTCCCGCGTGTGTCCTGCTCCCTGTGCGGTGAGGTCCCGCGGTCCGCTGGGGGCGACCGGCTCCTGAGGGGTGAGGGCACTCGGCCCCCGGGGGTTCTGCTCCCTGCGGGATGAGGTTCGGCGGTTCGCTGGGGACCACATACTCTAGTGGTGATGGCGCCTGTCCCGCGGGGGTCCTGCTCCCTGTAGGGTGAGGTCCAACGTTCCTCTCTGGGCGACCTCCTCTTCAGGGGTTATGGAGCGGGACCCACGGGTTCCTGCGTTCTGTGGGGTGAAGTCTCGCTGTCCCCTAGGGGCGACATGCTCTTCTAGCGCGGGTCCCGTGCCCCCCTGGGGTCCTACTCCCTGTGGCGTGAGGTCCTGCGGTCAGCTTGGGGCGACCAGATCTTCAGAGGTGAAAACGTGCAACGGGAGTCCCGCATCTTGTGGGCTGAAGTCCCGCGGACGGCTGGAGGTCTTGTAGGCGACATGTTCTTCAGGAGTGGGGCACGCATCCCGCTGGTGTCCTGCTGCCTGTGGGTGAGGTCCCAGGGTCTGTGGAGAGGACATGTTCTTGAAGGGTGAAGGCGCTCGGCCCGAGGGGACGGACCTGGTCCTTGAAGTGGGAGGGCTGCAAATCTTATACATGTCCGGGAGAGGGCGCCTGGCCAACGGTGCGGAGCTGTGCCTTTCGGAGTGAGGTCTCTAGTCCTTACAGGTGTCCAGGTGAGGCGTGCATCCCACGGTAGGGACCCGGTCAGTACAGAGGGAAGAAGTGCTTCCCGTGGTAGGCGAGCATACTCCATTTAGTGGGATGGCATACGGCCCACGGGAGTCTTGTTCCCTGTCATGTGAGATCATGTGACACTCGCGGGAACGTGGGCCAAGCTTACGGGGATGAGGGCTCACGGCCCTTGGTGTGACGTTCTCAGCAGGCCATAAGGGGAAAAGGCCAGCGTGGGGAAATGCGCCATCTGGAGTGAGGGCATTCCACTGGCTTCTGGGACCTCCTCTGTGAGGAATAAAGGCGCAGCACCCCGTTGTCGACCTGCTCCTGCGCGCTGAGGGCATGCGGTCCGAGGCACAGTGGGGGACGTGTTCCTGTGAGTTGAAGGCCCGTGGACCGCGGGGGTATTTCCTTGGTTCTGGGTACGGGTGCGCGTCACGCCGTGGTACATGCTCCGTGCGGATCGAGGTGTCTAAGTCTTGTAGGTGTCCGGGTGCCAGTGCGTGTGCGGCGGTGGTTATCTGCTTAAGCGTGGTGAGGTGACCTGACCCTCGCGGGGACGTGCTCAGCCCGTGCGGCGAGAGGGCGCCTGGCATTTTGGAGTCCTCCTTAGTGCTTTTGAGGACTACAGACTTTATCAGTGTGCCCTTGAGGCGTGCGTCCATCCGTAGGGACTCGCTTAGTGTAGAGGGAGGTCGCACGTCCCGCAGTTGGGGATCATGCGCCATTCGGGTGCAGGGCGCATGGAACGCGGGCATCCTGCTCCCTGAGGGGTGATGTCCCTCGCTTTGATGGGGAAGACGTGATCTTGAAGGGTGAGGGCGATCTGCCTGCGGATTTCCTGCTCCTTGTGGGGTGAGGTCGCACGGTCCGTTGGGGACGACATGTTCTTAAAGTGTGAAGGCACTCGGTCCACGGGGACGGATCTGGTCCGTGAAGTGTGAGGGCTCCAAATCTTATACGTGTCCTGGTGAGGGCGCGCGGCCCACGGTGCGGACCTGCGCCTTTCGAAGTGAGGTCTCTAGGCCTTACAAGTAGGTGTCCAGGTGAGGCGTGAGTCCCTACCGCGTAGGGACCTGCTCAGTGCAGAGGCAGAGCGTGCTTCCCGCGGTAGACGAGCATACTCCATTCGGAAGGAGGTCATACGACCCGCGGGAGTCTTGTTCCCTGTGAAGTGAGATGATGTGACACTCGCGGGAACGTGGGCCAAGCGTACGGTGTGAGGGTTCACGGCCCTTGGTGAGACGTTCTCAGTGCGCTATAACGGTATAAGGCCAGCGCGAGGAACTGCTGCACCGTGTTGGGTGAGGGCATTAAACTGGCTTCTGGGACCTGCTCCGTCAGGGCTAAAGGCGTGGGACCCGCGTTGGTGACATCACGTGATCCTCGCGGGGACATGCTCCGTGCGTCCAGGGTGAGGGCATGCAACTGGTTGGGAGACGTGCTTCGTGCTTTTGAAGACTACAGACTTTATTGGTGTCTGCTTGAAGTGTGCATTCCACGGTAGCGAACTGCTCAGTTTAGACTGAGGTCGCACGTCCCGCGGTGTGGGATCATACTCCATTCGGGTTCAGAGCACACGGCCCGCGTGGGTCCTGCTCCCTGTGGGGTGGGGGCCTGCGGTCCGCTGTCGGCGACCTGCTCTTGAGGGGTGTGCGCCCGTGTTCCGCGAGAGTGGGGAGGTGGTGATGTGTCCCTGCCGTGTGATGGCACGCGGCCCACTGTGGGTACGTGCTCCATGAAGAGCGTGGCTTGCGTGTCGCCGGGCACGGCATCAGCTTCGTTTAGTTTCAGGGTGCTCGGCCTTCAGAAGTTCCTGCTTTGTGTGGGATAAGGGCGTGTTTGCCAAGTCAGGGTGACCTGCTCCGTGTGGGGCGAGAGCTCCAGACCTTATCCGTGTCAGGGTGTGGTCGTACACCTCGCAGAGTTCCTGATCGGTGCATAGTGTGGGCGCGTACCCCGCTGGGGGCCGTGCTTTGTGTGGGGTGAATGCTCCAGACTGTACTGGTGTCCCGGTTAGTGCTCTCAGTCGCTGGTTGGGCGGGATATCTGAGCACAGATAAAGGGGGTCATCCAGGAGTGCTTTCCTAGGGTATTCTGCAAATACTATGGTCGGTAAAATTCGTGTCCGAGGGACGTTGGTTTTAAAAATTCAGTTTATGGTGTCTGGCGTTTGCTTACTCGGAAAACTTCACTGCAGTTAAGCAAAGTGCAAAAAAATGTATTGGATCTCTACGTAACCCACCAGGTGGTGTGTGTATTCTTTTCTGTTTTGCACCATTTATTTTGTCTCGCGTGTTTTTAAACCTGAAACCTGAAATCCTTCCCCTGCCCCGGTTTTTCAGGTTTGGTTTTTACACCACAATTGTGCAAGGTGCTCTCCAGGACTGAATCCGGCTTGCTGCTCATTTCCTATGTCCCATGAGCTAAGAGTGGGTGTACATCTTTAAATGTTTTTTTTTTTTTAATCGAGAGAGGAATAGTTTATGTTGCCATGTGACTGTCACATGACGTTTAATTGTCAGGGCCCATGAGTAAAGTTGATGGGAACGCAGCTATGCTGTGTGTTTGTGCGTTGTCTAGGGCTGCCTTTGCCCTGCAAATGCAAAGTTAAATTCTGGTCAGACAAAACCAGGAATATTTACTATCTGGCCCTTTACAGAACAAGTTTGCCAACATCTGCTTTAAATTATAAGATGGCACTTTTTACAGACATCTAAGCTAGATTTTGCCATTTTGTTTAACTTTATATGTTGGAAAATTTCCAGCATATGTGAATGTAGTAAATGATATATAAATGAATAAAATAAATTCCTCTTACCCTTCATTCAGCTCATCTACACACCCCCTCATCCTCCACACTGGATTAATTTTAAGCAAATTCTAGAACTTTTCTCATTTCATTCCTACAGATTCCAGTGTACAGCTCTAGAAGACAAGGACTCTTAAACATATATAACCTTAATATTATTATTACTTTAAAATGATTAAAACCAATTCTTTAATGTCATCAGTGTATGTTTAGTTGTATCATAAGTGTTTTTGTTGTTTTTGGTTTTTGTTTTGTACAATAGATTTCTTTGAATCTGGGTCAAAATACTGTCCACACTGGCAATTGGGTGATAGGGGCTGACCATTTTGGAATCATGTATTTGCAGAATGTTTGTCCTTGAAGGCGGTTAGGTATTTGCTAACTGCCATCCATACCCCACCTTGTGCAAGTTTCTGGGCACAGGGCTGTGTGTCTAGGGCCCAGCTGTTCTGTCCCCTTAGCTACATTGCCAAAAACGTGACTGAAGTCGCTCAAGAAACTTGACTTCAAATAAATGCTTTGCAACCTCAAGTTACTTTATCAGACTTGAGGAATAAGGCAGGGAAGCAATATTTCTTTTATATTTGGCGTAAAATCACTTGCGTGCAGGCTAACTCAATCAAAACTGCTTTTCTTCCTGATTCTACTAAGTCATTTTGGAAAAGCATCTTAATAGTAACTTAGTTTCTATAACTTGAATATCTGGAAGTAAAGGTGTACCCAGACATCTTTTTAGGGTTAGTGAATTATTATGCGTACATCCTTTAGCCTTAGAAAGGGTGGTGGATAGTGTTGTGAGGAAATGAGAAGAAAGCAGAAGTCAGAAGAAGGCTGGTGACCTGTCCCCTTACAGAAAAATAAGAAATACGATGCCTACCTCATAGGACTTTTATTGAGCTCAAAGGAGTGCTATGTGCCAAAAGTTATATACAGAAGAAAGGCATTATTTTTATTAACAGTGGCTTGATAATGAGAAATAGTATGTCTTAGTGTTCCCAGTTCTCCTTGAGCAGTGTATTACATAGTGTATGTTTAAACAAAGGGTATTGTATTACCTAATGAAAAAACCATAAACTGTACCGTAAGTGTGTGCGCTGTTTTAAGTAGCATTAGATATTTGGGTCTAATAACAAGCGAAACTCACAAATAATAAATGTAAAAAGCAAATTATTGAGAGCTAATTTGTGAAAATCTTAAATGTATTTTTTTTTTAAAAAGAATGAAGGATTTATATATTTAAACTTCCAAACTGTGCTTTATGGATAATTTATTTTCAAATGAGGTATAATTAACATGGAGATTAAAATTGCAGCTGAGAAATACAGATTGCTCTTCACAACATCACTTTGCAATGCCAAGCAAACAATAAAAAAAAAAAAAAAAAAAAATAGGGATGAGACTGTAGCCAAAGATGGTTCAATTTGAAATCAGGGTGCCTGGGATTGCTTTGCTATCATAAGAGTTATTTCCTGAGTAATGCAGTATATTTTCTTTCTCTCTCTCTTCACACTCCAATATGATTAGATTTTTCTAAGTTTCTTCCATTCCCTTCTCTTCCCTTCCATCCTCTCCCCTCCCCTTCCCCTCTCTTCCTCCCTTCCTATCTATCATCTATCTCTATGTGTCATGCTTATCTTCTATCTATCATATCTACCTAGCTTCCTCACTATCATATCTGTTGTCTGTCTGTCTGTGTGTCTGTCTGTGAATCTATCTATCTGTCTGTTTGTCTGTCTGTCTCTCTGACCGTCTATATCTATATCTGTCCATCTATCTATCTGTTATCTGTACAAAGCAACAAAAGTCAGCTTTAGATTTGAATTAGGATCAGACACCAAGCATCATTTAATTCTCATGTAGGTATCATAATCCGGGCTTCGGTGTTGTTAGGACTCCCAGATTTCGTTGTGAACATCTCCGATGTGAACGGAACAGACATCTGGCCTGCCTCTTTCTGCATGGGGAGTGCGGTAGGTGCGCCCACCTTTGGTCCCCTGTCCACCCTACCTGCATTCTTGTCACACTGCTGTCCTCAAAGTGCAGCCCCAGCAGCCCCTGGGCATCTGCTAGAAATGCAAAGTCTCAGGCCATGCCCCAGACCTACTGATTAGGAACTCTGACTGGAGCCCAGCCAGGTCTATGCTTTAATAAACCCTCCAAAGGATGCTAATGCACACGCAAGTGTGGCTTCTCCACCCGCAGCCCTGGAATCACAAGTGTGGGCCCTTACCATACTTACCCTAAACGGAGCCAAAAGCACACAACAATATTATCAATTAAGTTAAGGAAATATATTTAAATATACATAATGGTAACAAGTAAGCATTTTATATTTAACTTATATCACACAAACATTTAATATTCAAACATATTATGTTACATATAATAATAACATATACTAATCATATTCATGGTTTATAAACCATGAAATAAATAAATATGTATAATACACATGCACACGTTATGCTCTGTTCACCAAGTGGATGCTCAAGGGAGTGATGTAAAGCTTACCCAGGTGGTGCTGATTCTCTGTCCTGGAGCAGAATTGCCCGCTTCCTTCCTTCCCTTCCAGGGCCTCCTGATGAAGCATCTTTCTCAGCCCACAACGGCAAGGCTTACTGATCTTCCAACAACCTGAGCCCCCTTCCATCCCCTTCTACTTGGAACGACATTCTGAGTCATTTCTGCCTGAACTCATTCGTTCCCAGAGAAAAAGCTTCTACTTCCGAGCCCCTAGAACCTCATGGCAGTTTAAACTGCACTTCTTAGAGCCTTGTTTACTGTGCTTGCAAGTGTGCCAGAAAGTGAGTTTGTCAGTCAGGTCCAGCTGAGCATACAGAGGATAGAGGCCACAGCCTGCCCTCAGTTCCAGACATACGCCAAATGTTTGCCAGGAGCTTTCCTGTGTTGCCTGACATCTCATGGATGGGCTGGACATCTCATGCCTGTGTGCGGGAGCTTTGATGCTGGGCTCTTCCTGGTTGCAGATGTGGATCCAGCTGCTGTACAGCGCCTGCTTCTGGTGGCTGTTCTGCTACGCAGTGGATGCCTACCTGGTGATATGGAGATGGGCAAGACTGAGAAATGTGCTGCCAAAATGAGCTGGGATTTCTGCCGTAGTTCCATGTCATGAGGGAAGTGTGGAGCTACCACCGAGCTTTTGAAAGTGTTAAGGCAGGGGCCCTCAGTCAAACTATCATTTGGCCCCTCCACACAGAAACATCTAGGATATCTCATTTGTGTCAGAGGCTAAAGGCAGATTCAAAATATTGAGGAGTTCAAAACATTGAAAATAAGTAATTCAAGAAATTAAATATTTGGAACTGAAGAAATACTAAAAAACGATTGGTGCAAATATAAGCAATTTTTGATTGTATATAAAGGTCGGAGGAAAAGCGTTCTTCTGATAATATATTGACACTCTACGCTAAACACAGAATTGAGACACTGGAGTTTCAGGTGGCTGTCAGGAGGGGATCACACAGTGGCTAGTAAGTTGGGCACTGGTGGCTTTGAACTCCTGCCCAAGTGCTCGGTAGCTGTGTGACTGTTGGCAAATTGCTTAACCTCTCTAGACCTCTGTTTTCTCAGCTGTTAAATGGTACCCACCTCATAAGGCCACTGGCAGGAGCAAGTAAATGCAGTGAAATATGTACATGGACAGTGCCTGGCACGTAGTAGGCTCTCCGTAGGAGTCGCTGCTACTGTAGCTGGGATGTGAATGTGTGTTGAGGAAACAGCAACACACAAGAGAACTTGTGTGACAGACATGCTGGACGCAGAAGGGCAGGGCGAGCATCCAGGTCTTCTGGCTCCAAGTCCAGGAAGCATTTGTCCCCCACCAAGTTCAGGGTCTGCTTGAATCAGGGCCCCTTTGGATGGAGCTCCTGCGTGCTTTCTATCAACAATTTTACAAACTTCACACGTTAAAAAGGGTAAAATCCAGCACTTTTTAGTATATTCCCACTGTTATACAACCATCACCATCATGTAATTTTATGATGTTCTAAACATCCCCAGAAAAATCACTGTGCCAGTTACCAGTCACTCACCATTCTACCAACCTTCCAGCCTCTGGCAACCACAAATCTACTATCTGTCTCCACGGATTTGCATGTTCTGGACATTTCATTTAAATAGAATCATAAAATATGTGACCTTGTGTGTGTGGCTTTTTAAACAGCATAATATTTTCAAGGTTTATCCATGTTGTAGCAAGTGTCAGTACTTTATTCCTACTATGGTCTGAATATTTGTGTCCCCCCAAATTTGTGTGTTGAAATGGTCTTAGGAGGTGGGGCTTTTTGGGAGGTGATTAGATCAGGAAGGTGGAGTCCTTGTGAATGTGGTTAGTGCTTTTATAAATAAGACCCCAGAGAGTAATCTTGTCCCTTCCACTGTGTGAGGAGACAGAAAGTGTCATCTGTGATCCAGAATGGTCCCTCAGCAGACACTGAATCTGCCAGCACCTTGATTTTGCACCTCCAGCCGCCAGAACTGTGACAAATATAACATCTGTTGTTGATAAGCCACCCAGTTTTTGGTATTTTGTTACAGCAGCCCAAATAGGCTAAGACACTTCCTTTTTATTGCTTAATAGCATTCAGGTGTATGAATATGCTATATTTTGTTTTTTTCATTTATCAGTTGATGAGCATTTAGGGTGTTTCCATTGTGCTTAGTATTAGGAATAATGCTTCAATGAACATTTGTATACTAGTGTTTGTGTGAACATGTTTTCATCATATACCCCTGGGTATACACCTGGGAGTGGAGTTGCTGAACCACATGGTAACTCTAGGTATAATCTTGTAAGAAACTGCTAAACTGCCTTCCAAAATGACTGCGCCATTTTGAAAGCAGTGTATGAGAGTTCCAGTTTCTCCTCAGCCTCGCTAACACTTCTTATCTGTTCATTTGTTTTAATTTTAGCTGTCCTAGAGTGGGTGAGGTGGTAACTCATTGTGCTTTTGATTTCAGCAGTGGCTAATAACGTTGATCATCCTTTTGTGTGCTTGCTGGCCATTTGCAAACCTTCTTGTAGAAATGTCTATTCAACTGCTTTGCCCATTTTTAAATTGGATTATTTGTCTTTTTATTATGGAGTTGTAAGGGTCCATTATATATTCTAGATACAAGTACCTTATTAGATATGCGATTTGCAAAGTTTTTCTCCCATTCTGTGTGTTATTTTTCCACTTACTTCATGGTATCTTTTGAAGCACAAGAACTTTTCATTTTCATGAAGTCCAATTTAAAATTGTTTTTCTTTGGTTTATTATGCTCTTGCGGTCGTATTTAAGAAACCATTGCCTAACCCAAGGTCACAAAGAGTTATACCTATGTTTTCTTATGGTTCAAAAACTTCCATTCGGTCTGCATTAGTCCATTTCTGCTGCTTATTACAAAATCCGCTGAACTGGACAATTTATAAAGAACACGAAATTTATTGCTTACAGTTTCTGAGCCTGGGACATCCAAAGTCCAGGGAACACATCTGGTGAGGATCATGGTGGTGACTTCAGTGATGTGGGGTATCACATTGTGAAATAGCAGAGTAGAAAAAACAAGAGACCAACTTCCTCATTCTCTCTCCTTTTAAAGCCCTCAGAACCACGCCTCTGACCACCATTACTAATGCATTCACTACTCCACGGTCCTACAAGCTAATCGCCTCTTCAAGTCCCCACCTTCCAATTACCATAATAGGACTTCCTACTGCATAACGGTCACAGTGGGCGCCAAGTTTCTAATACATGAAACGTGGGGGACACATTTCAAGCTTCAGTGAAATTTGGGGGCAGATAATTCAATGCATTACAAAGTCTATTTAGGTCCATTTTGAGTTAATTTTTGTGTACAAGTGAGGAATGGGTCCATCGTTATTCTTTTGCATATGGGTTTCCCTTTGTTCCAGCACCATTTCTTGGATAAATTCACTTTGAAAAAAATATCAGTAAACAAATAGAGATTATATGCAGATTGTAGAATATATTGAGTAGTCTAGATAGATCCCTGTTCTAAAATCATTGACGTCACTTATATGTGTCACATCATCATTATCTTTGATCTCTCTCGCCTTTCTTTTAGTGCTTACTTCATTATTTATGGTTTTTCCTTCCTTTTTTTTTAAACTTATATACCAAATTCTTACACATCTGTATAGAACACAGATATGCCTGGCTGTGAATATCCTCCAGAGAAGATGGTCAAAACCAAAGGCAGCCAACCAGGTGGATCAGTGAGGATCCACAATTTTCTTTTGTGTGTGTGTCCTTGTTTGGTTTTCGATCAGAGTAATGCTGGAATCATAAAATGCGTTCGGAAGTATTCCTTCTCAATGTCTAGAGTAATCTGAAGATAAGTTATATCAACTCTTCTTCAAAAGCTTGGTAGAATTCAGCAGTGAAGAAATCAGGTCCTGAACTTCCTTTTAATGGACGAACTTTTTTATAACTGATTCCATTTCCTCACTTGTTTTTGGTCTGTTCAGATTTTCTATTTCTTCATAATTGTATTTCTTCAGGAATTTATTCATTTCCTCTGTTATCATATTTGTTGGTGTATAGTTATTCATAATAGACAGTTATGATCTTTTGAATTTTTGTGGCATCACCTATAATGTGTCATTTTTTATTCCTCATTTTATTTATTTGAATCTTCTCTTTTTTTCTTGGTTAATCTGGCTAAAGTTGGGCCAAGTTTGTTTATATTTGGAAAAAACAACTCTTCGTTTTATTGACCTTTTCAATTGTTTAAATTTCTATTTCATTTATTTCTACTCTGAGCTTACTAACTTCTTTCCTTCTGACAATTTCGGGTTTAATTTGTTGTTCTTTCTCTAGTGCCTTCAGGTTGTTTATTAGAAAACTTTCTTTTTCTATAAAGGAATTTATTGCTGTAAACTTTCCTCTCCAAACTGCTTTTGCTGTGTCCCTTAGGTATTTGTATGATATGTTTCCATTCTCATGTGTGTCATAAAACTTTTTAATTGCCCTTTTAATTTCTTCATTAACCCATTGGTTGTTTAGGAGGGTATTGTTTAATTTCAAAGTATTTGTATAGTTTCTAAGTTTTTCTTGTTCATTCTAGCAAATGCTGTTGAGAAGGGTATGGATAGGGCCAGAGGCAAGGTAGTGATCCAGCTGGATGAACAGGAAATGGGGGTGTCACAGAGCAGCTGCACAGCATGTCCTCAATATGCCCGCTAGTGGGTGGATAAGGGGCATGGTTTTTTCACTAATTTAGCCTGTGTTCCCGTGCTGGGCTAACCAATGACATAGTCAAAGGAATCCTTGGAACCTGACTTTGCTCAGATCCTTATCCATATCTCCACACAGTTATGTGTCACTTAATGTTGAGGATCTGTTCCATGAAATGTGTCATTAGGTGGTGTCATCACTGCGTGAACATCATAGAGAGTACCTACACGAACGTAGATGGTATAGCCTAGTACACACTTAGGCTATATGGTATAGTCATTATAATATGAAGGGACCGCTGTCGTGTATGCTGCTCATTGTTGGCTGAAATGTTGTTATGCAGAGCATGAATATACGTGTGTGTTTGTGTATTTTTTCCTTTTTGCAAAAATTGTTGCAGCATGCATTGAGGTCACAAGACACCCAGGTATAAAATAGAAAAGACAGACACGATTTTCTCAGGACCCTGTGGACAGCTCAGCCATGAGACATTTCCTTTCACATCAAGAGTAAGTATCCCTTTCATTCCAGAAGAGCTGTTCCAGAAAGCATCTGGATTTGGACTTTTGGAGTCACAAAGCTGCAGATGCACTTAGAGCACCATGTGACCTTGGTATCTGGGTTGCCCAGGGGTCTCTGATAGTTGTTGCTGTACCTTCTTAATCTCTCCTTGAGCATTCTCTCCAACCTGATGAGGTACAGCTCCACCTCTCATTCTAGAAGCAGAGAGTCTAGATACTTGCTTTTGCATCCTCTCTTGCAGCTAGAGCAGGGTGTATGACTTGACAGTGCCAGTCAGATATGTCTCCCGAGTCTCTGAGTTAGAAGTGAGTGCCCAACGGAATGGGTGGCAGAGAAGCGGTTCTGAAGGAGCAGTGGCAGCAGTAGTGGCAGCAGGCAGGTCTGTGCTGGGAGGTGCATTGAGTGTGCTTTGAGGGGAGGGCCCAGGGTCCAGTTTCAGGGTGTGGGCAGTATCCACTGCTTTCTTTGTCATCCTCTTGGCCAAGATTTGCAGCCTGATGTTGGCAGTTCTGTGTTGCTGCCATATTGGTTCCCAGAGATTCTCAGGCTGCCGCAATCACTCTCAATACTTTTTGGTTTACGTTAGCCAGTCTTTTTCTGCAGCTTGCAAATCAGAACCCCGACTTATCTGATTATGCATTGAAAGGGACCCCTATAAGACAGGACACTGAGCATCACCAGCGTACACCCAGAGCATGATGCTTTTGACTGGGGTGAGCTGCGAGAGGAAGAGGGTGAGAGGACACCTTCTCACAGCAACTCGACACTCACTGGGCATGGAGAAATGCACATCAGAGACGTCGTGTATAAAGTCGATCTAGGGAACAAGGAGACAATGATTGAGCAAGCAAAGGAAGAAATGAGATAATTTTCTTGGGGCCATTTCTGTGGAAGCCTCATTGCTGCAGGGGCCGTAAAGTCACCGGAGGCTTGTTTTGTTATTGTTTTCACGATGACCAACGTTAGAGCACGTTGAGATGCTGAGGGGAATGATCCCATGGAGGGAACACGATGATGATAGTGGGATGGAGGGACAACTGCAGGAGGGACGTTCTCTCTTCAGGGAGAGCAGGAAGTGGGACATATAGCCAGGAGTCTGGGCTGGTCTGTGAGGATGAGGCTGTGACAGAGGGGAGTCTGGCTCTAAAGATGAAACTGTGACCATGAGACAGATCCCATCTGACTTTAATTTACTGGCCATTTTATCAGCCAGTTTAGTTGTCACACCATCAAAAGCGTTAAGTCTACTCATCTCCCTGAGTACATAGTAAGATATCACCATCATCGTCACCGTCTACTACTGTGCAGTGATGGTAGGATATATACACCCAGCTACTGTCCTGAGTGTCTCTGAATAAGTACCTTCTGCTTGAGGACAACTATATTCCTAACCAAGGTCTCAATCTTCAGAGCGTTAACATCAAGTCAGGTCACTGCAAACACAGCATTCGGTCTCAGAATCTCTTTAGCTTCTTCTTCTAAGAGTTCTTCCTGAAATAACGGGAGTGGAACATTGTACTCTTAACTGGGTCTGGGGAGCTTCTGGCAAAATAATGCTCTTGATTGAAGCCTAAAGCCACGTGGTTTGTGGGAGTCCACCTTTGTCACTTATAACCCCTCTTCCCAATTCTGGCGGTGACTGGCTGGCCACTCCACTCCCTCCGAAGCTGGTGTCTTAGGGGACTCACTATATACAATGTCAGGTCAAGTCTGGCTGTGGCTGGGGGAACCTTTATCCCTGCTTGAAATTCCTGCCCATGTAAGTCCTGAGTTGAACGAATAAACCCAGCCCAAGGTCCAAGGTGAACTCTTTCCCTTTCCTTTCTCTGCTGTCAGGAAAACCTTCAGCAAAGCCAAGTGCCTGAAGCCATCTCAACACGTGCCTTCTCCCAGTCTCACTTAAAAGTTCTATCTCGGCCCCTTCAAAACGGAGCTACGACGTTCAATGCTCCAGCAAAACGTCCTGTTCTCTCTGCGTATGAGGAAGTTCTGCTGCTGTGCTGCTGCCTCAGTGACAGCAGGCCAGGCTGAGTTCAGGAGCCGAGGCTGGGCTGTGCAGGCGTCCTGTCCTTACCTCGCCAGCATGATGTTGGTGTTGGGGTTGCTGGTGGCCTTCCTGGTGCGACTCCACTTGATGGTGTATATCTCTTTGCTGTGAGCTTGCAGGTCGTGCACACACGTGTCCTGCTTCATGCTCCAGATCTAGAGAACACATTGGTAACAATATGAGCAAGCTATGTCCCTCCAGTGAGCCAAGAGACTGCTGGCTGTGAACCGTACACAAGCCATTGGAGTGTCCCACTGGAAAAAACAGCAGGTCATTGCCCAGGAAGGGCTGGGACTCCTAGCAGGACCCTTGACTGGTACATCAGAGTTCACTGGGCGAGAGCTAATCTGGCAGTCAGTAATGGGACAAATTATAGAGGAAGGAAGAGGACTCAGTACAGATAACCCCCACATGTGAGACTTGCGTTCAGTACTGTGGGCTGTTTAGGGTAAAAGAGCTCATCTCTACAGATGTCAACTTTACCTTTAATGTCATGTCATCAGAGTAGGATGCTAGCAACATTCAAGAAGGATCTCATTTAATAGCATTGACCTCATTCTGAAAAATAGAACGGGTTTGGAAAGGATATCACGGCCTGAGAACAGACCCAGTGGCGGTCCACCAGGGGGCAGTAGCACTCTGTCATCATGGTGGCCGTCCACGAGGGGGCAGTAGCACTCTGTCACCCTGCCGTCCACCAGGAGGCAACAGTGCTCTGTCATACGGACGACCATCCACTAGGGGCAATAGTGCTCTGTTATCCCAGCAGCTGTCCACAAGTGGGCAGCAGTAATTTCTCATCCTGCTTACCGTCCAGCAGGGGGCAGAAGCGCTCTGTCATCTGGCCGACCATCCACCAGGGGGCAATAGTGCTCTGTCATCCCAGCCGCTGTCCACCAGGGGCAATAGTGCTCTGTAACCACTCTGGCTGTCCTCATGGGAGCAGTAGCACTCTCTCATCCTGCCTACTGTCCACCAGGGGGCAGTAGTGCTCTGTCATCCCAGGGGCTGTCCACAAGGGGGCAATAGGACCCTCTCTTCCTGGCTACCCTCCACCAGGGGGCAGTAGCAATCTCTCAACTTCCCT
Organism: Cynocephalus volans; assembly: GCF_027409185.1. Lineage (NCBI taxonomy): Eukaryota > Metazoa > Chordata > Mammalia > Dermoptera > Cynocephalidae > Cynocephalus > Cynocephalus volans. Next base: position 5,528,575 of record NW_026902463.1, on the reverse strand, counting down.
ATGGTCAACCGGGGGCAATAGTGCTCTGTAATCCCAGCAGCTGTCCACAAGTGGGCAGCAGGAGTTTCTCATCCTCCTAAACAACCAGCAGGGGGCAGAAGCGCTCTGTCATCTGGCCGACCATCCACCACAGGGCAATAGTGCTTTGTCATTCCAGCCACTGTCCACCAGGGTGCAATAGTGCTCTGTCATCCCAGGGGCTGTCCTCAAGTGGGCAGTAGCATTCTCTCATCCCGCTTACCGTTATCCAGGGATCAGTAGCGCTCTGTCATCATGGTGGCCGTCCACCAGGGGGCAGTAGCACTCTGTCACACTGCCATCCAGCAGGCGGCAGTAGCACGCTCACACCCAGCCATCCACCAGGGGGCAACAGTGCTCTGTCACCCGGCCGACCATCTACCAGGGGCTATGTTGCTCTGTAACCCCCCTGCCTATCCTCAAGGGAGCAGTAGCACTCTCTCATCCTGCCTACCGTCCATCAGGGGCAGTAGTGTGATGTCATCCCAGTGACTGTCCACAAGGAGGCAGTAGCACACTCTCTTCCTGCCTACCATCCACCAGGGGGCAGTAGTGCGATGTCATCCCAGTGACTGTCCTCAAGGGGGCAGTAGCATTCTCTCATCCCGCCTACCGTTACCCAGGGATCAGTAGCGCTCTGTCATCATGGTGGCCGTCCACCAGGGGGCAGTAGCACTCTGTCACCCTGCCATCCAGCAGGGGACAGTAGCACGCTCTCACCCAGCCATCCACCAGGGGGCAACAGGGCTCTGTCACCCGGCCAACCATCCACCAGGGGCTATGTTGCTCTGTAAACCCCCTGCCTATCCTCAAGGCAGCAGTAGCACTCTCTCATCCTGCCTACCGTCCATCAGGGGCAGTAGTGTGATGTCATTCCAGTGACTGTCCTCAAGGTGGCAGTAGCACTCTCTCATCCTGACTACGGTTCACCAGGGGCCAGTAGTGCTCTGTTATCCTGCCATCCACCAGGGGGCAATAGTGCTCTGTCATCCCAGTGGCTGTCCACAAGGGGGTAGTAGCACCCTGTCACCCCAGCAGCTGTACACAAGTGGGCAGTAGCACTCTCTCATCCTGCCTACCATCCACCAGAGACTGCTGTTGGGGGCAGTAGCGTTCTGTCATCCTGCTGGCCATCCTCCAGGGGAAGCAAGATTCTGTCATCCTGCTGACCGGCCACCTGGGACTTTCCCCAAAAGGAAATCAAAGAGTCTGGGAGGCCATGCGTTTTCCTTTTTTATCACTTTGTCTTGTTCATTTATATAAAAGCACAGCCATATACCACAAATGAGCAGCCACCCTCATCAATATTTCTTGAAGGGAAAAAATTCCATACTAGGAAGGAAGCAAATGAAGAATTCACATACAGTATAGGTAGCAAATAAAAACACCAAAACCACAGCTGTTTTAAAACTGGTCATGGAAATCACTTCCCTGTGCATTTTTAATGCTACAGCTACTGCTTCTATCTAAATCTGCTACCTTTTTCTGGCGAGTGGCAGTGGCCGGGGGTCAATGCAGACAAATGAAACCCCTCAGCCACGGTGCGGTTCCACGGGGAACAGGAGGCCCGTGTGCCCCAAGTGCACGAGCACACGCCAGAGCCCAGAGGGTGGCTCTGTAAGAACACACAGGAGAAACAAAACCCACCCAAGGGGCTTGCCCTCCAGTGCAAACAGCCTGGAAATACAAAGGGCAGGGGAGTTCTACCAGGCAGCTCAGCATGCTGGGTGCACAAAGGAACAGGACTGTTCCTGAGGGCCACCAGGGCCCCGAGATCCGGAGGCTAAGCCCCGGGGGACAAAGGCAAATGTACCCGGCAGGCAAGGGAGAGGGGGACACACAGGGAACACGGTTCTACAAAGGAACAGCCTGTGGCAGAGGAACACTGTGCCGCACATGGAGACCAAGGAGAAGGTGCACCCACAAGGGTCTTTTCCTTAGGGTAACTGTAGGGCCCCATCTGCTCAGGACAATCCAACAATATTATGCCTGCTGTCCAGCCCAACAATTAACTAACTTCACACTCATAATTCATTTTCTAAATAATTTCACACTCCTAAGAACTCTGGTTTGGAGGATAAATTATATGGTCACACTACTTTTTAAGGAAACTGAGTTGTGAAGGGTGTGAAGCAAAGAAGTGACAGGGCCACATCAGTGTTCCACATGGCACGGATGGCCTGGGAAAAGGGAGGAAGAAAGCCTGGAGTCCAGGGAGTGGGCTGCTGTGTGAGCAAGGGGAGGATGAAAGGGTCAGATTGGAGAGTGGCATGTGCACAGTGGTGCCTGTGAGTGCCCAGGGGTGTGTAAGTGTGCAGACGTGTGTAAGTGCATGGATGTGTATGAATACATGGACATGTGTCTAAGCAAGTGGCCATGTATGCTGGTGTGCATATGTAGATGTGAGTGTCCAGGAGTGTGAGTGGGCATGCATGTGAGTCCAAGGAGTGGGCACCTGTGAGCCAGGGGAGGATGAAGTGGTCAGACTGGAGAGGGGATAACTTGTGGACATGTGTGTGAGCGTGCAGACATATGCGTGCACACATGTGTGCACAAGTGAACATGAGTGTGCATGACTTTGTGTGCATGTGCACAAGTGTGCATAAGTGTGAGTCCGCATGCGTCTGCACGTGTGTGTGAGAATGTGGCCGTGTGGGGGTGTTCATATACGTACATGAGTATCCAGGCGTGTGAGTGGGCATGCATGTGAGTCCAAGGAGTAGGCTCCTATGAGCCAGGGGAGGATGAAGAGGTCAGACTGGAGAGGGGATAATGTGTACAGGTGTGAGTGTGAAGATGTGTGCATTCACATACGTGCACACAAGTGTACATGAGTGTGCACGAGCATGCGTGATTTTGTGTGCATGTGCACAAGTCTGCATAAGTGTGTCAGCATGTGGCTGTGTGTGGGTTTTCATACACATACATGAGTGTCCAGGCATGTGAGTGTGCGTGCGAGTACGCTTGAGTGTGCCTGCGTGTGTGCGAGTGTGTATGCATGTATGTGTGTGCGTGCATGTGCTCGAGTCTGGAGGTGTGAGTGTGTGCATGCATGTGTGGGAGCGTGGGCGTGTGTCAATGTGCACAAGGGTAGCTGGTTCTGGCTGCGGATGCTGACAGGAGAATCGATGGGTAGGTTTCTTGGGGCCCAGGAATTTGGAGCCAGTCACCATGAACTGTCTCAAGCTGAACCCTCCTGGGAATGGAGCGCCACCTCCACCCACCCGCCACTCTCAGCCCAAGTCACAATTACTAGGAAGCATCGAGAAGTGGCTCAAAAGTCTCAGGAAGAAGTAGGCTCAGCCACATTTAGCTTGAGGCTTGTTCCAACAATTAGCCACAAGGAGAGCCATTTAAAGAGCCAAGTGGTGGCACAGTGGTAAAATCCCAGGCACGGCAGCTGGAAATCACATAGCTATGTGACCTTGTACCCTACGGCACACACAGATTGCGGGCAGCACTATATAAAAGATTGCAGATCATCCAGGGTTAGAGGTGAAACAAGTTTAGACCAGAAAACGCAAGTGTCCCTTTGTAACCACAGCCAGATATTCATGGGGCAATGGATGCCTGTGCTCCAAAGAACCTTCTTTTGGAAGCAGGGACGCATTGGGTTGGGAGCTGAGACTGGTGGGTAGTAATGAAAGGCAAAGGCACTGAGGACAATTGGGGGCATGATGGGAACTCCCCAGGGGCTTTGATCAGAGCTATTCCTTTTAATTTTTCCGGGAAGCTGTAGGAAGTTGAGGATGAGGACAGGTCATATTAGTAGGAGAAGGGGAAGCAGAGGGGAGTGTTCTTTTCTCTGTAGTTTGGGGGTTTTTAGTGGCTGGCTGGTAAGGGGATCTGAACCTTGACCTTGGTGTGACACCGTGCTCTCCCCAAATAAGCTAACTGCCTAGCAGTGTCCCACAGAGGTATCATGTGAGTCACTACACTAATTTTTAATTTTACAGTCACCACATTAAAAAGAAAAAAAGAAACTGGTACAATTCATTAACAGTGTATTTTATTTCACTCCAATAGTGCCAAAATACTATTGTTTCAACATGTAATCAGTATAGAAAAATATTAATGAGGTATCTGACATTCTTTCTTGCCCCCCATCCTAAGGCTTGGAATCACAGCGTGTTTTACACACAGCAGTTTGGACGGCCACATGTGATGACCTACAGCCACATGAGCTGGTGCCTACTGCAGTGGACACAGCAGCCTTAACTGATAACTGAGAAAACTACCCAAATCAGTGGTGATCCCCCCTCATCCCAAAACGCTAAAAAACCTGTACCAAAACATATCTAAATGTCTTTCCAGCAGTTTTCCAAATGAAGAGCTGCACAAACAGACATTTCTGGAAATTCCCCTGACCGACCATCCATGAACCAGGACCACGCGATGTGGCAAAGCCATCGGATTATGCCCGGGTCAGGCTCTGATTTATGGGTCTACAGTAAGGAAAAAGGTGATCGGCACCTCGCAACACAAAGTAAATCATGAATTCTGATGAACTTACTGATGCTAGGAACATACTTAAAGCAGCAGCCAGGGGCAGCTCCATAAATACCATTGGAATTAAGTCTTCATTAACCGGAATTTTCAACGACATTGGAAACTTTACACCTGTCTGTCAGTGGGACTTCATAAAGATTTCATTTTAAGAGCTGATTATGTTTTCGGTTGATTGTAGAAACATTCAGAGGGATCACTCAGAGCAGCAAGTGTCTTTTAAACATGGTATTCCTACATTTGGGGTCAGCTCTAGACCACCTGTCACTGTTTGTCTGCAACTGTTTTCTTAATTTCTCAAGCACAAACAAATGTGGATTATATATTGTGAGTACAATCGTTCCTTTAACAATGTGCGGGTTAGGTTACCGACCAGGACACAGTTGAAAATCCACGTGTAACTCTTGCCTTCCCCAAAACGTAACTACTAATAGCCGACTATTGATCTGACTTGTTACCAATACCATTAATGTTCAATTAAAACATGTTTTCTGTGTTATGTATATTATATACTGTATTCATACAATAAAATAAGCTAGAGAAAAGAAAATGTCATTAAGAAAATCATAAGGAAGAGAAAAATACATTTATAGCATTGTGCAGTATTTACCAGACCAAAAAAGTACCATGTATAAGTGGACCTGTGCTGTTCAAGGGTCAAACTGTAAGTAAACTCACAAATGTCTGATACATTTTCACATACTACAATCAGTCACTGGAACATTAATTGACGTTTATTTTAAACATACATTGAACCAAAGAAAACATTTCACAAAAGCTTTGAGAATGTGAAATATATTTTTGTCACTTTGGGTTAAGCATACACTGAAGGTCACACCAGCATCATCATAATTTACATTTTCTTCATGGGTATTATGTTCAAGGACACTGTTATTATTCCTGCCATGTTTGACTAAGGAGTAAAGAGGGACATACATGACCCAAAAGACTAACATGATTCCAAATACGCATTTTTACTGATCGTACAGTCCGTCACCTGGTAGAGTCAAAATAAATAATCGGTGAGATACACACAAATGAATGTACAATAAAAGATCCGCCAGGTGGGAAGGTGGCCAGGAAAAGATTTAGAATGCTCGGCAAGTCGAAGGGCAGAGTTACTGGTAAGCCAGGGACTGATCCTCCTCCACGCTGCACCAGCTGTGTGTCACTAGACAAGGTAATAAACCTCTCTGGCGCTCCAATTCTTCCTCTGTAAAATGGAATTGAACATACTAATGCCTGCTTGCTGTAAATGTTAGCGATCATTTTCTTGAATTATTTTCATAATTGAAGTGGCAGTTACCAATGGCCTACTGAAGGCATGACAGAGTACTGTGTATGCGTATTAATTGAACTAGAACATCTTGGGAAAAATTAGATGGTAGTTACACGACACATTTAGTGTGTCAACCACAGCAGCTTATCTTTTCTTATATTATAATAAATTAGGCTCCCAAGTCTGAATGAAGAGTTTCTTGGCTTAAATATAGAGAAAAGGAACAAATGATTCACTGACCTACACAGTTATATCCACATACAGGCGCTGGCACTCTTTCTGTCATGGGGCCCCTGGTAAATACCTTAAACTTTGAGGTCCAATGGTCTTCTATTGCAACTCCTCAACTCGGCCACTAAGGCGTGAAAGCGGCTACCGACAATTCTCAACAAATGAGAGTGCTGTGTATCAATAAAACTTTATTTAGAAGAACAGGTGATGGGCCAGTTATCGCCTGTTTGGGCTGTACCCTGCCAAGTGCACCCATGACTTCTCCAAGAGTGTGATGATGTTTAGAGTTCGTTTATTATTTTACATTAAATTTTACACCTTGAATGAACAGAAAGCAGTAACAGAGTAAAGTTTTCAAACTATCATGAAACCAGTGTAGTTTCTGTGGGGGAATGGTTCTATGTCTCCTTCCTCTTTGTTCTGGGATCTTCCACCCCATGATGGCTTCGAGAGGCACCTGGCTCTAAAGCCATCACATCTCTCTGGCAGCCCTGTCCAAGTGCAGAGTAAAGGAGTCCCACTTTGGCTCCGTGGCCTGTCAGGGGACAGTGCCCTGTCCCTGGGTCCGTTTTACTCCTGCTCAGGAATTGTGCAGTCTACAGTGGGAAAAAGGAGCTTATCAAATTAAGAGAGCAGAAGTCTGCTAAGAGAACAGTCTGTGTCACTAACATCAGTCTAGGGGTGAAAGTTTACACAGAGCACACCCACACCCCCTGCTCTGTCCAGCCATTGATAAACACAGTCTGGAGATTTTTCTCTCTTTATCATTAAACTATGAACCTCAAAAGAAGAGACACTTTGCACAGAGGTCTGTAGAACAGTGGAATATACTGACAGAGATTACATGGTAAAATTAACACGAAGATCAAAATTACAAAAACAAAACCTATACAGGTCCTTTTGATTTCTTAAGGGGAAGGAGAAAGCCTAAGAATTCAAAGAAAACATCGTGTTATCTGGAGAATGAAAATAAACATGTATAGGTCGAAAGTATTTGTTTTAAGTTAATACTCACTTTGTCTACACCAGCACTCAAAATATAATTCCCCTTTTTGTTCCATTTCAAGGCAAAGATGGGGTCTCTATGTTGGCCTAAGGTGCTGGCCAGATTACCTGTTATGTAAAAAAAAATACAGACAAACATGTTGACTTCAAAGTCATGGTCTGTTCACTTCACGGTTACATACAGAAGAAGGTCCTGTCCAACCTCAACACGACAGACACAGGACTACCGTCTTCCATCCATATCCTTGCAAAACGGTCATATGAACCTGTGGCCAGAAGCGTCCCATTGCTCTGCGGGCCAGAAAGAGACACAAACCCACAGAAGCAGCTTAGTAGTGGTGGCACCAGAAAAGCACACAGAAATCGCCAGGATCCCAAGTCTAGAATATTCCTAAGCCGATAACTGATGCCACATTAAGAGACTAACGGGTCATCTCTGACTACTTCAGCACACACTGCTGTTAAATTAAATGCAAGGCATGTGGACCAGGAAGTGAGAAAGCCACACTGGAACCACTCAACATGTGTGCTGTCTAATTATGGACAGAATTTAAAATACCTACAGAAAGTCATCCTAAGACTATGCAGAAAGCAAAAAGAAGTTGAACGGCATGTGTCCCACGTATAAATGCACTTAGCTGCTGGTCCTGAGCTCTCCAGGTGGAAAGTTTTCTTTCCTGGCTGCTTGTCACAGCTCCCCAGCTGAGCATTCCCGGGGTCCCACCTTCACGCTGTGAGGTCCCCCTCTCAGCGTCATCAGGCTTGACTCGCTCATGTGTGCTGACCATGGGAAGGCATGGCCACCCAACACCCAGCTCATTCGGTGCCCGCCATGGCCTAAGCAGGATCTCTTGGAGATGGAGAGCACCTGTGAGCCCACAGCTCAGGGCAGGGCCACCACACATTTCAAAGGGCCCGGGGGGTGGAAGATACTTACGATCCAGTCCAGTGAGGTGACATCTTTGTTACTGGGGACATCGTGTCCCCCCTCCCGTATATATTGCCTCAGTACAAGCTGGGTAGAGTCCCCGTTGCTGTGTTCATTAAGGTTCCATATCCTGGCCGTCGAGTCTCCAGATCTGCAGAATAAAAACACATGCACGTCGGCTCTTGGTGGGAACAGTTCTTTCCCCCCCTCCCATCCACCCCCCTCCCCTCCTTCCCACCTCTGCATTTAGCAGTTTTAAATGTCTTTGCTCCCCATCCCATGGAGAACACGGCGTGGAATGTCGACTTCACAATTCGAGACACACAGAGCTTTGGACTTCACAGGACCCACTAGGGATCTGCTCATGTCGGGAAGACATGACACACGAGGTCAGACAACAGCACGTGTCCCTTGAGGCAGAATGCCAGAGACGAGCATGGGTTCCCCTGACCCTGGAGCATCCCCCACCTGACATCCTCACCCAGAAGCCAGCAGATCACTGACAGGGTTCCAGGCACAAATGAACAACTTGGACTCATGGCCCCGAAGGACTGTGGCTATGTTGGGTGGAATCTCAGTGTCCCCATCAATTTGCATGGGCTTCGAGTGATTATCTGTTGTAGGAAACACAAAAAGGCACGTGGCTCATCAATAAAAAGGAAACTCATTCTCAGGGGGCTTCTGTTTTAGGAACACCTTGTTTTTATATACTAGGCGATACCATCTCTGATGATTATAACTAAATCATGGCTTTGTGTGATTGGGTATTTTGTGTCTCTTTGTATTTTGCCAGTCTTCAAATTTGAGTGAGGAATACACTAAATTAATCCTTAAAACTGGGGCCAGTCAACTATGGCCCATGGGCCAAAACCTAGCCTGGTGCAGCCTCTCCTCATAAATAACGTTTAAGTTATTTACTGACGCCCACATATTTAGGCATTACCTGCAGCGACTGTTATGGTGTGAACCGTGTCCCCAGTACCTCACACAGTGACTGTATTTTGGGGACGGGGTCTTTAAAGAGGTGATTAAGGTAAAATGAGGTTGCTAGATTGGGTTTAAATCCAATATGACTGATGTCCTTATAAGGAGAGGAGATTAGGACACAGACACACACAGAGGGATGAACATGTGAGGACACAGGGAGAAGATGGTGTCTAATAGCCAAGGAGAGAGGACTAAGGAGGAACCAGGCTGCCCCGCCTTGAGCTCAGACTTGCATCCTGCAGGCCTGCGGGTAGAAATGTCTGCTGTTCCTGCCGCAGATCTGCGGTGCTCTGTCTCAGCAGCCCGAGCAGAAGAGGACAGCTGCTACGGCATTTCAAGACAAAATTGGGTCACTGTGACAGAGACTGCCTGTCCCTGAATGCCTGTGACAGCCACTGTCTGGCCCCTTAGGGAAAGTTTAGTAGCCCCTGCTTTACAGGAAAGAGAAGGCAGAGGTCCAATCTAACTAGCACACAGTCAGCAGCAGCTGACAGTTTTGTAATGCAGTGTAGAGTTGAGTCTGCTGTTACATCTTCTTGTTCAGGTATTTGGGTGGAAAACCCCAGGAAGAGAAGGACTCACTTCTCAGTGGCAGGTAACCTAAGATCCACTGCTTCTGGGTCAACACATAAAAATATGAAAATGCCTGGTGACCCTTGCTTGGATTGAGAAGCCTGACACAAAATCTTCACAGCCTACCCTCAGGAACAGTGGGGCTGTGAAAAAACCCTACTTCTTTTATGCTTCCCAATTTCCCATGTGGCTGGGAGAAGATGAAGATAAGCAAAATGATCTTCCATGTTTGGTGGATCCATCCCCTGGTGATGGCGAGAGGACAGCTGGCATCCTAGCCAGCCATGCCGTGGGGGCCTGGGACTCTGTAGAGGCGTGCAGAGTAGGCTGTCACCTGCTCACTTATCCACAGGCAGCCGTGGCACGCTCCAGCCCCAACAGGCTGGTCTGCAGACCAGGCGTGAGGTACTGAGAAGGGGGTTGAGCTGGCTGCTGCAGAAATTAAGAGCAGTGAGCGAGGGTGTGTTAGCCACGTGCACCAGCAAGAGAAGGAGGCTGGGCTCCCTGGGGCAGGGGTCAGTACCCAGACGCAGCCTAGGCAGAAGAACTCCCACTCCCACGGCCACAGCAGGGAACAGCCTCCAGAGGAACAGACCAGAGATGGGGAACTGGCAAGGAGCCGACCTCAGACCAGAGGGATGGCAGAATGGCTCAGGTCCTTGATGGAGCACAGGCATGCCTTGCATTCTGACTTTGGGTCCCAGGACATGGCACCTCTTTTGTCTCTGTTGTTCTAGTTTTAAATAGATTTTCTGATGTGGGAGTTAGTTGGTGGAAGGTGCACCGGGCCTGAGCAAGTTTTGTGATATGATTGTCGAGCTCTGACTCATCTGCTGCATACTCTTGGGCGATTAGCTAACAGGTCTAACCTCCCGGGGTTTTGCAATGACCAAGTAAGATGATGCCTGGTGTTCGGGGCGTGGTGCCCTTGCACTGACCATGGGCTCGACTACTAGACCATAATTTGGCTGAAAACCCTCTGCATGGAAGGCTGAGAGAGATACTTGCTTATGTTGGACAGTGATCATCTGGTACTTGTCCCTGTTACACGCGAGCCCTCAGGAGCAGGGCAGCAGGATTTCATAAAATCCAGGATGTGTGTCGAGAAGGTCATGTCTAAGGATTTTGCTGACAAACAGGGAATGTGAAGGTCTTCCGGCCATAGAGTAAGCAAGCCCTGGAAAGCAACTTGTGAGAAGTTGACAGCAGGCAGATCTCTAAGAAGTCGTTGCATTCGCCCAGCTTTAGAAGCACAATAAAGCGCCAGAAGCCCCACACTTAATTATTGCGTGTGCTCGTTCTCCTCCCCATTGACCGTGGCCTCTCCGTTCTTTGGTGGATTTTGCTGGGAAACTGCTGCCGGCGCTGCCGTGGCTGCCGTGGCTGCTGCTGCAACCTCTGCTGCTGTCGCTGCGGCCGCCGCACTGGCCTGTTGCTGCGCGAGCTTCTCGCGGAACGCCTGCTGCCGCGTCTGCACCACGTCGGGCATCACAGCGTCTATCAGGGACAGGGACTCTATGGGGCTGCCGTCAAACACCGTGCCATCCTGAGAAAGTAAGCCAAGGGCAGCCGTCAGCAACCGCAAGAGGACCTCGAGGACCAGACTCTGCCTTCCAGGTGGGAGAGGTGCAGGAAGGTGGCCCAGAAACAGAGACGCCTGGGAGCTCAGGGGCTGGGGTCGGGGGTCGGCGGCATCAAGCAGGTGCCCGGACTGTAGGGGCAGGGCAGAGGGACTCCCTGGTGGGCCAAGGACAGGGAGGTGGACAAGGGGAACCATCGATGAAGAACTAGGTATGGTGGCTGTGTCGAGGGAGACCTGATATTTGGTAAGTGTCAACCTGAACTGGGGCATTAAGGACATGTGAACGTGTCTCCTTTATTCCTAGACAAAAGTGCTATATCCCTGATGGAAGGATTCTCAACAGGGGCAGGTGTGTGTGTATGGGGGGAGTAATTTTGTCCCCTTGGGGGACATCAGGGAATTACTGGAGACATTTTTCATTGTCATCACTTGGCAGGGAGTCTACTGACAGCTGGTGGGTGGAGACCAGGGATGCTGGTCCACATCCTCCAGTGCACAGGACAGTCCCCACTACAGAGCAGGGTCCAGCCACATATGTACATAGTGCTGAACAGGAGAAACCCCGTCTGGTGCCACGGCAAGTGTGGAATCTCTTAGTACCCACTTTTGTGGGAGGAGTAAGTCTTTGGAATCATTGGCCCCGATTTAGAGATGCCTGCAGCATTCAGGATTTCCTTCCTGGTGCACGTGCCCATCTGATCTAATAAAATAAGCACTTGCAGCTACTTGAAACGATGCCCTGGGTTCAGGGTTTAGACCGAATACAGCCACGATACAAGCGACAATGACCTCGTTTACTTCTGATTCATATATATATATATATTTTTTAAAGATAACCGGTAAGGGGATCACCCTTGACTTGTTGTTGTCAAAACCATGCTGTACTGAGGGAGCTCCAGTCTGGGCCTCTGATTCACATTTTTGTCTGAACATCCTTCGATTCTCTGGTACTATCAAAAACATTTCTGTACACACTTAAAAGTAAGACGTGCTTTCTAAATACTCGAATCACATGAAACCCGCAGTGCTCCAGGTGCTGCCTGGTGGACGGACAAACACATTTTTGTGTGCTCTGAACTTGAGGAAGGCAGGACAGAACTGGGACACGTGGACTCATCCGTGTGGGACTCAGCTGAATCCCGAGAGCACAGATGAAGGGGCCAGGGAAGAGAAGGGATCTGTTTAAATCCCAAATAACTGACTTTCAAAATTTCTATCAAATCGGCACAGCCCCAATCTAGAAGGTGGCAGGGGATACAAGAGAATCTGTATGATTTTAATTGATGGTTTTTGTTCCATTCTTCCCCGGATCAGCTCCACAAAGAGCACAGTCGTGAAACCAGCACCTGAAGTCACTTTAACACAGGGCCATCATCTCTCTGTCCCTGACTGTCCCTCTGGTTATGCCCTCTGTCAGGCTCCCAGGAATGCTTGGAACCAGAAGCGTTTCACAGTGTGAAATTTTTTCTGAGTTTGGAATACTTGCATTATACTTACTGGTTATTCACCCCAAATCTGAAATCCAAAATCTGAAATGCTCAAGTGAGCATTTCTTCTGAGGATCACATTGATGCTCAAAAACTTCAGATTTTGGAACATTTAGGACTTCGGATTTGGGATGCTCAAAGTGTAACAAAAACCAAACAAGCAACCCCAGCTTGCTCTCAGATGCCTGCAGGAAGCACACGCGGGCTTTGGACCGGAGTCCCGAGCCCCCCGCTGCTGGGAAGCCCAGCCCCGCAAACATCACGTACCTCGTTGATGCTGATCTCAGCCTCCACGTACTGCAGCCCCTTCTGCAAGATGGAGATGAGGGCGGCGGGCGGCACCAGCGTCCCGTTGATGTTGGACTGGCTGATGTGGCTCTCGATCCCAAACGTGAAGGCTGAGTGGGAAAAACCTGCCGCGAGAGGGAGGCCAGGCAGGTGAGACCAGAGCAGGAAGAGCGGGCAGAGCCAGCAAGCTCTGAGGGGGGCAGCGCGGATTTCAACCACGCTTCATTAACGGGGTGGACACTGCTGCAGGACTGCGGCTTCCGATGTGGGGTCAGGCAGGCAGGAAACGGCAGGGGGAGAGAGACGAGTGTGAGATCAAGGAAGACTGGGGAAGGGATGAGGTTCCTTCATGGGAGGACCCTTTCAGTGCTATTAAGAAGCAAAAGGGAACAGAGTGGAGGCTGCCCCACGTGCCCTGGATGGCTGTCTCTTGCAGAAATCCAACTCTGGGAGTCCCCCGACCCATCGGTTCACATATTCTTTGCGGGAGCTCAGTGCCGCAGCCTCTCTGTGTCCCCTTCCTCCCCCAATGTGTCTCCGTTACTGCCTGTGTGGGAAGCTGCTTGGCAACTCAAAGGAATTTTGGATGAAGGTTTTTAAGGAAAAGTTCAGGAGAGCCAGGATGGCTACTGCGTGTGGATGACAGCGGCGTTTCGAAAAGAAGGCAGTGGCATGAGGCATGGAAGGAGGTGCTGGGGGTCCACGTAGGGGTCTGAGGGCAGTGGGGAAGCTGCAACACCCCCTCCTCAAGGAAAGGAAAGTGGCCCCCTGCTGTCGGTGGGGGGATCTGTGCAGCTACAGGTAAAACAGGCAGCCCAGTCGGTGGGGCTTGATCGCCCCGTGTGGACCACAGGCGGCCCTGGGGTGCTCGAGGGCTCGTAAACCCAGGGAGGTGAATGCTGTAGGGGCATCCGAGTAACCTGGACCTCCATGCTCGGCTCCCCGGCCAGAGGTGGGGCAGGGCCTCTCACTCCGTTTCTATTGTCTGCTGATCGGGCAGCAAGGGTTCTCAAAGTGACCACTCCTCCTGACTTGGTTCTGCCCACTGTTTATGGCGACGTTGCCGGTTTGCAGGCTTAGCCCTGGTTACCCGAGCAGGTGGGTGCCTTTCCACCTGGCCTGGCGATTGCTTCCCTTCCACCCTCCCTCAGTCACCCAAACAGGCAGCGGGATCAGGAGCGTGAGGGCTTGGCTCTCATCAGATGCAATATCATCAGCCCTGCTGCCTCCCGTTACCGAAATCGAACTGACTTTGCAATAAACCAAAGTCTCACTAGATGGGAGCACACCTCCATGCAAGGAGGCGTCTGTGTCTGTGCTCTCCTGCCCCGTTCCCTTCTCACTTCCCTGTCCACTCGCTCCTCCCCAACCCACCCCGTCCCTCCCTCATCTCCCGGTAATAACGGATGTGTAAAATAGGTAGTTTATATTGACTGGACGGAACAAACGTGGTAGATGTCATTAATTCTGCACTCAGTTGCATACAGCCCTGTAATTCTTTACAAAACCATACATAAATTAGGTTGCAAGGCTTCCTCTCTTCTGCGTTTTTAGAGGATACAAGCACAGGCCCTTTACAGTAGACCTTACCTTTCCCTTCTCCCCTGTTTTTTTTCTCTTTACCCACCTTCCTTTCCCTGACCCACTCCTAGCAAAACAAAACAAGCCACCCCTGCGTTCAACCAGTGACTCCCCTGTATCTCCACCATGCTCTGCAGCGTTATAGCTCCAGGCTTTCCTCGTCCAGGTTTCCAGCATTGCTGATCAATGGATGGAGGGCTATGTCTCATCCTCCTGGTATCCTGAAAAGACCTCATGCAGGGCTATGACACTGTGCTCCAAAGCTTTGTTACTTCAAATATTACTGATTTTGCGAGTGTGCTATAAATTGCCATTACCCCCAGATACTACATCCTGTGTGAGTCTGTACGTCTGCCTGGCAACTCTGGCCGGTCTTTTACCATTGGGACCTAGGAGCTGCCTCCCTGTGATTCTGGCTCTTGTCCCTCTGCCTACAAGTGGCCCAGCTTCCACTAGCAACACTGGGGCCCAGACTGAGGCTCTAGGTTTGCTAGTGAGCTGGCTGGAATGAGGTGTTCTCTTGAGTGATCTGAGCCTTGAGTGATTCAGTGCCCCTCTTTTTTCCTGTAAGGTTTGTACATTTTGAGTCCAGAGACTATCATGTACTTTCTCTTTCCTGTGAGTTTTCCAGGCATTTAAAAGTGATCTTTCCCCTAGCTTTGCCTCTCAGTCCATCTTTGACCCTCTCTAGCCAGCAGAATTTTGCACTTTGAGCTCTAAGTCCTTCAGGCACACACAGCATTTGCTTTGGTCTTCCATGCATGTGATTTCTCCTCCTTGGAATGTCTTAGAGAATATGTTCTAGAGTGGGATTGTCCAAACTTTTAAACCCAGGGCTCCGTCCACAAGGGTAAAAATGCCACATGCTTCTGTAGTGTGCAAAATTAAAACATATATAGTGTGACTACTAATTGAGAGGAAAAGCACTGCTTTTTTCAGGCTACAGAAGGGATTGTACTGGCAAGTGGCAGAGCAAACAAAGTCGATTTCAATCCTTCCACGGCCTCGTGCTGGGACTTGCTTACAAAGCCCTCTGAGGCTGATCCAGTTGGTGAGAGAATGCTCTTGGATAGAGAGGAGGGGCAATGAGGGGCCCACTTTGCAATGCATGGTGGACAGTATTCCTTCCTCTACATCCCTGCTGTTTGGCTTGTTCTGTCCAGTTGGACAATGAGATTGAACCTTAAAAGTGACTCTCCTTGGGCTGGCCTGTTAGCTCACCACAATGTGGCCACAAATCCCTCTTGTGCAAGCAATCTAAGACTGAGGCATAGCACAGTAAGAAGCGATCCAAGAGAGAGGCAGAGGCATTCACAGACCTTTCCCAAAACTGAGCACGTGTTAAGCTACAATGAACATATGAATCATACAAAATAAAAAATGTCTTTTGGAACCTAAGTGTCAGTCAGAAGTGACAGATGACCACTTGTCTATATTCTACCGGTCATGCAGATCAGGCCTGAAAGAATGTGGGCGGGAATTACACAGAGTGTGGATAGCAGGAGTTGGGAACCATTGGGGACCACCTTGGAGGCTGTAAACTCTTGCATACATGAGAAATGTCAACCTTAAGTAATTAAAGAAATACGAAGGAAAACAGGATATATGTGATTCTTCACCTTTTAGAAATGTAGCAAAGGTCAAAACCAACAGTAAATGTTCATTCTAATAGGACATAAATTTGGTGTTACATGTCCAGAACACAGTTTAGCTTTACATATAGGAAGCCTGAGGAATGCAAGTGCCCGATGAATTAGTAATTTCAAGACTTCAAATGTTTCCTATGGATCTAACCATCTGCTGAAATGATTAAGGTTTTAACAAGCCTATACATCACAATATTCTCAGTAATAGCAAAGAGTTAATAAACCAGTCCACAGTAGGGAAACTGTTTAAATTATGATTCATCCTTTCAATAGGATAGATTGGAAGCATTAAAAATTACTTGTGGGAAAGTTATTTATTTCCAGGAAAAAGGATTCGTACAATATGCTGATCCAAGCAGGTCACAGATGGAGATGTATTCCATTACGTCTATAAGGTGATTATAATTTGTGTTTCTATACAGATGTGTTTACATGCCTAGAAGATATACATGAACCTGTTTAATGGGCACCTCGGGGTGGGTGAGATTTGGGATATGTTTCACTTCACTTTGCTCATCTTCATTTCTTATTTCTCTGCTGTGTATTGCTTTTATAAATAAGGGTTATTGTTCAGGTTAGGATTATGGTTCGGGATAGTTCTCAGGTTTGGTTAGGTGTTAGGGTGAGTGTAAGGGTTGGTTTCGGGGGCAGTTTCGGGTTTTGGTTCTGCTTCGGGTTCGGGTTAGTGTTAGGGTTTGGGTTTTCTTTCCAGTTTGGGTTAGGGTTACGGTAGTTTGAGGGTTCCGGTTTTGCTTTGGGGACTGGATAGGGTTTGGTTTAGGGTTCGGGTTCTGTTTTGGGTTCGGGTTCGGGTTCGGGTTCGGGTTAGGGTTATTGTTAGGTTTAGAGATTGTGTTTAGGGTTAGGGTTCTTGTTATCGTTCAGGTTTGCCTTACGGATAGGCTTAGGTGTAGTGTTAGGTTTAGGGTTTAGGTTAGGGTTAGGGTTAGGGGGAGGGTTTTCTTTCGGGTTCGGATTATGGTTAGGTTAGTGTTACAGTTCCGGTTTTGGTTCAGGTACTGGTTACTGTATGGTTTAGGATTAAAGTTCTGGTTTGGGTTAGGATTAGGATTAGAATTAGGGTTATGGTTATTGATAGGGTTAGGGTTAGGGTTCGTGTTAGTGTTCTGGTTTGTGTTTCGTTTAGGTTTAGGGTTAGTGTTAGGGTAAGTTGTTGGGTTAGTGTTGGGGTTCGGGTTAGTGTTCGGGTTCGGGATAGTGTTAGGGACAGGGTTATGGTTAGGCTTAGGGTTAGGATTGTGTTCGGGTTAGGGGTTTGGGTAGGGATAGCGTTGGGTTAGTGTTAGTTTTCGGGTTATTCTTCGGGTGAGGGTTAGGGTTTGGGATCGGATTCAGGTTAGGTTTTCCGTTCGTTTTGGGGTTAGGGTTAGTATTCATTTTAGTGTTCGGTTTCAGTTAAGTGTTAGGGTTAGGGTCAGGGTTAGGGTGAGGTTTAGGTGTTGGGTTTGGGTTAGTATGAGAGTTTGGGTTCGGGTTCGGGTCAGGTTCAGGTTCAGGTTAGGGTTGGGATTTGTGTTAGATTTACGGTTAAGGTTAGGCTTGTAGTTTGTGTTCATTTTTGTGTTAGGGTTCCTTTTAGGGTTCGGGTTAGGGTGATAGTAGGGTTTGGGTTCTGGTTCGGATTCGGGTTCATGTTACGGTAAGGGTTAGTTTTAGGTTTCAGCTAAGGCTTTGGATTTGGTTTAGGGTTAGGGTTATGTTTAGGGTTCTGGTTCGGATTAGGGCTTGAGTTACTTTTTGGTTTTGTGTTATGGTTCAGGTTAGTGATAGGGGTAGGGGTAGGGTTAGGTTTCGGTTTATGGTTAGAGTTAGGATGAGGGTTAGGGTTCGTGTTAGGGTTAGGGCCCAGGTTAAGGTTAGAGCTTTGGTTAGTGTTAGGGTGCAGGTTTGGTTTATGTTTAGGTTTAGGGTTCTGGTCCAGGTTAGGTTTCTGGTTAGGGTTAGGGTTAGGGTTATGCCTGGAGTTTGGGTTAGGTTTAGATTTCTGGTTCGAGTTCTAATTCGGGTCAGGGTTTTGGTTAGGGCTCGGTTTAGGGTTCGGGTTTGGGTTAGGGTTAGTGTTAAGTTTAGTATTCCATTAGGATTAGGGATCGGTTCCTTTGTAGGGTCAGAGTTAGTGTACAGGTTCAGGTTCGGGATCAGTTCAGGGTTAGGATTAGGGTTAGGTTTAGGGCTAGGATTAGGGTTACAGTTCGGTTTAGACTTAGGTTGAAGGTTAGGGTTATGGTTCAGGTTCAGGTTAGGGTTCAGGTAATGGTTAGGGTTAGGATTCTGGTCTAGATGTGGGTTAGTGTTAGGGTTAGTTTTAGGGTTAGGGGTAGGGTATGGGTTAGGGTTAGGTATCGGGTTTTGGTTACATTTAGGTTAAGGGTTAATGTTCGGATTCTGGTTAGGTTTAGCATTAGGGTTATGGTTAGGTTTAGGTTACGGGTTAGGGTTCTGTTTATGGTTAGGTTTATGGTCCAGGTTCAGGTTCTAGTTCGTGTTTGGGTTCGGGGTAAGGGTTAGTGGTCGGGTTCGCATTCGGGTTAGGGTTAGGGGTAGGGGTACCATTAGGCTTCGATTTAGGGTTAGGGTTAAGGTTCCGTTTGGGGATACGATTCGGGTTCGGGTTAGGTTTATGGTTAGGGTTCAGGTTAGGGTTACCCTTTGTGTTCGGCTTCTGGTTAGGTTTAGGTTTAGGGTTAGGGATCGGGTTCTGTTTATGTTTAGGGATACGGTTAGGATCAGGTTTTCAGTTCGGGTTTCTGTTAGGGTTAGGCCTAGTGTTATGGTTCAGATTCGGGTTCGAGTTGGGTTCGGTTTAGGGTTGGGGTTCAGGTTCGGTTTTGGGTTCTGGTTAGCATTAGGGTTAGGGTTGGGTTTCGAGTTCGGGGTCAGATTCGGGTAACGGTTAGGGTTAGGGTTATGGTTTTGGTTAGGGTTTGGGTTCGGATTAGGGTTTCAGTTAGGCTTAGGGTTAGGGTTAGTGTTAGGGTTTTGGTTAGGGTTCAGGTTGGGTGTAGGGTTAGGGATTGGGTTCGGGGTCAGGTTTGGGTCTGGGTCAGGGACAGGGCTAGGTTTAGGATTAGCATTCAGTTTCCAATTAGAGTTACAATTAGGCTTAGGGTTGTGGTCAGGGTCCTGGTTAGGCTTATGGTGAGGGTTATTGTTAGGGCTCTGGTTACGGTTAGAGTTAGTGCTAGGTTTCGGCTTTTAGTTCAGGTTCAGTTTCGGGTCAGGTCAAGGTTAGTGTTAGTGTTAGGGTTCGGGTTATGGTAATGGTTTGGGTTTAGGTTGGGGTTAGTGTTAGGCTTAGGGTTAGGGTTAGGGTTAACATTAGTGTCCTGTTAGGGTTCGGATTATAGTTCGTGTTAGGTTTAGGATTAGGGGTAGCATGAGTGTTATCGTTAAATTAAGGGTTCAGGTTACAGTTAGGGTTACGGTTTAAGTTCAGGTTAGGGTTATGGTTAGAGTAACGGTTACGTACAGGATTAGAGTTAATGTTACGATTAAGGATAGGCTTCGATTCTGGGTTAGGTTTTGGATTCTGGTTAGGGTTCAGGTTTCGGTTAGGTTCGGGTTTGGGTTAGGGTTAGGTTGATGGTTAGGGTAAGGGGTTGGATTTGGTATCTTGTAATGTTTTGTTTTGGATTAGGGTTATGGTTAGGTTTAAGTTGAGGGTTATTGTTGGAGTTCTAGTTAGGATTAGGGTTAGTGACAGAGTTATGGCTCGGGCTCGGGTTAGTGTTAAGTTTGGGTTTAGGGTTCGGTTTCAGGTTATGGTTAGGGTTCAGGTTAGGGTTAGGGTTAGTGATTGGGTGCCGGTTTGGGTTCAGGTCAGGGTGTGGGTAATGTTTAGGTTTATTGGTTGAGTTAGGGTTAGGGATTGGTTTAGTGTTCGGTTTTGTGTTATGGTTATGTTTAGGGTTAGGTTTCGGTTTAGGGTTAGAGTTAGGATTGGGTTCGGGTTAGATTTGTGGTTAGGGTAGGGTTAGGATTAGGGTTAGGGGTTATTTTTAGGGTTAGTGTTAGGGTTAGGGTTAGGGCTAGTGTAAGGGTTAGGGGTTAGGGGTTAGGGTTAATTTTAGTGTTAGGGTTAAGTTTAGGGTTAGGCTTCAAGTTCGCGTTAGTGTTCTTGTTAGGATTAGGGTTAGGGTGAGGTTTAGTGTTCGTTTTAGGGTTAGAATTAGATATTTGCTTAGTGTTAGGTTTAGGGTTATGGTTCGGTTTCATGTTCGTATTCGGGTGAGGTTTCAGGTTATGGTTCAGGTTTGGATTCCGGTATGGTTTCAGTTTATGGTTCGGGTTAGGGTAATGTTTAGGATTCAGGTTCGGATTAGAAATAAGGTTAGGTGACGCATTAGGGTTAGAGTTTGAGTTAGGGTTCGGTTTAAGGTTAGGGTTTGGGTACTAGGTAGAGATAGGTTTAGGATTCGGGTTAGTGTTAGTTTTAGGGTTAGTGTAACGATTAGTGTTAGAGTTCGGGTTAGGGTCCAGGTTAGGGTTAGTGTTTGGCTTCGGGTTAAGGGTTGCGCTAGGGTTAGGGTTCAGGTTAGGGTTCAGGGTCAGTTTAGGGTTAGTGTTATTGTTAGGGTTAGGCTTAGACTTAGGGTTAGGTTTAGGGTTCGGATTGGGGTAGGTTTCGTCTTCGGCTTAGGGATATGTTTAGGGTTTGGGTTACATTAAGGTGTAGGGTTATGGTTAGTGTTCGGTTTAGGGTTAGATTTTGGGTTAGGGTTTGGGTTAGGGTAAGGGTTAGGGTTCGTTTCAGGGCACAGGTTAGTTTTTTGGTTCTCTCTAGGTTTAGGATTACATTTCAGGTTAGGGTTAGATTTATGGTTCATTTTAGGGTTAAGGGTAGCTTTAGGGTTAGGATTACGGATAGGGTTAGGATTATGTTTAGTGTTATGGTTCTTCTTCAGGTTAGGTCTCTGGTTAGGGTTAGGGTTAGTTTTGGGTTTTGGGCTAGGGTTAGGGTAGGGTTCAGGTTAGGATCCAAGACAGAGTTAGGTTAGGGTTAGGGTTAGGGCTCGGATTAGGGTTCTGGTTTGTTTAAAGTTTAGACTTATGGTTAAGTTTAGGGTTAGCATTCGGGTTGTGGTTATGGTTAGGGTTCAGGTTCAGGTTAGTTTACTGGTTAGGGTTAGGGTTGGGGTTTCGGTTCACGGTTTGGTTAGGTATAGGGTTAGTGTAAGTGTTAGGTTAAGTATTATTGTTAGGGTTAATGTTAGGGTTATGGTTCGGGGTAAGATAATGTTTAGGGTTAACGTTCGCGTTAGTGTTAGGCTTAGGGATATGGTTAGGTTTAATGGTAGGGTTCGTGTTCGGCTGTGTGTTCGGGTTTATGTTCGGGTTCGGGTTAGGGTTATGGTTAGTGTTCGGGTTTGGTTTAGGGTTCTGATTAGGGTAGGTTTCGGGTTCCGGTTTTGGTTCGGGTTTGGGTTATGTTTCGGGTTCGGGTTAGGATTAGAGATCGGCATAGGGTTACATTTAGGTTTACGGTTAGGGTTGGGTTTAGGGTTTGGTTTCCAGTTAGCTTTAGATTTATCGTTAGGGTTAGGGTTAGGGTTCGGCTTAGGGTTAGGTTTAAGGCTATGGTTATGATCCGGGTTCAGGTCGGGTTTGGGTTTCATGAAGGGTTAGGGTTAGCGTTAGGCGTCTGGTTCGAGTTCGGGTTAGACTTAGGGATAGGGTCAGTGTTGGGGTTAGGTTTGGTTTAGAGTACGGGTCAGTTTTAGGGTTTGTGTTCTGGTTTGGTTTCGAGTTCAAATTTGGCTTATGGCAGGGTTCCAGGTCCGGTTTTTGTTCAGGTTAAGGTTAGGGTTAAGGTTAGGGCTTGGGTAAGGTTTAGGGTTCAGGTTAGTGTTCGTGTTTGTGTTATGGCTAGGGTGAGTGTTAGGGTAAGGTTTAGGATAAGGGTTATTGTTCAGGTTAGGATTATGGTTCGGGATAGGTCTCAGGTTAGGTTAGGTGTTAGGGTGAGTGTAAGGGTTGGTTTCAGGGGCAGTTTCGGGTTTTGGTTCTGCTTCGGGTTCGGGTTAGTGTTAGGGTTTGGGTTTTCTTTCCAGTTCGGGTTAGGGTTATGGTAGTTTGAGGGTTCCGATTTTGGTTTGGGGTCTGGATAGGGTTTGTTTTAGGGTTCGGGTTCTGTTTTGGGTTCGGGTTCGGGTTCGGGTTCGGGTTATTTTTAGGTTTAGGGATTGTGTTTAGGATTAGGGTTCGTGTTATCGTTCAGGTTTGCCTTATGGTTAGGCTTAGAGGTAGTGTTAGGTTTAGGGTTTAGGTTAGGATTAGGGTTAGGGGGAGGGTTTTCTTTCGGTTTCAGATTATTGTTAGGTTAGTGTTATGGTTCCATTCTTTCTATATATTTAACCATGTTATCTGCACAGAGGGACAAATTGACTTTCTCCTTTCCAACTTGGATGCCCTTTATCTCTTTCCCTGGCTCTATTCACAATTGCTAAGATTTGGAACCAACCTTAATGTCCATCAGTAGATAATTGGATAAAGAAAATATACATTGCACAATATTGCTCTGGTCAGAACTTCCAGTTCTATGTTAAATAAGAGTGGAGAGAGTCGGCATCCTTGTCTTGTTCCAGTTCCCCATTCAGTATGCTTTTATGTGTGGGCTTATATATGGCTTTTATTGTATGAGATTATTTCTATACCGAATTTGTTGAGAGTCTTTATAATGAAGTGATGTTGAATATTATCAAATTTTTTTCTGCATCAAGATCTATATATTATTTTGATGATTTGGTGTGTTACATTTCTTGATTTTCATGTATAGAACCATCTTTGCTTCCCTGGGATAAATCCCAGTTCATTATGGTACATAATGTTTTTGATGTGTTTTTGGATTCAGTTTTCTACTATTTTATTGAGATTTTTTGTATCTATGATTATGAAAAATATTGGACAATAGTTTTCTATTTTTTTTGTGTCCTTGCCTGGTTTTGGTGTCAGGCTAATGCTGGCCTAGTTGTATGACTTTGGAAGAATTCAGTTCACTCTGATTTTTTGAAATATTTGAATGTTGTATTATTATTAGTTCTTCTTTAAATGATTGGTAGAATTCAGCAGTAAAGCCATCTGGCCTTGCACTTTTCTTTGTTGAGAGACTTAGTAAAAACATAAAAATATAATTCAATCTTGTTCTCTGTTATTGGTGTATTTAGTTTTTCTATCTCTTCTTGGTTCAGACTTGGCATGTCATATATGTTTAGGAATTCCTCTATTTTGTCTAGGATAGAGAAATAAAAATTTTGAATTTACTGGCATATAGTTATTCATAATGGTCTCTGTTGATCTTTTATTTTTTAGTGGTATCATTTGTAATGACTCTATTTGCATATATCATTTTGTTTACTTGGGTCTTTTTTCTTTATTTCTTTGTTAGTCTGGCTAATGGTTTGTCAATTTTGCTTATGTTCTTAAAGACCTACTCTTCATTTATTGGTCTTTTATATTGCATTTTTAATTTCAATTTTATTTGTGTCTACTCGGATTCTTATTATTTCTATTCTTTTCCTTGTTTGGGGGTTAGTTTGTTCTTTCTTTTCTAGTGCCTTGAGGTGCATTGCTAGGTTTTTTATTTGATAGCTTTAGATTTTTTTGATATAGGCATTTATTTCAATAGACTTTTTTCTTGCCTCGGCTGTGTCACCTAAGTATCGTTATGCTGCATATCTGGATTCATTTGATCCAAGTTTTTAAAAATTATTTCCTTCTTAATCTATTTGTTCCATTGTTTGTTTAAGAACATGTTGTTTGATTTTAAAGTATTTGTGTCACTTTGAAAGTTTCTCTTATTATTAATATCTAGTTTATTCCATTATGGTCAGAAAAATACTTGGCATGATTTTTATTTTTTTGACCTTGTTGAAATTTATTTTGTTATCTAACGTGGTCAATCCTGGACTATGCCCTATGTGTTGAAAAAAAAATGTGTACTCTACAGCTGTTGAATAAAATGTTATGTAAATATATCAGGTCTGTCTTGTCCATGAAACCATTTAAACAGCATGTTCTTTTAAAAAAATTTTTTCATTATGTTTTTGTTCTAATGATCTGTCCAATGATGTGAGTGGTCTTTGAAGTCCCTATTATTCTGTTGACAACTATCTCTCTGTTCAGATCTAAGAATATCAACTTTATATACCTGGGTGCTCTGATGTTGGGTGCATATATATTTATAACTTATTCTCTCATTTTATTGATTCCTTTATCATTATATAATGCCCATCTTCATCTTTTAGAATAGATTTTGATTTAAAGTTTGTTTTATCTGATGTACTTATAGCTACTTTTCATTTTTGATTTCCATTTGCAGAAAATCTCTTTTTCCTTCCCTTCACTTTCAGTCTGTGTGTGTCTTTGCAATCTTCACCACTTTGGGCCTAAGATGTTCCCCAGTGGAACCTTAACATGCATTAACTTCTGGGAGTTTAAATGAGGTGAATGATATTACTTTTTTTGTGTATATGTGCAGATGGGATGGTAGTTTGCTTATTTCCTGCATCAATACTGTGGTCAAGTTTTCTTCTAACATACCTCAAAAATATTTATAACTTCCCACCAAAGGAGGAAGCTATAAAAACAAACAAACAAACAAAAGAATGCCAAGTTGATTGGACAAACAAAATTCTGCTTATTATCATCATTTTGTATCTGCTGCTTTTGTAATAGTAAAAAAAAAACAGACATTATTATGAAAAAACTTTGCTTATCTCTTTTCTGGTCTGGCTTCTCTCCAAAATTATTTATAAACTTGCTTTTCTGCCTGAATCATTCAATACCAGACTCATTTAGTTTATCTCTGGGAGCCACATGATTTTTCTCTAAGGATAGTGGTAAATTTTTCAGATTATTTAACTTTAAATTCATCATCTCCAATCTCAACTGTGCCCGTCATTCTAGACCAGGTTGTACTTTGAAGCTATTTAAACTGTTCCTTCATAGGGGCAACAGATTCTGATACCAAATTTTTTGGTTTTGAATTTTGACTCTATTGCTGACTACCTGTGTAACTTTGTGAACAGTACTTAATAATATCTGTGCCTATGTTTTCTCGTTTATTAAATAAGGATAATAATTTACCCTAGTATTATTTTTTTAACTATAAGTACATTACTTAAAAGAGAGCTGTGTATAAGTAAACGTGATATAAATGTTCTCTTATTGTTAGCAATCTTTAATTTTTATTCTTCTCCAGATTCTTTCCATTCAAATTTAAACATGCATGTGTTTTTCACATCTTAAGAATATTTATTTGTCCCACATCTGCCCCCAGGGAACATTCAGTTTCTTATGTCCAATTTATAGCCCAACGCCTCATTTCTGCACTTGAAATCTTTACATTCTTGTCTTCTTCCATTAATATCACTCATGCAAGCATCTTTTGCACTCTGACTTTGGAGTCCCCAACTATTAAAAAATCTTCAGCTAAGATCATCTTTTGTTTACTAAAATTTTGGTTACTAAAATTCCTGCTTCTCTGACTTCTCTGCATCATTTTACATGGTTGAGATATTTTTTATGGTGTTCCATGCTAGTTTTCTTTTCTTTCTAAAAAAATTTTCTTTATAATTGGCACATAATAACAACACGTTTATGGAGATACAGCATAATATTTAAATGCATGTGTACATTTTTCTAATGATCAAATGAGAATAGTTAGCATATTTATCACTTAAACAATTTATTTGTGGCGATAACATTCAAGACTCTGTTTTCTAGGTAGTGTAAAATGAACAATGCAGTATATTTAGCTGAAGTCACCCTACCATGTAATAGAAAACCAGAACATACCTTTTCTATCTTTTACTTTGTATCAGTTGACTAACCCATATGCAATTGGTTATTGCTATTTGCATTTACCCTACAATGAAAGAAAATACTGCAACTTATGTCTTCTATCTAATTGTAACTTTGTACCCATTGAGCACTTTCTCTTTATTTTCCCTCACCCTGCTCTTCCCAGCCTCTCATAACCACTATTTTACTTTCTACTTATATAGAAATAATGTGCTAAGATTCCAATATGAGTGAGATTACACATCATTTGTCTTTCTGTACTTGGTTTATCTCAATTAACATATTATTCTCCAGACTTATTTATGTTGTCACAACTGAGAGAATATACTATATGTAAATTTATTTATGTTCTCTCTATTCTCTTTCATTGTTCTCCATACATTTTTATGCCAGTATTATGCTACTTTGGTTACTATATTTTTGTAGAAATTTTGATGTCAGGTACTGCGATGCCTACAGATTTATACTTTTTGCTCAGGATTGCTTTGGCTATTTGGAGTCTTTCATGGTTTTCCACAAATTATTTATTTTTTCCTATTTGTGTAAGATTATCATTGGTATTTTTGTAGGGAGTGTGCTAGATATATAGAGTACTTTGGGTAGTGTAAATATTTTAATGTAAATAATTTTTTAGTTTATGAACACAAGATATCATTCTAATTAATTGCCTATTTCAATTTCTTTTGTAAATGTTTTATAGTTTTTATCACAGAGACTTTTAACCTCGTTTAAATTTATCACTAGTTATTTATTTTATTGTAGTTGTTGTAAATGCAATTACTTTCTCAGTATTTTTAGATAGTTTGCTGTTGGTGTTTAGAAACATTAAAATTTGTGTGTGTGTGTGTGTTTTTAATCCTGAAAGTATACTACATTCATTAGTTATAACAGTTTTTGTAAAGTCTTTAAAGTTTATATATGTAATCAAGTTTATGTATGTAATCACATTGCTTGCAAATAGATATCTGACTTCCTGCTTTACAAATTGTATGTCTTTATTCTGTTGTCTGATATTTTTGGCTAGTACTTCCAGGACTTTGTTTAAGAAAAGCAGCATAAGTTGGCAACTTTTCCTTCTTCAAGTTCTTAGAGAAAAAAATCTTTTAACTTCCCTCTTTCAGTATGATGTGGTTTTGTCATATATCACTCTTATTGTGTTTGACAATATTTTCCTCTGCTTACTTTTACAAAAAAAAAAAATATTATAAAACGATGTAGAATCTTGTAAAGTGCTTTTGTACATATTTCTTGGTTCTGTTATTATGATTTATCACTTTTATTAATTTGCATATGTTGAATCATCCTTATATTACTGGAACAAATCTTACTTGATCATGGTGAATAATCTTTTAAATGTGATATTGGATTTTGTTTGCTAGAATTTGCTGAGAATTTTTGCATTTAGGTTTATCAGCAATTGGTCTTTATATTTATTTATTTATTTTTATGTCTTTGCTTTTTGATACCAGTATAATGCTAGACTCATAATAAGTTTAGAAGTGTTCTATTCCTTTCAATTTTTTGATGGCATTAAAGAAAAAAAAATTGTTTGTTGCTTTTGTTTTGTTTTTAGTTTTTGGTAGAATTTAACAGTGAAGTCACCAGGCACTGAACTTCCATTTGACAGGTGGCCTTATTACTGATTCAACCTTATTGCTCATTATTGGTCTCCTCGTGTTTTCCATTTCCTCTTGACTTGGTCTTCATACATGTAATTGTACAGAAATTTAGGTATTTTTTCTAGTTTTTCCTGTTTGTTGAAATGTAGTTGTACAAAATGCTATTTTATTATCCTTTTTATTTCTGTGATTTTAATTGTAATGTCTTCTTTTTATTCATGTGAGTTTTCTCTTTATTTTTAAAGGTAGTCTAAAGTTTTGTCAACTTTGTTTTTCTTTTCAAAAATCACTGCTTGTTTTATCGATTTTTTAAATTTTTAAATCTATATCTTTTCTAATCTTTGTTGCTTTTTCTTCTACTAATTCTGGGTTTATCAATTTTTTTTTTTTTTTTTTTTAGTTTCTTAAATTGTAAAATTAGTTTGTTAATTTTACACCTTTCTTCTTACTGCAGACACTCTTTGCTATAAATTTTCATCTTGAACTGTGAATGTTGTATTGTATAGACATGTTGTGTTGAGTTTTCATTTTAATTTGTCTCAGAAATTTTTCAGTTTTCTAATTTTGTTAAAAACCCATTGATTCAGAAGCAAACTGTTCAATTTCTATGTATGTGAAGAGTTTTTAATGTTCCTTTTACTACTAATTTCTAGTTTAATTTCATTGTGGTAAGCAAAGATACGTTATATGATTTCAATATTTTTCTTAAATTTTAAGGCTTATTTTGTCACCCTACATAGGGCCTACTTTAGAGAATGTTTTGTGTGCTGTTTATAAGAATGTGTATTGCTTAGATGTTAGATAAAACGTTTTCTACATGTTTTGTGTATTTGGCCCTTTTAATCTAGAACTTCGATGTTTCTTTGCTGATCATTTGTGCATATAATCTCTTTATTGCTAAAAGTGGGGTGTTTAACTCTCCTTTATTGTATTGAGTCAATATCATTCTTTTGGTTTATAAATATTTGCCTTTTATGTTTGCATGCTCTGGTGTTTGGTGCATTTATATTTAAAATTATTATATGCTTCTGGTGTTTTGGCTTCTTTATCACTATGTAATGCTATTATTTCTGTTTTTTCTTTTGATACATTATTAGTGAATTGTATTTATCTGATATAAATATAGCTACTTTTATTGGTCTTTATTTCTATTCATAGTGACTCCATTTTGTTCAACTTCTAAATTAAAAGGTATTTTTCTTACTCTTGCAACCTGAATGGCATAGCTTGCAGCTCGACATTAGAATACAATGATTTTGGTTCACATGATTCTCTTAATTATTGTCTGTGGAGTAGTGAGCAAACAGACATTTGGGGTTTTGGTAACAAATGGATTATTTTTTCCCCATTTCTTCACTTTCAGCCTGTGTGTGTCTTTTTAGATGAAGTTTGTTTTGCGGAGGCAGCATGTGGTTAGGTTTATTTGTTAAAATGTATTAACCTACTCTAATCCTTTAATTAAAAACTGTACTGTATTTACATTTAGAATTATTGTTACATTAGTAGTCACTACAGCTATTTCATCACTTGTTTTTTTGTTCATATTTTTTGCTTTTGTAGTCTCTTTTAACTTTTTTTTTCTTCTCTTACTGTCCTTCTTGGTATTTAAGTGATTATCTCTGGTGGCATATTTTAATTCTATGCTATTTATTTTCAGTATATATATTATAAGGTTATTTTATGTTTACCATGTGTTGGGAAAATAGAATAGTTTGGTCAGGGCCCTCACCTCAGGCCCAGTTGGGTGTGGTTTTAGCACATCTTTGTAAGCAAATTGTGCGTGTGTGTGTGTGTGTGTGTGTGTGTGTGTGTGTGTGTGTGTGTGTAGTTAGTACAAATGCACACCGATGTATCTTTTAATGTTGTTGCTATTCTTGTGTTCTTCAGACAGAGAGAGAGAGAGAGCAGTTTTAGTGAATGAGACAGGTGGACATCTGCCTCAGGCATCTGCCCTGTGCAGCCATGTTTTCCCACCTTTTGCTCCATGACCTTTTGGCTGGTTACCCAGGTTATAGACTTAGGTGAAGGAGTCTGGTGACCCAGCCTGGCGTGTGTGGGGTCTGGTGACCCAGACTGGCATCTGAAGAGTTCGTGAGCCAGTCTGTGAATGGGCTTGAGGGGCCTGGGAGCTCCAGACCCAGCCCTAGTGCAACAGTTGGCCCAGTCAGCAGGATTACCGGCAGGTAAAAGAGCCCGACAACTGGTATGGCTGCCTACCTTTACAATTGGTTATGTTGACAGGATTCCAGACCTTAGCTGTGGTTCCACAATTGGTGTAGTTGGCAGGATTAAGAGTGCCACACCATGATACTAACAATAAACGTCTTACAGTTATAATAGGTTATTTAAAACTGATAACAACATAACTTTTATTAGAAACAAAAGGATGAAGCAAAAGCATATCTAAACTTTAACTTTATTATTTTTTACCTTCTGAGCTTTTAATGTCTCTGTTTACATATTTCATTCTGTCTCTTAACCAGTCCTCATAGTTATTACTTTCAACATTTTCTTTTTAGTCTCTATTAAAGATATGTTATTTACTCTCCACATTTACAATATTAGAATATTTTAAACTTGTCTGTATATTTATATTACCAAACAGTTGTATACTGTCTATATTTTGTTGTTACAAATTAATATCTTCTTTTTTCAGACTGAAGAATTTTCTGTAGCATTTCTTTTAGGATGGGTCTGGTGTTGATAAATTTCTTCAGGTTTTTCTTGTCAAAACTCTCTTCTTGCTAAAATGGTAGCTTTGCTGAACAATAGTTTTGATTGGCAGTGTTTTTCTTTCCTTTCATTTATCAGCACTCTAAACATATTTTCTCAATCTCTCCTAGCTTGTGAGATTTCTTCTGATAAATCCACTGAAAATCGTATTGAGGATCCTTGAAATGTGACGTATTTCTTTTTGCTGCTTTTAGCATGCTTCTTTATCACTGATTTTGATAATTTGATTATTTTGTGCCTAAGAAATATGGTAATCCTTTTAGGGTTGAATATGACTAGTAAATTCTGAGATCCATGTACCTGAGTGCTGTTGTCTTTCTTCAAGTGTAGAGAACTTTCAGCCATTATTCTAAAATATGTTTCTAGGCCATATTTGGTTTGTTTCCTTTGTAATTTATTTGCTTGGTTATAGTTTTCCATAATGTTTACAGGCCTTTCTCATTCTTTGTCTGTCTATCTGTTATCTATCCTCTATATAATCTATTTATTTTTGTTTCTCAGATTCGGTGGCTCCAGGCGTCCCTGGGCTTGTGGCCACATCACTCCAGTCTCTGCCTCTGTCTTCGCATGGCTTCTTCTCTGTGTCTGTGTCTCTTCTGCCCCTTATAAGGACAGCTGTCATTGGATTTAGGACCACCCTGATCCAGAATGACCTCATCTCAAGGTCCCTAACTAATCACATTTGCAAAGACCCTGTGTCCACATAAAATCCTCTTCAAGGTTCTGGGTGGACATTAATTTGGGGGTGTCCCGCTCCCCCCACTGCAGGTTTTATTATGAGGTCCATCTCTGGTCTCCACATTTTTTCTTCAACAAATAAGACTAGCCGAGACCCAGGAAGACTAATAAATCCAGTTTTATAAAGCATCTTTCACACGACCAGATGTTTAGCTCTGTTTGTGGCAACATAAGAAGAGAGCCACAGAAGCAGTAAAGTCACAGGTGTGAAACTGCCAACAGCAGCAGGGCAGATCAGCAGACACTGGTCTCGGACGCTGAGAAGATACTGTGCCAAGGGCATGGCAGCCCCAGCACTGTCCTCTGAGAACACTCAACACCCAGGATGGAGCAGGCTCTGGATGGGCAGGCAGCTGACCTCACGGTGTCTGCGTATGACCGGCAGGCCCCGGACCCAGCCCCCTGAGCGGAAGCCCGGTCTCCCCCCACATCGAGTCTTCCCCATGGAGATAGCAAACTCCAAAAAGGTGGACAGAGATCATCATCGGTGACAGCAATAACCACCTGCACAGAGACAGAGCCAACGGGTCCCAGGGCTGGGAGAGGAAGGCATCCCTGCGACCTAATTCTAACCCTCCCCACCAGGAGA
Source organism: Cynocephalus volans (assembly GCF_027409185.1). NCBI lineage: Eukaryota > Metazoa > Chordata > Mammalia > Dermoptera > Cynocephalidae > Cynocephalus > Cynocephalus volans. The sequence continues at coordinate 5,496,963 of NW_026902463.1, read as the reverse complement.
AGAGCCAGGACTGGAGAAAACACAAACTGATGTTCTCAACCTGTAGAGGGTCCAGCGAAGCCAGCAGATGCACATGTTCTGTCTCCTAAATGCTCTGTCCTCTGGACACTCTGTCCTCGATGGTCTATCCCCTGGATGCTCTGTTCCCTGGAAGCTCTGTCCACTGAACACTTGGTTCCCTGGACACTTTGTCCCCTATTTGCGCGGCCTCTGTGTACATTGTTCTCTGGACACGCTGTCCTAAATGCTCTCTCCTCTGTGTACTTGGTCTTCTGTCTCATCTCCTGATTATTCCGTCCACTGCCTGCTTGACCCCAGGTCCCCATCCCCCAGGAGGAACCCCTCTTTTGGCTCTGCCTGAAACCCTGCTCTGCTCTGTCACCCAGGGATGTGGGGAGCACAGAGTTCTGTCCTGGATGTGGACACTGCTGTCCTCTGAAGGGCAGAGATGGCCGTGTGGTCATCGTGGGCTTTGCAGCCAGCAAAGGACCAAGACCTGGTCAGCTGAAGGAAAGAGGAAGATCTCTACTAACTCAGGCAGCGACCTCACTGAGTGACTGCCCCATGGGCAGGCAAGAGGCCCCCTTGTGGGGAGGCTGGTGGGAGGCGATGCTGATATCCATGCAACTACCTCCGGATCCAAGGTGCAAGATGTATCAGAGCCCCAGGAGCAGCAGGCCTGACACAGTAGGTGATAGGAGACACCCCTGGGGGAGATGGTGAAAAGGTGGAACCCCAACATGGCCCCAAACCCTGAGCCTCTGCAGTGGGGAAAACCCTCCCATTCCTCCAACAGGGACCAAACTCGAAGGGAAAATCCAGGAGAGTGGCTTGGACCCATCCAAGCAGTTGGCTGCGTGGACACTTCTGCAGTAGGAGAGGAAGGCCATCCAGTGGGGATGGAGGGAGTGGCTCTGCAAGCAGCCATGGCTGGGAGACCTGGGACAATTTCTCAGTGCTGGCAGTACATGTGCTGAGGCAGAGAGCTTGGCTGAGTGATCCTGACAGAGTGTCAAAAAGGCTGGTCCAGGAGGTGGCAAATGCCATCCAACCCAGGCAGCATGATGGGCATGGCCTGTGAAGACCTCAGTGCGGAAAGCTTTTGGCCACCTGGCAGAGAAGTCCAAGCACAGGACCGTGACTACTCAGAGAGGACCTGGAAGGCGCAAGTGTGTGTCCTCTCAGAATAAAGATTCAAGTCTGTGATTCCTAGGAAACCCTCATGGGAGCCAACACCACCTGCTTTTCAGAGGATTAGGACAAAACCTCTCATTCAGGTTAGGATTGTGGTACCAAGTCTCAGGACAATGACGACTCAGCACCCAGTGAGACAGTGTGATGGCCTCTAGGGCCACTGGCCTGTAGGATTACTGACCTCTGTTGTTGCTGACCTCTGACCAGCTGGCCAGCCTGCCCCTAGGGCAGTAACAAGCAAAAAGAAGCCCAGAGCCTTTAAGAACCAGCCTGACATCAGCCCCTAACATCAGCCTTGAAGTGTGCTTTGTTACAGTCCATGAATCAGTATTGACACATTATTGTTAACTAACACACACTGGGGTCTTACTCTCAGTGTTGTGCATTTTGTGGGGTTGGGCAAATGTGTAGAGAGCACTAACATTTATGGAGCAAATGTATTTCACAGGGCCTGTTTTCCAGGGCCGTGTGGCTTCAGGTTTAGCCTAACCTTTTAAAATTACATATAGAAATGTTAACCTTGCAAAAGACAGAAAACTTTCTTCAGGCTAGGGTCTCTGATGTGGATGGAGAGTTGTGGCAAAGCAAGGTTGCTGGCTCAAGGACAGACAAGTTACTGATTGATACGTAAAGATACTGGGAAATTGCTGCAGGGAAAAACAGTGTTTTCTAAGATCAAGCTTTTGTTGGTGGACCGACTTAACCTTTTGCACATTGCATTATGGAATGTCACGTTGCTGTTTCACATTGCTGAATTTTACCAGCCTCTACTGTTAAACTACAATTGATCATAAGTACACCTATGTTCCCTTCCTGTAACTTCCTGGTCTGGAGAATAAATGTGGGCAGAGAACCCCAGTGTGTAGTTAATTTCCCATAGGAAGGAATGCTTCTGTCTTGAGGGTTCCAGGAAATTAACCCCTTCGGGTCTCTCACTGCTCAGGAGAAATGGGCTTTAAGTAATCCTTTTTGTGGCTCCATCAACCAGGGGAAGAACGGTGACAAATCCATGTGAGGGAAAGCAACAAAATGCATAAGGTCATGTATCCCCATTAAAGTTGTAGTTTCACTGCCCTGAACATCCTCTGTGCTCCACTGGTCCATCCCTCCCTCCCCTGACCCCTGCCAACCAGATCTATTTACTGTCTCCATGGTTTTTTGCATTTTACAGGTGTCATGTGGATGGAATCATACAGGATGCACCTTTTTAGATGGCTCCTCTCACTCAGCAACATGCATTTCATGTTCATCCGTGTCTTTACATAGCTCAATAGCTTATTTCTTTTTATTGCTGAGTAATGCTCCATGGTGTAGTTGTAGCAGAGTTTGTTTTCTGCTCACCTACTGGAGGATTTCCTGTTTGCTTCCAAGCTTTGGCAATTTTGAACAAAGCTCCTATAAACACGTGTGGGCACATTTTTGTGTGGACATAGCTTTTCTGCTCGGTTGCTAAATGCCAGGAAGCAAGATTGCTGTGTCGCAACAGAGTGTTTAGTGCTGTTAAGAAACTGCCAGTCATCTTCCAAAACCACCACACCATTACACATTCCAGTCTTTCTTTTCTTTCTTTCTTTCTTTCTTTCTTTCTTTCTTTCTTTCTTTCTTTCTTTCTTTCTTTCTTTCTTTCTTTCTTTCTTTCTTTCTTTCTTTCTTTCTTTCTTTTTTTTTTGAAAAATTTCTGTTACCTACTACTGTCTGCTTAAACTAACAATCGTACCTTGTTTCCTGCCGATTCCTTAAAGAGCCATGGGGAGTTTAGTCTCCCCAGAAGGTCTGTCCACCCCTGAGGGCTGTACCAGCTTCCATCCAACAGACCAAGCTCTGAAAATGATGCCGTCTGGTATCAAAGACATCCCCCATTAGTCCTCACAGTCAGCTCAGCATAAGCACAGACACAGTCACCCTCCCTCACCCTGTCCCCTATCCCCTCCAATTCCTTCAAGGCCGGTGCATTCTGAAAACCTCTGGCACAAAACGGGATCTTAGGGGAAACAACGAAGCCGTTAGTGTCAGGATAGCTGCCCATCCGCTTCTCAGAACTTAGGCTCTTCCCCCAACACCCTCCTTCCTAAGTTCAAACCCTATGAAGCTTCACTAGACTGTACGGAGGCAGAACACTGACCTTTCAGTCTCCCCTCGAGGTTCACTGGAGATAAACTGTCTTATTTGATAACATTTGGCTTGGAGTCCTTAAGTCTCTTGGTCTCGCTGACCTAACACACCCATCCCTGGTCACAGGGCTGCAACCTTTCAAAAGTTCAGCAGAAATACAGCAGGTGCAGAGATACACCACGCACACATGGCAAAACCTCAGCAAGTCGTGAGTCACTAGCAAGCATCTCTAAGTGTTCATTTTGCTCTTCTTTCCATTTTTCCGTGTATTAGAAGAATTTCAAAATGCAAGTATTGGGTCAAACAACCTAGTCGAAGGGGAAAAGTCTTCCCAGCATATGTGGCTGAAGAGACTCCCCTTTGAGAATCTGCCCCAGGGAGGAACCAAAAGGTCCTGAAGAAATGTGAGAATGGAGGTGCTCATCCCAGTGTTATTTACTTTAGAAAAACATGAAATAAATGAAACACCTGCCAGTTCGATTGTACATTCAGGTGGTGAAATACTGTGCAGCCCAGAAAGCCGTGTTTTTGGAGCACGTTTGAAATGTTTCCACAACGCGTGCACACGAGGAGGCTGCAGGAAGTCGGAGCTGGCTCTCAGAGGATGGTGAGGAGGTTTTTGTTTCTTCACTGTACTGGACACCTGGGGCTGCTGGGCTGGGCAGGCATTGTGCAGGAATCAGACACAAGCCCACCCCTGCGACCCTTGCTGAGGTGTCAGCGGTGGGAACTAGAGGGCATTTTGTGGTGAAGTCGTGGTGGGCTCCAGGCACCTGCAGACCCACCTGTGGCTCTGCCCCAGCAGGTCAGGTGGGTGACTTGTGGCTCTCTGGCCATGAGGAAGGTGGTGAATCTGAGGTTCTCATAACAGTGGGTGTTTGTTGCCCCATATGGAATGCTCTCCTGGTTTACTGTCTGCCCCAGCAGGAATGGCAGGGATGGAAGAATGCTGTGGTCGAGGCAGGAGGAGGATGCAAAACCCCCTCAGGACCTTTGAATTCCACCCCCAGTGTCAGGGGCATTTCTAATACCACCATGTACATTTCCACCCTCTCCAAGGGATCTTCCATGCACATGCTGGACACACCATCAGCAAAAGCAAGTGATTAACGGCAGGAGAAAAGAGTGCACTTGTACCTCCCTTCCCAGTGTTCCCAGTGTTTCCGGTATCCCCAGTATTCCCAATGTTCCAAGTGTTCCCAGATTTCCTGGTGTTCCTAGTATTCCCAGTGTTCCCCGTGTTCCCAGTATACCGGGTGTTCTCGTGTTCCATGTGTTCCCGGTGTTCCCCGTGTTCCCAGTGTTCCTGGTGTTCCCCGTGTTCCAAACATTCCCAGATTTGCTGGTGTTCCTAGTATTTCCAGCGTTCCCCATGTTCCTGGTGTTCCCAGTGTTCCCCATGTCCTCAGTATTTCCAATGTTCCCAGTGTTCCTAGATTTCCCAGTGTCCTAGTGTTCCCTGCGTTCCCAGTGTTCCCAGTGTTCCCAGTATTCCCATTGTTCCTGGTATTGCAAGTGTTCACCATCCTCACCAGTCGTGCTCAGCCGGGTCCACTCCCAGATGACTAGGTTCACATTGGCCTTGCCCAGCTCCCGGATCCCTGATGTGAGAGTCTGTACCTGGGCTGAGGTCCCCTCCCCTGTCCCCTGGGACCCGCTGCCCATCCCCCAGGTTGACCCCTCAGTCAGGAGCACCTTCCAGTGGGCCTCATGTCCTCCCACGTTAATGAAGGTGGTCTAGTCCCTGTGGACTGTCTTCCTCGCTCTAGACCAGGACTTGGAGACCAGTTCCAGCACCCTGTTCCTTCACAGGAGGACAAGTCAGCACTTTGAAAACACGAGCCATGGGCCTCCACATCTGAGACACTGGATGGTGCAGCAGGCAGAACCAACTGCACACCCTCGTTTGCCCACACGCATGGCGAGACCCTTGTGGCCACATCACTCCAGTCTCTACCTCCATCTTCATGTGGCTTCTCCTCTGTGTCTGTGTCTTATCTCCTTCTGCCTCTTTTAAGTATTGTGTCTCGGGGCTGGCTTAGCTCAGCACAGCTATGTTAAGTGGCTTTTCCACTGTTCCCCTCCTGGCAAGGGGTAAACATTACGTTCATCATCAAGGGAAAGTCTTGTGCATTGTGTCCGCAGGCTTCAGGCTGGATTGCTTTGAACCAAGACAGTGGCTCATTGGGAGCCTGTGCCTTAACCAACCAGATGTTATCAGACCACAAGGGTGGTTTCACTTGCATACCACTGATTTCAAAACTGCCCCTTACTCTGCCAGAACCCGCAAAGCCTTATAATCCTCCTGCTTTCCTTTGTTGGTGGAAACTAACCTGGCTCAGTCTCCCTTCCATGTTACTGGAATAAAGTTTTTGGCTGAAATAGTGCCTGGCTCGGTCTCTCTCTCTTTCCCTATTCTGTGTCTCACTGTATCTAATAATAAGGGCCTTGTGATGACACTGAACCCACTCACACAATCTGGAGCAATCTCTGCATCTCAGGATCCTTAACCAAATCACATCTGCCAGGTCACTTTGCCATGTTAGGGGCCGACTCACAGGTTCTGGGATGGGGACGTGGGCATCTTTGGGGACAGCATTCAGCTGACCACAAAGTCTCACATACAAGAGGTGGAATTCTAGCACAAGAGCCCCAGCTGCAGGCACATCTCCAGGTGACCCTTGCTAAGAGGGAATGCCACGAGTACCCTGACTGGTTCCAGGAGAGCTTTGGGGCATAAGGAGCAGCTGCCTTGTGGTGGGAACTGCTCAGACCCCTGTGTCCTAGATACCTGGCAGGGCTGGCAGGAAGTCAGGGGCAGGGTCACACAGAAGGAACAGTGCCATGCGGGGATGCGGCTGCCCCTCCCCTCCCCATCTCCGCTCACAGCACCTGCCTCAGAGCTGAGCTCTGACCTGCCAGGGAGCCAACCCAGCTGAGGGGCCTGGGAAGAAGCAGCCCCCCCCAAATGAGCCCAAACGAGAGGGGAGTCTTCAGTGGTGGCCCTGCACTGCACATCCCAGGCCCTCAGAGACACTCTGTGGTGACAGTGAGTGGCCGTCCTCCCCAACTTTGCGTTGAAACAGAGCAAGGACAGCCCAGGCATCCCTTGTGCATGGATAGGTGGATACACATGGTCTGACCACACCATGGAGATGGTTCACCCGAGGCCTGAAGCTGTGACATGCTGATGCGGGTGAGCCTCACACAAGGAGCGGAGGGGAGGACGCCAGACACACACGGCACAGAGCATGTGAGGTTTTTCACACGTGTGTACAGAACAGGCGAGTCCACAGGGACAGAAAGCAGATCAATGCTAGCCGGGGCGGGGACTGGGGTGACTGCTGATGGGGACGGGGTCTCCTTTTGGGGTGATGAGAATATCCCGGGTTAACAGCACCGTGATGTATTAAAAACCAGTGAGTCGTTCACGTTTGAATGGTGAAAATGATTTTAAAAAGCCAAACCATCTCAGAGAAAAACGTCATTGGAATTTTGGGGGGCGTTCCATTGAATTTGTAGATCACTTTGGGTAATATGGACATTTTCACAATGTTCATTCTTCCAATCCAAGAGCATGGGATACTGTTCCATCTTCTCGTGTCCTCTTTATTTGCTCTCAACAGTGGTTTGTATTTCTCTTTGCAGAGAATTTTCACATCCTTGGTCAGCTTTATTCCTAAATTTTTTAATTTTATTTATTTTTTTTTCTTTTTTTGTGGCTCTTGTACATGGGTTAGCTTTCTTGATTTCTTTTTCTGCATGTTCACGGGAGAAGTATAAAAATGGTACTGATTTTTGTGTGTTCATTTTGTATCCTGCAAATTTGCTGATATCATTTATCAACTCCAAGAATTTTTCTGTAGAGGCTTTACTGTGTTTGATATGTAGGATCATGTCATCTGCACACAGGGACAGTTTGACTTCATCCTTTCCAGTCTGGGTGCCCTTTATTTCCTTCTCTTCTCTGATTGCTCTGGCCAGTACTTCCGACACTATGTTGAATACCAGTGGTGAGAGGGGGCATCCTTGTCTAGTTCCTGTTCTTAAAGGAAAAGCTTTCAGCTTTTCCCCATTCAGGATGATGTTGGCAGTGGGTTTATCATATATGGCTTTAATTATGTTGAGATACTTTCCATCTATGCCTAACTTGTAGAGAGTCTTTATCATGAAAGGATGTTGAATTTTGTCAAATGCTTTTTCAGCATCAATAGAGATGATCATATGGTTTTTGTCTTTGCTTTTATTAATGTGGTGTATCACATTTATTGATTTGCATATGTTGAACCAACCTTGCATCCCTGGGATGAATCCCACTTGATCATGGTGTATAATTTTCTGTATGTGTTGCTGTATTCTGTTAGCTGGTATTTGATTGAGGATTCTTACATCTCTATTCATCAAGGATGTTGGCCTATAATTTTCTGTTTTTGATTCATATTTGGTTTTGGAATTGGTGATAGTTGCCTCACAGAATGAGTTTGGAAAAAATGGCCTCTGTTTCAATCTTTCGGAACAGTTTGTAGAGAATTGGTATCAGTTCCTCTCTGAAGATTTGGTAGAACTTGCAGCGAACCCATCCAGTTCTGGGCTTTTCTTTGTTGGGAGCCTTCTGATAACAGCTTCAATCTCTTTTATTGTTATTGGTCTGTTCAGATTTTGTATATCTTCTTTCTTCAGTTTTGGTAACTTGTATGCATCCAGAGATTTATCCATTTCCTCCAGATTTTCAAATCCAGACATTTATATGGAACAACAAAAGACCATGCATAGCCAAAGCAATCCTGAACAAAGAAAAATAAAGCTGGAGGCATAACACTCCCTGACTTTAAATTATATTACAAAGCTATAATAACCAAAACAGTATGGTACTGGTGTAAAAACAGAAACATGGACCAATGGAACAGAATAGAGAACCCAGAAATTAAGCCATATGCCTTCGACATCTGATCTTTGACAAAGGCAGCAAGTCTACATACTTGGGAAGAGACTGCCTTTTCAACAAATGTGCTGGGAAAACTGGATAATCATATGTAGGAGAATGAAACTAGACCCATATCTGTCACCATATACCAGAAACAACTCAAAATGGATTAAAGAATTAAATATACATCCTGGAAAATAAAACTCCTTAAAGAAAACATAGGGGAGGGCTGACCGCATGGCGCACTTGGGAGAGAGCAGCGCTCCCGCTGTGCAGGTTCGGATCCTACATAGGGATGGCCGGTGTGCTCACTGGCTGAGCGCAGTGCAGGCGACAGCAAGTCAAGGGTTGCGATCCCCTTACCGGTCACGAAAAGGACAAAAAAAAAAAAAAAAAAGAAAAAGAAAAAGAAAACATAGGGGAAACGCTCCAGGAAATAGGAGTGGGTACAGAATTCATGAATAGGACCCCCAAAGCACAGGCAACTAAAGGTAAAATAAACAAATGGGATTATATCAAACTAAAAAGCTTCTGCACAGCAAAAGAAACAATCAACAGAGTAAAAAAACAACCAACAGAGTAGGAGAAAATATTTGCAACATATACATCTGACAAAAGTTTACTATCCATAATATACAAGGAACCCAAACAAATTTACAAGAAAATAACAAATAAACCTATTAAAAAATCGGCAAAGCAGCTGAACAGACATTTCTCAAAGGAAGATATACGAATGGCCAACAGACATGTGAAAAAGTGTCCAATATCACTCCTACATCTGGGAAATGCAAATCAAAACCACACTGAGATACTATCTCACCCCAGTTAGGATGGTTAACATCCGAAACACTGACAATGATAAGTGCTGGAGAGGTAGTGGAGAAAAAGGAACTCTCATCCACTGTTTGTGGGGCTGCAAAATGGTACGGCCTTTATGGAAAACGATATGGAGCTTCCTGAAAGAATTACAGAGTGATCTACCATAAGACCCAGAGATCCCACTGCTGGGAATAGACCCAGATTAATGGAAATCATCATGCCAAAGGGATACATGCACTCCAATGTTTATTGCAGCTCTGTATACAATAGCCAAGAGCTGGAACCAGCTGAAATGTTCATCATCTGATGAGTGGATAAGGAAACTGTGGTACATCTACACAATGGAATTCTACTCTGCGATAAAAAAGAAAGATATACTACCATTCACAACAACATGGATGGACTTAGAGAAAATTATATTAAGTGAAACAAGTCAGGGACAGAGAGAAATACCACATGTTCTCACTTATTTGTGGGAGCTAAATATGAACAAATGAATAAATACACAAACAAATAACGGTTGGGGGGAAGAAGACAGAATAAGCACAAAAATTCCTTGAAGTATTTAGGCCAACTGCACAGATATGATGTGGGGGTGGGGGAGGAGAAAGGGTAAAGAGGAACAGATAAAGGGGCATGAAAATCAAGTACAACGTATTTTGAGAAGTAAAATTAAATTCAATTAAATTCAAAACAAACAAACAAACAAATAATAATAATAAAAAGCCAAACCAGAGCAGCAGCCCCAGGCCCATGCTGACACCTGCTGACCCAGGACCTGTTCCTGGGAATGGGCTGGGATACAGCAAGGTTGTTTTCTTCAACTACAGTTCCCAGTGCTGCTCTGATGGGCCACCATCAGCCCATCTGGGCAGCCAGCCCCACCCTGCCAAGGCCAACCCAAGGCAGGCAGGCCCAGGAGGGCCAGACCCCACAGACCCAGAGGTCTTAATAAATCGCCTTCCCTGCAGCCACAGTGCACCTGAGGCTGCACTTCCTGCCTCCCATCAGTGCTGCAGGGCTGCAGGCCAGGAGGGGTGTGAGGACTCCCGGGCCATGCAGCATCCAGCTCAAGTGGCCTGCTGGGCCCACCGCAGGCAGAGCTGGACAGCGAGCTGCTGCTAAGGTTGGTGCGGCTCCCACACTTGCCATCTGAAGTTCTCCTACAGCAGGCAGACATCGGAAGCAAGAAAAAAGCCCTAAGGAGGCATAGCCTAGGTTAATCCACCCAGATAAAAAGAGCACCTGGGGCCAGAAACCAGGAGGCGTGACTCAACTCCAGCACTGTGTGCCTCTCACCTGGCTCCCATCCAGTGTCTGCTCCTTGGTGTCTAAAATCTTTGCACACATCTGGCCTGGTGTTCCCTGCGAGGGATGGGTGAGCCACCACAGGAGCAGCCAGCACAGGGACAGCTCACATTCATAAGAGGCTGGCTCTGGGGGCCTGCAAGCTTTTTCATGAGGACTGACCACTGGTGACTGTGAGAAAGTCCCCGTCTCCCTGGGGACTTGGTCTCAACTTCAGAATCCTGTTCATTTGCAATGCAAATGTCAGGAGTGGGTTTTCACAGATGTGGCTGGTGGCTTCCTAATCACCAGTGTGAATGGTGATGCTGGAGTCTCCACAATCAGAGGTTGACTGAGATGCGCCTGCCCCTCCTACTGTGGCTTGAGTATGGTGGGGGAGCTGGTCATGGGCTGCAGCCTCTAGGATGGGTCCAAGGCGTGCACTCCAGCAGCCTGTGACCAGACACTGTGCTATGACTCCCGGTGACCCCGAGGATGACTCTAAGGGGTGTGTGATCCAGCCTATACAACCCTTTAAGGAGACCCACACACCCAGGAGCCTACACAATGGGGACTGCAGGAGTGTCCTGGGGCAGCCATAGCAAAGGACCACAAACTGGGGACTTAACACAACAGGAATTGATTCTCCCCCAGCTATGGAGGCAGAAGTCTGAGATCCACAGAAGGCAGGGCCACGCTCCCTCCGGAGGCTCCAGGGGAGGATCCTTCCCACCTCTTCCAGCTCCTGGTGGCTCCAGGAGTCCCTGGGCTCGTGGGCACATCATTCTGGTCTCTGCTTCCATCTTCACATGGCTTCTCCTCTGTGTCTGTTTCCTCTTCCATGTCTTATGAGGACACCTGTCATTGGATTTAGGGCCCACTCTAATCCTAGATCATGTCATCTCAAAATTATTAATTACATCTGCAAGCACTCTTTTTCCAAATAAAGTCCCCTGAACGGGTACTGGGGATAAATCTATCGGGGGCACTATCCAACCCACTACAGTGTGTAATAAAATAACCTTTTGTGTGGGAGGTGACCGAGGTCTGGAGCAGACTGTTACAAATAGCACTGGGCAGGGTCTGGGCTGAACAAGGGTGCCAAAGGCCCTTCTGGTGGAAGGTCCATGGCCCGGCCTGTCAGAGTATGAGCCTGTCTGCAGCGAGGTTGTGCCAGTACCAGACCCAGAATGAGTTACCTTGGAAAGCTGGTTCTTCTGGAATTCATCATTAAGACCATCTTGTAACCAATAATTACAGGGTTAGAAGAAATCGATCACAAGACACATGATGGCACTGCTGTCTTAGGCTCAACAGGAATGAAATGGATGTTTAAAACAAGGAAAGCTCGGGCAGTTGCAAAGTGTGGCTGTCGAGGAAACTAAGCAGGCTTCACGATTTCAGGGAAGCCTCTCCTGAATGCAGACAGCAGAGTTGGGGGAGGCTGGACCCCAGGGTTCTTCCCGAGGGCATACATTTAAGCACCGTCGCGTGAGTAATGGTCTTGAGACACATCTCTGCAGCGTGGGCTGTGGTTGAGGAAGTGTGAGCTACATTAAGTCTCATTTTCTGTCACAGCTGGGGAGGGGTTTGCAAAGCACTTTTGTGTTTAGGAAAAAGTTGAGGTTATGAAGAGTCCCGACACACCAGGGGCTGGAAGGAGGAGGCATCCGTTTCCTCAAGTCAGCATTTAGGGATGCAGGTGGACAGCTCTGCTGCTGTGGTGACTCAAGCCCAGCCTGTGTCCTCCTGGCTTGTCACCTTCCTCCTGGGTGGAGGATCAGCAGCAGGACAGGTGGGTGGTTGTGCGGGGTGACCACGGGGCACAGCGTCCTTCCTTCCTCCTCACATCAGGCCAGCTGGGGTACACCTCACCTCCACCCACTTCCCACTGGAAACTTAGGGTCATTGCGCCTGAGCTGCAGGGTGGGGCAGGTGGGAGATGTTGTCTGGACACAATCTCAGGACAAAGGAAAGCAGACTGTGGTGGGTGCTGGGTAGCTCCAACACTGTGGGGTGAGCTGGACTCTGGGCACAGTGATGCCTGAGGTGCAGGTCAGTGCAGACCAGACCCCCGATGCAGTGTGGCTGTGGGAATCCTGTAAGAGGGGCGTGTGGTAGCTGCCAGCCTGACGCTAACAGTGGCGGTGATCATGCCAAACAACTGCAGTTCTGCATCAGGCATGGGAGTGGAGTTCCTGGAGAAAATCGCAGGAATAAACTCGCCTTCTGAGAGTGTGTGTAGCTGTGTTCAACACGGATGCAGTCATGTTATGCACAAAATTTCTCCTATTGCTTCCTCTATTTGTCTGCACATTATACACCCTTGTCTATCCTGTTGAATAATCCAGCTAAGTCCATGCAGATGGCTGTGGGCCACCGTGCTGCAGCAACTGGCTGGTCAGCACGCAGTCAGGGGCCAGGCCCACAGGGATGTTGCCATTCTCTTTCTTGGTGTGTTGGGGCATTCGTGGTATGTCGCTGCTTTGTAGTGAGCACTCGGGTGAACATGGTTGTAATGGAAACATTTTCAGGGTTTATGAGGGAAAGTGGCAATTAACCTGTCACTCAGCTGATTCCAGCCCAGCCTCCCAGAGAGCCTGCAAGTGGGACAGCTGTACTTACAGGAAGCCCGCTTTGTTTAACAACACAAACTAGCAAATTCGCTGTAATTGCAGACACTTGGTAGAGAATGGCCAATAGCTTGTCTGACATCAACCTGCATAGTTAAAATTCCCAGGTGCCATAAGTCTCTGTTGCCGAGAAAATATCCAGCACTCTCAATTGAGAGGCATTAAGTGCTCTCAGCACCCCACATAGCATTAGGGTCTCACCTTGTGTTCACGGGGCAGCTTAGGACTGGGGCCACACGTGTGACACACCCTTTCACAAAAGGATACCATGTGTGTGCAGAAGGCCAACTAGAGGTGCCTGGTAGCTCTGATGAGATCTGCAGAACTGCTTCTGTTTCCACTGCCCAGGGAGGTCACTGAGGCCCAAAGATGCCAGCAGACACCAAGCACCACTTCATCGCATGACAGGTAAACTCCTGGTCAGGGCCCGACACAGAACACCCATCTTAGCAGACAGTGGCCTCCTTGGCCACAGAACACACTAATCTTTGGAACCCAAGGGACACACCTAGAGGTCCCAAGTGGGGACCACTCCTGGATTCAGGAGGCCACAAATGAGTTTGGAATGATGGTCAAAATTAGTAGAACAGATGCAACTGTCCAGAAGAGCCTGGTGTGGCCTGAGCACACTCAGGTGAGGACACCTGGAGTCCCATGTTTGTGTGGTGAGTTGGGTGAGAGACCAGGTCAAGGCTGAGGCATGGGCACAATGGTTTCTACCCTGGTTCTCCTCACATCAGACACTTTGTGAGCCCAGCATCCCTCCCCAGTGAACCATCTGCCCCTGCAGAACAGCAGCGTCCCTGCTCCAAGGCTGAAATCCCTTCGTCACGTGGGAGATGTTGCTGGGAGGTGCAGGGAGCATGGAGCTGGAGGCAGAGTTGCATGGAGTTTCAACATTGACAGCGTGCACCCTGGGACAGCAGACTCTGCTATCCATGCGCCCAGGGCAGCCCCTAACTGCTCAGCATCGCAGCCTCGAGGCTGCCAGTTAGGGTTAGAAGAGTCCCAGTCTAAGCATGGCTGTGATGCTCAGCATAGTCAATTATGCACAGTGTCGAATACTCGAAAGCACTCACGCATCAAGCACACGTCGCAGCCAGACCAGCCAGACTGACAGAGGGAGCAAGAGGCTGCTTCCTGAAGGTTATGTACACCAAGGCACAGCCCTCTCCTCAGGACACCCCCAGCTCCCTGGGGACCCTGTAAAGTTACAGCGAACATACAAGGGGGGTGCGTGGGCTCCTTGAGTCTGGGATCTGATTTTACTCTGTGTGAGCCTGCCAGGGCCACCATAACAAAGTCCTACAGCCTGGGCGGCTTAAACAACAGACATTTATTTCTCCCAGTCCTGGAGGCTGGAAGTCTGAGATCAGGACGTGGCAGGGCTGGTTTTTCCTGAGGCCTCTCTCCTTGTAGACACCATTTTCTTCCTCTGACCTCACATGGACATCCCTCTGTGTGTGTCTGTGTCCTAATCTTCTTTTCTTATAAGTACACCAGTCCTCTTGGATCAGGGCTCACCCTAGTGACCTCATTTTATCTTAATCACCTCTTTAAAGACCCTGTCTCCAAACACAGTCACATTCTGAGGTCCTGGGGTCAGGGCTCCAACACATGAGCTTTAAGGGGACTTGGTGTAGCCCATGCACCCTACTTAGGGCTAAAATGCGTTCTAGTCCCTCTCGCCTCAAGTCCCATGGGGTGATGTGGTGGCTTGGGGGACACTCTATGAGCAGGGGTTGGAGTCCCAGCTGGGAAATCCACTGGCACTTTTAATCCCATGGTGAGGGGGCCAATCCCCTCCTGAGTTGAGCGGTTCTGGGGTGTCTTCCATCAGGCTGTGTCACCTCGACCTTCTGGGGCACCCATGCAACCCACCCAGGAGTGCTTGGTGTCAGGAAGCTAAGGGGCATCCTGGAGAGGACTTCGGGGCTGTGTGATGTCTCCCCTGACAGATGCTCAGCAAACATGGAGACCTTCAGGAGTTGGGAGTGGGGGTGCCCGGGTCTGACGTTTGGTTCCGGAAGCCTCATGGGTCTGGGTGTGTGATGCTGGGGCGAGGAGTGCATTAGGTGGTGATGCAGGTGGGGTCTTGACGGGGCTGTGGCTGCAGGTGGCATGAGTGGTGGGATTAGGTTCTGGAGGAGGAACCTTTAGGAGCACTAAGGTGCAGAGCTAGGGCGTGAACGGGAGTGGGGGATAGTGGACAGCCCCTGTGTCTGGCTCAGAGCAAACCCCCGGGGTGGGCACAGCAAACCCCATCTCTGCTGACTGGATGCCTCTTAGACCGCAGAGGAGGTGGTCACTTGGTGACTGCATAGATGCAGCTGGAGCTGGGGAGAGGAGCCCAGTTGGAGGTGGCACTGCTGGTGTCATCAGCATAGCGATGACAAGGAAGGGGCAAGGGGACGTCTGTCACCAGCAGACCCCAAGGGTGGTCAGGGGCCATCTTGGCTGAGGCAGGTTCTGAGCCACACAAGGCAGCGGCCTCGATGGCTTGAGCCTCTCAGTTCAGATGCGTCACACCTCTAAATCCAGCTGCTGTGATGTTGCCATGGCGCAGGCTGGTGGCTCACAGGGCTGCCCTGCTGGGCATCACTGGGGTGTCGGGCAGCAGAGACCCTCTGCCCCGGGGAGGGTCTAGCGTTGTCAGCACTGCCTCCTGGCTATGGGACTTTCCACCTGTGCTGTGGTTTCCATGGTTCCCACTCTGCATGGCACTGTGCATCGAGTAAGTCACCCTGCCCACCCCCAAGGTGTCCATGGCATGTTTGGATGACAGACATGGGGTGGAGAAGCTGCTGCTTCGGCTATCAAGGGAAGCAATTGGATCCCTGCCTTCTTCTCAGCCCTGAGCCCAAACTGTTGCTGCTGCAAATGGCCTGTTCATCTGACTGCCCAAAAACTAAATAGCAAGTTTTTACCTGTTCCCAGCTGCAACAGGACTTCCACAGGCTTGAGGGGAATCATGGCCCCCAGGGACAGGAACACTGGGACAGATTCTCTCCCACTCCTTCTCCATCTCCCAGACACCTGCAGAATAAAAGAGACTTCGGGGTTTTATTTGGGGTTTTTTTTGGAGGATCTCTTGGGGGAACTTAGGGGAAAAAAGTCCAAAAAATCATACCTTCAAAAAAGACGGAAGAATTATTTCATGATTCCAGCACCTTAAATATCGTGAAGGAACTTTTGTGAACCAGCAGTAAGTGCTTGATGAGGACACATGATTTCAACGCAGAGGGACGGTGAAACTTCATAGCAGACTCAGAACCTACTTACAGCACGCTTGCGGCATCGCCAGGGCTAGACTGGGCTCTGGGTGTTTAGGAGTGAAAAGGGCAGTCTGTGCATTAGGTTCCCGGGGCTGCCACAACAGAGGACCACAGGCTGGGCAGCTCGAACAGCTGAAGCTTGAACAGCAAGGTGTCCCCTCTCACTGTTCTGGGGCACAAGCCCAAGATCGAGTGTCGGCAGGACTGGCTCCTTCTGAGGCTGTGGGGAAGAACCTGCCCCATGCTTCTCTCCCAGCTTCCAACGGCCACAGCGGCCTTGGTTTGTAGACAGCCAGCTTCCCCCTATCGTAGACAGCCAGCTTCCCCCATCCATGTCTTTCCTATACCCAGATTTCCTCTTTCAAAAAGGACCCCAGTCGTCCTGGCTTATAGGCCCACGACAATGACCTCATCTTACCCTGATCGTTTGTAAAGACCCTATTCACAGGTACTGGGGATTACAACTTTTGGGGGAAACACAATTCAAGCCATACCAGTCTGCCTTTGAAAGATATACAAGCAATCAACGACATACATAATAATATGGAGAGCTAACTTTTATTGAGTACTTACCATGTGCCAGACATGGTGCTAAGTGTGTTATACACATTCATTAGCCCTGCAACAGCTCTGTGAGGTAGCACTATGGGCTGAATTGGGCTCCCCCAACCCAATTCATAAGTTGAAGCCCTAACCCCCAGTAGCTCAGAATGTGACTATATGTGGTCTCACGGTGATAAAATGAGGTTGTTAGGCCTGGCCCTAATTCAATGTCCTGTTCTTATAAGAAGAGGGAATTTGGGCACAAAGAAAGGATGCTTGTACACAGTGAAAAGACCACGCGAGGACACAGGGAGAAGAGGGCCTCACGAGAAACTGGCCCTGCCACACCTCGATCTTGGCCAGGACTCTGAGAGGATAGAGCTCTGCTGCTGAAGCCCTGTTCTTGGTATTTTGTTATGGCAGCCTGACAAACTCGTACAGGCAGGAACATATACTCTCTCTGTTCTTCTGACAAAGAAACTGAGGCACAGAGTGTTACCAACCGGCCAGGCTTGCCCTGCCCTCTCGCATTAAACAAATGACCTCGAAGTCCAAAAGCTGATGCAAGGATTGGAAGGTTTATTCAGATTACACGTACTCAACTAAATGTCTAACCAAGCAAACAAACAAAGAGAAAAGAGGAGCAGTGGAACCAGTTCAGCCTAGACCCAATCGGCAGGGCCAACCTACCCCATTAACAAGAATTGATAAAAGAAGTTCCCCCCCTTGTTTTCAGCATAAAGAAGAAAAGTACCAACTAGATTTAAATCAAAAAAACAAAGCATAGCCAGGAGCCCTCCACGGTGCACCTGCACAGACGTGGATACAATCCAAGCAAACAGAACAGGTCTCAGAAAGTCAGAGAAAGGTAAAGAGAATAAAGCATTGCCTTGTCAGAACTTAGGACAGGGACTCCAGGAGAGATCTGCCAGCAGCAGAGACATGGGAGCAAAATAGTCCCAGTGGCCACTTGCCTCTTGCAGCTGGAGTCCTCTCCGATGCCCTCCCAATTTTTGCCAGTGATTAAATTAGGCTCTCGGATTCCAAAGTCATAGAAATGAATAATGTACCCAGCAGTAAAGCAAGCAGCACTTTATGAAAAGAGGAGATGGACTTATTCATGAGGGGGGTAGCAACAGTAATTTAGCCCCCCCAGGGGAGCTGCTCAGGGTCTTTTTATAGGAAAGGAGTTAAGGGGTGGCAGGCAGCATCACTGGAGGTGGTCCGTTCTGTTCTTCCTGGTTGTGTCATGAGTGCATGCTCAGTAGGCAGTGCTGTTCATCATTGTCACCCCAGGAGGGTCATTGTAGCAGTCACCTTGATACTTTGTGCACAGGTGGGAATTCCTAAAGCGGTCTTAGGTTAATCTGTAACTTTTACAATTATAGTAAACAAGCCTTGGGAAGGGTTTTTTCCACTCAGGAAATATCTGTTTCCTGTCTTATGTCAGTCTGTTTTGTCAGGGCAGCCCATGGGGTAATCATTTGCCCGGAGGGGTCTCATGACTGAGGAGTGGAAAAGTAACGAAGTGTCTTCTGCAGGGAAAATGGAGTCAGTTTGGTTGCAGGCTTAGCCTTACTCTGTTTCAAGAGAGGTTTAGTGACTTAGCTCACGTGGTCAGGACCCGACAGAAACGAGGCCTCTCTCTGCAGCACACACACTCTGGGGTGCTGTGCTGCGCTTCCTTAGACTCCCTGGAAAAATGTGATTCCTCAGTGCACCCTCAGTGTGCAGGAGCGTGAGTGTGGAGATAAAACCCGTTTCAACCATCTTAAGCAAATGGGCACAAGGCGGAGGAGTATTGGATATGTTGGGGAAGGAATGAAGGACCAAGCCCAGGAGCGAGAGACAGACCTGGCCGCAGAGATAGCTGGGTGCGGACTGGATGCACTGGGCTTTGTCTCCTCTCCCCGCTGCACCCTCGGAGGAAGAACTGGCTCTTCTCCCATCACAGAGCATGTGCCACACCTCACAGTCTGTGACGAGGTAGATTGATTTAGCTAATGCCATTTTTACTGTTCAAAAAGTGTCCTTGTTTGAACCCACCCCCCAACACCTATGGTGAAAATTGAAGTTTAAAAATTGTCCTGTTCTTACACAAATTTTAAATTCTGCCTGCCTTTGCTGTTTCCCGCCTATGCTGTCCCTGACTAATAAAACCAAGAGCTGTTTCTGGATGTATCTAGACAACCTGAGGAGGAAACCGCTCTGTGGAAGTTTTTGTTGTCCCTAAGTGATTAACTGGCTTGTCTTGGCTTCTGTAGCCAGCTTGCAGGTGGCCTCAAAAAACCCCCTCCCTCCTCAAACTAGGAGGAAACGTGTGTGACTATATGATAACTTTAAGTGTGTGACTATATGATTTTCTTGCCTGTGTGACAATGTGCCTTTAAAAGACCCTTTCAATTTAAACTCAGGGCTCTTCTCATACCAGAATATCTGGAGAGACAGTTGCCGGTAAAGACCCCCTTTTACAATTCTCAGTTGGACGTTCTGGTTCCTTTTCTGTGCGACAGCCTCACCACAACTCCATCTGCGGAGATACTGGGATCCAGGGTGGTCAGATTCCCAAGTGGCAGATGTCCACTGGCTGCCGCCAGCCCAGCACTGCGGGAGTTGGTGTTTAGTGGGTGCAGAGTCTCAGTCTCGGAGATGAGAGAGTTCTGGAGAGGGACAGTGGTGATGTTTGCACAGCAGTGTGAACGTGCTCAATACCCCTGACCTGGACACTTAGATGGTCAAGATGGTCAGTTCTATGTTACGAATGTTTCACCACAATAAAGATTATTCCTTAGAGAGAGATACTGACGGGTGCACTGAGAGATGGGCTTAAATGGGGCCCACTTGGGTTGTTCCCCAACCTTAAGCCATGCAGCTTGCGTGGCGCCGTGGCTGGGCGCTCGCAGGCGTCCGTGGCATGGCCAGGGAGGTCAGTCCCCAGCCCAGGATGGCGCAGGCAGCAGAAAGGCGTCCTGGCGAGGGATCATCCCGGGGCTGTCCAGGGCCAGGGGACCCTCGGGCTGCAGCAGCGAGTAGGACTAATGGTCCCAGAAGGAGCGCGGCTGTGAGGGCGTCGTGTCCATCCATACTCGGGTGGCCAAATGGCAGAGAGCAGATGTCCGCAAGAGCCCTCTTGACCCGCGGGCGGAGCGGCGGACCCCGGGTCGCGGTGCGTGCGGCCCGTCTCTGGACCCTGCGGGCCGGGTCCACACAGCTGTGGGGTGGCGAAGCCTGGAGCTCGGGAGCCCGGGACCCCGGGCCGCAGCCGCACCGCATAGTGAGCCCCGGGGACGTGTGCCAGGCGCGGTCGGGGGCGGGAGTCAGGACGGGGAGGGAGCCAAGGAGCGACAGGGGCAACCGGGGCGCCGCCCAGGGCCATGCTCTGCCAGAGACTGCGCGACGGCCGCCGTGAGCCTCCCAGCGCCCGGGCACCGCCGCGCGCCCCGGGCCACCTGCTCCCCGGGGCCCAGCAGCCGCGCGGCTACCCCAGTCCAACGCCCCGCTCTCTGCCGGCGCCACCCCGCCCACCCGCCACACCCGTAACCGCTCGGCTCCACTCGGTCCCATCCGCCACCGCTTGGCTCCACCCGCCACCGCTCGACTTCACTCGCCACCGTCAGGCTCCGCTTGGTCCCATCCGCCAGCATTCGGCTCAGATGGCAGCCTGAGGGTGGGCTGCAGGTGTAGGTCCTGCAGAGCGACAGCTGAGGGGCAGGTGTTGGTGCAGCAGAGTGACAGCTGGGGTGCAGGTGTAGGAAGTGGGCAGCTCGCAGACGGGAGGTTTGCCCCTACTTTAGGTGGTTCCCGAGTGTCCACCTTCTGACTGCATCCTTCACCCTCTCCGCGAGCCAGACGGAGCCTGTCAGCAGGTGGGAAGCCGAGCGTGCAGGGCGTCAGCAGTCCAGGGGATCTGCCATCACCGGACAGGGGCTACCTCAGCAGAGCTTGAGCCACGACGCCAGGTGTAGTGGATCGAATCATGCCCCCCGCCAACTCATTGCAGCTTGAATTGTGTCCCCCAAGTTTTATGAATTAGAAACTTAGGGAGGTCAAGATGGCGGAAGAGGAGAGGTGCCTGCCGCTTTTCCGCCACCAGTAGAAGCAGCCTGAGGCCCGCGCCGGATGCAGCTGTAGCAGAGTCAGCGCAAAGGAACGGCTTCGAAAGGGTGTCTTTACCCTGCCGAGAACCGGGAATCTTCCCCCAACGCAAGCAAGGGACCCCCCGGTTCGCCGCAGCCCGCGTCTCAGCCGCAGCCGCAGAAGTGGAAACATGGAGGCCTGAACAGCGTGTGTCACCCCAGGCTGCAGCGGTGACCACAGCTTCTGACCCCCACCCCCCGCCTCCACCTGCCCATCCCTGGAGCTGGAAGCAATTCAACTGGCGGCCGAGAAAGGGAGACGTCCAGTGGGAGAGGCAGAATTTCCATGGACACCACATGCCCTGCAGGGCCGCCACTGCGTGATCCTCCAACAGGTAGGCTTCACAGCTGCCACCCAGCTTCATTCTCAGCTCAGCCCAGTGCACACAAAGCGGGGAGACGTCCGGCAGGGGAGGCGGGAACTCCACAGGGTCCACGCTGCTGCTGCACAATCCAGCAGCAGGTAGGCTTCACCACCGCCACCCGGCTCCATCCCAAGCCCCGCCTAGCGCACACAGGGCAGGGAGACATCCTGCAGGGGAAGGGGAAGCTCTGCAGAGACCACACGCTCTGCAGTGCCTCGGTGCATCCCAGCAGCCCGGAACAGAGCACACAGGAACAGGGAGTCACTGAGGTAGCGATACCAAATTGGCAACCACAGCAACATCTTAGTCAGTCAATAGTGCCAAACCTGTGGACTGTGAAACCCCCTGCCACAATGAATAAACAACAAAGAAAATATAGAAATACAAAAAATCAAGAAAGTACACCACCAAAAGATAATAAATCTCAAGCTCTAGATCCTATAGAACAAGAAGCCCTTGAAGTGACTGACAAGGAATTTCAAGTGATAATTCTGAGGAAACTGAATGAGATACAAGAAAACTCAGCTAGACATCATGATGAAATGAGGAAAAGTATACAGGACCTGAAAGAGGAAATGTACAAGGAAATCAATGCCCTGAAAAAAAATGTAGCAGAACTTGCCGAACTGAAGAAGTTATTCAGGGAAATAAAAAACACAACGGAGAGCTTAACCAACAGGCTTGTGGAACTTGAAGAGAGAACCTCTGAACTTGAAGATGGGCTGTTTGAAATAACACAAGCAGTCAAAAAAAAAAAAGAAAAAGAAAAGAAAAAGAAAGAAAGAAAGAAAAAAGAATCAAAGGCATTGAAGAAAATCTGAGAGAGATATCAGATAACCTTAAGCGCTCAAATATCCGACTCATGGGTATTCCAGAAGGGGTGGAAAAAGGAAATTGCATTGAAAACATATTCAACAAAATAGTGGCAGAAATCTTCCCAGGTATAGGAAAAATCACAGATCTTCAGATCCAGGAAGCTCAACGATCTCCAAATGTATTCAACTCAAAAAGGCCTTCTCCAAGACACGTTATAGTCAAATTGGCAAAACTCAAAGACATAGAGAGAATCTTAAAAGCTGCAAGAGAGAAGCATCAAATCATCTATAAGGGAGCCCCAATCAGACTAACATCAGACTTTTCATCACAAACCCTAAAAGCCAGAAAGGAAAGGGATGATATATTCAAAACACTAAAAGAGAGATTGCCAGCCAAGAATACTCTACCCTGCAAGGCTATCCTTCCGAAATAAAGGGCAAATAATATATTTCTCAGATAAACATAAACTGTGGGAGTTCACCACCACACGACCACCCTTACAAGAAATTCTCAAGGGAGTACTGGGTTTGGTTCCTGAAAAATAACTACCACTGCCGTAAAAACCCAAGAAAAATCTAAAGCCACTAGTATAATACAAATGGCATTCATGAAGAGAAAACAAACAAACAAAAAGGCTATCTGCAACCTAAGGAACCAACAAACACAGAAAACAAACAGTAAATCAGAAAGCAAGGAACAAAAGACACTGAAGCCAACCAAACAACAATCAACAAAATGCTAGGAATAAACCAACACTATTCAATAACAACTCATAATGTAAAAGGCTTAAATTCCCCAATCAAAAGACACAGACTTGCTGACTGGATTAAAAAGGAGGACCCAACTATACGCTGCCTTCAAGACACCCACCTCACCTATAAAGACTCACATAGACTAAGAGTGAAAGGATGGGAAAAGATTTACCATGCAAACAGAAAAGAAAAACGAGCTGGAGTAGCTATTCTTATATCTGACAAAGTAGACTTTAAACTAAAAACCATAAAAAGAGACGACGAGGGAACTATATAATGATAAAAGGCCTGATCCATCAAGAAGACATAACAATCATAAATATGTTCGCACCCAATGTTGGAGCAGCCAGATTTATAAAACAAACTCTATTAGAACTAAAGAAGGAAATAGACACTACTACCATAATAGCAGGGGACCTGAACACCCCACTGTCAATATAGGACAGATCATCTAGGCAAAGAATCAGCAGAGAAACACAAGATCTAAAAAATACTCTAGACCAGTTGGACTTGGCAGATATCTACAGAACATTCCACCCAACAACCTCAGAATATTCATTCTTCTCATCAGCACATGGATCATTCTCCAGGATAGATCACATATTGGGTCATAAATCAAGTCTCAACAAATTCAAAAAAATTGGAATTATCCCATGTATCTTGTCAGACCATAATGGATTAAAACTAGAAATCAATAACAAACAAAATTCTGGAAACTACACAAACACATGGAAATTAAACCGCATTCTACTTAATGACATATGGGTCCAAGAAGAAATCAAGCAGGAAATCAAAACATTTATTGAAACTAATGAAAATAATGATACATCATTATTATTATCCAAAAACCTGTGGGATACTGCAAAAGCGGTATTAAGGGGGAAATTTATTGCATTAAATGCTCACCTCAGAAGAATGGAAAGATGGCAAGTGAACAACCTAACACTTCACCTTAAAGATCTAGAAAATCAAGAATGATCCAAACCTAAAGTTAGCAGACGGAAAGAAATCATTAAGATCAGAGCAGAACTTAAAGAAATTGAAACCCAAAAAACAATACAAAAGATCAATGAATCAAAAAGTTGGTTTTTTGAAAAGATAAATAAAATTGACAAACCATTAGCATGGCTAAAAAAAAAAAAAAAAAAAAGGAAGAGAGAAGATTCAGATAACAAAAATTAGAAATGAAAAAGGAGATATTACAACTGATTCATCTGGAATACAAGGAATCATTCAAGACTACTATAAACAACTATACACCAACAAGTTTGAAAATCTGGAGGAAATGGATAAATTTCTGAACACACACCAGCTCCCAAAACTGAGCCATGAAGATACAGAAAATCTGAACAGACCAATAACAATAAAGGAGATTGAAGCAGTTAGCAGAAAGCTCCCAACAAAGAAAAGCCCAGGACCAGATGGATTCACAGCAGAATTTTACCAAACATTCAAAGAGGAATTGACACCAATTCTTTACAGACTATTCCAAAAGATTGAAACAGACGCAAGTCTCCCTAACTCTTTCTATGAAGCAAACATCATCCTGATATCAAAACCAGGTAAAGACATAACCAGAAAAGAAAACAACAGGCCGATATCCTTGATGAATATAGATGCAAAAATCCTCACTAAAATACTAGCAAACAGAATACAGCAACACATACGTAAAATTATTAACTACAATCAAATGGGATTCATCCAGGGATGAAAGGTTGGTTCAACTTATGCAAATCAATAAATGTGATACACCATATTAATAAAATCAAACACAAGGACCATATGATCATCTCTGTAGATGCTGAAAAAACATTTGATAAAATTCAACACTCATTCATGACAAAGACCCTCTATAAGTTAGGTATAGAGGGAAAGCATCTCAAAATAATTAAAGCCATATATAATAAACCCACTGCCAATATCATCCTGAATAGGGAAAAGCTGAAAGCTGTTCCTTTAAGAACAGGAACTAGACAAGGATGCCCACTCTCACCACTCCTATTCAACATAGTGTTGGAAGTACTAGCCAGAGCAATCAGAGAAGAGAAGGAAATAAAGGGCATCCAGATTGGAAAAGGTGAAGTCAAACTGTCCCTGTTTGCAGATGACATGACCCTATATATCGAACAGCCTAAAGCCTCTACAAAAAAAAAAAAAAAAAAACTCTTGGAGGTGATAAATGACTTCAGCACAGTAGCAGGATACAAAATCAACACACAAAAATTAGTAGCATTTCTATTCTCCAATAGTGAACATGCAGAAAGAGAAATCAAGAAAGCCTGCCCATTTACAACAGCCACCAAAAAAAATAAAATACTTAGGAATTGAGTTAACCAAGGATGTGAAAAATCTCTATAATGAGAACTACAAACCACTGCTGAGAGAAATTAGAGAGGATACAAGAAGATGGAAAGATATCCCATGCTCTTGGATTGGAAGAATCAACATAGTGAAAATGTCCATACTACCCAAAATGATATACAAATTTAATGCAATCCCCATCAAAAGTCCAATGACATTTTTCTCAGAAATGGAAAGAACTATCCAGAAATTTATGTGGAATAACAAAAGACCACGCATAGCCAAAGCAACGCTGAGCAAAAAAAATAAAGCTGGAGGCATAACACCACCTGACTTTAAACTATACTACAAAGCTATAATAACCAAAACAGTATGGCACTGGCATAAAAACAGACACACTGATCAATGGATTAGAATTGAGAATCCAGAAATCAACCCACACACCTACAGCTATCTGACTTTTGACACAGGCATCGAGCCTATACTCTGGGGAAGAGACTGCCTCTTTAGCAAATGGTGCTGGGAGAACTCGATATCAATATGCAGGAGAATGAAACTAGACCCACAGCTTTCACCATACACTAAAGTCAACTCAAAATTCATTAAAGAATTAAATACACACCCTGAAACAATAAAACTTCTTAAAGAAAACATAGGAGAGACACTTCAGGAAATAGGACTGGACACAGACTTCATGAATACGACCCCCAAAGCACGGGCAACCAAAGGAAAAATAAACAAATGGGATTATATCAAACTAAAGAGCTTCTGCACAGCAAAAGAAACAATTAACAGAGTTAAAAGACAACCAACAGAGTGGGAGAAAATATTTGCAAAATATACATCTGACAAAGGATTAATATCCAGAATATACAAGGAACTCAAACAACTTTACAAGAAAAAAACAAGCAACCCAATTAAAAAATGGGCAAAAGAGCTAAGTAGGCATTTCTCTAAGGAAGATATACAAATGGCCAACAGACATATAAAAAAATGCTCAACATCACTCAGCATCCGGGAAATGCAAATCAAAACTACACTGAGATACCATCTCACCCCAGTTAGGATGGCTAAAATCCAAAAGACTCTGAACAATAAATGCTGGCGAGGTTGCGGAGAAAAAGGAACTCTCATACATTTTTGGTGGGACTGCAAAATGGTGCAGCCTCTATGGAAAATGGTATGGAGGTTCCTCAAACAATTCCAGATAGATCTTCCATATGACCCAGCTATCCCACTGCTGGGAATATACCCAGAGGGATGGAAATCACCAAGTCGAAGGTATACCTGTTCCCCAATGTTCATCGCAGCACTCTTTACAATAGCCAAGAGTTGGAACCAGCCCAAATGTCCATCATCGGATGAGTGGATACGGAAAATGCAGTATATCCACACAATGGAATACTACTCTGCTATAAAAAGGAATGAAATAGTGCCATTTGCAACAACATGGATGGACCTTGAGAGAATTATATTAAGTGAAACAAGTCAGGCACAGAAAGAGAAATACCACATGTTCTCACTTATTGGTGGGAGCTAAAAATAGATAAATAAATTCACACACACACACACACACACACACAAGCAAAAAAAAAAAAACGGCGTGGGGGGGAGATATAATAGCTATAATTCCTTGAAGTTGATACGATGAGCAAACAGAAAGGACATTGTTGGGAGGGAGAGGGGAGAGAGAGGAGGGAGGGAGTTTTCAGTAATGGGCCACAATTATCAACAACATTGTATATTGACAAAATAAAATTAACAAAATAAATAAATAAATAAATAAACTTAGCCCCCATTCTGACTGTTAAGAGGGTGGGAAATCCTATTATGGTAATTGAAAGTTGGAACCTTAAAGAGGTGACTGGATTGTAGGACCATGCAGTAGTGAATGGATTAAAAATGGTGCTCAGGGGCGTGTTTCTGAGGGCTTTAAAAGAAGAGGAGAGCCTGACTCTCTCTCTCTCTCTCTGTCTTGCTTCCTCCCACCATGTGATCTGCTGGTACCCGCCAGCTGCTGCTGCTTTTCCTCCATGAGTAGAAGCAGCCGGAGGCCTGCGCCAGATGCAGCTGTCCCAGAATCCTAAGCCAAATAAAACTCTTTCCATTATAAATTACCCAGTCTCAGGTATTCTGTTACAGCAACACAAAAATGGGCTAATACACCAGGGTCTGTGACTAAATTTTGCCACAGACTGGCTGAGTTCTTGGATAATTTGCCAAGAAATGGAGACTTTTATGTAAGTGTGCTTATGTACAAATACATATACACCTCTATATATCTCTCTCACTGTATAAATATCTCACTATATATCTCTCACTGTGTATCTCTCATTATATAAAAACCTTACTATTTATTTATTTCATTATGTATCTCTCACTGTATAATCCTCTCATTATACGCATATCTCACTATATAAACATCTCACTATAAAAATATCTCATTATATATCTCACTATATAAATATCTCAGCATATCTCACTTTACATCTCTCACTGTATATCTCTCATTATACACACAATTGAACTCTCTTCTCTCATGTACTTTTCCATCTATCACAATATTATCGATGTCACTGGCTGCAAGAAGCAGCAATCACTGGCTGCTTCTGACCTTAATTGGGTCGACACACATGGAGTTTAGGACAAGGTCAGGCCGATGTCCTCAGTGTCAGCTCTCTGCAGGTCATCAGCTGGGGGACACTTGGGTTACTTCTGAGATGTGCTGACCATTCCTGCCCATCTCCAGGCACCACGGGTACATTGCTGAGGGTCAGACTGGACAATGGGTAGATTGTGGTGACAAGGCCCACCCAGGGCAATGTGGGTGCCCAGACACCTCAATCCCAACACCTGGCATGGTCCAGTGACTGCCATCCCTGGCTGCACTGCAGACACTCTCAGGATGCTTCTTTTTCATTCTGGCTAGTTGATTTGAAATTCTTATGTGGTCGTCATAGGGTTCAGGGCTACCTGTGATCCAGGTGGAGGCCCCTTCTCAGTCTGGCTTCCACTCTCATCTACTGAAAGGAAACAAGCAATGTAGACAGCAAGATGCAGACAGAAGTTTTGAGAAATGGTTCCAGGTCCAGAGCTGTGTGGCCCCCCATCCCCACCCCAACACCCCAGGGCTCTGTGAACCCATGGGGGTGGGTTCGTTCTGTTGATGGGAACTGTAGGGACAGAGACGCCAGTATTGCACGGGTTAATGTTAGGATTATGCCTCGAGGTTTAGGGCTGGATATCATGGTTGTGGTCAGGGTTGGTTCTCAGGTAACCTCAAACCCTTCCTTAACTTGAAAGGGCTGAGGCCAGTGTTTCCTGTACTCAGTTGCATTTTTCTAGGATCCCAATTTGCTCCAGCACTTGTTTAAAATTCCCCATATTACCTTGTAATATGTCCAGTGCAGTCAGTCTCCAGCACGTTGTTTCAATCCTGTAACCCTCAACAGGCAGGTGGATGTTTCGTCAACCTTTGATTTCCTTCCTCAGCATTCTGAGCACATCAGGACAGCCACGACACATCTGCAGGGATTACTTTTAGCACTTTTCTTAGAGGACTTAAATGCTGTTTTCGAGACTCTGGGTTTCATCACAACTTCATTGCTTGTGATGCACTTGCCAACTCCAGGTCAGCCTGTTGTTTTTCTGTGAACTCACCACCTCTCTCTCTCTCAACAGCAGAATCTGATCAGAAATTGGCTCCCACGTCCAATGCTGTATGCCAGTCACAGCCCTGAGGGAAAGAGGTCTTCAAGTTTGAACCTGTGGGCTGCCCACCTAGCTCCCTGGAGCTGTGCCTGGACAGGGCCTTGAGACCTATGGGGCCTCCATGTTGGGCAGTGCCCCCAATGCTCAGAGCCCACCCGGCACAGGATCAGTAGCTTTCTCCCCAGTGCCCACCGGCCTCTCACTGAAGACACACTCAGTCTGTGCAGAGACATGGTTTTCTTCTCTGTGTGAGGATTCACTCCCAGAAGGGACCAGGGGCAGAAGGAGGAGCAGAGGAGGGGGCACCATCCCCATCTCCCCCCTGCTCCTCTGTGGAACCCTGGCCCTGGACACCAGCCTTTTATACCCCATCCCAAGCTCCCCAGCTTCAGACAGGTCACAGTGGAGTCCCCAAAATGTTACTCCCATGACTCCATCCATCTACCACCTCCTAGAGCATTCTCCTCCTGGGTATCTGCCCAGGCAGATTTGTTCCATGACTCCTTCCCTTCTCCAGGCCCCGCCTCCCTCTCCCCAATTCCAGAGACTTCATTTTACAGGTAGAACGTTTGGGTCTGGGGGAGATGACCTACCCAGGAGCATATGCAAATTATATGTCGGGCAGCCTCAGACCAAGACCGCAGTGGTCTCCTCCCACCCCCCTCACGCTGTTTCCAGGAGCTGGAGGATCAGGGACTAAGAGCCCACAGCTGGGGAGGGCTCTGTGATTACAGGGTTTGGGCCCACCCCACCACCGAAGCCCTGCTCTGTAAACATGCCCCAGATCCTGGGGCTGCAATTGCCCCCTCTGCTATGATGCCTGATACCCAGCCTAAGACTGGACCCATAGAGAAGGGGTTGGGGGCTCGGGGAACTGGTTTCCTGACTCCTTTTCCTTGTCTCTTGAGTTCCCACTCACGTCCCTGCCTGGCTTCTGCCTCTAAGGCTACAGAGATCAGAGGAAACAGGAAAGGCCAAGGGGGTGCTGGTGGAGGCGGGCCCCTCCTGGCCCATCTCAGTCTCCATGTCCTCCCCTGGTTCTCTCCCTGGGCCCAGGAGGTGATTTAAGCAGGGCTTGGTTCCCATGAGACCCAGCTGAGAGTCCAAGTTCTCCGTGGCCTCCTGGACTCTCCCACCTTTGGGACTGAGAACAAGGTACACAGCCTGCACTGTAGCTTTGTATGGGGATGATGTTTATTGGAACAGGAGGCCAGAAGGACATGGAGGGGAGCCAAGTGGGACATGGAGGGGATCCGCACCCGTCCACAGACCATGAACCCTTAAGGAACCCCTGCCTCCCACATTTTCTGCCTCATCTCTGGTCATGAAAATGGAGGGTGTGTTTGATCGGTCACATCTGTCTCTACACTCCTGGGGAATATGAGAGGTCAAGAGAAGTTCTCTGAAGTTCCCTCAGTGCTGGGTTGTGGAGGTGTGTGGTGGCCACACACTCTCTGTTGAGATGTGGTTTTACTGCTGACTCACTTGCCCTTCCTGCAAACATAGGGCTTCTCCCCTGTGTGTGTCCTCTGGTGTCGCATGAGGTGTGACTTACAGCCAAAGCCTCTCCCACACTCCCTGCAAACATAGGGCTTCTCCCCTGTGTGTGTCCTCTGGTGTCAGATGAGGCCTGACTTGTTACTGAAGCCTCTCCCACACTCTCCACACTTGACTTTTGCAATTCTTGAGATTCTTACCCCCACAGATAACTTGCCTGTGTTCTCTGGATTCACCTTCTGGCCTGTTCTGGACTCTTCTTCCATCTCACTCTCCCTAGAACTCCCCATTTGGCCTTTGGGCGGGCTGGAAAATGTGCTTGAAATCCTCCTGTGCCTTGTCCTCTTATATAAGGGTTGGACCTTTCTTTGGCCTCTTGACCTTCGGCCTCATCATTCCAGCTGTGTGGATCAGGATGTTGCTGCTCCTGATTCTGACCCACTGCACAGAGATCTCCTGGCTGGAGATGTTCTCTTGCAGATGTCTCTGGGAAGGTTGGAGAGGAGTGATTGTGTTCCACATGTTGCCTGAGGAATTTCTGACTGGAGAAGGCCAGAGGGCATGAAGAACAAGGGTGGATCTCTGGCTTTGGTTCCACTGAAAGAAGAAGGTTTTGGTCAGGGGAGGTGTAGACAACTGGGCCATCTGCTTTGTTGTATGGTAAGGCCTGCTCCACTAATCATTCCTCATGTGTTAATACAAGCTGTCTCCCACCGAGCATTCCTTTACAGTCTATTTTTCATTCTGTTTTTGTTTACTACATCTTCCTCAGAAATCTAGAAAGCCCACATCAAAGGCCTTGTCTATGGATCAGCCAAACCAGGGACCTTCAATAGCATCAGAGGCAGCTTCAGTCTTTGTACAGAAGGAACTGCAGTGACTTCCCCCACACACACACTACAATTATCTTCTAGGTCATATCATATCCTCTTCTCTCCCTAATCTCTGGGTACTTTTCCTGATAGAGCATCTGCAGCTATTTTATTCTACTGAGAAATAATAACTCTGGATTACATAGATGGTGATAGAGTTTGGATGTGTTGTCCCCCCAAAACTCATGTGAAAATCTGATCCCCAATATGGCAGTGTTGGGAGCTGTTTGAATCATGGGGGCAGATCCCTCATGAATGAATTACTGTTCTCCCCGGAAGGTGGCAGTAGTGAGTGAGTTCTCACTCTATTAGTTCCCATGAGGGCTGGTTGTTTAAAAGACCCTAGCACCTCCCCCATCTCTTTCTCTTGCTTCCTCTTGCCGCTTGAACCCGCCAGCTGCCTACCACTTTCCACCATGAGTAGAAGCAGCCTGAGGCTCATGCCAGGTGCAGCTGTCCCAGAATCATAAGCTAAATAAAACTCTGTTCTTTATAAATTATCCAGTCTCAGTTATTGTGTTATAGCAACACGAAAAGGGGCTATTATGGATGGACTCATCCTTAGTGACTTTTCTTATGAGGGGAAAAGGATCTAGTAAGTCAGGAACCACTTCGTCTGGAGATGCACAAATGTAGAAGGCAGTGTAGAGTTAAAGAGCATGTGTAAGTACACCTGAGTTTGAGTCTCCCCAGTCAAAGACATCTAATTGAGGACTCTTGTGTACCTGGTTCTCCATCAGGAAGTGGGATTCAGAGTGGTCCAGGCCCCCTTGAGTAAAGGACTCTGGTTCCTGCTGCCTAAACTAGATTATGGATTGCTTCCATCTCAGTGTCCACAAATCATAAAATAAAAATATGTTCTTCCTTGGGTGACACATCAAGTATTCCTACTTGAGGTATTTCATTCAGTCTTAACACATTTCAAATTTAATAGGAAGTTCTGTTTCAATTGTATCCCTAATCAGACTTCTTTCCTCCTGACTCCCATCTTTATCCAACCCACCATCCTCTCTTACCTGGAGACTGATGTGGCGTCTGAGGGGATTACACACTGCAGATTATTTTCTGAAAATTAACTCAAAGTCCACAATTGTTTCCATCTCAGGAAAATCCCCAGTGTCTTGGCAGGAATCATGGGCACTACATGTCCTGGCTTCTGTGTATCTCTCTGACCTCTGCTCTCTTCTCTGCTTCCTTCACCTGGGTGGTCTCAGCCATTCCTCAAACACCCTCACTCTCTCCCGCCTCAGAGCTGTTGCACGAGCTGCTCCTTCTGCCTGGAGACATTTGAGCACAACTCTGAACCTCTCAAATGTTATGTCCTGAGAGGAACCTTCCCTCATGTTCCCTGCCATACCCTCCCTCCCCTCATGATGATCTCTAGGCACTTTTCTGGCTTAGTTTTCTTGAAAGCATGAATGACTATCTCATTTTATGCACATGCCTGTGTGTGTCTGCGTGTTTCCCTAACTCACATGTCAGCTGCTCAATAGCACTTATTCTGATCATCTTGTTCTATCCATATTTCCTGTTCCTCAAACATTGTCTGGCACAGAGTAAGAATTCACATGACAACTAATTGAAATAATGAATGAATGAAAAACAACATATGTATGTTATTTAGAAATACGGAAGAAATTAAGAAATAATTAAAAGAGCCAGAAGAAACTGCCTTGTTGAAACAGCCGGTAGGTGCTTGAGAACTTGTTCTTTGTCTCTAAGCCTGTCAGGACTATATGTTATTATATATTTTGCATATAAAGTAGTTAAAAAAATAAAATGAGAACAAAAAGTTTAAAATATAAATTGTCCCTAAAAGTCAAATGCATATAAAACAAAGCCTTAATTTCAGAAACACCTGATTTGAAATTTTTCTGACTTCAGACTGCATTTTACTCTACTTAACAGTTGTACCATGAAAATTCCCAAGGAGAATTCTTTCTCTTCTATTCTATTTAAAGAATAATAGTGGTGCCCACCTCTCCCTGCCGTGAGCTCTTTCTTCCACTTGCTGTCCCACTTGATACCCAGCTCCTGGCCATATTCATCCCCGTACCAGACCAGCAGTTCACAGCCTGGCCTGATGACCTGGCAATTTCAATAGAAGATCTGACCGTGGTATTGAAAGGCCACCAGGTTCTGCTCCTCATCATCCCGGGCACAGTTCACATACCTGGGGTTGAGGCAGACAAAGGGACAGAAAATAACAGGCAGTGAGTCTCCACTACCTGCCAGGGCCGTGTTGGACTTGTCACCAGATGGTCAAGGCCCCCATGCTGTGACTGGCCATGCCGTTACCCTCCTCCAGGAACCTGCTGTTCATACCTAAGCCTCTTTCTCCAAGTCCTGCTTATGGTGCTCATCCTGCCTGGAATGCTTTTCCCCCCTTGCCTACTTAACCATTCTTCAAAGCCCAATTACAGACTTACCTCCACCATGATTGGCCATAAAACACTGACTTCTCACTTCTCTAAACTCTCAATCGATTTCTACTTATACCACAGAATTTGGTGTTTAATCAATCATGTACTCTGCTTCTAGATTAGCTCACATCATTCTATAATCACCCCAAGTCTATCTTCTTTTGAAAGACCTTTTTCTAATCTCCCATAGTTTACCCAGGTGCCATTCACCTGCCTCCCTGGGTTCCCATAGAAACTTAGATGTTCCTTTGGCCTTGCATGATAATACACAATAATAACAGCATATCCCTATTCTTATCCTCTAATAAAACAAGAACCTTCATGGAAAGGGGCTGGTCCATGCAGCACAGAGGTCCATGACCACCCTGCAGCTCACTTGTCAGGCTTCAGGTTTTAATTTCACTGAAGTTGGGAAGAATTCCTGTCCTCACAGATTAAAGGTCCCTTGTTTTACATTGTCTTGGCCTTGTGTACTTCTACTACAATCAAATGTTTCATTTATGCTTGCAATAGTCCTTCACAAGGGCATGGGTTGTGTGATCTATTCATGAGATGTACTCCATTTTCTAAACTAGAGTACAGCAAATGCTTAATAAATGCTGATTAGATAAATTAAAGTGTGAATCCAGCATCCCCAATGAATCTAGGCTCCTCAGGGTTTATCCTGGTGCCCCAATTTTGTCTATCATAGAGATTTAGTTTTTTGATTAAAAAATGGTAATGTTTTTACTTTACCTCTTTTTTCCTGGATGTTCATAATAAGAAAGAACATTGTAAGGGGAGCAGAGAGTGTAAAAACCATCGAGGGAGGCATGCTGAGGAGGAAAGAAGCCGAGCTTGAGAGAGATGAGTGTCCCTGCTGGAACCCGAAACCTATTGGCCTTACCTCATCCAGTTGGCCCGAGATTTGTCCTTTCCATCCACATACTCATAGCAGTTTCTCCCCTTGGTGATCTGAGTTTCAGAAAAATAAGTTAGTCATTTTTGGGTTTGATGGGCAGGTAATAATCAGAATTATTTTATTCTACTGTCATCCATGCATTTGAGCCTGCATGGATTCAGCCGCCAATGGTGACACATGCTGTGTACTCCTCAGCATCATCTACACATCTGAGTTGATTTGTCCCGTCAGAGCTGAGGCACCATAGGGAGAATGCACTTTTTCTGTCTCTGTGCCACTTTTCTCCCACTCACCCACTGACCTTTAAATAGGAGTTCCAGGTTCATGCAAAGACCGCTAAGTACACAGATCTAACCATGTTGTCACTATCCATGTTCTAGCATGTAGAAGGTGATGTCCCACCAAAGGCACAGAAGGGATATAGGAAGCCAGAAGACGGGGTTAAGGTAGGCCCTTCTCACCATCCAGGAGTAGCCACTGTTGACTGCCTCTTCATCTTCTGTGATCTGGCTCTCATAGGGGCCAAAGTGCTGACCCAACGGCAGATCGGATGCCTCATTCCATACTCCAAGCCCGGCCTCGGGGATGCCCGACGGCCCAATTCTCAGCCCAGGGGGCAAAGTGAGGGCTGAGTGGTTGGGATGCCCCTTGTCCACTGCACTGTCCTTTACAAATGTAGGGGGTCTATAAGCCAGTCAGCTGTCGATGAAGTAGTCCTGGCATTGCTCACAATCTGAAGGCAAGAGCAGCAGGG
The DNA here is from genome assembly GCF_027409185.1 of Cynocephalus volans. Taxonomy (NCBI): domain Eukaryota; kingdom Metazoa; phylum Chordata; class Mammalia; order Dermoptera; family Cynocephalidae; genus Cynocephalus; species Cynocephalus volans. Next base: position 5,461,648 of record NW_026902463.1, on the reverse strand, counting down.
ATTAGGAAAAGTATAGTGTGTGTTCCTGGATATAAAGAGCTTCAGAAAGAGCCCAGCATTTACATAATTCAGCCTCAATCCTGTACTCCAAGCCACCAGAGTAAAGGAATGATTTGGGTTCAAACAACAAGATAAAATTATTGTACCGGGACATAGCCTTCTCCATGAGTGGGCCAAAAGGGTCACTTACACAGGTAGTCATCATCCTGAGGTTCACAGACCTCTTTGTATGCATGACCCTTTCTCGCAGGCTACACATCTTCATTTCAATCTCCTTTCTCTTGAGTTCTACATTGGAGAAGAGTAAGTGAGTGAAGTTAGGAGTCTGGAGTGTTTGTCCCTGTATCGTCAGAAAATGTGAAATCTCCTACCATCAAATTATTGTCTATCCTTCTACATACTCTGGCTCGCCACCCCTTCACTACCTCTTAACTATTATTTCAGAGAGACTAAGACTCTACACCCACACTGACTACAGGTGCATAATTCAATTTTAGTTTCTGGATTCCCAGGATCAGGATTAACTTCCGAAACTTTCTAGTAACAAACCGTTAATTCATGCATTTATTTATACATAAAATATTTGTTGAAGGTGCATTACATATTAGGCATTGAACAAGGGCAGGGATATACAATAAGAAAATGTGGTCTCTATTATCACAGATGGATTTATTGGACACCTTGAATGTATATTTATTTTAGTGCTTTCAAACAATATATGAGCCATTGGTCTTTATCTTCATTTTACAGATTAGCATTAATGAGCTCAGAGAATTTATAATGTCTTCCCAAGGTCCAAATGATTCTACGTGGATTATAACAAGTGTGTGACTTCAGAGTTAGTGTTTGTTCTTACATGTTATTCAATACAGCATCTAACTTCTGGTCTCAGCTTAGTCCAGCTTAAGCACAGGCCTATCGAAAGTCTACGCCACATATCTAGACCATACTCATCAACCTTTCTAAAGGACCTAGAGGGACTAAAGTCCCCAAATTATTTTCTCTTACCCAATTTTTCTCTAGAATGCTGTACGGAGGTACTTGCTTCTGCAGGAGGGGACACTCGTTTCCGGGCCTTCTCTGAGTCCCTTGTGTTCAGTAAATCTGTTGTTCCTGACAATTTCTTCAAAATAGATTCATTATTTAACAGTGATCTGGATATTCCCTTTAATGTTAGAATCACATATTAAAAGACAACATACATTTCTTTCGTTCCTTAGGGCTTGCAACCTGTTTTCACATGCATGACTTTAGTTAATGGGTCAACAATCCCTGGAAAAACTTGGAGTGACTGAATACCAGAGAGAAAGGGAAAGGCCTGTGTGGGCAGGACAGTCTTAAGGCTCTTTTGCTTCAACTTTCTATATATACATGAGAGCGAGGGAGGGCGAATAATCTGGAAGACTACCTGGAGACTCAACAAGGTCTGTGAAAGAAGGAGGTAGGGGCTTATAGGGAAAAAGAGGGGATCTTCTATGAACTAGGAGACATTTGACAGAAGGAGAAAGGTAGGAAAGCACAGAGGGTACAAAACACATCTGGAGAATGAACAGTGAGGTTGGGAAGAGAAGAAACAGTTGGCATAAAGGTTATCTAGACAACTAAGAGAGTGATGCTAAGAGCTGCAAACTGCCATATCCTGGAAGGGATATTTAACTTTGAAATTGAATTAACTAGTTCCTGTACCAATTCTGCCTAAGTAAGGGTGTACTACCAGCTAATTCTATTCACTTTCCCGATCCGTAAATTGGCATACATGCTAATTCTTAATGGTACAGTGAACATGAAATGTAATAACGCTCACCAAAGTGTTTTGAGATTAACAATTTCTCTTATAGTCTTGACATCAATTTTCCTCCTCAACCATCTCTACAGTCAAAATCTAATTCAAAGATATTATCTTCAGCACTCTCTGACCCTGTTACCTCTATTTTAATTTGAAAAATTTGGAATTATTCAGAAAACACTGAGGGGGTCATCAAGGGCTCTGAGTTGGGCCTGGGACTCCTGAGAATAATCAGGTATGGACCAGGCTCTCAAAGAGCTCGTAATACAGAGGTGGCAGGCTATACAAATGATTACAAACAGCATGAGATTTGCCTAGTTCGGGCCCAGAGGAAGGAGCAGTTAACTTCTTCCTACAGGGATGAGCATTTAAAATCAGTACCAGGATACATTTCTACTGAATAGTGTAATATACATGAAGTGCTAAGTCATTCTCCTATCTGTTGTTTCTCAATCAAACTTCAAACTTCTCAGGGCTAGGAGCAGTCTTCTCACATCCGAATGGGTCCCTTATGAGAGAGTAGGAACTATCTCCGTCTTCATCTGGGACCAGGCACAATGTAAATTGACTGTATATTGCCAAGCTCCCCTCAGACTGTCTTAGCGTATATCTCACTTAGCACATCAGAGAAGAATCAGGTTGAAATAATCAGTCAGATGAATAATGTAAAGGTGTATGAGTAAGGCAGCATGAACTTTACAAAAGAAGAAAGTTTTAATCAGCTCTTAAGTACTTTAGGGAAAGAAGGAGTATTGGATTAGACTGAACCACTACTGACTGTAATGTCAGGCATAATCTAACATTTCTGTACTTCAGTTTTCTCATCCACAAAATGGTTATGCTTATAGTACCAACTTCATAGGGTTGTTGTAAGGTTTGAGTGAGTTTATTCACGTACAATGCTTAAAATAAAGTCTGAAATATTGCAAAAATAAAACAAGCAGTAGTGATTATCATTGCTCTTCTTATTAACTCTTAAAAGGATGATGTCCGCCATTGTGCTAAAGAGATCAGAAAAGGGAGGCAGCAGTCCTACGATACTGTGCACATTCTCCTTCTCTTACCTGTGTTTGGATCTTACATGAGGAAGATTGTTGTGTCAATAGGATTTTTCAGGTATTCACCTTCTGGTGTTTACTCTGTTCCACTCTGAAGACCACCCAAGGAGGATTGACCAAAAGGTGATGAGAAATCAGTGTTTTGATGGGTAAATATTTCCAAGCTCAGAAGATTCTCATTAGGGACAGAGAATTCTGAACTAGAGAGTGACAATTCCAAGTATTATCCAAGGGTGATTTGAAAATGGTTTCTGAAGTACCATGAAGACCTTTGCTTCTATTGGAGGCACTGCTAATTTTCTTAAAATGTTTTTTAAAAATAGAGCTCTGGATCTTGGTGTTAACACCACACTCTAACCAACTGAAGTAACTGGTCACCCACCAAAAAACAAACAAAACAAAACAAAACCTCATCTGTGCTTCATCTTGTGTTGACAAGGTTTCTATTACATTTATTTAAAAAAATATATATATATTGACTTGACTTTCATGAAAAAACGCTGAAGAAAACCACACAATGGAGGGAAGGACAGTCTCTTCAAGAGATGGTTTTGGGAAAACTCGATCACCATATGCAAAAGAATGAAGATTGACCCTATGTTACACTACATACAAAAATTACATCGAAATAGATTAAAGGCCTTCATGTGACACCCAAAAGTATAAAACTTCAAGAAGGAGACATGGGGGAAAGCTTCAAGAAATTGAGTTTGGCCATGATTTCTTGGAAATGACACCAAAGCATAAGTGACAAAAGCAAAAATAGACAAAGAGAACTATGTAAAACTTAAAAACTTCTGAGCACCAAAGGAAACAATCAAGGAGTGAAAAGGCAACCTACAGACTGGAAGAAAATATTTACAAACCATATATCTAATGAGGGGTTAATATCTAGAATATATAAAGAATTCCTACAACTCAGCAAGAAAAAAACTCAGTTAAAAGAGTGGGTGCTATGACTGGGTTTTTTTCCTCCAAAATTCATATTTTGAAACCCTACTTCCTGGTGTGATAATATTTGGAGATGGAGCTTTCGGGAAGTAACTAGGGCTAGATGAGTTCATGAGGGTGGGGTCCTCATGATGGGATTAGTGCATTTTATAAGAAGAGGAAGAGAGAGATTCCCCCCAAGAGGTGGAAGTAACCTAAATATCCATTAAAAAATGAATGGATAAGGAAAATGTGGTATAGAAATACAATGGAATATTATTTAGCCTTAAAAAATAAAGAAACCCTGCCATATGCTGCCACATGGATAATTCCTGAAGACATTTTACTAAGTTAAATAAGCCAGTCACAATAAGCCAAATATGGCATGGTTCATTATTTGAGGTATCTAAAGTAATCAAATTCATAGAAACAAAGTAGAATTGTTGCCAAGAGCTGGGGCAGGAGGAAATGGGGTGTTGTTGTTCAATGGGTATAGTTTTATAGTCATGCAAGATGAAAAAGTTCTAGCAGTTTCTTGCACATCAGTGTGTATATAGCTAATAATATGAAACACTCAAAAACTGTTAGGAGGGTGAGTTTATGTTATGTGATTTCTTACCACAATAAGAAACAATAAATTGACTAAGATGGGGATTTAACTGAATCCAGATAATGATGTGTGACAAACCGTGGGGTTAGTCATTTCTTCTTCTAAGACACTTGATCCAATGGCTGCACTATTATGAGATTAGGGTTAGAAAGCTCTTTGGTGGATTTACAGTTCAATTAAGGTTTAGTTAAATTGCCCACTAATTAATTAACAATGTTTAGTAAAACCAGTCTTTCTTTATGACTTTAAAGAATGGTAAACTTTAAACGTATAGAAAAGTACAGAGAATAATGCTGGAAAAGATAAATCCACCACCATGCAGTCCCATTTCAACATTCTGCCACAGCTGATTGAGATGTTTTTATTTCTACTTTTTATTTCAAAATTCAAAAGTAAAAATAAAACAAACAAAAAAGGTAACTATGACATAGTGAAGCCACCTGCCAGCCCTTCCTCCTTCTCTTGTGATGATAACTTCTGAGTTTGGTATTTCTTACTCACATTCAGGTTTTTATACTTTTAGCACTTATTACTGTATCTGTAAATAAAATATGTAATCATTTTACACGTTTAAAACCTTTATATGAACAGCCTCTTACTGTATATACTCTTTCGCATCTTGCTTGTTTGTCGAACATTTGTTTTTGAGAGAACATGTTCTCCTTTGTTAACTCCTAAGATAAAGCCGAGACATCAACCCAGGCTGGTTTCAGGAGGTCACTTCTAATTCCACCTGGCCCCTCACCTTTCTGACTAGGTATCCATTCTTCATCGGAATCCTCAGTGTCATCCACATGGAGTTTGGCCTGCCTTCATTGACACATGAAAGCTGTTCGAGGGGCTCTAGAAAGAAGCCAAATCTTTGTCCTAAAAGGGAAGAGGTGGGAGGAGGAACAAAGGGTGGTGGCAATGGAAAGCACCACAAAGCCAGTGTGGCTCAGCATGGGCTGGGAGAGTCTTGAACAAGGTCAAGATGTGAGCTCTGCATGACTAGTGCCGACACTCAGCCATACCCTGACAAATAAAAAGAACAAAATTTCCCCTCCAGATTTGTCTCCATACAGAAGGGAACTGTGGGCAGATGCAGCCACCTAAGAGAGAGCCATAATAATACAGGGACAGAAGACCTGTTTTCTATTTCCCAGGCTGGTCTGCAGCCAGCACTTGGAGTAACCTATGTTAATCAGTTCATTATAGTTCCTTTTCACATTCCTATAGCAAATTTTCTTCGATTCTCCCATCTCTGCCCCTTCTTCCTTGGAGAAGTATATCGAAATGCCTTTGAAAGCATCTTTAGCCTAGAGAAAATAACATAGTTCATCAGTGATTTACTGTATACATCACAACACCGAGTGGGGCCTTTTCTTCTACCTTGTAATCATAACAAGCAGAACACAGCCTGGGGCCTTGGGGTGGTCTCTGTGAAACATGGATAAAGACATTTGTTCCCGCCCTCCCCAGATTGTGTCCTGTTTGAGAGGACACAGCATTTTTCTAGCTCTCCCCAACACAGAGAGTTTGATTCCAGTGTCCTCTTCTCTCCCATGTCCCAGACGGGACAAATTGTCCCCACTCCACGCACATTCACAGCCAGGGTCACACAGAGTTGCAGGCCATGGGTCTGTGGCCCCCCAGACACCAGCTCCTGTCACTCGATTCCCCTCTCCATCCTTCTTACAGATCCTGCTTGGAGCCCAGCTTGACTTCCCCCAACTCTCACCTTGGGCTTCTGCCCTGTACTCCCTGCATCTCCCTCAGGGGTCTCCTCCCGGGACCTGTTGGGGCTCTCGGTGCTGGGACAGGCTGGCAACTACCTGCTCCAACTCCAAGGTTGGGAAGAACCCTTGAGTCTCCCAGCTACAAGGCCAACGTTCCTGTGGAAAGAGATGGTGCTGAGAGGAGGCCACAGCCCAGACCATTATGCACAGCCAGGCTCTGTCTTCTCCACTTGGCCATGTTGTCCAGACCAGGAAGATGTGGAGACCTTGCAAGAACTGGAGGATGTTGGGGAGGTCTGAGGGCTATCGATGGGATAGGGGGAGGGTCTCTGCTGGCCATGACAGACCACCTAACATAAGCTGTACTGTTTCAGTTCCCCTGCATCTTGACGCGTCTGAGGAAGGGTGGCAAAGGTGCCTGAGGGTCAAGGCTCAGGTATCTTCGAGGGGAGTCCTGAGATGTGAGGGCTGGGGGAGGCCCATGGAGACTTTGAGGCCCCCTGACTGATGGGACTCGGGTCAGACTCACCAGCTCCACTGAGAGGAAATGAACATTTCTCATAGGAAGCTTCTGGGATCTTCAACTGGAGATTCTGGAAAACTGTGGGAGTAAAGCAGTCTGGATCTCTAAGGAGCAGCAATCCCACAGGCTGAGGAGATTGTGGGTCTCCAAGGCCAATGAGATTTGGGGTCTCTCAGGCTGAGGTTCTGGGGGTTTTGGGGTTGAGGGGATTTGGGGTATCTCAGGCTGATAGTATTTGGGGTTTTTCAGGACAAGATTTTGGGTCTTTCGTGCTGAAGAGATTTGGGATACTCAGGTCGAGAGGCTTTGGGATTCATCAGGTAAATGGAGTTTGGGGTCCCTGAGGATGAGAGGATTTTGCATTTTTGAGGCTGAGGAAACTCGGGGTCTTTCAGGCTAAGGAGATTTGGGGTCTCTCATTAGGGGGCATTAGGCTCTCTGACACTGACGTTATTTGGGGGTCTTTGAAGCAGAAGGACGTTTCCAGGCTGAGTAGGATCTCTGAGCTCGGGGAAATTCAGTCTCTCTGTGGCTGCGGTATTTAGCGTTTCCCAGGCTGAGGGGAATTGTGATTACTCAGGCTTAGGGTGTTTGGGCTCTAAGCATTAGAGGATTTGGCGTTCCTGTGGGTGAACGGTAGATTTGAGGTGTCTGAAGCTGAGGTGCATCGGGGTTTCAGGCCGAGGGGGTTTGAGGTCGGTCCAGGTTAGCGGATTCGAGGTCTCTTGGGGATCAGGGGATCTGGGGTTTCCCAGGCTGAAATTTGAAGGTCTCGGGCTAAAGGTTTACAAGGGTTTCTTACTGCACGGCAAAGACTTCCCGAGTTCCTGTCAGTCTCCCTGGCTTTCTCCTGCCCCGCTGCCCACCCTGACTGGCGCCCGCTGGGATCCTCTCTGGTTGAAACGGCCACGCAGCCACCGGTACCACCAAACCACCTATCAGAGTTGTGACCCAAACGCTCCCGCCAATGAGCGATGAGAAGGACATAAAGGGGCGGAGAGTAGGGAGGAGCCAAGCCTGTCAGTCACAGGCTCCCCTCAGTCCTAGGCTCGGGTGGTAAGGCGGGACCTGGTCTTTCCCGCCTTGGGGACAATCCACCCCAAACCTCAGGGACTGGCCGCTCTGGGTGGATCCCTGAAGGGGTGATTGGATTATAGCACCATGCAGTAGTGAATGGTTTAAAAATGGTGGTGAGTGACGTGGTTCTGAGGACTTTAAAAGAAGAGGAGAGTCTGTCTCTCTGCTCTCTCTCTCTCTCAGCTTCCACCATCTTGCAGCGTGAGACCCCTGGGTCACTGTTGCCACCACAAGATGGACTTTGGACTTCCCAGCCTCAGAAACTTTCGCAATAAATTTCATTTTCTTTATAAATCACCCAGTTCAGGTATTTTTTTATAAGCAACAAAAACAGACTAATACAGCAAGCTTTTCTCTCAGGCTCATCTTTAGGCTTCAGGTAATCCACAAGAGAAGACTTGAGCAGATGTAAACTGCTCGTATAGTTTTGACGGTGTAACAAAATTCTGAGCCAATCTGAAAAGAACAAGACAGCATTTTTTTTATTTGTCCTGTCTTACATTTTGTTCTGGGCACATAAAGAAATGTCTCCCAAATTACTGCTTAATGGAACAGAGACATCAGTGATTGCACACGACAAGTATGGTCTACTCAAAACAGTTTTGAAAAGTAAGTTTAAAAAATCGACTATAATGATCAGAAATAAACCATGGTGAGGGAAAATAACGTGTTCTCCAAAATTACTACATTGCAATAATCATAAATTCCAGGTTTCAAAAACAAAACAAAACAAAAACCTAACAAACGGGAAAACTTTTCAAAGCATGCAAAGAAACATGAAAGCACTTCCCATTCACGGGAAAATAGTAATGATGATGATGATGATGATGATGATGATGATGATGATGATGATGATGATGATTTAAAAAATGGTGGGTGGGGACTCCCAGTCAATGAACTTATTAGACAGTCTTTAAATCACCCAAAACAACTGTCATACATATGTCCAAGAGGTAAAGGGAATGATGCACAAAGAAATAAAAGAAACCAAGGGAACAATGTCTAACCAAATAGAGATTCTCAATAAGGAGATAGAAATCAACAGCTCGAAAACCATAACATGTGAATTGACACCTTCACTAGAGGTTTCAAATGAAGGTTTGAGCATGCAGAAGAAAAAATCAGAAAACTTAGTTAGTTCACTTGAAATGATCCTGTATGACGAGCAGAAAGAGAGAAGAAAGAAAAAAATAAACACAGCCTAGGAGACTGTGTGATCCCCATAAAGCAAGCCAATTGTATTAATCCACTTCTGTTGCCGATAACAGAAAACCTGAAACTGAGTGATTTATAAAGAATCAAAACATGTTTCTTACAGTTCTGGAGGCTGGCAAGTCCAAGGTCCAGGAAACATATCCGGTGAAGGCCTTCTTCTTGGTGGTGACTCCACAGCAATGCAGGCTGTCACAGGGAGAGAATGGGTGAGCAAGAGAGCTAACCTGCTCACTTGCTTTCCTTCTAAAGTTGTCAGAACCACACCCATGATAACTCATTACTTCACGGACAAGGGCATAGTACTCACAATCCAATCCCTCCTCAAAGACCCTATCTTGCAAATATTATAATAGTACTTCCCACTCTCTTAGCACTGTTACAATGGAGGTCAAGCCCCAGTGAGTTTTGAGGAACAGTCGAAGCCCAGAATGACAGTCCCAGAAGAGAGGCTAAAGAGAAAAGGGCAGGAAAACAAACAAACAAACAAACAAACAAACAAACAAAAAAACATTTCGAAGAATAATTGCTCGAACTCCCAAAATTCTTGAGAAGACATGAAAGTTCAGATAGAATGTTCTTTGGCTTAGAAGCCTTTAGACCAAATTATCTCTTCCTGAAGCCCTCACATTTCTTCAACACCCAGACCCTGTAGGCAGAATAGGCTCACACTGTTACCTGCCCTTTCTGAATGCCCTGTTTAGTTTATGTCCCCCTCTCACTTCTCTGCAGGAGGTCAACGAGAATAGAGATTTTTTGACAACTTCTCATGCAATGACAAACCCATACATAAATAGCTTAGAACAAACAAATCATAAAGAAATTGTGCATAGATTAAGGTTTTTAAAGGAATAATCCAGTTAAAAACTGGAGGGGCTGTGACCATCAACTCCATTCACCACTGCACTGTGTTTACAGAACACTTACAAGTAAACCTGACAAGTAAACCCAAGATTCCCCCCCGCCCTTGAAAACGACCTGACACATTCCCTTCAAAGCGTTCATTCTCTTCTGGGGGCGAGGGGTAAAGGGGGCAGAACTAGGAGGCATAGTTGTTACTGACTTTTCCGAAAGCCTCTCTTATGTGATCCAAGTGGGATTTATGCTCCTCGTTAACTTCAGTGAGTGCACAAGCTATCCCTGTTTCTAAATATGTAACAAGGTTAGTTATGCCTATAAGTAAAGCATTTCCGTGACTCACAAAAATAACTCACAGATAATCTCAGTTAGAAGAGATAGACGGATTTGATGCAGAAATGGAGAAAACAGCCAAATTCACTTGGAGACAGGCTCAGACACAAACTATATATGAATGAATGAACAAACGGTAACAGTGGCAGATAGCAAAGCAAAGAGATGAAAATATTGAAACCACTGTAGAGATGTGAGTGTTCAGTTTACATCAGCAAGGATAAATGATATCAGATGATAAAAGTATAGGCAGAGTCAGAGGAAGAGACACACACTCACACACAGAATGAGAAAGACACCTGGTGAAATGCAGACACTCAATTTGAATTTTAAACAGAGAATACCAAGACACTGATATCAGGAAAAACAAATGTGGTTTAGAGATATCAAGTCAGAATGCTCACAAATTAATCATGTGATTATGAGGCCCACATGCACTGATACTCCATGGAAGGAAGCATTAGGGAAAATGTACAATTTCACACTTCTTTTGGTAACCCCAAAACAGCGGGACCATGTGAAAGCAGTAATATGACTGAATTACACCTATGAGTCAAGGACGAAACTCAGGAAGCTGCATTCTCTTGGGTGGACATGACCAAGCCACTAGGCAATAGCAGTTTAGTCAACAGTAGACAGCTACGGTTTTGCTAGACCCTCCATGGAAGTTCTCCTCACATTTCACTCCAAGAGCAGCTACAGTTAAAACTGGCAACCAAGGGCTAGCGGGAGATAAGTATTTCGAGAACCCTTTCCTAACCTTTTCTCCATTCATTAAACACTAAGTAAGACCCCTAAACTTGCAGCTAAATACTCAGAAAAGGGCACACAGAAATCTGCTGACCTGCTCTCATGCAGGGCTTCTGGAACTGCTCTCTTTTACAAGCACAATGGAAGATAGGTAGCAGCACATGGCACCGGAAAAGGTTCCTGCTGTTTGGATCAAGATGGACCAAGTTGCTTAGAAAGCCTGTCCCGTTCTTTCCTTTTATGTTAACCTTATGCACAACATGCTGAAAACACCACAGAAAATGAAAGGTTTCTGGGTTCCTAATACGGTGTGGGGTATCATTTACTAAGACAACATTCTCACTGGAGTATACCAAGAAAGGAATGTACTCATAATGGCTTACCTATTTACATTTTGGGATCTTCACCTAATACACAGGGTCTTGGGTAAAAGCTTAGACCATCTGAAAATAGGAATATTAAGAATAATGTCTACATCTAGGATCATCTAGGGACAGACAGCACATGGGTGAAAGTCTAGCAGTTGTATATTTAACCACTCCACCTCCCTGCTCTGTTTATATTTTTTGCCCAAACTCAGTCACCTGGAAAAACAACGGGACTCACATACAACTACAAGGAGACCCGCTTTTTCCCAAAAGTTTATCTTTTCACTTAGTCACCTTTGCCAGAAACAAAGCCACACCTTCACTGCCTTCCCTCATCCCTTTGTGTCCTTTCCCACAGTCCCTTCATATACCATATATTCCCATTTCTTAAAATGTTGCTGGGAAGCCTGGCCCTGACAGGTTGATTGTCCCAGCAAAGCACTGTGCATTCATCTACCTAAGGATGACATTTGGTTCAGAAGAGAAACGAACTTTAATATTTCCACCTTGAATTCTCTTAACGCACAAGAGAGGATATTTGGAGGAGCCCTGTGCAAGAAAATTTCACCCTGATTATCTTACTTCTGTAATCACTAAGTCCTTTCCTTGAACTACCCTCACATTCCTGGGAAAAACAAGAAGTGTCAAACTAAACTGTTTCTCTTTCCTTTCTTCTTTCTCCACAACCTCCTGCTCTGTGGGGAAGGAATAAAAAAAGTCCTCAGACGGAATCCCAAACCTTGGTGTATCTGCTCTCTACAACTTTATAAGCCCAGATCCTCCACAGACTGACAGTTCCTGGACAAAGAATTAAAAATCCCACATGGATTTGACCTATGTAGAATCTCACCCCACTCCGGTACACAAGCACACACACAGAGACACATATGTTTGATGGTGTTTATTTCTCCTTCACACCAATCCGATTTTATCCAAGTGTCTTGCTGTCTGCATTTTTCATCACCTGACCGGCTTTTCTTTCAATCCTGAGCATGAGAACACTGTATCTGAAGTCACTTTTTAGAAGTTCTGCTTTTTTAGGTAAAGTCTGATGCTCCGAGATATTCAACTCAAAAACTTGGAATACTCTAAAACACACAAACACACATAAAAACTCATTTTCTCTGAAAAATGTTAAAAATTGCTTTAATTATGCAAAGTCCTGCCCAGGAAAAACTAGCCCTTCCCCGTTTGTGACCTCTTCAATTTCCCCTTACCATGTGTTAGAAATTGCTCTCCGTAACATCTGCCCCACTGCCAGTGTTCTCTGTATGAGTAGAATAAGCTAAGGAGATAATTAAAAGAAAATTAAAAGACACTGATTACCAAAATGGAAAATTGATGAGAGAAAGGAATGAGACTGTACAAATATTCATAGCCTTTTGTGGAAAGGGTGAAAGGAGGAACATTTGATGAGCCAAAATTTAAGGGGGTGGAGAAATGACTGAGGGTGGGGTTGGCTGTCATGGAATTAAGTTCAGAGAAGTAAAGGATTGAGCTTTGCTTCTGTCCAAACGACTCCGGACACTGACTATAGTGCAGTGGGCTTAAGCTTCCCCAGCTATAACTTGTTTTGCAGTGCAGTTTCTCCAACGTTCCTGTTTCATCTTGATGCCCTGGGTGACCTGGTTTGTGTCATTCCCTGTCTTTCAATTTCTACACTTGTGAAATGAGTGTCCAGGTACCTAAAAACATGCATTTCAGCCCCTACTTCCTGAGCTGCTCACCTGCCCTCTCGGTTCCCTGTCCAGGCACCTGCATCCTCATGTGGTACCGCAGGGGATTGAGCCATAGGTCTTTACAGATGATCTGTTAGGGGAACCAGGACAGGACCGCTCAGGGTTCAGACACCATTCCCAAGAAGGCTGGGAACCCTCCCTGGTCATTTCTGAATTTTCGCAGTGAGGCCCTACCTCAGCGATCCTGTTAGATCCTGCAAAGTTGTGGTCAGAAAACCAGTTGAAGAAGTTAACACTGCTGTTGTGGTGCCTGCGGCTATAAGCCTCATGTTCATAATCCTGATACCACTGAACTGGAGTGGAATGAGATGCCCTGTATCCTGCAGGGAAGAAAAGTATACAGGAAGGGGTTGGAGCATGCTGACGATGATAAACCCAACACCTTCACTACCCATCCTGGGATCCACCTCCTACCGGTGACATTAATGAGATATTCCTTAATAATCACTTTATTCCGGAAGTACGGGTTGTTCCGAAAGAACAACATGATCTTGCAGCAGTGAATGGGATGCCTGATTTCCTCCACCTGTCATGACAAAGTGGAGAAGGTTAAAATTTCTCTTCAGGTCACCTACCCTTTTCTGTTTGCCTGAAAGTATTGCTTCTCTTATCCTTCCCCGCTCAACCTTCCAGCCTCAGTCTCACTAGTTCTGACCTCCAAGTCGATCATGTAGCTAAGCAAGTCTTCATCTTCATCGCTGATCATGGCCAACATCTCGGGGTGGTTCACAATCTGCCTCAGGTCAAGGAGCCTTTCCATGCTACGGAAGTAGGCGCTAGAAGCAACTGAGCATGTATAAACAGCTAGGAGAGTGTGTTGCGCAGGGGTCTCCCACACCTCACACATTGTGTCTCCCACACCTTATGCACCGTGCCCTCCCTGCCTTTCATGAGACACACTCAAGGCAATGGGTGCCTTGCATGGCCTTAAATGGGAGACTGTCCACGTTGACACAGGGAGGGGCTCCTTTCTGAGGGATGCTGAGCTCTATGTGTCCCTGATGTACTAGGGGCAAAAGTGAATCTGCTTGTATCTAAGTATGCACTTTATCAGCTCTTACTGACTAGGGTGGGAATTCATACACTTTCCTACAGCATTATTGTCAGCAAAGCCTGTCCTTCAAACACTTTTTCTACATGAGAACTCCTTTGTGATATTCACGACACTGATCCAGAATGACTTCTAATTCTCCGCCCCAGTTAGTGTCTCTGTGCCATAAGTATTTGTATTTGCACGAGTGTGGCTGCAGCTCCGTCTTCCCTCAGTCTGTACCTTCCCCCACAACCCCCAAGTAGATGTTTTCCAGTACAGGAATGGAACACTGGTCCTTGGTGCTATCAGTTCCATTCTCTAAACAACTGAGCAACCGGCCAGAAAAGCCTGTATATTCTCATGTTGAGCTGTCCCGTGGATCGATTGCTATTACCCTTGCCCATGCTCCTACTGGTCAGTACAAAGCGAGATTCAAAAGGATACGGCTTTGGCCCAGAAGCCAGGGATGCCCTGGATGATGGCCCTTCGGTGACCGAGATGAGTCCTGCGTCTCTGCACCAGGTTCTGCCTCAAACGAGCAAAGGCCCTCCTGGCTTGGTTGTTCACGGGCTCCAACTCTAACTGAAGGGCCTCCAGTGACTACAGAGGGGATAAGGACAACATGGGGCTCCACAGAGTCTGTGTCGGGGTCTTCTATTCAAGCTTCTCCTCAGGCTCTACAAGTTGCATCAGAGTTTCCTCCCCCAGGTCTTCTTCCTGAACTTTTTCCTCAAATTCCTCCTCCTCCTCTTCCCTGTCAGGCTCCTACACCACCCTCTCACCGTCCATCACGTGCTGCGCCCACTCCCCCTTCCACTGCTCCTGCTCCTCCTTCTCCTCGTCCTGCTCAACTGCCTCCACCTCCTGAATAACATCCACCAACACAAGCACCACATCCTCCTGCTCCTCGACTTCTCTCTCCCCTTGTCCCTCTTCGGATTTCCCCTTCTCTTCCTGCTCCTCCTGCCACTCAACGACCTCCGCCACCGCCATTACATCCACAAGCACAGCACCACGTCTTCCTGCTCTTTATCCTCCTGGTCCTCGACTTTTCCTTCCTCACACGCCTCTTCCGGTTTCTCCTCTTTCCTCCTCCACAGCGACCTCCACCACCTCCACTGCCTCAAACAAAACTGGTGCCACCTCCTGCCCGGTCGCCGCCGCCTCCCTCTCTGCCAAGGCCTCGCTTTCCTGCACAGCTTCAACCCCGGTCCCGGAGGCCTCCTCGGGCGTCCCACCCAACTCTGCCAGGGTCGCACACCCCACGCCATTACTGGCCTCTGGCGGCTGCTCCCCAAGAGGCCTACCGGCCCCTCCCTCCCCAGGGCCCTTTCCCACACCTACCTTTATCCAGGGTTCGGCGGAAGCCCCTTCCTCCCGGGAGCCCGCCTCACTCGCCATGCTGCCCTGGTCCTCAGCAGGCTCAGCTGCGCCGGGTACGCAAGGTCGAAAGCCTTGAGCTGCACACCCCCAGCAGCAGCTAGAGAAGCCGAGCCGCAGGCAGCTTCCGGCTCTGAGAACTTCCGGGAGCCTCGCGGTCGGTCACGGCATTCTGCGCATGCGCAGGACTTTGGCCCGCTCTGCCGGCTTCATGGCGCCAAGGCACCCAGCCACGCCCAGACCTCTACTGTGGGTCCACGGCCAATGGATGAAGAGGTAGTGGCTGTCACGCAGGATGGCCCCGCCTCCCGTACTCAGGCATCTGGGGCACAAGTGCCCCGCCTGCGAGCCCTGGCCGTTGTCTCTAGGAAGCCCTCCAAGCTTGCCCGGTGCAGTGCACACACACAGCCGGTTTGCACTTTGTAAAGTCCAATGAGTGTTCCACTCCAAAGTCCATGCCTGCGTCTTGTGTGGCACCGAACCCAGACAACATAAAGTACTTAAGGACACGAAGTGGGAGCATTGGACAGTACTGGGTATTTCAGTTCCAGCCCACAGACAGAATGAGGTTCTCTGAGGGTCGGGCCCATGTGTTGCTCTATATGATGCTGCGCTGGATTTCATCGGGTCTAGAGGCAGAGAGCAGTACTGCAAGCCCTCCCTCAGGATTAGGAAAATTAGGGGTCTCAGAAATAGTGCACGATTGTCTCTGCAAGTATCAGACCCACTCCTCCTCAGTGCCTGGCACAATGGAGGTGATTCAGCAGAATGTCCGTCCGCCTGCATGCACACATTTATGCAATGCCTTCCCAGAGACTGAGAGAGCAAGCCGTGGCCTCCTTTCTACCAATGGCAGATGGCCACCGGCCGTTTGTGCTTTGGAAGAAAGGAAGTCGTGCGCAGGTATGTAGGTTCCTCTCTTCGGTATGTATAGTGGGTCGGTAGGTCAAGGGTGTCGTCCAGATCTCCTACACCCTTCTTCCTCGTGATCTTTCTCTTTACTCCCCTCCCTGTTGGGTAGAGGGTACCGATCGTGGTTCCCCATGGGCTGTGTTGAGTGACTGATGTCACTGTCTTGTTTTCTAGTGTCTCGATGGAATTGTACACGGGCACCCCCTTGCTTCACAACTGTGTTTTCTGCCCTTCCTTCTTTATTCTGGTAACCTGGTTTTGCACTTTCACTTGCACAAGTAGACTCCCGGGCTACCTCTTGCAAAAGAGGCAAGGTGAAAGTGACCAGGGCAAAGAGCACATGAAGTACACAGTAAAAACTGCCTGGGACCAAGTTGTGTGAAGTCCTACCCTGTCCTTCGACCCTTTTGATGATGACAGAGTAGCACCAATTAGTACACCTGTACCACCACATCCTTCTTTCTCGATGCTGCCTGTCCTCAGACACCATGCTTGAGCCTCAAGCACTCTCTGGTCAATCAGCCTCTGAGTCCAACTTTTACTTCACGACGCTCACATGTTCCCATGGTTTTCCCTGAACTTCCCTGGGAGTGTCCTCACACCAGCTGCTGTGTGAGCCCATGTCTTCAGTGGCTTTTATTTTCTCTAACAAACGTAGAGGAGGCCCCTGGGAGCCAACGAGCTCTGAGATGTTCTCCTTTGCTCCTGACATGCAGAAATGTAAACTGTCTAGGTAAATATCAGGAAGGGGATTTTGAGGGAAGTAGAGTCATGCAAGCTTGTCGAAGCATTAGGTCATCTGAAAGTGAGGAAAAGAGAAGGCATCCTCCCCTCCTGACCGATGGAGACTTTGCACTGCACACTCATGGACACCGCATGAGAGTGGCTGTCCCGGGAAGTGTCCATGCTCTGGGGATTGTCATTACTGGTCTCTTTTCCAGGAGCGAACATTTCTTAGTATGCCTCCTGGTCTGGGTGGAATGTGAACGCCCTCTTTGATTTCTTTGTAAGAGTCACTCCTTTTTTTTCCTAAAGTGTATGTCTTATCTGGACATTACACCACCAAAAGCAATCCGTGAAGCCTAAACACGTGAAATCAATCAACCACCTACCAGAAACATCTTGGTTCATTGAGGTATGAAAGAGTTCCCCTTTATCTCAGTGAAACAAGGTGAGATCTCCAAGTCACCCTCAGACGGGCTGCAGAATAATGGTGACCAAGATGAGAGAAAGAGCAGTAAGGGCATGTGACACAGAGTGCTATGGACATCTTGAACTGAAAATTTTGACATGCAGGCATAGAAGACGCGAGACTCATCGAACAATACACCTAGGGAGATCAGGTGACACCGTCTCACTGACACAGACACTGAGAGAGAGAGAGGTAGAGAGAGAGAGAGAAGCAGAGACTGAGGATATGAATGGACGAGTACGGGGACATCCTCACGTGCACGGTGCACTGTAAAAGAGTAACAAGAAACACCTCATCGAAGAGGACACGAGGAAAGGAATTGTTACAGAGGGAGTGAGCCAGAAAACTCACAAATTGATCCGGTCATTACCCCTGGATTGTGACGGGCTAGGGCCCATTGGAACTGGCATTGAAGAGAGGACAGCAGGGGCAAATCAAACCCATGGAACCTCACCTGGGATAACCCCCTATCATTTGGCCCTGGAAAGATCCCTAGTGAGAATGGGTTCCCCCTATGTGTAGATCTGTGCTCCGAGAAGACACTCAGCGTAGTCGTGTTCTCTGGGATGGCACCCGGGACGAAACGTTGGCACATGAGTCTAGAGACGGCTCCCTCAGACTTCCCTGTGCAGTGCACGTCATAGCCCTCCACTTGCACGCTTCATTTTAGGGCCGGGCAGAGTTTAACGGTGCCGTCACTTGTCCCTGCCGGGAGATGACCTTGCTTTAGACAGACGGCTAAGGCTTTCCCCTGCTCTTCAGAGCCTGAGTGCTTTCTTTTCTTTCTTTTATTTTGTAAATATAGAATATGGATGATTCTTGTGGCTCATTACTGAAACCTCCCTCCCTCCTACCTCTACCGCCTCCCTCCCAACAGCCTCATGTCTGTTCACTTGTCATGTCAACTTCAAGGTATTGCAATTTTTGTGTCGTTTTCCCTCCTCCACCAGTTTATTTATTTATTTATTTTTAGTTCCCACCAATAAGTGAGAACATGTGGTATTTCTCTTTCTGTGCCTGACTCGTTTCACTTAATATAATCCTCTCAAGGTCCATCCATGTTGTTGCAAATGGCACTATTTCATTCGTTTTTATAGCTGAGTAGTATTCCATTGTGTAGTTGTACCACAATTTCTGTATCCACTCATCCGATGATGGACATTTGGGCTGGTTCCAACTCTTGGCTATTGTAAAGAGTGCTGCGATGAACATTGGGGAACAGGTGTACCTTCGACTTGATGATTTCCATCCCTCTGGGTATATTCCCAGCAGTGGGATAGCTGGGCCACATGGCAGATCTATCTGCAATTGTTTGAGGAACCTCCATACCATTTTCCATAGAGGCTGCACCATTTTGCAGTCCCAGCACAATGTATCCCACCATTCTATATACTATTTTTATGAAGTGCAACTTCTTATTTAGATTCCATAGATGACTGAAATAGCGTGGCATTTGTATTTCTGTTTCTGAAATTTTACTCATAATTTCCTGCAATGTTATCCATGTTGTTGCATATGACAGGTTATTGTTTTTAATGGCTGAATAGTATTCCATTGTGAATATGTGCCATATTTTATTATTCATCTATCCATTTCTGAAAACTTACCTTGATTTAACGTCTTGGCTATCGTAAATGGTGATGCAACAAACATGAGATTGCAGATATCTTTTCAAAATACTAATTACATTTTCTTTAAATATATTCAAATTAGTCTGTTCCTTGACCATTTTGTTCTACTACTTTTAATAGTTCAAGTAAATTTCATACTATTTTATATAATAGTTGTACTTAAATTTTATTTCCACTGAAACTGTGTGTGAGCGTTTTCTTTTCTCCACATTCTCATCAACACTTATTGGCCATTTTGATAATAGCCACCCCAGCAGGAGCAAGATGATATATCATTTTGGGTTTGATGTGCATTTTCCTGATGAGTAGTGAAGCTCAACATTATTTTCATATACCTGTTTTTCTTTTGTATGTCTCCTTTTGAGAAACGTCCATTTAACTCTTATAACTATTTTTAATTCGGTGTTTGTTTTATTACTATTGAGTTGTTTTAAGGTTGTTATATACACATATTTTGGGTGTTAACCTTTATAAGATTTATAGTTTGAAATTTTATTTTTATATTCTGTAGATTGGCTCTTTACTCTTCTGATTTCCTTTGCTAGTTTAGTTTGATGTAATCCCAATTGTTTATTATAATTTTTGTTGCCTCTGCTTTTAGACGCATCCCTGAAATCATTACTCAGCCTGATGTCATGAATTTTCTTCAAGACTTTATGGCACAGCCCTGCATTGTCTTGTAATATTTTTATAGTTCATAGTCTTACACTTAAGTTTTTATCTACTTTGAGTCAGTTTTCATAGAAGGTCACAAACAGGGGTCTAATTTTTTCTGCAGGTAGATATCCAACACATTTGACAGTACTTCTTTCCCATTGTGTGTCCTTGGCACCTTTGTCAAAAATCATATGGCTATGAATAAGTTTATTTTGAGTCTCTCCATACTGTCTCATGTTTTGTTTCATTGTTTTGTTTTAATACTAGTCCATTTCTGTTTTGGTTACTATAGCTTTGTAGTATATTTTAAAGTAAGGTGAGGTAACCCCTCCACTTTGTTCTTTTTGTTAAAGATTGCTTTTCTTTTTCGGTTTTATTGGGGGGATTATACAAATTTTAGGACTTTTTTTTCAGTTTTTCTAAGAAATTTCTTTGATATTTTGATAGACATTGCATTTATGTCTACATTGCTTTGGGTAGTGTGGATTTTTGAACAATATTTAGTTTTACAATCCACAGACACAAACTATCTTTTGATTTTTGAGTCTTTCTAAATTTTCTTCATCAATGTTTTATGTTTTTTTATTGTATAGATCTATTAGCTCTTTGGTTATATCTTCCTAGCCTTTTTGTACCACTATAAATATAGTTGTGTTCTTGTCCTTGTTTTTCCAGATAGTTAACTAGAGTATAAAGATGTTACTATGTCGTGTATGTTAGTTTTGTGTGCTCCAATTTTACTAACTTTATTTATTATATCTCACAGTTCAGGGGTGCAGTATTTAAGATTTTTATATGTAAGAGAGTATTATCTGGAATGAGAAAAAGTTTAACTTTTTTTTTTTTTTTTTAAGTTTGGATGCCTTTAATTTCTTCTTCTTTGCTAATTGTTCTGGCTATCCAGGAAAATGTTGAATAGCATTTTTGTCTTGCTTTATATCTAAGTAAAGTAACTTTAACTTTTCTTTACTCAGAGTGATATTATTTGTGACTTTGTCATATATGGCTTTAATTATACGAAAGCACATTTCTCCTACATCTAATTTGTTTGTAGTTTTTAATCATAAAAATTGTTTAATTTTATCACAAGATTTTTTTGGCACCTATCAAAATAATTATAGTTTTGTGTTTTAATTCTGATAATGTGATGAATCATGTTTATTGATTTGCATGTGTTTAATCATCTTTGCATCCCTGGGATAAATTCCAGTTGATCACATTAAATAATCTTTTTAATGTTCTGTTGAATCTAATTAGCTAACATGCTAACATCTTGTTGATAGTTTTTGCCTCTACATTCATTAGGTTAGGTAATTAGTGTGTAATTTTAGTTGTTTTTGTTGTTGTTTTGTCCTTGTATGGCTTTGTTATCAGAATAATTCTAGCATTATAGAATGATTTTAAAGTACTTCTTCCTTCTCAATTTGAAAAAAAAAAAAGTGAGAAGAACTGGCATTTTACGTTTTTAAATTTTTGGTAAATTTCAGCAGTTGAGCTGTCAGAGACCCTGGGCTTTTTAACTTTATTTTATTTTTTGTTGTTTATGTTCATATTTTTTTCGCTATTGAAATATAACTGATTACACATATTTGTGGGAAACAGATTGATATCAGTACCTATGTACCTATGTGATGATCAAATCAGGATAACTAGTACATTCATCATTCTTTGTGACCCTTTTCCACTTTCTCACTAATCTTTCTCCCACTCCCACATTTCCACCCCTAGTAACCACAGTTATGTTCTCTCCTTTTGAAAGTTCTTTATTGTGATTGTTGTATTTTTACTACTTATTTATTTATTTGTTTTGTAGATCCCATTCATGAGTGAGGACATGTGGTATTTCTCTTTCTGGTGCCTGGATTATTTCACTTAGCATAAATTTCACTAAGAGTGAAGAGATCCTTGTGAAATGTGGAAGGAAGAAATGGAACCACAGAAAGAAGAACAGGGCATCCAGCCTCAGCCACACTGCAGTATTCTGGCCTTGAGCCAGGTAGAGAGAAGGTAAGCTGGAAAAGACCTCAACAATTCCCAGGACAACCACAAATGCCAGTGATCGCCTACTTGGGGTAGTCTCCAAATAGTTTTGGATCTGAACTCATTCAGCACTTGCTCTCTACTTCCCAGGTGGGCAGACAGACATGCTGAGTGGGAAATGCACTAAAGTGGAGTGGTTCTGCACATTTGTGGCCAGCCTTGCATAGCCTGCAGCAGCTGAATCAAGAAGTGACCCATGGCCCATAGCTGAACTAGTAGCAGCCATGGCTCTCACTATGACCCTCCACATGGTCACATGAGTGACACCAGCAGGTCCGTGATCCTAGGTACATGGTAGCTGGACCCCTGTGCTGGGTTGAGTGTGCCTGAGTCTCTTTGTCTGGAGACACTGTTTACATTCTATAGTTCTCAGGTGTTAGCAGGACCAAGGCATAAGCTGCATGCAGCCTAGGGCAGACAGAAAAACTTAGACCCTAGAGACTGAAATCACTCAGTACTCCTCCACCCAAGGTGAGCAGGCAGACTGTCTGAGCAGAAAGTCTGCTGGAATTCAGCAGGTCCCCACATTCACAGTCTGCCTTGTGTGACCCATGGGGACTCAGGCCATGGGTGCCCACATGGCCAATGGATAACTTAGCAAAAGCCTCACTGTAGAGGATTCTTAAAGCAAATGTACTTCACAGGGCCTGGTTTTTCAAAGCCTTGCAGTTTCCAATATTGACCTTGAAGAGGACTGGAAATTTTCCTCAGGCTACAAAGTCTCCATTGTAAGATAAAGATTTGTGGCACAGCAAGGTTGCTGGCTCAAGGACAGACCAGTTACTGATTATTATGTAAAGATACTGAGAAATTGCTGTAAGAAGGTATGTTTGCTAAGATCAAGCTTTTGTTGATAGGGCCACTTATTTGCCTTACTGGGATGTCATCTGATTTGTTTCACTGAAAGTTACCAGCCTACATATATTGTTAAACTATAACCCCACCTATGTTCTCTTCCTGTAAATTCCTGGTCTGGAAAATAAATGCAGGAAGAGAACCCCAATTTGGGGTTAATTTCCCCAGGAAGGGATGCCTCTCGCTTGAGCGTCCTGGGAAGATTAACCACTTTGTGGTCTCTCACGGGTCAGAAGGGATGGGCTTTGAGTAATCCTTTGCATCCAGGGGAAGTAGGGTGACAAATCCATGGGGGACACCTCACTTCCCTCCAGGGCCATCCACATACTTACATGGCTACTGGAATCCCAGCCATTTGGACCCTAGACCCCTGAACTATAAGGGGCAAGTTTGGATCCCTTCATCTGGAGGAGCTTCCTGCATTCCACAGTGCTCACATAGGCACCAGCAAGGTCAGGACACAGGCAGCTTGGAGCCTAGGACAGACAGAGTAACCTAAACCCCAGCCTCTGAACTCACTCAACACCCTTCTCCCCAGGCAAGAAGGCAGACTGGCTGAGCAGAAAATCCTCTGGAGTGTAGCAGATCCCCACAATCACTGTCTGCCTGGCGTGGCCCATGCAGGCTGAGCCCATGGGTGCCTGCACAGCCCACAGTTAACATGACAGAATTCCTGCCTCCCCTGCAACACGACACATGGTAGCATAGGTGCTGGTAGGGCCCAAATCCCAGCTAACTGGAGCCTAGACTCCTATGCTGGACCCAGAGAATCTGAGTCCCTTTGCCTAAAGGCACTGACTGCATTCTGCAATGTTCATTCAGATGCAGGTGGGACCAAGGTGCAGGCTGTCTGGAGACTAGGACAGATGGAAGGACTGAGACACAACATCTGAACATAGGCAGCACTCACTCCCCAAGTCAGGCCTCGATAGTTCGGCTAGGCTCAGGTGAAAGCTTGTTGGCTCACATTGGTCTCAACAGTTATTGAATAGCAGCTTTCTGTTTTTACAGCATTCCTCCAGACAGGTGCTGGAGGAATCATTCACATAGGCATAGTTCCGGCTCAGCTGAGCCTGTGGCCCTCTACAGACCTACCAGGAACTGCTACAAAAGTATACATCTATGCACTGACTGACAGCAGATCATGAATCCCAACAAGAAACCCACCTCAGCCAGACACTGCTGAATGACCCTCCACCTAGGTGACAAAGACATCCACTGACAACTCAGATTGAATACAGTTGAAGAAGTTACCTGAAGGCTGCACTACCACTCACCCAGATCCAAAATTAAAACGTTCAACCCAACAGACAATATAGAGTATTTCTGAAGGAAAGTCTCTGCATAAAAAGCCATGCCTAGAATTAAATGCAGTGACTATGCCACCAGATGCCTAAATGTCAATGCAGAGATATGAGACACAAGAACAAACAGGGAAGCTTGACTCCTCTAAAAGAAGACTGTAATTCTCTAGTACCAGACCACAAACAACAGGAAGTTAATGATTTGCCTGAGTGGGAATTCCAAAGGGCAATACTAAGGAAATTCAAAATGATGGATGAAAAAAATAGAAACCACAATTAATTCAAGAAGAAATTTGAGGACATGTATAAGAAGTTCAACAAAGAGATTCAAGTGATTATTTTTTTTTTAAATCAAGCAGAAGGGGAAACTGAGAGGATAAACAGCAGGAAAGAAAAAGTGGAAGAAGGAATCTCCAAACTAGAAGTCAGGCTTTTTGAATTAATACGTTTGGGAAAGAAAGAAAAAGAGAAGAAAAGAAAAAGGAATTTTGAAAAAGACATTCCCTACAAATAGAAACTGAAAATGAGCAGGAGTTGCCATACTTAGATAACATAGATTAAAAACCAAGAACCATAAAAAGAAAAAAAAGACAAGGGTAGTATATAATATATAATATTAATATATAAAAGAATCAATGCAGCGAGAAGATATAACAATCATAAATATATATAAATACAACATAAGAGCACACAGATATATAAAACGATTTTATTGGATATAAGGGGAGAAATTGACCCCAACCCAGTAATAGCAGGGACATTAGTATGCCACTTTTCACTGTGTGATGGAGATGCAAAGATTGGTCAGAGCCCAAATATTAAGAGCATTGAGAAGCCCAAAGGGATTGCACTGAGAAAACTCCCTCAAGAAGGGAGTAACAAGGCACAGCCACATCAATATTTGCTTCAGCTTTTATTGTAAAGACAAGGAAATACAAGAGAAAAAACAAATTAATCAGTCATTTAACAAAAGAATGAAAAGAAATTGGGTATGGGGAAATTTCTGGAAAACATCTTGAGAAAAAAGGAAAGGGAGTAAAGCTGGACAAGAAATGACCTTAATCAATGACTTTCTTATCTAATCTAGCAGAAACTATTTACTATTTTCAGCACATGCTGTTTTCAGGGCTTAGGTTCTGCATAACTGCATTTAGGATTTTTGCCTTTTGTGCACTCCCTGTTCTTTGTCAAGCCTATGTGCTCCCACATATCCCCCTTTTTTTGTTTAAGCAAAATCTAAATCAACAGGGTGTCTGAAGTAGGTTCAGGAAGTGAGTAATATGGAATCTTTTGAAGTACAGTCAGCATGGCTTCTGCATGGAGAGTTCTTTGGAGAAAGGTGCATAGTGCCTTCAGCACTTAAAGAAAACACAGTAAAAATAATGTACCAATACCAGCAATAATCTATATTCTCACATTGAGTCCTGAAAACCAATTAGCAGGCTAAAGCCAATGATCAAAAACATTTAACTGATTGATGGTTGCATTTTGTGTTTCCTCTTGAAGTTGAAGGATCTTCTTCTGGAGCTTATATTTAAGATTATCTCTACTCAAATCAGAGTGAAAAGCTCCATGTAATAACCATTGTACATCCTCCCAAAATGTAGAATTATCAAAAAGAACAGGAGTGATACATATCGATCAATATCCAGCATCACAGTTAAGTTGACTTTGTGTCCAAAGTGCTTGCTGATGTGCACCTAACCAAGATACAGTGGCTTCTAAGGCACTTAGTCTTTGTAAAATATCTTGGGCAATTTTTGTTTGAGTTAAATGTTCAGAAGTTAAATTTTTAAAAGAACCATTTGTTTTTTGAGCTGTCTGAATTAAATGAGGCAATGCAACCACAGTTGTCACAGCTGTAGGTGCAATTATTGAGGAAATAAGAATGCCCCAAAATCTCTTATGGTGAACTCATTCTAGAGCAGAAATTATTTGCTCCAGGGCAGAATTCCCCATCCATTTATGAGTAAGTTTAATTGGTAACCAGGCTTCTGCTCTTTGTTTTAACACAAAGACATGAGTACTATTAAGGGCAGAGATATTAGAATGTGCGTTGCCAGGAGTAAACCATGTTTTATTGGAAGGAAAGGCGATGTTAAAACCTTGAGTATGGAAACCTGTAGAAGTAAAATTAGTTATAGTAACATTAGGTTCCTGAGAGGTGATAGTAAATATGTATGATCAGGATGTGCATATCGTAAGAGAGTCACTGGTGTCATTTGGCTATCCATGTAATTTCTCATTTCTTTGAAATTCCCCTTGTCAGATAGTATGAGGGAAAAATGGAGTAGCTAAACACCAAGTAGACTTTTTTTAAAAAATGGAAGTATAATATTAATTACAGCAAAGCCTCAGAAGAGGACCTGCCAACCCAGGATTCCATTGAGATGACTGACCAGAATAATTAAAAAGAAGAGTATAATTCCAGGTGGTATTAGAATCCAGTACCAACAAATCACATGGACCCCAATTTTCTAAAGTCCAATT
Organism: Cynocephalus volans; assembly: GCF_027409185.1. NCBI lineage: Eukaryota > Metazoa > Chordata > Mammalia > Dermoptera > Cynocephalidae > Cynocephalus > Cynocephalus volans. Next base: position 5,435,192 of record NW_026902463.1, on the reverse strand, counting down.
ATTACACAATGTGTTTTCTGTAAAATTGGTACAGTGGAAAGAAATCCAATTAAAGTCTTGAACATCTCTAATAGACCTCCCAGGATGAGAACAATCAGGAATATTGGGTTTAGAATGCTTGTCTCCCCATTTAGAATTTCCACCAACTCCTGCAGTTTGAATAAATATTTGATGTTTTGCAGGTATAATATGATTAAAAGCTGTAAAAATGTGGTTCATATACCATTGTGGTCAAAAGGGAATGCAAAAGTTGCTAGCAATAAAATTAGTCACTATACATAAAGGCAATTCCTCAGCAAGGAAACACCAATTATGAAAAAGTTTGTGCCATCCATTATGATAACCCTTCATACAGCCATTTTTTCAGCAATCTTGTGAGGGGGAAGCCAGTCACCTCCAGAGTAAGCAGTATCATTAGATAACAGAAGAGTCTCTGAATCACCCCAAGTAAGCAAATCAAAAACAGGAGGATTCAAAACATGGGTCCAAAAGATATTATTGGTTACAGAAGCCTGAATAAAAAGGGAAAGCCCATATATCTTGAACAGGCATGCTACCTTTGGACCTTTGCAATTGATAGTTTTGTGAGCAAGCATGGCTACAAACAGGTTTTCTAGCATCTTTGGAGTCTGAGTGGTTTCTAGAGTGCTCTCCATCTGTGTGGTAAGCTTCTTTAAATCACTCCAAGGTGGACCAGAGGACAGCATTGTAGAGGTCAATCTTCCATTTCTTGTTCATCATTCCTGGGGGTGGTTATACAGTAGGATTCTGCAGTTCTGGAATTGGATTTATTCCCACATGGTGACACATGATATGGTGAATGGCCTTTGCTGCCATTGAAAGGAGGCCTACAGGAGAAAGAACAGAAGCATATCTTCTTCCCCATGTCTAACCATTTTGGCCTTTGTAAAGGATGTCAATACAAAATGAATGGTTTAGGCCTATCAGGAGGGGATGTGAAATGTTGATCCACCACTGTTAAATTTTGGGAACGACCATTTAAAATTTTTAGGGTAAATGATCTCTCATTAATGGTTCTTGGGGGATCCAACATCCTTCTGTGTTATCCCTTTTTTGTTTATTTAGTTGTGATTTGAGGAGACCATTAGCCCTTTCCACTATTGCTTGACCAGTGGGGTTATTTGGGATTCCCATAACATGTTTAATATTCCATGTATCACAAAATATTTGAAGGCCTTTGGAAGTATATGCAGGTCCATTGTCAGTTTTAATTTGAATTGGAATCCCCATAGTAGCAATAGCAGAGAGAAGATGTTTTCTAACGTTTTATTGTTTCCCCTTTCTGTGCTCAACAGTAACATGTAGATATTTAAGATGCCCAAAAGGGTCATAATGAGTGACATCTATTTGCCATATTTCATCTCCTTTTAGTCTACGGGGATTTATGCTTCCAGGGGAGGTCATTTAGAATATCTTTGGTGAAGCTCCATTGGCGCAATCGGTTAGTGCGCGGTACTTATAGAATATCTTTGGCAGTTAGATAGGCTCAAATAATTTATTGGTTTTGTTTATAGGGTGTTTAAGAGAATGAGCTAATGCTCCAGCCCCTCGATGAAAGAAGTGATGAGAAGCAATGGCCATTTGAAGGGTGATAATATGCATAACTAGTTTATCAGCTCAATTATTACCTTCTGTAATCAAACCTGGCAATCCTGAGTAAGATCTGATGTGACTTACAAAAAATGAGATGGTCCTGTTTTGAATTAATTTTTTCAATTGTCTAAACATTTCAAAAAGAGCAGGGTCATTTCCATTATGAATCAATGCATCTTGAATAACTTGTAAAGTACCTTCTACATAAGCAGATTGAGCCACAACTTTTAATACCTAATGAGGGAAAATGTAAGGCTGCAATAGCAGCTGCTAGTTCAGCTAGCTGTGTGGAGCAATGGTGAAGAGTTAGAAAAGGTTTCCATGAACCCTGTTCTTCTCAAGTAACAGATCCTTTGCTGGACTTTCCAGACCCATCTAAACAAATAGTTAAAACATCTGGATTTAACTGATCCTTGATAGCCAAAGATAGTGATTGAGGGTGAAAAGCTCTTTGGGTAATGATGAACCTAAGTATTTCCAAGGTTCTGTTTTTTCAGTTTTTTCAGGTGCTATCTGTAGGCCTACTTTATAGCTATGATGTAGAAAATGTAAATAAATTTGAGACCCTGGAGGTGAGCCCGCTGGAAGTGGCTGGCAGCAGCACCAGTCGGTGGAACCGCCTGACTCCACGTGCCCCATCACCTCGCAGCCAGGTCAGATGCATAACTATATGAAAAAAAGTGTGGATTATTCCCTGTTGTAGAACAGAAACTGAAACCACTTCTCTTAACATAAATACATGTAACAACTCTTAAAATTCTCAGTATTGACCATATCTTCTGGGATGTGAATTATCCTTAATAAAATACAGTTAACTTATATTTAAACCAAATTATGTTTTACAACTTGCTTAGTTTATCTCTCCTATGTGACAAATAGCAGTCTCTTCTCTCTTGCTCCTTTATGACATATTAATATAACATTCTAATATGTACAAGCTCATAAGGGAATTTCATCTTTTCAACCTTATCACATTCAATTATTGTTTAATTTTTAAAAATTTCTGATGCTTCTTTAGAACCCACAATTAACTTCACTACATTTCTGGGAGAAAATGGTAACAAAAATAACAACCTCCTCAATTGTGAATAGCACAAATTTCCTAGAAGTTAAATTGATGTGACGATGTTGCCAGGCTGACACAAAAACTACAAAGCAGAGTCTTTGCTTGCTCTGGAGCATAATCTATGTAGGTGTAGTGTAGCTCCACTTATACCCAAATATGTTCTTCTACTCACCCCCAGAAAACTTAGTCACTTTGGCCTTATTTAAATTTATCTGCATATGCTTTAAAAATAAATTTCAGAGCTTGAATATAACTTTGTTTGAAGAAACAAATGGATATGATGTTAAAATCAGATTTTCTTGATGTACATATGCTTTTAAGCCTAAATAGAAACTTACCAAAAATATTCTTATAAATTTTGTAAAATATTAGGATCCCACAACACAGTGAATTAAAAAATAATAAATAAACACAAATTCTATGCTATATTTTAAACAAAAGTAGATCAAAGCAAATGAGAATAAGTCTAGGTGTGTTGGTTAGATGTAACTTCTAAAGTTGAGTATACAAACTAGAATGCGTTAGAAGACAGTTACAGGGAAAATGAGGTGACTCCAAATAAGGTGAATTTATGCATTCATTTGTTTATATACTTTTCCTCTCTTTCATCCCACAATTGTTTTGAGGTAGCTTATACAGATACATTAAGAGGCAGAAATTCAGATACAATAAAGCATTGAGATCAAGAAGAAAACAAAAACACGTAATAGTTATGTAGTAATGCAAGTTTTAAAGACTGTTTATGGTGGTGTGGATACATGGTCTTTAGAGTTCTAGAGTTTCCTGGCATCCATTTAGAAAATATGGTTGTTAATTTCATTCACATCCAAAATAAATAAATAAATAAATAAATAAAAAGAAAGAAAGACAGAAAGGAAGAAAGGAGAAATGCGTACAAAAGACTTAGGTTCTTCCTGGCACTAGGCTTAAAAGAAATGACTCACATGGCTCTTTATAGTGGGAACACTGAGCAATGCAGAATCAGCATCCTCAACAGCATCTCTGCAATACATAAAATAACAAGGTCCTTATGCCACTTATGTAAGTGCCCTACGGCATGAAGCTCAGGACAAAACATTCCATGAAAATAATTCCTCCAAGAGCCACATCGCTGTTATATAAATGCAGTGTTTTCTGCACTTTTAGTTTGGTTCAGAGACAAAACCTAGGGAAACATGGGTGACTTGAGAGAGTCACTGGGGATGTTGAGGAAGCTTTGGCTGTGGGGATAGCAGGGCAAGGGTGCTAGCTGTACAGCAGAGTCTTAACTGAGAAGTTTGGAGGAGGCAGCCTGGGTTTAATTTCATTCCATCTATGCCACTTCCTGATGGTGTAACTTGAGCAAATGCTTGAAACGCTCTGTGCTTGTTTGCTTCTTCGTAAAATAGAGATGATGATCATATTCTACTTTATATAACTGTCATGAGGATGAGATTAGTACATACATGTCACGTCCCAAGAAAAGGGTCTGGCACTGTCAAATGTGCGATAAACGTTAGCTTTTACTTATATCTTCAAATACGAGAAAGGTTAGTTTGTGGAAGAGGATATAGGCTTGATCTGCTTGACTCTAAGCAGTGAAAATAGGATAAACACAGTCCTCATCCATGGACTTGATATTTTTAAATTCTCCTACTTGCTAAAATTTATGCATAACTGAAAAGCAATTATGGAGGGGCTGTTTTGGTCATTTGTGGACATATGCAGAACAAGGAAAAATCTGAATCACCCAGTGTGCCTGTTCCCAGCTGAGGTTAATAAAGCTACCTCTCAGACTGTAAATAAGTGTCCTATTCATACGTTCTCCTTACTACCACATTTTTCACATTTTTGTGTTTTTTGATGTTAATTTTGTTCTTTAAAATGACCCTCAAGCATAGTTTGGAAGTGCTGTCTGCTGTCCCTAAATGCAAGAATGCTGTGATGTGCCTTTGGAAAGAAGAGCTCTGGGAAGAAGAAAAAAATAATAAAAGGAAGATGCTAGGACTGCAGAGACTGAGCGGCTGCTTCCAGAGTGGGTGGGTCCTTAACTGTGATGTTGAAACAAAATGACCGTTTATCCCTGATTATAGAGAGAGGAAGCCAGCAAGATTCACATTTCAGGCATAAATCTTATAGCTCTGAGAAAAATTAAGACAGTTATAAAAGATAAGTATGGTTTCATCATAATACAAATACTGAGGAATGACAAAACATTAAAGAATAATGCTTGGTTTTTATTAAATTTTAATTTAAAGTTTGGCCAAAACTATAGCTATGTTTTTCTTGTTTTGTTGTTGTTAGAGCTCAACTAAGTTTTGAAGTCTTTGTGGTTAAAATTATGTTGTGCGAAGTGGGGTGTGCCTCATCGTACATGCAATGTTTACAACATGACAGACTCAAAATTAACATGGTCTTAATCAATGAGTTTTTACTTTGCACAATCCTTTTATACTTGGGGTAGTCCTAAAGCCAAATAAAGTTTATTGAGCTTGCTATAAAACACTTTCTTGTAAACCCAGCACTGGTTTTGTTGAGAAAGAAGAATTATCACAGTATTGTAGTTCCACAACTGGTTATAGGCCTCATTCCCAGTTTAGAGCTTAAACAGCGTATGCCCACAGATGAGGAGGGAGGGGCTCAGCCTTCTAATACTACTTTCTCTACATGTCTATTGAGACAGCTTTTGTAGAATATGCTCAAATAATTTCATAACTCAGTTTCTATGCAGTTGAAAGATTATTTCTCCAGAGTGGCCAGCAGTGCCTTTCCCTGAAATGGAATGTGAAAAAAGTGTAATTGAGGATCCAGGGTAGAAAAGGAACCTTTTTCTCTGCGTGTGCATTTTCTACAGTGCAATGAAAATGTGTACACCCATTGTTTCCAGCTATTTCTCGAAAATGGATTCTTTTTCTCTACTGCTTCACTTTTAACAGTTACATATTGCTAATACCTTGGTGGAAACCAGTTTAGTTCACCTTTGCATCAAGTCTAATTACTTTTTTTAAAATATGGAATATTCACTGAAGTTAGAAAACAGAATAATAAAGTATACAACTTTTATTATCACCTCCCAGCTTTGGATGTAGACACTGTCGATCTCTTACAACCTACTCTGTGGCTTCCCTATTCTATCCCATTTTTCACCTTCAGACTCCATCACTATTCTGAGTTTGTGGCTGACCATATCCTTCATTCCTTTTTAATTTAAATGATTTTGTCACTTTGTGTATTTATAGACAACTTATATACTGTAAGATTTTATTTGCTTTATTGCTGATAACTCACGTTTGTGCTCAAATATATGTTTCTAATATTGTGTGTTGTTGCAGATAGCTATAATTCATTTATTTTCATTCAATAAATTCATAAAAGTTTATGTACCACAATTTGTTTATCTACTGTCTTATTCAAGGACATGACATGTAAGTCGTTTCCTGCTTTAGCTATTACAGCATCTAAGTACCTGTATCCTGGCATGTTTGTTTCAGAGCAGAATCACTGAGTTGTGGAAAGTGCACGTGCTCATCTCTTCAAGGCAATAGCAAATTATCCTTCAGCGTGGTGGTACAACAAACATTCCCGCCAGCTGTATAAAAGAGTTCCATTGATACACATGCACACCAGCAATTGGAATCATCAGATATCTTAATGTTTGCCAATCTATCAGGTATAAGTGGAAATAGTGACTAATTACAGTTTAAAATTGTACAACTCTGATAATTATCAAGGATGAGCAATTTTTCTGTGTTTATGTTCCTTATTGTTTCTGAAAGAAAGTGATCCTAAATGCTGGGTACAGATCAATCTTCATTAAAGGAAAAGAATCTGCCAGGCTGCACTCAAAATGGGGAGCAGCGCTGGCGTCGGCGTGGGAGGGCTTATATAGGCTGTAAGTAAGGCTGATGTAATCAGGGAGAGGTTTGGTGCTGGTGTGGAAAATAAGTTTCTATTTCTCAGAAACCACAAGGTTTCTCATAAGGGAAAAGCTGGTGACCATTTTGTGCTCAGTGTGCTAGTCATGTCCAAGATCCATTAGTTTACTCCTCAGCAAAATGCATATTCATGATTTTTTTAAAAAATGGACTTTATATTTTGGAGCATTTTTAGGTTTACAGTAAAATTGAGTAGAAGGTACAGAGATTTCCCATATGCCTTCTCTCCACACATATGCAGAGCCTCTCCCACTATCATTCCACCTGTTCACGACCTTTGTAAACTTCTCTAGTGATTCGTATCTGTCCTTCCAGAAAAGTCATCTATTTCCTAGTTTTTGGCTTGTCTTTTAACTCTTTTATGATGTCTTTTGAGGAACAGAAGATCTTAATTTAAATGTGTAGCCTATCAATTCTTTCTTTTATGGTTATCACTTTTCTGTTTTGTTTGCAAACCCCTATTCTACCCCAAGGCCATAAAAAAATATCTTCCTATACATTCGTTCAAAAGTTTTTCTAGTTTTGCCTTTCATATTTGAGGCTTTAATTCACCTGGAGTGAGTTATTGTGTCTAATAAAGTAAGGCTCTAATAGCATGCTTTTTCATAGCAATAATATAGTTCAAGATTAAT